>NC_140993.1:190378135-190978135 GCF_052327205.1 Somniosus microcephalus
CTCAGAGGCAAGAGTGCTGCCAACTGAGCCAAAACTAAATTTACACGAACATTAAAAACTGAAGATGAAGCACCATGAGTTATTAATGGCATCTACTGATGTCAGAATCAAAACATAACTTCAAGATGTTACCCCCTAATAACGTCCCCACAGTTTAAACACCATTAAATCGTCAAAAGAAACAGACATAAAATATATAATTATTTGATTTGATTAAATCCTGATGGTGGCTCCCTGTAGACTTAGAGAAAAAGGTAATCATATCATAGAATCAGCACAGGAGGCCATTCAGACCAATGTGACTGTGCCAGCTCTTTGAAGAGCTATATAGCCCTGCAAATTTTTCCCCTTCAAGTATTTATCCAATTCCCTTTTGAAAGTTCTTATTGAATCTGCTTCCACCTTTCAAGCATTGCATTCCAAATCATAACAATTTGCTCGTAAAAAACAAATACTCCTCATCTTGTGTAGGATCGATTCCTCCCCCCCAATGGTAAAAATATTGGACTGTGAAATATACAAACCCAGAACTGCAGAGCCCACTAAAAGGGCTCGGAAATAAAGGGTTAATTCAAACATTGCAGCCAAAACTATGACTGGATCACAGACAATCTAAAATCTGAACAAGAACATTCACATATTCATGTACCTTAAGAGGTTACATTGTTCACCTTAGACCATGGCCCCCGAATAACTAGTATCAAAGCAGGACTAGACAATGGGCCGGGCCTTGAACTTTTTGAATACGAATGCTAACAGAAACCAACAACTTTGCATATGCAGTCACTTTGGAAAGGTTGCATTGTCAAAGGTATCTCTAATCAATGGACAATTCACACATTTTGAAACGGCCATCGTATGCTCAGAAGGGGGCCAGGAAATGTGTGTCAAGATACTGCAAGTTGGTTTTGGTTTAAAGTAAGATCACTTCGAAGACAGCTGTGTGGGAAGCCAACGGCAGAACAGCGAACAGAAAGATTCGGGCCTACAATCAACTCTAAGAGACAGCCGATCGGGAGTGGTGATTATATGTTTCAGTCAAATCATAGAGGGGGCTTTTATGATTGAGTCTGAGTATGTTTGTGAGTTTCAGTCAGATCACAATAAGGGCTTTGTGATTGTTACATATAAAGTTACCCAGACTCAATCAAATCGCAGATGGGTTTAACTGTGTCATACTGTGTCGATGCAAATGACCTTTGCGTAGGGGCTTGTATTTTGGGGTTGTTAGCCTGATATAAATCGTAGGGATTTATACTGGGGAAATAATTGTGTGTGTGTCTTCAATAAACAAACAAATCAAAGGTTGAGCCAAAACCCTGTACCATGTGTATTTTGTTCTTATAAATCCTGACGTCCAAGAACTGTGTATAACGGGGGACCAGTATTGGAGAAAACCCCTTACACTTGCCTCTGTTTTTTTTGCCCATTACCTCAATCTGCGTCCTCTGGTTACCAATCCTTCTGACACTGGAGACAGTTTCTCCTTATTTACTCTATCAAAACCCTTCATGATTTAAAACACCTCTATCAAATCTCCCCTTAACTGTCTCTACTCCAAGGAAAGCAGCCCAAGTTTCTTGAGTCTCTCCACATAACTGAAGCCTTTCATCCCTGGTACCATTCTAGTAAATCTCCTCTGCACCCCCTCTAAGGAGTTGACATCCTTCCTAAAGTGTGGTGCTCAAAATTTGTCCACAATACTACAGCTGGGGCCTAACCAGTGATTTGTAAAGGTATCGCATAATTCCTTGTTTTTGTACTTTATGCCTCTATTTATAAAGCCAAGGATCCCATATGCCTTTTTAACAGCCTTCTCAACTTGTCCTGCCACCTTCAAAGACTTGCACTGTGGGTGTACCTTCACCACACGGACTGCAGCGGTTTAAGAAGGTGGCTCACCATCGCCTTCTCAAGAGCAACTAGGGATGGACAATAAATGCTGGCCTTGTCAGCGACGCTCACATCCCATGAACGAATAAAAAAATATGTACACCCCCCAGATCTCTGTTCCTGCACCCCCTTTAAAATTGGACCATTTAGATTTTATTGCTCTCCTCATTCTTCCTACCAAAACGAATCACTTCACACTTCTCTGCGTTAAATTTCATCTGCCATGTGTCTGCCCATTTAACCAGTCTGTCTATGTCCTCCTGGACTCTGTTACTGTTTACTACATTTCTAAGTTTCATGTCATCTGCAAAC
This sequence comes from Somniosus microcephalus, assembly GCF_052327205.1. Taxonomy (NCBI): domain Eukaryota; kingdom Metazoa; phylum Chordata; class Chondrichthyes; order Squaliformes; family Somniosidae; genus Somniosus; species Somniosus microcephalus. The sequence goes on from NC_140993.1 coordinate 190,380,341, forward strand.
TTTGAAATTATGCCCTGTATACCCAAGTCTCAGTCATTACTTTATATCAAAAAGAGCAGTGGTCCCAACATTAACCCCTAGGGGACACCACTGCACACATTCCTCCAGTCTGAAAAACAACCATTCACCACAACTTTCTGCTTTTTGTCCCTCAGCCAATTATGTATCTATGCAGTCAGTGCCCCTTTAATCGCATGAGCTTCAATTTTGCTAGCAGTTCTATTATGTGGTACTTTATCAAACGCTTATGTGAATATATTCCTGTTGCTAATGAGACCGGAGACTAGAATATCTCCAAAGCCATCCGTAAGGGAGATGGCCCCATAATTACCAAAGGCTGCATGTGGCTGATTGCTGCGGTGCTCCAGATAGTGTTAAAATATAATAGAATTACATGTAGCTTACAATTTTACCACTTCTGTGGCAGTGCTGTTGACCACCATGTAATACCTAACTGAATACACTTTTTTGCACCTCGGTACTTAGATCACTTAAGAAGTTTGCATTAACATAAATATGAGTCAACACAGAACTATACTCAAATACCTTGAAATCAAACATTTGGATAGTTGCATAAGAATACTTGATGAGTTTGTATGAAATTTCTTCATCTGGCATTTTAATACGAATATTTGTTTCAAGTGGACAAAGAAATTCCATATAAACACATTAAATATTCAGACCCTATTATCCAAACAGCCGAATTGTAGGGCAAAAGGTTTAATTTTATAACTTATAATATCAAGAGACAATTTTCAACATATATTTTGAATTTTAGGTACAACATATTCATAAGTTTTCATTTCTATCCATATGCAGTTTATCTTTTAAACTACAGTAACAACACATCACATACGGAGAGCAGTTGGACGACAGGTTGCTTAGGTTCCTTACCCATACACCGTGGTGGTTGGTTCCGATTGCTCCACGCGCCATCCTGTTGGCACATGGCAGTGGACTGCTCCTTTGATGAAAGTCGATAGCCATCGTTGCAAAAGTAACTAACACGTGTGCTCACTGAGTAATCGGTTGCAAATACTCCTCCATTCACTGATGCTTTAGGGGCACCACAAGATATTGCTGGAACAAATGAAACATCTCATGAATGATACTCATTAACACTATCTTTTATGAGTCAGTATTAATGGAACTTATCCAAATAACAACTTGTTCAATATATATTAAGAGAGACGCAGTCCTCATGAAAAAGTGTGCAATGAGCTATTTACAGCTTAGGGACAAAGCGACAGTACAATCACATGCTTTTTTCTTTGACAATGATGGAGCATGTAAGTAATGTGTGATGCGTTTGGTGGGATTTATATCATTTGTGTCATGTTTCCATAAAGAAACAAAATAAAATTTGGCAAACACTTTTTTGTGAAGACCTTTAATCAAAAAAAATACAAAGTTGTTTACGTTTCTTTTAAACAATTGTAATACAGACAACTACTGATTCCAGTTTTCTGTAAATATTTTTGTGGTGATTACACATCTTTTCATGTTTACACTTCAATGGCCTCTGCGCTGTTGTGTTTTTCAGCAGGTCAACTTCCCATCCAAGGCCTGGCTGCTGCCATTTTAGAGTGGGCCTCGATTTTGATGTCCGCCAGTCCTGCTGGAAACTGACAGAAGCCTCATTATACCGTGCAAATCAGGGTCTTATGATGTTGTTAGAACCCTGATGCCACTTTGGTGTAGGAAAGCGTTGCATCTGCTCGGTGTTGGATCCACCCACTGAATAGAATGGTAAACAGCCAGAACTAGCCTCTTTTTAAGGGATTGATGGAGACAACAATGAAAAGGTTGAAAATAGCTTCTTTAGGTTTTTTTTAAATGGCAGCAGGAGGAGCATAATTGCAAATGGGCTGCCGGATTTCCTGCCCTCCTCCTCCCCCTCCACAATGACGAGATGTCTTGTCAGCACTCAGATTACACTTGCAGCTCACCACTTAAATACAAATAAAGCTCAAACATGGTTTGTGTCTCCCACTGGTGATATAGAGTGGGCATTTTGATCACATCAGCCGCCTGATGCACACTATGCATAAAATCACCCTCATGTATGTGTCTCACATGGAGGCTTCTTAAAGCATTTGAAATGTTTTATACAATCAAGCACTGTAATACAATGCATACACTGATATTTTGATTTAAATTCTCGCATCACATTTCAATTTTGTGTGCATAAGGTCCTTTAATTTTTGCCTTTCCTTTTTGGATTCTGTCTGTACTACATCCATGAACACCAATGGGGCTCCCAAGGCCTGGAGGGAATTAGCACTACGATTTTCCTTCCATTCGTGTGAAAAAGCACCCATCGTCCGATGTCCGCTTTTCCACAGTAACACAGATGAAATTGCAAACTCATCCTGTGGGGGACTGTGAGCACTCAGTCATGTTGTACCACTCCATAGCACAATTCATTGGAGCTCCAAGGCATGTTGGAAACTGAAGTATGATGAGATGTGTTCCTTTAAGACTGGGACAGCGATACATTTGTCAGAACAATACACGGTTGTTGACAATGCCAGGCGTGTCCTGGAGGTGTTCATATTGTTACTGGATATGAACAGAACAGATTTTTTTCCTGTCCAATCTTAATGAATACAGATACCCGTGCACCCACACCACAAACAGAACAGATGAATTTAGTTTGCCCAGCTGGAGTATTCTGACCAATTCTGGGCACCATACTTTAGGAAGGATGTCATGGCCTTAGAGAGGATGCAGAGGAGATTTATTAGAATAGTACCAGGGATGAAAAACTTCAGTTACATGGAGAAACTGGACAAACTGGGGCTGTTCTCCTTAGAGAAGAGAAGGGGACATTTGATACAGGTGTTCAAAATCTTGATAGGTTTTGATAGAGCAAATAAGGCAAAACTGTTTCCAGTGGCAGAAGGGTCAGTAACCAGAGGACACAGATTTAAGGTAATTGGTAAAAGAACCAGAAGCGAATGAGGAAAACATTTTTTACACAGTGAGTTATGATCTGGAATGCACTGCCTGAAAGGGCAGTGAAAGCAGATTCAATGAGAATTGGATAAATACTTGAAGGGGAAAAATTTGCAAGGCTGTGGGGATAGAGCAGGGGAGTGGGACTAATTGGATAGTGGATAGGTCTTTCAAAGAACTGGCACAGGCATGATGGGCTGCACTGCACTGCAGCAACTTGCCAAGGCTTCTTCAGCAGCACCTCCCAAACCCGCGACCTCTTCCACCTAGAAGGACAAGGGCAGCAGGCGCATGGGAACACCACCACCTCCAAGTTCCCCTCCAAGTCACACACCATCCTGACTTAGAGGTATATTGCCGATCCTTCATTGTCACCGGGTCAAAATCCTGGAACTCCCTACCTAACAGCACTGTGGGAGTACCATCATCACACGGACTGCAGCGGTTCAAGAAGGCGGCTCACCACCACCTTCTCAAGGGCAACTAGGGATGGGCAATAAATGCTGGCATTGCCAGTGACACCCTGATCCCATAAATGAATTAAAAAAAAGTCCTCCTCTATTTTTTTCTCTCTCCCACATGACAGCTGTCTTTCATTCTGCCAGTGCAATTTACACTTCATCTAGAGCCATCTTTTCTTAACTTGTCCCATTACCATCTCCTTTTGTCTTGCACCATCTCTTAATCTCTCTTAATCTCTCCTGCCTTCCATCCTAACACAGACCTTCCCTTTTGTTCTGTTCTTTCCTCCCCTCCGTGCTTTCCCTGCCCCTGCACTTGTTTAAAAACCTGTTCCATCTCCAGCTTTTTCCAGTTCTGACAAAGGGTCATCGACCTGAAACGTTAACTCTGTTTCTCTCTCCACAGATGCTGCCTGACCTGCTGAGTATTTCCAGCATTTTCTGTTTTTATTTCAGATTTCCAGCATCCACAATATTTTGCTTTTGCCCTCCTTCTGTGTTGTATCATTTTATGATTCTATGAACTGGCAAAAAAAGTCTGATTTAGCTCATGTTTGCCACTATAATCATTGCACATTTAGACCATTTTGAAAAAAAAACACCCACTGGCTTTATTATGAATTATTAGGTTCCAGAATCAATTGTGCAACAGCAATTAACAGAACTACATTGGGGCAGTAATTCCTCCCCAAATGCGTGAGTACGGAAGGGGTACTCACGCGTCTGGCCGGAGGAAATGCCGGTTTTCAGCATGCACAGCGCATGCGCTGAAAACCGGCATTTCCTCTCCTCTAACCCAAGAGTTGAAGATGCTAGCGCGTGCGCTGTAGGGGGCAGCGCGTGCGTCTTGGATTTCCTCTGTTTTGGGGGATTTGCGCATGTGTAAAGGCCTCCAGTCTTTACACTTGTAAAAAGCACACGTAATTATTTATTTTTACAGGTAAGTGGTGTTTTAGTGCAATTTAGAATTTTTTTTTCCACAGGTTTATTATTTTAAAGAATCTACAATAAGGTAAGTTTAGTTTTAGACCCTTTTTATTAAAAATTTATTTTTTTCAAAAAAAAAATTATTGTTTAAATTATTTTTTTAAAAACTTATTTATACTTAATTTAATGATTGGGATGTTTTTTAAATTTTTATTTAAAGTTTAAATAGTGTTTTGGGCCCCCGTAGTTTTCATGAGTTTGACAGCTATTACTCTCAAACTCATGAATGAACCTTCCCCTCCCCTGATTGGTTGTACAGTGCTCACCTGATCCCAGCCGGCACATCGCACTAACTACGCCGCTGGATCAGGTAAGCACTGCGCGCTGACATCTGAACCGGGCCTGTGACAGGAAATGCAAGCAGGCCCGGGCTTCAGATGTCAGCGCGCAGGGTGAGTACAGATCAGGGGCTTGCACGCGCGGCAAGCCCCCGATCCTAATTTCAGGGCCATTCTTTTTCCCAGGAATTTCAAGGGGAACTACTTTTCATGATGCTTCCCTTTACATGGTGGTGAACATGAATTTAAAAATAATTCATATTTTTGAAAAAGATGGAGACAAAAAATGACATGATTTTCGTGTCGATTTTAGAATTATACCAAGAAAGACTGCCAATAAACTCGGTCCTGCTGAAACTTTTTGAAAGCAAGCCCACAACAGAAGCAAGAGATAGGGAGGTAGGCAAAGGTCAGGAAACATGTCAGCATTCATCCTCTAGACTGAATGTTAAAAATGATGCCTTTAATTGAAAATTCTTGTACTTTCATCATTTTTAAATCTAATCAATGATAATTTTACTGCATATGAAGCTTTTAATATTTGATTGTTTTCCCCCAATAGTTAACATTAAGAACTGCTACAATTGGAAAGCAGTTTTAAATATAATGGTGAGGAGTACTTTTAAGCCTGAAACATTTCCCAAACGCGTATCTCTGCTAAGAAACCTCAATTAAAACTCAAGTTGGTTGTGACGGACCCAAGAAATCATATTTTCTGTCTCCACTTTTTCAAAAATAATAATCCTTTTAAAAGAAAAATTCAGGTTCAGCACCATGTAAAAGAAGCCTCATGATTAGTAGGACCACTTGGAAATCCAGGGAAAAAGATCGCATTTATTTCCAACACCTGATTTTTGGTTGGTCCCCTTGGAGGACAAGACACACCAGCGGTTTCTCTGTAATCAATTACTTTGCAACGTGTAATTCAAGCCATTCTGACTCCAGACAGAACAGAGCTCTCATAGATCAGACAGGGCTCACCCTCGTGGGTTAAGACCTTCTCCCACTCCCCCCAAACAAGTTTCTGCCCCCCCCAACAAGTTCCTAACCTTTCTTCCACCTCCCCCGAGTTCCTGACCTTTCCCCTCCCCAACAAGTTCCTGACCCTGATCTTCCCCCCAATGAGTTCCTGACCTTCTCCCCTGCCCAAGTTCCTGACCCTCTGCCCCCCCCACCCCGTCCAAGTTCCTGACCTCCCCTCCCCAAGTTCCTGACCATCTCCGCCCATCATCCCCCCCCCCCCCCATAGATGGGGCATTGTGTGAGAGTCATGGATTGTTAACAGGATTATTGGGTATGAAGTGAATAGTGACAGTGACATGACTTCCGGGTTTCGTCCAGTCCAATGATGTCACTTGCCACACATGCACTGAGCTTTCCGAGAAATCAACCAGGTCTAGGGGGAGGAGAGGAAGAACGAGGTGCGGGTGTAAAGGGAGTGTAGTTGGAAGAACGTGATCTGTCTTACCATCTGGATCATGTTTTCACTCTCATCTCCCCCCCTTTAGGCCTGGATCATGTTTTTCCCCCATCCCCATTGTGCTCTCCATGGCCGCTAAAGTGTTTCTGTGGACAATCGCTCCGGAAAAAGATTTAAGTTTGATGTTAATTGCTATTGCAGATGTGATTGTGGAGCCCATCAGTATTTTTTCTGGAAGAAGCTCCATGTTTCAATAATTTGTAATAAACCCTTGGGTGTGCTTATTTTTTCAAATGGTGTAAAAATGGAATGATTCGGAGCTGAATCAGACATTTTTGATCTTGCAGGTTGGAGAACACAAGAGCATTCCAAGGTAACTTATTTCTCCACCATTCCCTCCCTCCATTTGAGAAAAGCAATTAGCCTAAATGCTGTAGATGGATTGTTCACCAATGCCCCACCGCTCTGTATATCGCCATGGCACTTTGGAGCCACTATGTGATGTCACTGGACCAGGTCAATACTTTGTATTAATAGCAGTTGTAAAACATCTATATGAGACACCATAAATTTGTGCAAAGCACATGGCTTTTATAACTGAACCCAGGCTGTTTGGTTGCATTTTCACTATTTATGGTCTTGTCTGACAGCACAATATTTCTCAACAGCACTTGTTTCTAGTACAGTACCTCTTCTCGTGGAAAATATGCTTTACTTGATGAAAGCGATGGGCTGTACTTTGCGTCCCCTACGGGTGCGTATGAGGTGTGTACGCGCGCATAGGGACCGCGCAAGTTCTGGGTTTAGGCATGCTTAGCGCATGCGCTAAAACCCAGAACTTGCGATCCTCCACATCCCCGGGAGAAGGGCCTTTTCGGGTGGAGAGTTGCGCTATTTGCCCAACTTTTACCCGCTGAATGCCCATGAAATTCTTATGCCTGGTAAGGCCTGCTTTTACCAGCATAAGAGTTTTAAAAAATAGAAAAATAAAATTTTATCACTCATTTATACATTAAAAACCCTGTCCAATAAAGTAAGTTTATTTTTAGCCCCGTTAAAACATACATTTTTCAAAAAATTACATTTGTTTAAAATATTAATTTTAAATATGTAATTTAAAAACTTTTTATTTAAAAACATTTAAATTTCATGTGTTTGTGTTTTTTAAGTGATCCCCATTCATACTTATGGGGATTCCGTACTTATGGAACTCCCATAAGTATGAATGGGGATTCCCTTCTTTTATTGGTTGGGCTGGCCCACATGATCCCAGGGGCGCTTGCGAACTGCCTGCATCCTGGGATACGTGGGCCTCTGCCCGCGCGTACCTGGAGAGGCCCAGGATCTCAAGTCTCCATACCTCCCGGGCCACCAGGTAAATTGGTAGATTTTTTACAGGTTGGAGACATCCGCCCGCGGGAAGTCTCCGATAGCAAATTTTGGGCCAATAATTTTCACCTTTAGGGACAATCTTTCCTCCAGTGTGTGTTCCAATATAACATCCTTTCTCTTTATTCGCTGTTTTTTTGCATTTTGGCATAAAGGTCATCAGAGTTAGTATCTACATTTAACAAATCAGAGATGCAGGAGACTTTGGCCCCGATTTTTGGCTTGTGTGGGAAATGGTCGGGTTTCCCCGAATGTGGGGTTTCTGACAGACATAAATAAGTGTCGGCCAGCTCCACACAATTTTCCCTCAAGTGGCCAATTAATTCCCAGCATGTGGGAAGCCTTGCTAATTGTCCAATTCGAGTCAGAAATCCCCACAGTATGACGTCATCATTCGTGGTGCTTTCAAAGTGTCCAGCAAGCTTTTCCGCCTCTGCAGGCTTCTCAGCCATTCTTGCACAATGGCAGAGGAGCCTGCACCTGTTGCTGCCAGCGGCAGAGGCCGAGCTGCCTTCAAATTCGACGAGGCTTCACTGCAGGCATTATTGGATGGGGTTAGGGCCCACAGGGAGGTCCTCTTCCCTAGGTCAGGGAGGAAGAGGCCTCCCACTGAGACCAATGCTGCATGGATGTAGGTGTTAGCAGATGCCAACTCGCTGGGAGTCACCAGAAGAACCTTGGCATTACATCTCTAACTCCTTCCTTAACTCCCCCACAGTACCATCCAGAGCCCCCGTCCTCACTGTGGAGGGGGAAGAGGCTGTGCAGCCAGACTCCTCAGAGGAAGCTCCAACCTCTGAGGGCGCAGCGTCAGCAGAAGTAAGCGCACCCAGCACCAGCACAGACACTCACACCTCGGGGGGGCATGCGGGACATAGAGTAGTGTTGTCACCTGGTGTTTCACAGCTCACAAGTGAGCCTCAGCAGATTCTGGAGACAGGGACAGCAGTGGAGAGTCCTGGTCGGAGGGCGCAGGACTCTGCCAGCTCAGCTCAGCTGCGCTGCATGTCGACCCTCTGCCTCTGGGTCCATCCGCAAGAGAAGAGGTGATGGATCTCCATGCACAGATGTAGGAGTCTCTGGCAGGTTTTGTCTCCAGGGTCGCTGCGAGTGTGGAGTGAATGGAGCAGTCCATAGCGACCATGAGCAGAGCCTTTGTGGAGTCATTGGCACATGAATGCATCACCATGGAAAGGTTGGCAACCTCCATGGAGGAGATAACTCGCCAGGGTACGGAAAACATGGTGAGTGCTCATAAGAGAATGACATCTCTTGAGGAGCGTTGGCCATCTGTTGAACATAGAAACCAGACCTTCATGGAAGTCCTTCCGAGTAGGACTGCCAGTGCAGATACGGGTCCCCATGGCCCCCTAAAGCGCAGCAAGGTGCTCTCAAGCCACTTCCAAGCGCTGGCCCCTTCTGGCTTGTGCAGCTTCAGGTGAGTGAGCAGCAGCCTGGTGCTCCTGTTGTTGATCCTGCTATTCCTGGTTCTGCTGCTGCCGCCTCTGCTGCTGGAGATCCTCTAATGGCAAGAAGGGAAGGAAAAAAAGGTGTTCCATGCTTCTCGTAGATGCCTCCACTGAGGAAGCGCTGAGTGAGGGTGGCGAGAGGGGCTTCCCAGGAGATCGCATTGGAGAAGTGTGTAAGGCACCAACCTTCCACAGCTGTGCCTAAGCCTTGAAGAAGTAGCCCCAAGCCTGCAACAACAAGGTCCTTCAACATACAAGTGCTGTCCCTTTAAATCACAGCTTCTCCGATTGACCTGCAGCTGACAGCAAGCAAGCCGGCAAGCTTCACGCCAGGTCTCAGCAGCGGGGTTCCCCGCAGGCGGGTTTGATGTGGGGAAAGCCCCAAAGTTGCAACGGCCCCGGAAAATCTACCTCAACAAGCTGATAAATGCTTATTAGTGCTCCGACGACCAGTCCCGCCAGCGGCGGCCGGGACTGAAGTGGGTCGCGGGGAAATGGCGGTCCGAAAGTCGGACGGGGCGGGGAATCAGGCGGGGGGGTCCCGACCCGCTTTTTCGCCGATTTTCGGCCCCCGGCCGCATGAAAAGCCGTCCGACGGCGGCCAGAAAATTGACCCCTTTGTGTCAGTTATATAAGGTTTCCTTGAAGGGCTACTGTCAATACAATAGCATGGCACTTAGAACAGTGCTCTGCACTTCATTAACTGAAAAATGCAATGCACCGTAGAGAAGGTAACAACACAATTAAGCATTAATAGAATAGCAAAATACTGCGGATGCTGGAAATCTGAAATAACAGAAAATGCTGGAAAAACTCAGCAGGTCAGGCAGCATCCGTGGAGAGATAAATAGAGTTTACGTTTCAGGGTCTGTGACCCTTCGTCAGAACTGGAAAAAGTTAGAGATGTAACAGGTTTTAAACAGGTGCAGAGGCAGGGAAAGGGGGGAGGGGAGGAAAGAACAAAAGGGACGGTCTGTGATAGGGTGGAAGGCAGAAGTGGTTAAATGTTGCAAATGGGGATGGCAGAATCATCAACAGCCGCCACCTGAAAAAATAGGGGCAGAGGTTATCATGGAGTTATTATCAACCTGAGCGGGTCCAATAAGGAAGGTTTAGGTCTCCCTGCCCAGGCTCCACTCCATTCCCTGCCAGGAGATGTCCCATTCTGGGCAGGAAATCGGCCAGCGGCATGTTAATGAGGCCCAGCAGTTAAAATCGGCATGGACTCATTCTTCCGTGGGCAGGTAGTTAAATAACTCGCCAGTGGGGATTTCCGCTGGAAACCCGCAGCGAGTTAAAATCCCCTCCCTCCCATAGTCTCAGTCACAGGCAGTGCTGTGATTCTGCCTCATGAGCTCCTGATTGAGTAGTAAGCACTTAGCCAAATAATTGACCATAGTCCAGAGCTTTAAACTAATGAGGATTCACTAGTAAATGCTAAATGCCATTAACTGCTATTCAGTAAGAGATTTGTCATGTGTACCTGCTATATTTTAAAGGCATATCTACCAAAGCTCATGAATTAGGATATGTTTACCTTGACAGGCAGGGACTGGTACATTCCAAGAGTAAAATCCATATGGTGATTTCCTGCACATAGCAGTGCTATTCCCGATAAGTCTGTAACCTCGCTCACACGCCCAGCGAACGACACTGTTGATCTGCCCTCCTGTTTGGCTGAGTATTAGGCCATGGGGAGGAGACTCTGGAGTGCTGCAGTAAAAGGCTGGAAACAAAACAGAGTGATGTGCATTAGATTCATTTTATTCCAGTTCAGTTTGTTTTAGCTCTGATTTAGCAAAGTAAGGTAAGATTAAATCGGCCACCTACCAACATATTGGATGCGGAAGCCTTTTTTGTTAGTACCATGATCAGCTGACCAGCGAAGAAAAAGTTGGTGGCCGCTGCTAGTGACATTGAAAGGGGCTGAATAGTCTCCACTGAAGGAGTTCAGCAATGGGCTATGGCTGTTTGCACCTTGGGAGAAACAGACAATTAACATGCTAAATCAAATCTACAATTAAAGTGAACAATAAACTTTAATGATGAATAAATGAGATTCACAGTGCAATCTGAAATCAAAGGGACACTTTTAAATACTGATGAAAGTAGGATGCAAGTAAATTACAAAGTGAAATGGCAGATCAAATGTTTAATAACACACTGTGATCAATAGCATTGCACATCAAGCATCTACTGTAGATCATACAGCTTGTAACAAGTATTGTGCTATTCATAATTGAAGAACTGCACTATTACTTATCACTCAAATTACACAATGTATTTGCTTGAGCATTCAGAAACTTCTGATAACCTTCACACAGGAACATTTTATGAATGATAATGTACTAAGAATTTGAATTTTACAAGTTGCCCCAAATTAAATGCCGTGCCACAAAAAGCAGATATATGTAATTCTTAACTGTGAGACATCTAATTTATTCAATTCACAAATCTTTTACAAGCCTAGCACTCAATATTTTAGCCACAGTAAGTGTGTGTACTGTCTCCTGTATAAATGTGTCTTTACTGAGGTGCTATCGAAGCAGAGTTTCTATATTGGCATTTTAAGCTCCATGCTCACAAAATATTAATAACAATGGGGAAGGTGCGTAAATGAGAAAGAAAGATTGCATTTATATAGCGCTTTTCATGACCACCGGACATCCCAAAGCGCTTTACAGCCAATGAAGTACTTTTTGAAGTGTAGTCACTGTTGTAATGTTGGAAATGCGGCAGCCAATTTGCACATAGCAAGATCCCACAAACAGCAATGTGATAAAGACCAGATAATCTGTTTTACAGATGTTGGTTGAGGGATAAATATTGGCCAAGACACCAGAGATAACTGCCCTGCTCATCTTCAAAATAGTGCCATGGGATCGTTTACATCCACCTGATAGAGCAGATGGGGCTTCGGTTTAACGTCTCATTTGAAAGACGGCACCTCTGCCAGTGCAGCACTCCCTCAGCACGGCACTGGAGTGTCAGCCAAGATTTTTGTGCTCAAGTCTCTGGAATGGGACTTGAACCCACAACCTTCTGACTCCGAGGTGAGGGTGCTACCAACTGAACCATTGGCTGACACCGTCAGTAAAAATTTGCAATTTTTAATTGATTCAAAAAGCAGTGTGATTATTTTTTCCATATTTATAAATTTCTTGTTCCATTTAGTTTTCTGTAGAAATTAGGCGTAAGATTTTATTCTCTCCATTAGAGCCAGGGTATTAAATACCACAAATCTGAAATAAACCTAAATTATCGCTGCAAAGTGGATTTTCTTATTTCTGGTTTGCTTTTGTGCTGCCACCATGGCAACAGATGTTAAAGTTGGAATGTGAAGAAAATTTTGCATGAAAGTGACACAAAGGCAGAATAGATCAAAATATATCTATTTTAAACATATTGGCCTAGAAATTGAGTGGGCTTTGCGCCCATTTTGCGGCGCGAGAGGTCATTGCGCTGGACTTACAGCCGGTTCAGAAATTCCCTGGGGCCCTACCATCGGCGGTAGACCGGTTGCACTGCGCCGGCACCGATGACGTCATCGGTGTGCGCAGCGTCCCGGTTGCCGTGGTGACGGGCCCCAGCGCCGAAATTGAGTTGCGGCCGCCTCGCCCGTGGCAGCCGCAACTAAGACTCTGGCAATCGAGTCTTACAGGAGTTTGCGCCGGCGCATTAAGGTCGCGCGGCGGCCGGCCGCCTGCCCGCACCTCCCTCCCCGGACTCCTCCACCCCCCCCCCCGCGGAACAGATGCTTCTGGGCTGCGAGCCCGGCACTTCCCCGAGGTGCCGGGCTCATTTTTGTGAAGATTTTACCGGCCAGCAGGCGGGTGCAGGCAGCTCCTCCTTAACTGAAGGAGGAGGCCTGCACTTCCCGAGCCTGCCGCACCACATCGGGCGCCGCAGCGCCGGAATAGCGCCGCAATGCGGCAGGTAGTGCCCATTTTCAGGCGCAAACACCCTTCAGTAGCGCCGGCAGCCGTTTGGGCGCGGCGCTACTGAATTTTTGGCGCGCGCAGGGGGACTTAGCGCCGGCGCTAACTTTCCGGCGCTAAAGCCCTGGCGCGGCGCCAACTGAATTTCTAGGCCATTGCATAAAAAATTAAAATGACAGTGTAGCAGTACTGCTCAGGCTCTGAAATCTACCAAGCCAAGAACTATACAACAGCTGAAGCAGTTTAAAAATGCTGTTGGCTTTAGTTTTGCATGTGTTTTGTTTTAATAGTTTAATGCAAATATTAAAAATATATGTATAAATTCAGTCAAACAAAAAACAATGAAAATACCATTAACAGTCAAGGCAGTTTTCAAAATATATAAGGGCAGAGCTTCATATCCCCTGTGCTCTTGCCGAAGCCCAGGAGAGCCTGGATTTCCTATCCTGAGCCATCAAGGGGCACCGCTCGTCAGGTCCGCCTCCTGGCACCGACAGAAGGGACAGGAGACTGAGGCACAACTGCAGGCTTCTCTAGCCTGCCTCTGGAAATCCTGTGCACCCTCCTTCAGTGGATGCTCAGGGACAGGACACAGTGCAATGTTCCCCTGGGTGCCTTAGTACAGTGGTGTCCAGCAAATGATTCTCTCATAAAATGAGGTGAGACACCAACTTCATGGCCCTAATGGGCCTGTATTCACTGTAGGTGCGGGCCCGATTGTTTTCTCTGGAAAGCAGCAGCAATTTCAGAGCAATGTAAAATGGGCAGAGCCCTGGAAAACTGGTTCTTTGTCCCATTTTCCTAACCTTTACACACAGGGAAATTAACATTCCCTGAAATCAAGGATCAGGAAAATATACTCTATAAACATTACATTATTCTTATATCCTTCCCTCTCCAGAAGACCACATTCTCAATACTTAAAAAGTTACTAAGGTCCTGGCAACCCATCATTACCTGGATCTCCCCAAAATTTTAGGGCCAAATATCTGCAACCCTATCAGTGCGCCCCCACTGCAAGTCCAGTGGGAGTGCGATGGAAGAGCTGGAAGTTAGGCCAGGATCTGGGTACATCTCCTCCTGGCTTTCTCTGCTAGTTTCTATGGGCCTTTGTTTGAGTTGTGTAGGGGTTTGCAAAATTCCCCTATTTTCCCTGAAGATTGAAAATATATTGGTCCACATCGTGGATGAAGAAGCATGTGTTTTGAATTGCCTCTGGGTAGGACAGTGTTTTTAAAACATACCCAGAATCGTGAAAAGCTGCATTGGGCAAAGCAGCACTTGGGCAACATCAGGATCTAAGACATTACATTTTATTAAAAATGGTACCTCTGAGTTTCAAACTGTGTATATTGCAAAGAGGTTTGAAAATGGCCATCAGAAGGGATGGCCAAAAGGCTTAAAAGAGCAACTAGCAGCTTGGAGTATGTCTGTGTGGGAGGATCTAGCAGTGGCTGTGAGAAAGACCTGTCAATCAAAGGGAGGTTCCCTTCTAAGAAACTGCAGGATGTTTATTTACTTAAGAGATTAGCCCACTTGAGACTAACCGCAGAACAATCGCCTCTATTTATACAGAAATCCAAACCCATTCAAAGCACTCACAGGCAATGAGGCACATTGAAACTGTGGAAAGGACTCTTTGATATGCAACAGTTTAGGAATGGATGGGTTTGAATCACCCATCATTCTGAACAATAGGGCAGTTGGATTCCCTTTTGTTTTAGCCCAGGTGAACTCCGGAGGTGGGTGGGAACATTCCGGCCCCAGAGTGTAGACACATTAAATCACTCCAACCATTTTGAATCAGCCAATCACAGCCTTTCTTTTGTGTATTGGAACTTTGGGCGCGAATTTTGCAGACAGCAAAACAGCAGGAGCTCACAAGGTATAAAGATAGCTCCGGAGAAGCTATCGCTCTCTTACTTCGCTGGACCCCAGGTGAGCAGGGTTTCTGACTCCTCAGCAAGGCAACCTAGTTAGGGGGTGGTAATTAAGGGGAAATTGCTAAGATTGTTTAATCAACATTGTAGTCACTTATCCCTCATTTTTGCCATCTGCCTTCCCCCATTTAAGCATTTTACTGTAATTACTGTGTTCGTGTGGTATAATCACAGAAGAATCACAGAAACCTCACAGTGCAGATAGAGGCCATTTCGGCCCATCGAGCCTGCACCGACACATATCCCACCCCTGATCCCCGTAACCCCTACACCAACACATATCCCACCCTATCCCCGTAACCCCACGTATTTAATCCCCCTAACACTAAGGGTCAATTTTATCATAGCCAATCAACCTAACCTGCACATCTTTGGACTGTGGGAGGAAACCGGAGCACCCGGAGGAAACCCACGCAAACACGGGGAGAATGTGCAAACTCCACACAGACAGTCACCCGAGGCCGGATTCGAACCCGGGTCCCTGGAGCTGTGAGGCAACAGTGCTAACCACTATGCCACCGTGCTGCCCACTATAATATTTGATTATAGTTTCTTTGGTTTAATAAGAGTTGACTTTCTCACATCAAAACCACTTGTCCGTTTTTAATATATCATTAATTATAAGCCCTCCAGTCAGAACTGGAAGGTGGGGTAGCGATTCGAAACCGCTGTTTGGAAATTGGTTTACAGTGTAGCAGCAAAAGACTGCCTGGCCAGGTGAATTACCGTAAACCAGGAAAAAGATTGGAATTGGTCAGAGTGCAGGCAAAGGCTGCAGACCAGGTAAATTACCTTAAACCAGTTAAAAGATGCCCCCCTACAGTTGGGCCCTCTGCCATCCCAAAACAAGGGATGTGCATAAGAGTGGGTGGGGGGGGAATGTGGCCAGGGAAGGGGACTTCCAGCCTGTGTGTTTTTGTTGCTGGCCAGGAAGAAGATAGGAGGGCCCATACATCAACTCACTGTTGCCAAAATCTGCACCCACCTGAGGGTCCAGACTTAGGTCATGGCTTGTACCCCTGAAAATCTTCAAATTGTTCACAGTTTTTTTCAGCCCTCTTATTAAGGGGGATGTTGGACATACTGGCAGCTTTTTTCTGGGGGCAGCCAGATAGCATAATTTCTGGTCTCCTGTCAGGCAGATGCCTGAGATGTGCCCCAGTGGTGTGGGAACCCACTAGCATTATTTAAATTACGTGACCTCCCCTGACCTTGTAACCAAACCTGGGTCTCAACATACACAAAATAGGACCCTTCAGGATCTGAATATGTATCCCCATTTTTCATGAATTTAAGACTTCTCTCCATAAGGAGAGAATGCAAGAGCAATCCCACAGCAAATAGAACAAAATCATTTTCATCAATTTCACACATGCTTACTTTCCAATATAGGTCAGGAGTGGTAATCAGGAAATGGGGTAGTCTGGCTGACTTTTCTTCTCTTCTCCCTAGCACTGAGGGTACTTGCAATGTCTGCACCTCTAAAAGCAGGCACTGGGGATTGAACCTGGAACCTTCTTGGCCTGTATGCGGTGTGCTGTTAGCCACCAGGCCATTGGGAAAGCCCTTGCATTATGCTGCTAACGCCAGTTATCTGTCATACACCAATAATAAAATTCTTTGCCATGGGTTTTTTATGTACATTATAAAGAAAATTCTGTATTACAGATCAAATAGATGTTACAAAAATGAAGTAAAAGCTGAATCCTACACAGCAATATGTAGTTGGCACATAAAATGAAGAATACTTTAAATTCAAATCAGCATTGCACCAAAACATCAAAATTTCAACGTGTTACATCGATATTACATCGATATTCTTTTCCTTACCCTCCAAGCTCTTTCATGTGATAGATTTCACCTTCCTTCCCCCTGCTACCACTCTCCCCCTCCCCTCCTTGATACGCAACAGAAATCTTTGAAAGACATTTTAGAAACCTGTCATAGACTGAGAAGATCGACTTTATTTGGCAAAGAGGAAATAGTCAGCCATTCTTTTCTGATGCTTGCATATTGCTGCTTACACTTTGTGGCAACCATGGCACCCACATGTGCATCTTTTGCTAACTGATAGCTGCTTACCAATGATAGAACTGGGTGCACTTAGGATCACTAAAGGTATGCCAGTGGAAAGAAACTGTAAACTCATTTACTCTCACTTCTAAAAGTCAAATTTGTTGCAATACTGTGTTTTTGTTTCGGTGAGAGGGAAGGCAGAGGCACAAGATAGGTAGTCAAGGGACAGTAGTCTGAGTTCTATAGAAATTGCTTCTTACAAAAAGACAAAATAATTCTGTTGGGAAATTACTTACGAGAAATAAAATGTTCCTTTTCTTAACAGGGGCACAGCCATCTAATGAGGTGCTCTGAGCTGTATTAATGGTGAGACCTGTGTCACTGCAATCTGAAATTATTCACAATGGAGCTACATGGCAGCACCATCTTATGTTTGAAGTGCTTCTTAAAATTAAATGCACAATGCAACTTATACTTTCAATAGGACCAAAATTATTCACTGATCCGCAAAGTCTGCCTATTTGGTTATATATTCTGTAAACAAAATGTCCTTGCCTACATGCACGTTTGTTTGCAATTAGCATTTAAATTGCATTATTTTTCTGCCTAAAGCTACTCTATCTATTTAAGTCCAAACTGCTTTGATGCAAGTGAAATTTGCTCAGTGCCATCTGGGAATTTTTTTTTATGTCCGAGGTTATTCCATTCCCGAGATCAAAAGAATGAAGTCCATTTTAAATAATTTGGCATTCAGTCAGGTTACAAAGCATTCTTCAGATATATAATTAAAAAAGGAAATATCTCTCAAATGGACAAGGGGGTGTCTATCCAGCCATCTCAAATGTTGGTAAAGGAAAATTTCTCTGATCTCTCAGATCTTTGTGCAAATTAGAATCTGAAGATTCCCTTGGGTTACCTGAGCTTTCTTTGA
Organism: Somniosus microcephalus; assembly: GCF_052327205.1. Lineage (NCBI taxonomy): Eukaryota > Metazoa > Chordata > Chondrichthyes > Squaliformes > Somniosidae > Somniosus > Somniosus microcephalus. The sequence goes on from NC_140993.1 coordinate 190,398,128, forward strand.
TATATAGCTATACAGTCAAACTCTCCTTTGAAATGCAAGTACCTGCCTGGAGTTTTTAGTATTTGGCCTCCTGCTTACATACTTAGGGTGCGTTACAGTTTACATGCGAGTATGACAGCACAAACAACGAATGTCAGAGTTATTTGTCATTTGTGTTTGTACTTGGAGGGACCAAAATGTGAATCCTTCAAAGCCAAGGCTAAGTCTGTATGGTTGTCCAGAAAGTGAGGGGATGACATGTATAACTCATAGTAGTTTAATGGGTAACAAAGTAAGATTCATGGTAGCAATAGATTGTAAGTACCAGTGGTAGCTGAATGAGTAGTGTGATAATCATCCGAAAACACATCAGGTTCCATATGTACGCTGACGATATTCAGCTCTACTCTCAACCACCTCTCTCGACCCCTCCACTGCCTCTGTGTTGTCAAACTGTTTGTCCGACATCCAGTCCTGGATGAGCCACAATTCCTTCCAATTAAACATTGGGAAGACTGAAGCCAATGCCTTTGATCCCCGACAAACTCCTTTCCCCAGGTTCTCAAGCTGAACCAGACCGTTTGCAATCTCGCCATCCTATTTGACCTGAACTTCTGACCCCATACCCTCTCCATCATAAATACCATCTACATCCACCTTCATAATATCGTCCCTCTCTGCCCCTGCCTCAGTCCATCTGCTGCTGAAACCCTCATTGATGCTTTTGTTACCTTTAGACTCGATTATTCCAATGCATCCTGGCCAACCTCCCATCTTCCATCCTCCATAAACTTAAGCTCATCAAAAGCTCTGCTGCCCGTATCCTAACTCGCACAAAGTCCTATTCATCTATCAGCCCTGTGCTTGCAGACCTACACTGACTCTTGATCCACCAACATTTTAATTTTAAAATGATCAACTTTGTGTTCAAATTCCTCCATGGCCTCGCTCCTCCCCATCTCTGTAACCTCCTCCAGCCCTACAGCCCTTTCAAAGCTCGGTGTTCTTCCAACTCTGGCCTCTTGACCATCCCTGACTTCCTTCGCCCCACTATTGGCGATCGTGCCTTCAGCTGTCTAGACTCTGGAATTCCCTCCCTAAACCTATCACCTCTCCAGCTCTCACTGCTCCTTTAAAATGCTCTGTAAAACCTACCTCTTTGACCAAGGTCCCTATCCTAATGTCTCCTTTTTTGGCTCGGTTAATTTTTGTCTGATTACACACCTGTGACGCGCCTTGGGATGTCTTACTATGTTACAAGCAAGTTGGTGTTGTTGACAAGCAAACTTTTAGTCACAGTTTATCTGAAAAATTCAAAGAAGCCAACACAATAGTAGCACCACAAATAAATCAAAAACTGCAAATAATATAAATTTGAAATAAAAACAGAAAATTATGGAACTACACAACATTCCATCAGCACCTGTAAAGGGAAAAGACAGATTAATGTGTTGGGCATAGATCATATCATCAGATGTGGAAACAAAAAGATGAGAGGACCTTAACTGAACAAAACAAGTGGAGAGGGAGGGAAGAGAGCAACAGGTAAAAATATCAGGAGTACTGACCCCTGCCACAGAGATGAGTAAGTGAGTTAAATGTCAAGCACAAAGTTGGAAAGAAATGAAACCTGATAGATACGTAAAGATCAGTTGAGTAAATGAAGAATCACTAAAAGAGCAAAGGGGTATGAAAAGGCATTATCATCTCACCATGGCAGAAGCCAATGTTTCTTCTACTTTTACCCATTCTTCTCTTCTCCGATTGTTTTGTTCAGCCTAATTTAGGGTTCCCCTTATCTTTAAGTATCCTGATTAGATGAAAGTTCTCAATCTGAAATATTAACCTGACCTTTCTCTTTACAGAAGCTGATGATGATCTTGCTGTGCATTAGAAGTTTTTTCATTTTTATTTTAAAATTGGAAGTGGTTCTTACAAGGTTATGAAATGGATCGAAATGAGCTATGGAACAAAAGTAAAAGTCGTTATTACTTTCCTAATCTGTTTACATTACAGTTCTGCTTTTAGATGCAATGCTGTAATAAAAACAAGGTAAGAACATAAGAATATAAGAAATAAGAGCAGGAATCACAGAAATCACAGAATCACAGAAACCCCACAGTGCGGATAGAGGCCATTTCGTCCCATCGAGCCTGCACCGACACATATCCCACCCGATCCCCGTCATCAACACCTATCCCACCCTATCCCCGTAACCCCACTAACACTAAGGGTCAATTTATCATAGCCAATCATCCTAACCCGCACATCTTTGGACTGTGGGAGGAAACCGGAGCACCCGGAGGAAACCCACGCAAACACGGGGAGAATGTGCAAACTCCACACAGTCACCCGAGGCCGGATTCGAACCCGGGTCCCTGGCGCTGTGAGGCAACAGTGCTAACCACTATGCCACCGAGTAGGCCATGCGGCCCCTTGAGCTTGCTCTACCATTCAATGCGATCATGGCTGATCCAGGTAGTACTAGTGCATCCAGAGTGGGTTTCCAAAAGAGCCTGTAGAGGCAAATGGATTGTTGACACTTAATATTGCTGGCTGCCAATTGTTGACCACAGAACGTCAGCAATAACGTTTTTAACATCACTGTCCTTTCCATTACATTGGGGGAGGTCTGCAGTCAAAAATTTAAGTCACCGATGTGGCTTGTGAGCAACTGTGCATGGATAATAGTGTGTATGCTTGTGTCACCTCCAGTGTTACCTGGAAATGGTTCCACCATATAAATATCGTCTTAGTTACATTCTACAGTTTCATAACTTAGAAATCAAGTTCAATTTTACACATACTTGAAATGTGGATTTTTGAAGGCAAATTCAACTCCATATTTCAAGAATGATATTCTTGCTGACATGCAGTTCCCAATATTTAATAAGAGGAACAATTTCAGTTGAGGTTCATGGGCTCATATTGCTTCAAACTCACCATTAAGTCCTAAAGATGTGCGCGAAATTAAGAACATTGTGAAATTATATAAACTCATAGGGCTAGAAATTAGGTATAGCCCCGCCAGCTCGCTTGCGCCCAGAATTTACCGCTGGGCGCGGAGCCACTCGCGCCCATCGGATATTCAGTTTCAGCGCCCCAAGTCGAGGACGGCCGCTGTTCAAGGGTGTGGCCGCCCCCGCTTGGGGCGCTGAAACTGAATATCGGCGCGCTAGTTGCCGCAGCGCCACCCGCAGCGGAGCGGCAGGCTGTGGTACTGCAGGCCTTCCTCCCTCTCTTAAGGGGGAGGTGCCTGCAACAGCCGGAGCCCCGATCGCGAGTGCCGGCAAACGAGCCCGGCACAACGGAGAAGTGCCGGGCTCCCGGAAGCCAGCCGGCAATGCCGCGGGGGGGGGGGGGGGGGTGGAGGAGGCCGGGGAAGGAGGTGCGGGCAGGCGGCCGCCGAAAAAGCGGCCGGCCGCACCTCCACCTTAAAGCGCCCCACTAAGGCTGCAGTACGGACCCGGTCTCTGAATGTTATTAGCGGCCACCACGGAAGAGGCGGCCGCTACTGAAGATGGGGGTCGGGCCGGTGTCGGGGCGGAACCGGGGCACTGCGCACACCGATGACGTCATCGGTGGCGGCGCAGCGCTACCGGCTACCACCGCAATTAGCGCGTCACTGAATTTAGCCCGAAGTTTCCAGACTGGCGCAGAAGCCCTCTTTGGGCGGTAACTGGGCGCAAAGCCCACTGAATTTCTAGGCCATACAGTTCAAAAACCAAGCAGAGCTAAATTATCATGGTGTGCACTACAAAGAAAATATGCATTTGAAATATGCTTTTAACACATATGGAAATCAGTTTCTGTAATGTGATTAAAATGTATTTAAACAGATAGCTTAATATAGGAAGTTGCTCATATTGTTTTTTTCCTTTTAATTGCAAATATGCAACTGTTTTCTCAGGTCCCATTGAAATCTAAACTCAGGATTACAGCAGTCTATTCAAGTTATGCTATCCCTTTTCATCTGTACATAGAGCAAAGTTTCACATCATCCTACAAATCATAATGTGCTGAATTTTCATCTAACTACTCGCTATATAGTGCAGAATGCAATGTAACCTTTTTTGTACCTGTGCAGGAAAGAATTACCTCTTCCAACCATTACCCAGCATTTTCAATTTATTTGAATTATGTGGCCATATAGAAATGACCAAGTTGAAATTGGTGTCAGAAGAAATTTGGACATCAGGCATAAAGCAAAAGTAAAAATGAAACACTTCCTTGAAAAACACTTTCTATTCAAACAAGAAAAGTCTACTTGTACTCCTATTGTATCGTGGGGCAGATATCTCGCTGTTATATTTGTTCATTTGAAAAATTCTGACTTTTCATTTTGTTGACACTAGCTCTCAGCTTGCCTCAAATGCAGAGGAGGAATCTGGTAGCCTCAGTACTAAGGGGGCTGACTACTCATTTCTTAAATGAACTATCCCTTCCCCACTAAAAAGCTCCCTAGAGTTGTGGCTATAGGACAAGCAAAAATATCAGCTTATTCTAACATGAGACTTAATGAAGCATTAATACTAACAAGTATAGCTCTTGTATCTTGTTACAAATGTAGGCTGGTTGTTGCCAAATAAGTTTGCAAATCAGAGACATTTTTGTGATAATACATTAAAAAAAAGACTTGCATTTATATAGCGCCTTTCACGATCTCAGGACATCGCAAAGCGCTTTACAACCAATGAAGTACTTTTGAAGTGTAGTCACTGTTGTAATGTAGTTTCAACATAGGATTGCTTTTCAAAACGTGAGTTTTGTTGCAAGTAAATGCTCTTCAGATAATGAGTTAAATTTTATTTGATATCTGTTGCAGCAGGAATGTATGTTTAATTTCACAATTCAAATGTCTTGTGTAACAATGACCCAGAAATTAGCTGTGAAATAAAAGCTTACAAGTGGTAACACATTCATCTATCAACGTTAGCTCAATGGTAGCGCTCAAGCCTCTGCGACAGAAGGTGTGGGAACAAGCCCCACTCCAGGACTAGAGCACATAATCTTGGCTGATACTGCAGTATAGCACTGAGATAGTACTCCACTGTCGGAGGTGAGTCTTTTGGGTAAAACTGAGGCCCCATCTGTCCTCTTAGGTAGATCTAAAAGCTCCTCGTCTGGAATGTCCACAGGGTTCTCATAGTGTTCCTGTTACACAGGATATGATGGCCTGTGAAATTAGATTAAAAGGTATGACAGTCGATAAGCAGTGGAAAACATTTAAAGAGTATTTCAAAATTCTCAACGAATATACATTTCATTGAGAAATAAAAACTCCACGGGAAAAGTTATTCATCCGTGGCTAACTAAAGAAGTTAAGCATAGTATTAGATTAAAAGAAGAGGCTTATAATGTTGTGAAGAATAGCAGTAAGCCTGAGGACTGGAAGAGCTTTAGAAACCAGCAAAGGTGACCAAAATATTGATTAAAAAAAGGAGAAAACAGAATAGCAAGAAATATAAAAACAGATTATAAGAGCTTCTACAAATATATAAAAATGAAAAGAATAGCAAAAGTTAGCATTGGTCCCTTAGAGGCTGAGACAGGAGAAATTATAATGGGGAATAAATTTGGGTGCTTTGTGCCTCACTAAGAGGGCGCTAATGGGGCACAAAGTAACTAGCACCCAGGTGCTGCATTGCTAATGTCTCCCGCGAAATTCAGCGGGAGGTTAGTAGCAGCGGTAACCGGTAGCACCCCACGGCACTGCGCCTCCAGCGATTATGCCATCGCCGTGCGTAGCGCCCCCTGACTTACTGCTGGACGCTATGTCCGACAGAGTCAGGGGGTGTACGTGCGGCCGGGGCGGCGATATTTAAAGGGGAGGTGCCTGGTGGCCATTTTTGTTGCTGGCCACTTGCCAGCACCTGCCCCCTTTGCCATCCCCGGCCTTCTATGCAGCCTTCCCGCGGGGTGTCAGCCTGGCACTCCTCGAGTGCCGCGTTCTTTTGCCGGCACCCTGATCCCTGGTGGCCCAGCTGGGCCCCGGGTCGCGCTGCATGGCCTGCAGTACCACGGCGCTATGTGCCACAGTGCCATGTAGTGCCACGATATTCACTGGTAGCGCCCCAAGGTGGAGGGGGAATGCTTCCAGTAGCGCCCCGCCACCCTCTTGGGGCACTACCAGTGAATTTCGGGCGCGGAGCTGCTAACTTTTTCAGGCGCTAAAAGTAGTGCCCCGGTGAAGTTAGTGCCCCAAAGGGAGCGCGACCAAATTTTTCACCCAAGGTCTTTAAACAAATATTTCATATCTGTCTTCACAGTAGAAGACTCAAAAAGCACACCAAAAATAGTGGGGAAACAAGGGACTAATGAGAGTGAAGAGCTTAAAGTAATTAAGATCAGTAGAGAAAAAGTACTTGAGAAACTAATGGGACTAAAAAGCCAACAAATCCCCTGGAACTGATGGCTTACATCCTCGGGTTCTAAAAGAGGTGGCTGCAGAGATAGTGGATGCATTGGTTGCGATCTTCCAAAAGTCCCCAGATTCCAGAACGGTCCCAGCAGATTGGAAGGTAGCAAATGTAACCCCGCTATTCATGAAAGGAGGGAGAGAGAAAACAGGGAATGACAGGCCAGACAACCTGACATCAGTTGTCGGAAAAATGCTGGAATCCATTATTAAGGAAGTGGTAACAGGGCATTTAGAAAATCATAATATGATTAGGCAGAATCAACATGGTTTTAAGAAAGGGAAATCGTGTTTCACAAATTTATTAGAGATTTTTGAGAATGTAACCAGCAGGGTAGATAAAGAGGAACCAGTGGATGTAGTATATTTGGATTTCCAAAAGGCATTCGATAAGGTGCCACATAAAAGGTCGTTATGAAAGATAAGGGCTCATGGGGTTGGGGGTAATATATTAGCATGGATAGAGGATTGGTTAACAGACATAAAACAGAGAGTAGGGATAAACGGATCATTTTCTAGTTGGCAGGCGGTGAAGAGTGGGGTACCGCAGGGATCAGTGCTTGGGCCCCAGCTATTCACAATATATATCAATGATTTGGATGAGGGAACCAAATGTAATATTTCCAAGTTTGCTGACGACACAAAACTAGGTGGGATTGTGAGTTTTGAGGAGGATGCAAAGAGGCTTCAAGGCGATTTAGACAAGTTGAGAGAGTGGGCAAATACATGGCAGATGCATAACGTGGATAAATGTGAAGTTATCCACTTCAGTAGGAAAAACAGTAAGGTAGAGTATTATTTAAATGGTGATAAATTGGGAAATGTTGATGTACAAAGGGATCTGGGTGTCCTTGTACACCAGTCACTGAAAGCAAACATGCAGGTGCAGCAAGCAGTTAGGAAGGCAAATGGTATGTTGGCCTTCATTGCAAGAGGATTTGAGTACAGGAGCAAGGATGTCTTACTACAGTTATACAGGGCCTTGGTGAGACCACACCTGGAGTAGTGTGTGCAGTTTTGGTCTGCTTACCTAAGAAAGAATAACTTGCCATAGAGGGAGTGCAGCGAAGGTTCACCAGACTGATTCCTGGGATGGTAGGACTGTCGTATGAGGAGAGATTGGGTTGACTAGGATTGTATTCACTAGAGTTTAGATGAGAGAGGATCTCATTGAAACGTATAAAATTCTGACAGGCCTAGACAGACTGGATGCAGGGAGGATGTTTCCCCTAGCTGGGGGGTCTAGAACAAGGGGTCACAGTCTCAGGATACAGGGTAGGACATTTAGGACTGAGATGAGGAGAAATTTCTTCACTCAGAGGGTGGTGAACCTGTGGAGTTCTCTACCACAGAAGGCTGTGGAGGTCAAATCACTGAATATATTTAAGAAGGAGATAGATTTTTAGACACAAAGGCATCAAGGGATATGGGGAGAGAGTGGGAATATGCTATTGAAATAGAGGATCAGCCATGATCAAATTGAATGGCGGAGCAGGCTCGAAGGGCCTACTCTTGCTCCTATTTTTCTATGTTTTCTATGAGAGGATTATCCTATGAGGAGAGATCGAGTAGATTGGGCCGATACTCTCTGGAGTTTAGAAGAATGACAGGTGATCTCATTCAAACATACAAGATTCTGAAGGGGATTGACAGGGTAGATGCTGAGAGATTGTTTCCCCTGGCTGCAGAGTCCAGAACTAGGGAGCATTGTCTCAGGATAAGTGGTCGGTCATTTAAGACTGAGATGAGGAGAAATTTCTTCACTTAGAGGGTTGTGTATCTTTGGAATTCTCTACCCCAAAGGTGATGAATCATTGAGTATATTCAAGGCTGAGACAGAGAGGGCTAGAAATTCCCCTGGCTTGGGCCTCCCGTTAGTGCCTCCGGGGGGCGATAACAGGGCGCTACTGGCTTTGCGGCTGGGCATGGCGAGAGTACTGCCGCCCGCGAACTTCACCTGCAGGTTAGTGGCGGCAGTAAACCCTAATGCCGTGATTCCTGCACCCCGGAGATCGTGACATCATCCGGTGCACAGTGCCCCGTTACCGCCCCGGATGCGAACTTGGCTTCCGCCCCTTGCAACATCGCCGGGTGTCAACACCGGCAGCTGCAGGAGGCATTGTCACCGCAGATGGCCGCTTGGGGTGTGGTAGTTAAAGGGATTACCAATGAGGTAGGCGAAAATTGTTTCATCAAGACTCTGCATTTTCTTCTATTCTTCAGGTGCCGTGATTGATCAGCCCTGCACTGTTAGATTGCTTAGGGCTGATCGGCGCCAATCAGAGGTGCCGTCAGCGATCAGCGGATTTGTTTTCTTGCAGAGCCTGCAGCAATGGCCCGTCTCTTTAAGGGAGGGAAGGAGCCTCTGATCCTGACAGCACCACACTGGACATAGTGCGGCACTTTGCCGCTACCGCCCCTCTTCCATGGTTTAGCGCTCCAAGGGAACTGGTAGCGCCTGATTTAGCGCTCCACTTCCCTCCTGGAGCGCTAAACCGGAAGATTGCATCCGTTAAAATTGGGTAGCACCCAGTGATAGTTGATACCCAATTTCTCCCCCATAGACTTTTGGACTCTAGTGGAATCAAGGGATATGGAGATCAGACAGGAAAGTGGAGTTAAGGTCAAAGATCAGCCATGACCTTATTGAATGGTGGAGCAGGTTTGAGAGGCCGTATGGCCGACACCTGCTCCTAATTCTTATGTTCTTATGATAGTGAATAATGTAAAAGAGCCTTTGAAAGAATGAGGTGAATGCACTATTTGTTACAAAAAGTCAATTATACTCTGGCAAGACTTTTTCTCAATAGTTCAGAATATTGGTCCCAAAAATCGGCACGCTGCAATCCCGGCCGCCAAGAGCTTCTGCCACTGATCCTGGCAGATCTCATGGGGTTAGAAATAGGTTTCCTAATTATATTGTCATTGGTGGGTGGGGTGCCACTAGGGATGCATCTAGAGCACTCTCCATTCGGAAAGGTCAGAAATTCCAGCCAAAGATTCCCCTCTCTCCCAAACCTGTGAACAAATTATACATATTCTTGCAGCCCCCATTGTAAGTAGTCTGTCTTAAAGAAAAGGAAATTCTTCCCACATTTTCAGGGGTCCAGGCCACAATCTCAGCCTGGACTCCCCAGGTGGGTTGCATAACCAATGGTGTTCAGGGAGGCATATCTGGTCTGACTAGGCATATCTCTGCTGACCCTACACTGGTTCCCAGTAAAAGTATATGGGAACTCCTTAAATAAAAAGTCCACTCCCACCAGACAACAATAACCATGTTTGGGGCAGGCATAAGCTCCAACCCTGTGCAGGCCATCAAGGGGACTTCCTGTCAAATCTATGAATGGAGATTCCCTGCTCCGATTGGCTCCCCATGGCCCACGTGATCCCAGGGGACACTGCGAACTAACTGCGCCACTGGAATATGTGAGCACTGCACACCGCCAGCTGGAGGAGGCCCAGGATCGGAATCCCACGCGGGCCCACAGCACAATGGCAGGCGCGCTATGCAAGTGCAGGTCGGCGGCTTGCGCCCGCAGGAAACCTCCAACTCGAATTTCTGGCCCATTGTTTTTGGTCCCCGCCACAAACTTCGTTCCCTAGCCACTGACTCCATCCCGCTTCCTAACATCTGTCTGAGGCTGAACCACACTGTTCGTAATCTTGGTGTCATATTTGACACTTAAATTAGCTTCTGACCCCATATCCGCAGAATAACTAAGACCGCCTATTTCCACCTCCGTAACATCGTCCGCCTCTGCCCTTGTCTCAGTACATCTGCTGCTGAAACATCATCCATGCCTTTGTTACCTCTAGACTTGACTATTCCAATACACTTATGGCTGGCCTCCCACATTCCACCCTATGTAAACTTGAGGTCATCCAAAACTCGGCTGCCTGTGTCCTAACTCGCACCAAGTCCCGTTCCTCCATCACCCCTGTGCTCGCTGACCTACATTGGCTCCCGGTTAAACAAAGCCTCGATTTCAAAATTCTCATCCTTGTTTTCAAATCCCTCCATGGCCTCGTCCCTCCCTATCTCTGTAATCTCCTTCAGCCCCACAACCCCCACCCAGCACCGCAACCCCCCCCGCCCCCACGGGATATCTGCATTCCTCAATGTGATGAAATATTCCATTCATCACTCATCAGTATTTCTCTGCCTGTGACTGTGGTTGGTTTCAGTTTCATTTCCATTGTATTGTACTGTGTGTAGGGCTCCGCCCATACCTGGCTCCTATGTAAGCTGGCCCAGCCTGCAGCACATCCAGTACGGCAGACCTCTGGATGGAAGATACATTCTCCTCTGTGTGTTACCTTCTAAGTCAATAAAAGCCTTGTTTTGTTTCGCTAACATCGAGTCTCGGATTTATTGAGGCACATCACTCTAATTCTGCCCTCTTGAGCATCCCTGATTATAATCGCTCAACTATTGGTGGCTGTGCCTTCTGTTGCCTAGGCCTAGGAGCCTAAGCTCTGGAATTCCCTGCCTAAACCTCTCTGCCTCAATACCTCTCTTTCCTCCATTAAGAATCTCCTTAAAATCTACCTCTTTGACCAAACTTTTGGTCACTTGCCCTAAATTCTCCTTATGTGGCTCGGTGTCAAATGTTTTGTCTTTTAATACTCCTGTGAAACGTCATGGGACGTTTTACTACGTTAAAGACTGTACTGTATATATAAAAACAAGTTGTTGTTGCTCCTGCAGCAGCAGTACGTCAGATCTGCTATAGATTTTCAGAGCTATTTGGGTTGAGTTTCCGCTCGTTATATCAGCATAGTCCAGGCAGAATCGGCTGAACCAGCGCAAAAGATGGGGGAATTTTAAACACAAGTGGGTTACAACCAAAACCACTTACGCACATATATTCCGCGATCTTTTTTGCTAGTTTATGATTCAATTTGCCGAATCAGGCCCCGCTCATAAAACTGGCCACGCCAACAAGTTGAAATTGCGATATTCTGCTAGTTAGGGAAGGCACTTCAAATTGTGCTTAATTTTCATGGCACACAGGTACTAGTCGGCACAGTTAAAAGATTTTTCATATCAAATAGTATTTAAGAACATAAGAAATAGGAGCAGGAGTAAGCCATTCGGCCGTTCGAGCCTGCTCCGCCATTCCATGAGATCATGGCTGATCTTCTGCCTCAATTCCATTCACTGGCCCTATTGCCATATCCCTTGATGTCCTTACTAGTCAGAAATCTATCGACTTCTGTTTTGAATATACCAATGACTGAGCCGCCACAGCCCTCTGGGGTAGAGAATTCCAAAGATTCACCACCCTCTGTGTGAAGAAATTTCTTCTCCTCTCAGTCTTGAATGGCCTACCCTTTATCTTGAGACTGTGGCCCCTGGTTCTAGACTCCCCAGCCAAGTGAAACATTCTCCCAGCATCCACCCTATCAAGCCCTGTAATAATTTTGTATGCTTCAATGAGAACCCCTCTCATTCTTCTGAAATCAAGAGAATACAGGCTTAGTTTATTCAATCTCTTCTCATATGACAGTCCCGCCATCCCAGGAATCAATCTCATGAACCTTTGTTGCACTCCCTCTGTGGCAAGTATATCCTTCCTTAGGTAAGGAGACCAAAATTGTACACAGTGCTCCAGGTGTGGTCTCACCAAGGCCCTATATAATTAACATAAGAACATAAGAAATAGGAGCAGGAGTAGGCCAATTGGACCCTCGAGCCTGCTCCGCCATTCAATAAGATCATGACTGATCTGATCCTAACCGTCAATCTACTATCACAGAACCATCTCCTGAATCTAACAGAATTAGACACACGAAATAGGAGCAGGATCAGGCTACACGGCCCCTGGGCCCGCTCCGCTACCCACAGGGCCATGTCTGATCTGAACCTAGACTCATGTCCAAATTCCTGCCCGCTCCCCGTAACCCTTAATTCCCTTTACTTCTAGGAAACTGTCTATTTCTGTTTTAAATTTATGTAATGATGTAGCTTCTACAGCTTTTTGGGGCAGCATATTCCATGGACCTACCACCCTCTGAGTGAAGTAGTTCCTCCTCATCTCAGTTTTGAAAGAGCAGCCCCGTTTTCTAAGACTATGCCCCCTAGTTCTAGTTTCACCCATCATCGGGAACATCCTCCCCGCAACCACCCGATCCAACCCCTTCACAATCTTATATGTTTCAATAAGATCGCCTCTCATTCTTCTGAACTCCAATGAGTAGAGTCCCAATCTACTCAACCTCTCCTCATATGTCCATCCCCTCATCCCCGGGATTAACCGAGTGAACCTTCTTTGTACTGACTCGAGAGCAAGTATGTCTTTTCTTAAGTATGGACACCAAAACTGTATGCAGTATTCCAGGTGCGGTCTCACCAATACCTTGTACAACTGAAGCAATACCTCCCTATTTTTATATTCTATCCCCCTAGCAATGAAAGCGAACATTCCATTGGCCTTCTTAATCACTTGCTGCACCTGCATACTAACCTTTTGAGTTTCGTGCACCAGGACCCCCAGATCCCTTTGTACTTCAGTACTTTCCAGTTTCTTGCCATTAAGATAATAGCTTGCTCTACGATTTTTCCTGCCAAAGTGCATAACCTCACACTTTCCAGTATTGTATTCCATCTGCCAAATCTCTGCCCACTTACTTAGCCTGTCTATGTCCCCTTGCAGGTTTTTTATGTCCTCACTCACTACTTTCCCTCCCATCTTAGTATCATCTGCAAATTGGAGTAAGACTTCTTTATTCCTGTACTCAAATCCTCTTGTAATGAAGGCCAGTATGTCATTTGCCTTTCTAATGGCTTGCTGCACCTGCACATTCACTTTCAGTGACTCATGTACAAGGTCCCTTTGAGCATCTGCATTCCCCAATCTTTCACCATTTAGGAAATACTCTGCCTTTCTGTTTTTTCTACCAAAGTGGATAACTTCACATTTATCCACATTATATTCCATCTGCCATGCTCTCGCCCACTCACTGAGCCTGTCGAGATCCCCTTGAAGCCTCTTCACATCCTCTTCTCAATTGGCACTGCCACCTAGCTTTGTATCATCAGTAAATTTGGGAATGTTACATTTAGTCCGCTCATCCAAATCACTGATATAGATTGTGAATAGCTGGGGCCCAAGCACCGATCCTTGCGGTACCCCACTAGTCACAGCCTGCCAGGCTGAAAAAGACCCGTTTATCCCTACTCTTTGTTTTCTGTCTGTTAACCAATTCTCAATCCATGCTAGTATATTACCCACAATTCCACGTGCCCTAATTTTGTACACCAACTTCTTGTGTGGGACCTTATCGAAGGCCTTCTGAAAATCCAAATACGCCACATCTACCGGCTCCCCTTTGTCTACTCCAGTAGTTACATCCTCAAAGAACTCCAATAGGTTTGTTAAACAGGAAATTTAATTTACTATGAAACTGACTGGTGTATACCAATGAAACTGTTAAATGGTTCAGTATAGTTTTTTAAAGTCATTTTCAGTGATTTTAAATCAGGTTACTCACAGGTGGAGGATTGGTCACACTTATTAAAAATGCTTATTTTTGGTGATAAACCCATTTGCAGCTATATTAATAAAACTACACAAAGTTACAACTCTTAAGAACATCAAAGAGTACCTTTTAATGGAAAGGGAAAAAAAGATTGTGTTCTATTACGCTGTCCAATTGCGCTGGTTCATGGAAGATTTTGTTTGTAATTATGCAAATTAGTTTTAGCGGAAACTTGAAATGTAGCCTAACCAGCGCAGTTTCAAATGCATTTTGGGCACAATTTTTTGATTACGCCCAAAGCGGGAACTTTACCCCATTATGATTAGTACAAGCCCTCAAATGTGGACGCCATTAAAGATGGTCCTCTTTCCATTTTTTTCTGCTGGCACTAAAATATTTGGTGACCTACATCAGAACGTGTTGTGGTAGTATGGCAGTGGGGTGCACAAGATATTCAAAGATGCAAATGAGATTATAATTCTTTCAAATTCCGCTTCAGGCTACTCACTATCTGTACATAATGATTTGTGAGATTAGATCAATCCTGTGTAAACTGCAGTAAGTGACACCCATTAAATTTCTTTCTACTCTCTTCTCCGTGTGATAAGATATTTTGCTCTCCAGTCCTGCCCTGTTGGGATTTTAATTTAAAAAATTCAAACTAATCAAAATTGCAATGACTAGATCATCAAAATGGCCTCTCTGCAGGAGATGTGGCATAAGGCTAATAATTTGTGCTCATCTTCTCTGAACATTTTATGAAGTTCAAAAATTTTTGAACTACAAGGAGAATTTTTCAAGTACATGTGTCGCTTTCTCCAACTTTATCTATCCTTTGGTGAACCAACTATTGATAAACTAAATTTTCAGGGTTCCTGATCAGATTTTTTTTCTTGACTTGACTTGAGAAAACCATTTAATTAAGTTTCTGCACATGCCTTCAGGAAATTAAAAAAAGTAATAATTCCAGAGAGAATTTAGTATTGACTAATTGGAGTGTGCCAAGTTCCTTACTAGAAACATTATAAAGTAATGGGCTCTTGATGAAACACCAGCGACCTGAAATGTTAACCCTCTCTCCATGGCGCTGCCTGCCCTGCTGAGTGTTTCCAGCATTTTCTGTTTTAATTATAAAGTAGAGCCACTTTGGGGATGGTGTGCAATATGGGTAAATTGGTAATATCCGAGTACTCTTTTATGGCCCAGGAACTTGCTCGCAGATAAATCTGGAGGGATGGGTGGACGGGGGCGAGGGTGACAATTCAGCATAGAATATCTAGCGCTTGAAGATACTGGAAATCCTAGTTCAAATGAATGTAAAGATACATGAAACAATGAGGCTGTGGGTGTGTGCAGGTAAAGAAATCTTGAATGCCGTTTATGACAATTTTAAGTTACCGTCAAAAACCTCTAGCTCATCAAATTCTTTCTCCGTCTGGAAAAACTCAAAGAATAAGGTGATGTTGTAACCCTTTTCCACAATAATGCTCCAAGCACAGGTCTGGAAGTTGGGGTAGCTGTCCGGGTAGCCAGGGCTCAATATAACACCCGTTGAATCGGTTCGCACTTCATTGACTGGACACAGCACTGAAAATAAAACAAATAAACAACAATTACCTTTAAGCGCTACACGGACATCTCTTCAGCATACTTACTCTTGTGAATAAGCCAAATGAGATCCTGAATTATAGGATATGCCTAGAGGATAAAGTTATTGGATTTTCAATGCAGTAAAATCCAAATAGTTATAAAGATTTACTCGAGTACCGTTTTTATTGATTTTGATTAAATATTTCCTTTGTATGGCCTGCATGGACTGAAAAGTGATGGCTTATTATTCTGTCGCGGTTACTTTTGAAGTTTCAAGAATTATCTTGTGCTTTCAGGCCCTTAGTCAATTCCTTATTGAGGAATTCATGACAGTGATGGAGAAGAGCACACACAATTAGATTTACTTTCCCTCAGTCGCTAATGCCCGTGTGAGTGTAAAATGGCTTTCTGCGTTTTATACTCACACCAACCTCTGCACTCACATTAGTGACTGGAGGAAAGTATTCTCAATGTATCTAAAACACTCTCATATTTCATCTTGACAACATAATGCATGGCATTGAAGTTGTATGCAATAACGCTCAGTAGCTTACTTAAAAAAAGACGTATTGAGTCAGAGGTACCAAACCTTCATCCTTTTGCTTCTGTGGGCTACGTGCCCTATGTCACTCTGTGGTTTATTTTTTTCTAGGAACTGTGAATCCTGATAAGTGGTCTCTAATTTAAGAGTGAATATAATGACATAATTGGGATAAATGTCTGTAGAATGTATTCAGTCCAGTGAAAGTGAATTAATACAGTAGCCACAGTCATATAAGCAGGATGCTTCAGCAATCTTATCATTTCAAACATTAGTGTGACTTCTGCTCCCTTCAGGCTCAGTAACTATTCCAAACCAGCTGCCCAAATAGGTCAAAAGGGCTGACTGTTCATAGAAAAATATTTTAATTAAATTTAATAAAGATATAAGCCGCGATTTTATTAATGGAGGCGGGTTGGGTGCGGGTCAGGTGGTTTCCGGCTTCCAGTACCGCCCCCAGCTGCATCCGGCCCACAGACGTGATTTTATGTTGATTGACCTTGTTAAGCCCACCCTGCGGGCTTGCCGGCCAATTAAGAGGAAGCCGGTCAGATGACATAATTTGATGACGCGTCATGTGCCAGTTTTCTTAAAGGGACCACACACAATTTTTTTTGACAGTTGATTTCTCAGTGTTTGACAGCATTGAGGTGCTGCAAACACTGACAATCACTGGACAAAGGTCACCTCTTGCACCCAGACTCTCCAATGACTGGAAGCCTGTGTCCAGTGGTGTACCGTAGGGATCGGTGCTGGGTCCCTTGCTGTTTGTAGTGTACATTAATGATTTAGATATAAATGTACGAGGTATCAGTAAGTTCGTAGATGACATGAAAATTGGTGGAGCGAGGAGGGAAGCCTCAGGCTACAGGACGATATAGACGGGTTGGTCAGATGGGCAGAACAGTGGCAAATGGAATTTAACCCTGAAAAGTGTGAGGTGATGCATTGTGGGAGGACTAACAAGGCAAGGGAATACACAATGAATGGTAGGACCCTAGGAAGGACAGAGGATCAGAGGGACCTTGGTGTGCATGTACATAGATCCCTGAAGGCAGCAGGACAGGTAGATAAGGTGGTTTAAAAGACATACGGGATACTTGCCTTCATTAGCCAAGGCATAGAATATAAGAGCAGGGAGGTTATGATGGAGCTGTACAAATTGCTAGTTAGGCCACAGCTGGAATACTGTGTGCAGTTCTGGTCACCACACTATAGGAAGGATGTGATTGCATTAGAGAGGGTGCAGAGGAGATTCACCAGGATGTTACCTGGGCTGGAGCGTTTCAGCTATGAAGAGAGACTGGATAGGCTGGGGTTGTTTTCCTTAGAGCAGAGAAGGCTGAGGGGGGACCTGATTGAGGTGTACAAAATTATGAGGGGCATAGATAGGGTAGATAGAAAGGAACTTTTCCCCTTAGTAGAGGGGTCAATAACCAGGGGACATAGTTTCAAGGTAAGGGGCAGGTGGTTTAGAGGGGATTTGAGGAAAAACTTTTTCACCCAGAGGGTGGTTGGAATCTGGAACTCACTGCCTGAAAGGGTGGTAGAGGCAGGAACCCTCACAACATTCAAGAAGCATTTAGATGAGCACTTGAAACGCCATAGCATACAAGGCTACGGACTGGAAAATGGGATTAGAATAGACAGGGCTTGATGACCGGTGCGAACACGATGGGCCGAAGGGCCTTTTTCTGTGCTGTATAACTCTATGACCCCCTCCATAGGCTGGAATAGATGGCAGCTGCAGGTGAGGTGACAGAAGCGATCTGTCACTGGTGAGAGAGGTTCTCCCAATGAGGTGGCATTGGACATGGTTTTCAAAACTTATACCCTAAAGAAATGTGTAAATGTATTAAAAATGCAGTTCCCAAAGTTCTCTCACCTTTGAGACTCACCAGTGCAACATTGGATCCTTCACACCACTTCTGCAGCTGTCATCAATCCAGAAACATTACAGCAGACTCACCACATGCCACACTAACCTGGCGTGGTGTCCGGATGTCAGGAAACCCGAGGCAGAAGCGGCAAAATCAAAAATAGCCTGTCAACTATTGGCAACTACCTGTTAATAGGCAGGTAATTGCTTTTAATCCTCTTCCTGCCACTAGGTGTCGGGTCCATGCGCAAATCGGGGACCCGACACTTGGGAAAATTGTTTGGAGGCGGTTTGACGGCGGGAATCACAACCCGCTGTCAATCAAAACGATTTTACCCTTTGACTCACCTCAAAACCCATCCTCTGAGCGCTGGCAAAATCATGGCCATAGTATTTTATGTTGATATATAAAATCCTACCTGCAGGTCTCCGGCAATCATGCTGTGAAATGAACATTACGAGGTGAAGAGCCATGACAACAAATGTCTGTCGAGGCAAATATTTGGCCACAACTAAGCCCAATTTGGCACTGCGTATTACCAGCGAAGGTCACAGGATGGTGATCAGGGAGTGACATAACCCAGGGCTACTTTGAGGCCAATAGTAGAACCCTTACTGCTCTGGTTGCGATCAGCTAACTTAGCAGGCCGGAGATTGAATTTAGTGTTTGCTTGTCTACGTGACTTGACCAATCATGAGATAAACCCACTGAGTCACTGGAGGAGCCCAAGATCTAATTATAAACTGTGCAAAATTTTAAAGGGGGTGAGATTAACAGTCCAAAAGGTGGCTGGAATTGTGGTTGTCTTCTTTTGATTTAATAGACGAGGAGAGGGGCATCGCGTGCTACTGTGATGTTAAGGAGAGAATCTCACTATAACTATAGCTTTTTTAAAAATCAGATGGCTATAAAGAATTCTGATTCGTTAGTTTCCTCATAATAATTACTGATTGCATCATCTACAAAAATGGGTTAGAGGGAGTCATTCAACCTGATAGCGTTAAGGAGCAGAAACACACAAGCTTCTGACACATGGGCCCCAATACATATGGGGAGGCGGGGAGGCAGCAGGAGAGCCAGGGTGAAACCCGGACATCCCGGGGACGCAAAGGTCTAGCTGAATTTAATGGCAGGACCTCATTATCATTTTTGTCTTCAGATTCCTGCCCGGAAGTCAGACAAATTGTCAGTTGGGGATGGTCCCCGGCAACCAGGAAAGATCAGGGCTTAGTGGAGGGCGGATCGGCCGATCGCAGGACAGGCTAGAGATCGGGGTTGGAGGAGGGGGAAATTGGCTAATGGCGGGGCCAGAGGCTAGAGGGTGGGTCAGCCGATTGTGGGGTAGGAGGCGAGAGATCGTTGGGGGGGGTGGTGGGGGGTGGTCGCAATAGCGATTGGCAGAAGGGAGGCCAAAGGTTTGCTTGAGGGGACGGGGGGGAGCACTCCTCCTCCTCCTGGCCCACAAGGAGTGCTCTAAAAAGCAGTTACCTTCTGCAGCCGGCTGCTCCCGTCCCCCTTTTTTGCTGCTGGGTTTCCCGAACCCTGGGATACCCAGCCGGCAGCTGTTAAATTTAAATCAGGCTCCAAACTGCGCTGTGGGAGCCTGATTTAAATATTATAATGATTGTCTCCAACGCGGGTCACACACGGCATGATAGCTGCCGCTGTAAAAATGGTGGCAGGCACATGTGCAGCTGGTTGGGGACACATTGACTTTATTACAATAAATAAACTCCGCTCTGGTTCTGACGAAGGGTCATCGACCTGAAACGTTAACTCTGTTTCTCTCTCCACAGATGCTGCCTGACCTGCTGAGTATTTCCAGCATTTTCTGTTTTTATTATTGGAGACACGTTCCCTGATTTTTAAGTTTTAACCTCCCCCCACCGACTGTCTCCCACCCATTGTGGGGGGTTAATATTGCCTCCATGTTTTCTTGTGGCAAAGTTTATTTTAAAGCAAAGGTTTTGAACAAGTAATACGAGGAGAAATTAAAAGTTCTGAAGGAATTGGAAGGACACTGAAGAATATATTATAGGTCATAGACATCTTCAACACTATTCAGTGGTCTTTGCACTGGAAGTGCACATTTGGCCATTCTGTCAGGACGTAATTGATTATGGTCACAGAATATATACCAAACAGTACTGGGAAACAAGCAGGAGAGTGGATTAAAATAGATGGCTCATGTGGAGAAAACCACTGGCATGGACTAGATGGACCAAATGCCTGTTTCAGTGCAGTAACATTCTATAATTCATTATTAGGTCCTTAATGAATGTATGATGAAGGCATTATGAAGTTATTTTAATAGCACGCCTATGATTTACAAATAATTTTGTGCATATCATAGAGAGAGTAAAGGATGATAGGAGAAAATATCGACATCCAGGAAAGAAAGAACAAACTTTCATTTATATAGCACCATTTAAATTCTCAGGAAGTTCTAAAGCACTTCGCAGTCTACAATTACTTTTGAAGTGTAGTCACTTGTTTTATTAGAATATGTGGCAGTCAATTTGCAAACAGCATATGAGATAAATAACCTATGAATCTATTTTTGGTGCTGTTGATTAAGAGATGAATGTTGCCAAGACACAGAGAGAACTTCTTGTTTTGTCCAAAAAATGACATAGGATTTTTGACAGCTACTTGAACTGGTATGCAGGACATTCCAAAGATTGGATCTCTGACAATACAGCACCCTCTTAGTACAGCATTAGAGTGTCAGTGTGCACAAGTCCTGGAGTAAGACATTCATTTATAACTTTTTGACTCAGTGGTAAGAATGTTACCACTGAGCCAAGCTGACACAGGAGTGTGTTATATCACAGTGAAATATTGAGGATTAGAATGGTATCAACGATGAGAAGGGAGAAGTGATTGTTGTTTATTAACATTGTCTCAAACCAGAGAAATGTTGATATCTTGAAATATGCTAAGATGTATCTTTTCTTTACAGCACATACGCTATCAAATTCTTACAGGAGGAAACATCTGTGAAGTTTTGGAGGTAACAGCTGATAATGAGGAATTAAAAGGCCTTGTATTGTATGTGACTGGAAATAATAGTCAATTGTTGACCATTGAGCCCATAAACTTTTAAGTGACTGTTTGATAGCAGGAAATACCATGCCTTTATTGATTATCACGTCTGCAACATAATTGTGATATTCTGAAGGTTACAGAGACATTGAATAAAACACTGTTGTTTGTTTTCTGCAATATGTACGATTTATTGTTTACATCTTGCCATTGATTTTGGAGTTTCTGTCTTCTACTCTTATTGCTGTGTTTTGCTGGACAAGGTTCCAAATTCTGGTATCAAATCAAATTTAGCCCTGCAATGTGAATTCTGGTAACAGAAAGGGTGGGAGCGGCTTCATTAGACAGACAAACAGCACCACACACTTCAGATGATTCATTAGGACAGGAGTGTGAGGACAAGGAAAATTACTTAAAAATAACCATGTAAACTGTCCAAAGTACTGATTAATGCAGAAAGGTCTACTTACCGTCCTTTATAGGTAATATATACAGATTCTCTTCAATAAAAAGTTTAATTGTTACAATTTTAAAGAAACTTTAAAGTCAGGGAAAACACTTACTTGATTTGTGTTTATGTTGAATAATACGATTCTGCGAAATAAAAACCCTACAGATATTATCGTCAATGGAATTTCTTTCATTTGATCTCACAGGACCATATGCCTGAAAATCTGATCCAAGCCAAGGTGCAGCTAGGCAGGATTTCTGGTCACAGGACCAATGGGACAAAACTAGGTTGCACCTGGAAGCTGCCCCCTTTCTTTTTTATTTTTTAGCTCCAGCCATTTTCCGGTTGACAAGACCGTATGTGTATTTTTCGACCAAATAACCCCGCCTCCCCGCACCGCATCAAGAGAGCATGCCATGGACAAGGTCTTGGCTGGCCCTGGGAATTCCATCCTTTACAAACGAGTCCTGCTGAGGCCCCAGTAAAGCCCCAGACTTTGCCAGGGGTATCAATAATATCGCTGTACTAGAGTTATGGCTCCTGTAGGAGTCAAAGATCCCTTGAAGCCAATTTGTTTTGTCCTGGAAAGACATCTGGGTGACCCTGGAGCAGGGGCTGTATGCAGTCACATTTCTGTTGGTGGATCAAGGGGGCTGCTGCTGATGTGCCATCCTGAACAAGCCAATGGCCTAGTTTCTCAGGATTTAGGCCAGCATTTATGGCTTCACGCCGTGGAGTCGAAACCCTGAAATTTCAGCCCCTATATTTTTTTTTTAAGAGCAGTACAACAAACACTTTTCAGAAATATGATAGGATGGAACACATGCAACAACGGATTTGAGATTGCATTAAAAGAAAGTCAGCGATGAATGCATGAATGTGAAATACAAACCTTCACAAGATGGAGGAGCAGCATCCATTTGCAAACGCTCTCCAAGTCGACAAGTAAGAATCTCGTTACCAATCAGTGTGAATCCTGGTAAACAATGGAACCTTATGAGGTCTCCTGTGGGAGAATTAGAACAATAATTAAGTTTCAATTTTGAATCTAAACTCGGTGATTTCAAACACTTCGGGGTCGATTTTCCTGAAGCTGTCAGGAAGAAGGCGGGACTACAACCTTCGGGTTTTAGACCCGCCTACTTCGACGTCCGGCCAATCTGCGCGATTTTCCCTTGATTGACCTTGTTGAGCCCGCCCAGCAGGCTCAGCGGGTCAATTAAGGGCCACCCGGCAACAGGTGACATCACAGACTGCTATTTCATCTGTCAAGAGTTCTTGACATATGAAATATCAGTGTTTCACAGCTGTTTGAAGCTGTGAAACACTGACAGTCTGACTTCTAACATGAGTCCTTCTACACAGACTCAGTTAGAACTCTCAGCAGCACTCAAAGCTGAAGGCTGTCACTTTTCAAAGATCGCAGCCATTCAGCTTTAAGTGCTGGCTGAGTGATGGGCTCCCAACGGCTACAGGAAGAAAGGCTGTTAAGGTAAGTACAGGTAAGTAAAAGTTCCTTACACACTTTAGACACACCAAACACACTTACCTTTGCACTCATGCATCCATCACTCACCTGAACACCGACATCGCGACCACTCCAACTCCTTCAACCTGACGGCCCGCCTGCTCTAACCTGGCGTGGTTTGGAGCCGTCAGGAATCCCACAGGAAACCCCTCAAAATAGGGATTAGGCTAAAAACTGCCTGTTAACTACCTGTTAACAGGCAGTTAATTGGCACTGATCCCTTCCCGCCTGGTTTCGGCGGGTCCCAGTGCGGGACGGATACCCGCCGCCCCTGAAACTTGCGTGGGGTGGGGTTTTGGGCGGGATGGTGTCGGGACCCCCAAATTCGGGATTTCCCCCCCCCCCCACACGCCTGAAATCCCGTCTGACGGCGCCAGGAAAATCGACCCCTTCATAACAGAAATTTTAGCCATTGACCTGAATCTATGAGGGGAATTTTAACCTAAAAACGGATGGGTTGGGGGCATGTGGGTAGTTAAAATGTTAAAAATCTGAATCCCGACCAGAACCTGCCAACTTCCGGTTTTAATATAGGCGGGACGGGGTCGGGGGGGTCAGCCAACCCAATGCCAGGAGGCGGGTCATCCATTTAAATATAATGAGGCTGGAAGCCTCTGCTCTAACCTCCATTTTGTATTTAACTTTAGCTGTTCGGGTTCTGCAGGCCTCGTGAAACCCACCAGCTAATGCAAGGCGAGGAATACTGGATTCAGGAGGCAAGTGCCTTGACACTTACCTCCTGAATCCAGGGTCTCTGCCTAACCCACCCCCGCGATCAGCGACCCCCTCCCCAAGACACCAATCCCACCCCCTCCAGGCCTCTGATCCCCACCATGCGTTACCCCGCTGTTCTTCCGGCTGATCCCCGGCCCCCACGCTATCCCTCCCTTCTCCCTGCAGTCTAGCGCCGCAGGCCCACGTGCCGGGAGCCAGCCAGCCTCTCAATCTGGCTGGCTGTGGGTGGGAAACAGAGGCGTCCCATGCATATCAGGCCCTGCCATTAAAATTCAGTTCTATTCACTTGTGCCTTTAATCAAATAGACTTCAAATAAAGGTACTTAGCAAGACTGAAGAAATCTGAATCCAAATCAATGTAAAATGAGGCATGGGTGTTTAGAGTGGCCAGATTTGGAGTTTCAAGTATTTCTGCTGGGATGGGCAAACTCTAAACTTAGTTAGAAAGGAAAAAGACTTGCATTTATATAGCGCCTTTCATGACCACCTGACATCCCAAAGCGCTTTAAAGCCAGTGAAGTACTTTTGAAGTGGAGTCACTGTTGTAATGTAGGAAACACGGCAGCCAATTTGCACACAGCAAGCTCCCACAAACAGCAATATGATAATAACCAGATAATCTGTTTTAGTGATGTTGGTTCATCCGAAAGGTGGCACCTCTGACAGTGCCGCACTCCCTCAGTACTGCACTGGAGCGTCAGCCTAGATTTTTGTCCTCAAGTCTCTGGAGCGGGACTTGAACCCACAACCTTCTGATTCAGAGATGAGGGTGCTACCCACTTTTTATATATATATTATTGAACATTAAAAACATTTACAACAGCATAATCATTCCACTGAATCATACAAATCCATTCCACCGCTCTGCACAGCTATTCCTCCACCACATATAAACATCAAAATATGAAGTTTAGTTTATCTCCCGTAACATATACTAATCTATTGTACTTTAAAAATGGATCAGTAATCATAGCTCCGAATAAGGGAAGTGTGCCTGATAATCACCCCATCATTTAATCTCCGGCCCTTCCCTTCTCTCATGCTCCTACCCAACTTTTCGGGCAGCTGTTGCTTTCTCCTGCAGCCTCCAGCTCTTTTTCACCTCCTGTTTGAACCTTCCCTGCAGTTTCAGCCTCTTCCTTACATTAGGTTTGCGCCGAGGAGTTGGCCTTTCTCCCTCCTTCTGCCCCTCACTAACCTTTCCCTTTCCTCACGATGCCACCCCACCCCCCACTTCCATGTTTCTGTCCCCCTCTGACTCCTCACTCTTGAGCTCTTCTGTAACCTCCCGTTCCCGCTCCCCGTCAGATACATAATCTCCCTTAGAAAGTCTTCTTGCTATCACGGATTCTCCAACAGTGCCACTCCCTTCGGCCTCAACTCCACCGCTGACCCTTGCTCCCCGTTTCTTCTCTTTCTGGGACAATGGCGCATCTGCACCTATCTTGATCCTTTCTGGCATCTTTGTCTCCCCACTCCCATCCTGCTGCCCCTTTAAGGCTCCTACCTCTTTCACCCTCTCCTTGTCTTCCCCCCTCCTGCTCCCAGAGATGTCCAACATCCTGTCTTTCTTTGGCGTACTTACACTTGCCCCGCTCCCACCTCCTCTCCCCCCGTGGACAAAACCTCCTGGGGTCTCGGCCCAAACCTTTGGGCCTTTTTTTTCTCCCTTCCCCCAACATTTTCTCCCCTGATTAAATTCATCCTGGGCACACTGTCCTCTAAGGGGCTCGGCACTCTGGGCCCCTCAGCAGCCATCTGGCTGCTGTTTAAGGGCCAACAAGACTCTAAAACCTGAAAAAAAACACCACCAACTTCTTACAAACTCACTCCAACTCCCTGCAGTAATCAAGCACCCAGCAGCATCTGCTCACTCCTAGTCCCTCCCACCTAGAGAGTGATACCCACTGAGCCACAGCTGACACTAGTTAGGCTGAACTGAACTGAACCAAACCAAACCATCCTAATCGGCTTCTCAACAAATGATTCTAGAGTGTTAGGTTTTTAGTGATGTCGTGATTTGAAGAGGGAGAGTCTACATGCATTAAAAAGAAATGAAGCTGTAACTAAAGATGTCCTAATTTTACCAAAATGTAATGTTTACATCGCCCGTACCGATAGGGAAACATGCATTTTTCTTGTGCAGTATATGCAGGCTTGACATATGCCCTCTTGACATATGCCCTATGGAACTTGAGTAAAGGGTCAGCTGCTGTTCATGTTAGTTAAAGGAAATAACAATTACTGCATAGCTTATTTTCAGAGCTGGGAGAACAAGTTATAGCTTCTCTATCTGTAACATGTGATTCTCTTCACCAGTCAGTGCTGAAGTTGCCATGCTCCCTTCTCCTCTCCTCCCTTGTCCTATTCTGTAAAAAATGATGTTTTATCTGCCAAACTGTCAAATTTATTGACATTGCTTTAAAAAAGTTTCTCCTAATAAATACACTTTCAGACTGTTCTAATGTTGCACCAATGTAAATTAGCTCCAACTTTTCCATGTTTGGCCCTATAGTCCAACCAATCTCAAACATCAAGAGCAATGATTCTAGAGTGTTAGATTTTTAGTGATATCGTGATTTGAAGAGAGTCTACATGCATTAAAAAGAAACTAAGCTGTAACCAAAGATGTCCTAATTTTACCAAAATGTATTGTTTACATCCTCCGTACCGATAGGGAAACAGTAGCGAAGCGAAGCGAAGCGAAGGCGTTCACAGTGCAGCCACTTTTGGAGTTGTCATTGACAGACCGCAACTTCGGGATCTCCACTTGTGCCGGCGCACCCGCAAAATCTCGAAGTTGCAGTCAGTTTCAAAGGTGGAATGACGGCGAGCAATGCCAGTTCGCCGTCATCCCAACCGCAAATTCCAGGCCAATATCTCATCTTCCTAATGGGCATTGTACAGGTCTCTGAATACTGACTTCAACAACTTCCAATCACTTTTCCTGTTGGATTCTCCCAAAATGAATCCTTCAGATTCCATTGGTTTCCTATCCATTTTGGGCCCATATCTAACACATACCTTTGTCTTTCCAATACCTTTTCTGATGCCTGACTAAAACAGTATGCAGCATGTTACACTTCATTGTAAAAATATGTTTACAGTCTATAAAAGCTCTTTTTGAAAACAATTACCAGCCCTTTACAATGAATTGAATGAAAATCAGGCTGGTTCTAAAAAGAGTGGGTGATCTGCTCCAACAGGTTATCGAACACAGCGGGAAGGGATTTTTCAGGCCGTCAGTGGACGCGTTTCATGGCGGATTGGGTGGGAATAATTTTTTTTTGACAGCTGGTAGGGAACTGCTGTCAACCCAGGCCATGCTATTTTCCCAGATGTCGGGTCTGTCATTGCTGAACAAACCCGACACCAAGTGGCAGGGGAGGGCATTTAGATGATTAAGAGCTTGTTAATAGGCACTTAAAAACTATTTTAAGCTCACGTTTAGATTTTAAGAGTTCACCCACGGCTTCCCCGCTGCTCAGGGATCACGTCAGGTAAACAGGTCGGGTGTTGTGTCAGCATGAGATGATTTCTTAACGTGACAGCTGCAAATGTTCTACAAAAGCTCCCATTTCACAGTTGTTCACTTTCCAAGGTCAGAAGCTGTTGCTTACTGCATTTGGAAGACAGACTGAGCTTTATGCAGCTTGCAAGTGTTTGGAGCAAACTCTCCATCCAGTGTCACCTCATTGGAACAACCTCTCTCCCCATTGACAGATTGCTTCTGTCATCTCAACTTCACCGGCCATCTATTCCATCGGCATCGGTGCCCTTGAAACTATCTCACCTTGGTCCTCAGAATCCCACCACAACACCAGCAGCACCAGGCACACCAGCAGCACCAACAACCACACCAACCTTCTCCGCAATCAACTGATGCTGCACAGGACACAGGACATCAGCACCCGACTACATTGCTGCCCGGGACACCAGGGATGGCCTCAGCATAGCCAGATTTACTTCACTTGACGCTGTATACCCTGGCTGCCTCATGATGCACCACATTGGCACCACCCCACACCAACACCATAAAGCATCCCTACAATGCCCAAGCAATTCCTTTCACACTCATCGCCATTGCGGGGGGTACCGTTATGTCTCACCATTCACTGCAACCCACTAAGCCACTTCCAAAGATGCACACAAATCAGTCCAAGAATGCAAAGTGTTGAAAATAAAGATTTCAGGGGGAGAAATTCAGTATCACCCCGTTTGGGGCGCAATTATTGGCCGGGCGAAAAGTTTAGTGCCTGGCGCAAAGTTTAGTGTCTGGCGCTAATTATCGTCTCCGACTGCAAACTTGGTCTCTATCGCTCCTGGAGCTGATTTGAGCGCTAAATCAAGCGCTACACACCTGTCTTAAGGCGCTGACGCCGAGGAGCGAGGTGCTACCTCAGAACGCTGGCGAAGCTCAGGTGATGTCAGTTAGCAATGGAACACAGACAGACTGGTGCCAGCCAGTTCTTAAAGGGGAGGGTCGATCTTGCTGTCCAGCCACACCCTGCTCATTGCAGCCTTGAATGTAGGCCTAGAGAGACCTCAGAGTCATAGAGTCATAGAGTTTTACAGCACAGAAAGAGGCCCTTCGGCCCATCGTGTCTGCGCCGCCCATCCATCCCTGTCCAGTCTAATCCCATTTTCCAGCATTTGGTCCATAGCCTTGTATGCAATGGCATTTCAAGTGCTCATCCAAATGCTTCTTGAATGTTGTGAGGGTTCCTGCCTCTACCACCCTTTCAGGCATTGAGTTCCACATTCCAACCACCCTCTGGGTGAAAAAGTTCCTCCTCAAATCCCCTCTAAATCTCCTGCCCCTTACCCTGAATCTATGCCCCCTTGTTATTGACCCCCCTACTAAGGGGAAAAGTTCCTCTTTGTCTACCCTATCTATGCCCCTCATCATTTTGTACACCTCAATCAGGTCCCCCCTCAGCCTTCTTTGCTCCAAGGAAAACAACCCCAGCCTGTCCAGCCTCTCTTCATAGCTGAGGCGCTCCATCCCAGGTAACATCCTGGTGAATCTTCTCTGCACCCTCTCCAAAGCAATCACATCCTTCCTATAGTGAGGCGACCAGAACTGCACACAGTACTCCAGCTGTGGCCTCACCAGCGTTTTGTACAGTTCCATCATAACCTCCCTGCTCTTATATTCTATGCCTCGGCTAATGAAGGCAAGTATCCCATATGCCTTTTTAACCACCTTATCTACCTGTTCCGCTGCCTTCAGGGATCTATGTACATGTACACCAAGGTCCCTCTGACCCTCTGTACTTCCTAGGGTCCTACCACTCATTGTGTATTCCCTTGCCTTATTTGTCCGTCCAAAATGCATCACCTCGCACTTTTCAGGGTTAAATTCCATTTGCCACTTTTCCGCCCATCTGACCAACCCGTTTATATCGTCCTGTAGCCTGAGGCTTTCCTCCTCACAATTTACCACCCCACCAATTTTCGTGTCATCTGCGAACTTACTGATCATACCTTTTACATTCTCATCCAAATCATTTATGCAGATCACAAACAACAAGGGACCCAGCACCGATCCCTGAGGTACCCCACTGGACACAGGCTTCCAGTCACAAAAGCAACCTTCGACCATCACCCTCTGCCTCCTGCCACTCAGCCAGTTTAGGATCCAACGCGCCAAGGCACCCTGGATCCCATGGGCTCTTACCTTCTTGACCAGTCTCCTATGCGGGACTTTGTCAAAAGCTTTACTGAAGTCCATGTAAACCACATCCACAGCATTTCCCTCATCCACCACCCTAGTCACCCCCTCGAAAAATTCAATCAGATTGGTCAGACATGATTTACCCTTGACAAAGCCATGCTGACTATCCCCGATTAATCCTTGCCTCTCCAAGTGGAGACTAATTTTGTCCCTCAGAATTTTTTCCAATAATTTCCCTACCACAGATGTTAGGCTCACTGGCCTGTAATTCCCTGGTTTATCCCTGCTACCCTTCTTGAATAATGGTACTACGTTAGCTGTTCTCCAGTCCTCTGGTACATCCCCTGTGGCCAGAGAGGTTCTGAAAATTTGTGTCAGAGCCCTTGCAATCTCCTCCTTTGCCTCCCACAGCAGCCTGGGATACATCTCGTCTGGGCCTGGGGATTTATCCACTTTTTGGCCTGCTAAAACCGCTAGCACCTCCTCCCTCTCGATGCTAATATGTTCAAGTATGTCACAGCCCCCTTGCCCGATTTCTATGTCTGCATCGTCTTTCTCCATAGTGAACACAGATGCAAAAAATTCATTTAAAACCCCGCCTACATCATCTGGCTCTACACACAGATTGCCACTTTGGTCCCTAATGGGCCCTACCCTTTCCCTGGTTATCCTCTTGCCCTTAATATACTTATAAAACATCTTAGGATTTTCCTTTATTTTGCTCGCCAGTGTTATTTCATGGCCCCTCCTCGCCCTCCTAATTTCTTTTTTAAGTATGCCCCTGCATTTTTTATACTCCTCTAGGGCTTCTTCTGTCTTTAGTCTTTTGTAACTGCCAAAAGCCCCCCTTTTATTTCTAATGCATTTTTGTATGTCCCTTGTCATCCAAGGTTCCCTTTGCTTGTTGGTCCCACCCTTGACCTTTACAGGAACATGTTGGCGTTGTACTCTCTCTATTTCCCTTCTGAAAGTCTCCCACTGTTTTGATGCGGATTTTCCTATAAGTAGCTGCTCCCAGTCCAATTTGGCCAGATCCTGCCTTATCATATTAAAATCGGCCTTCCCCCAATTTAGAACCCTTATTTCCGGGCCGTCTTTGTCTTTTTCCATGACCACCTTAAATCTCACCGAATTATGGTCACTATCGCCAAAATGCTCTCCTACTGACACTTCCACCACTTGCCCGGCTACATTCCCCAGAATTAGGTCCAGTATCGCCCCCTCTCTTGTAGGACTTTCTACATGTTGGCTCAAAAAGCTCTCCTGGATGCACTTTAAGAATTCTGCACCCTCTAAGCCTTTCACACTCTGACTATCCCAATTTATATTGGGGAAGTTGAAATCCCCCACTATTATTACCCTATTATTTTCGCACTTTTCTGAGATTTGCCTACATATCTGTTCCTCTATCTCCCCCTGGCTGTTTGGGGGCCTATAGTACACTCCCAGCAAAGTGCTTGCCCCCTTTTTGTTTTTAAGTTCTACCCATATGGCCTCATTAGAGGAACCCACTAATATATCATCCCTCCTTACAGCAGTAATTGACTCCTTAATTAATATTGCAACACCCCCTCCCCTTTTACACCCCCCTCTGTCTCGCCTGAAGATTCTATACCCCGGAATATTGAGCTGCCAGTCCTGACCCTCCCTCAACCATGTCTCCGTGATAGCAACAATATCGTTCAACAACAACTTCAGTTCATCCACCTTATTTGCAAGACTCCTTGCATTAAAATAAATGCCTTCCAGCCCTGCCATATTCTCTTTTGCCTTCACATATTTGCTTTGCCTTCCCAGCTGACTTGTTTTTCCCTCTGTATTTGGCTGTAAATCACCCCCTACTATAGCTCCACTCTGTACCCCATCCCCCTGCCAAGTTAGTTTAAACCCCCCCCAGCAGTGCTAGCAAACCTCCCCGCAAGGATATTGGTTCCCCTCTGGTTCAGGTGTAAACCGTCCGACTTGTACAAGTCCCACCTTTCCCAGAAGCAGACCCAGTGATCCAGGAAAGTAAAGCCCTCCCCCCTGCACCATCCCTTTAGCCACGCATTCATCTGTTCTATCTTCCTATTTCTATACATACTAGCACGTGGCACCGGGAGTGTACAGTAATTCTGCAGGAACCAACAATGGAGGCCCAGGGAAAAAGCTCAGCGCTTCAGCGACCGGGCCTTGGTGACTCTGGTTGGCACTGTGGAGTGGCGACGGGCAGTGCTCTACCCACAGAGTGGCAGGAGGCCATTGCCACGCGAATACAGAAGAATCTAGAGGGAGGTGGCTCAGCACGTCTCCTCGAGGAGCCTGGTGCCAAGGACCCACACTCAATGTCGGAAGAAGTTCAACAACCTCACTCGGGTGGTCAGGATGAGTGGCTGCTTTTCAATACCTCTACATCCCTCCATCTCAACTTCACTCTGTGCCCAGAGGATTTAAAAACCCCAAATGCGCAACACTCATCCAAGACCTATGGCCATCTCATAAAACACACACGCACATTCCACACCTTACATATATTAAGAGTTATTCAACTATGGGAGGCACAGCAGGCAAACACATGGCTGCATACATTAAGGGCTATTCAATTATGGGAGGCACATCAGGCAAGCACATGGCTGCACATTCACTCAGACGCCGTCTTTTTTCTTGCAGGCCAAGCTGTCTCATAACAGGCGCCAGCAGCAACGGACGGGTGGAGGACCGACTGAGCTGCAGACCCTCAGCGATTTGGAGGCACACGTGCACAGGATCGTTGCCAGCCAAGTGATAGGTGCCATGGCCGCTGGAGAGGTCGACCTCCTTGGGGACAGCAATGGTATGTTAATCAGCTTTCTCTCCTCTCTCATTCCACTTGCCCCTCACAACACCAGCCTTTTACACTTTCAATCCAACTTACTAAATGTCTCCAGTCCTTGCTCCCTTACTGCCCCCCTGTCCTGATACTAAAGTCACTCTTGTACCTCCCTGCTTTCAGATAGTGAACCACCAGCTGACCAGCCTGTCCCTCAACCAATCAGTGGCAGCGACACCCCAGGCGAGGAGGAAGAGGAAGCCGGAGCCTCAGTGCCTGCGTCTCCCGAGGGAGCCCATGCCCACACTGGGACCACGCCTTCCCTGGAGGGGAGCAGGGGGGGAAGGGTCTGATGAGGACGAAGCTCCAGGAACCAGCGGTCTGCAGCAACGCCATGGGGGTAGGGAAGCTCGGGGGCCATCTCCCTGGAGGGCGAGTAGGCAAGCGAGTCCTGCTGCACTGGAGTCAGAGGAGGAGCACGTCATCGTGGAAATGAATAGCCTTGAGCATGCACACTGAGCTCATGGGTGCAATGGCAAGGGTGCCCGAAAGCATTGATGGACTGGCTAGGAGTGTGGAGCACTCTGCTGCAGCACAGGCCGACGCAACACAATGGCTTAGTGCTGCAATTCAGTCACTGGCTGCTGCCATCCAGTCTCAGACTGCTCTCGTGCAGTCTCAGATTGATGTAACGCAAGCACTGACTGCTGCCATCCTCGTTGGGTCGGCCACAGTCCCTCGGGGATCTCACAGTACTGCAGCAGGCCAGCAATCTGTGCTTGAGCAGATTGCTCCGGATGCTGAGGTACTGCCCCGTGGGAGTGCCAATGTGTCAGTCGAGCAGGAAGGTGCTGTCCTCTCTCAGGATGACAGCATTCCTGCTCCCAGCACTGGCACTTCCCCATTGCACTTGCCACCGTTTGCAATACAGCCAGCCCAGACTGCTGCCGCCCATGCAGAGTTGGCGCCGTCTGCAGCCGGGGCCTCCAGGCCCAGAGCTGGTTGAGGGCGTCCTTCAAGGGCATCTGTCGTCTCTGGATCTGACATTCAGCAGCCTTCCACCAGCCTTGCTGCAGCCACTGGGGCCACATTACGGAGGAGCAGTAGGGTGGGAAGGGGGGAAGTGCGCAGGGGATGGAGATCACCCTCGAAGGACAAACAGTAGGAGGTCTAAATAAATGGTGGGAATGTTTGTAGTAAAGGTCGAGGTTTGTGTGATTATATTTGTTTACTGTTTTGCCGTTTATCTCCATCTTGTGAGAACCAGTTCTGTTAATTCATGATTTGTTGTGTTTGTTTTGAATTGTTTGTCCTGAATAAATGACATACACAGAGTTTGTTAAAGAAAAAAAGTTGTTGTATTCAAAAATTACATTTTTGGCCTTTGGAATCATTCCAGCTTTGGCTGGCAATAGGGAGTGTGGGTTGCTTTCTTTGATGTTGTTCTCCATGCCAGAAGCCATCTTCTGAGTAGGGGCCTAGAAGCAGCTTGTTATCAGCCGTTGACGGACGGCCCTTGCAGTGGCAACATAGTGCGCCTCCCTCCCAGGTTGCTGCTGCTGCTGATCATCCTCCTCTTCCTCCTCCTCCTCCTCAGGTGGTGCACCAATCCCTGGTGGCATTGGGGCTGGGTCCTCAGGATTGCCAGTTTGTGAAGCATGCAGCACACAAGTATGAAGAGGGAGACTTGCTCAGGAGAGTACTGCAGGGCTCCTCCTGAGTGGTCCAGACAGTGGAACCATTGCTTGAGCATGCCGATTGTCTGCTCAATTATGTTCCTGGTAGCAATATGGCTCTCATTATACCGCAGCTCGGCAGGGGTGTTGGGGTTATGGAGCGGTGTCATCAGCCAGGTGGAGAGTGGATAACCCTTGTCCCCAAGGGGCCATCCACTTGTGTCATGCGGTGCCTGGAAAAGCTCTGGCACACCAGTCTGGCGCAGGATGAAAGCATTGTGGCTGCTGCCAGGATAGCAGGCATTGATGGCAAGTATGAGCTGTCTGTGGTCACAGACCAACTGCACATTTAAGGAGTGGTAGCCCTCGCGGTTTCGAAATACCTCTGCATTTTCATGCGGTGACCGCAATGCCACATGCGTGCAGTCAATGGCGCCCTGCACCATAGGGAAGCCCGCTATCCTAGCAAAGCCACATGTGCGTTCGTGCTGTTGGGCCCGGGTCATCGGGGAAGAGATGTACTGGCGTCTCCTTTTATAGAGGGCATTTGTGACCTCCCGGATACAGCAATGGACAGCGAACTGGGAGATATTGGCGATGTCCCCAGTAGATGCTTGAAAGGAGCCGCTGGCATAAAATTCAGAGCCACTGCCGCTGTTCCTCAGTTGAGGCTGCAGATCTGGTTGCAGCAGGTGGCAGAGCTCAGTGACCACCTCCTTGCTGAAGCGCAGCCTGCGCAAACACTACTCCTCAGACAAATGAATGTAGGAGAATTGCTGCCGGAATACCCTGGGCGGGTAAGGTCTCCTGTGCAGAGGCCTGTTGGCCCTTCTCCCTCTGGCCATGTTTGCCACTCTCTCTCTCTCTGCGTCTCTGATGCCTCCGATTCTGCAGGTGCAGGACGACGCCCCGAATCAGTGCAGCCCCCATAGTCTCTTCTAAATCGATGCAAAGAAGGTAAAATCAAAATGAACCTGCAAAGTGTTGCTCAGTATCCAAAACTCCTTCACACAGCGTTGAATCTCCCCAGAAGCCTCTCTCTCTCTTTCAGAATGCGTGGTGCAAAAATGTCGCCGACAAAAAAGGCAGGAAGTGGCCGCCTTTAAATAGTGCTCCCCCAGCCCCTTCCCGACTGCAAAATGTTCCTCTCTACCTGTCGTTGCTAGCAGCAGGGGGAAAGGCAGGGAGCGCCACTCAGTATCCGGTCCGGGGCGCTACACGCTCGACTGACGTCACGATCTGCGGGCGCAGGAGATCGTGGCGGTAGTGGTTAGCGCTGCCACAAAACGTCTGGTCAATTTCACAAGTGGCGCAAACATCGCCGCGCTTGGCGCTAGTTGCTTTGCGCCCCTCTTAGGGCAGTAATGGGAGGCGCTAATCAACCGAATTTTTCCCCCTCAATGTTTGACAACACATTAACAGAAACTTCATATGAACATTGGCTAAAACATCCAAGTGCCTACCCTTGTGTGTTGTTACTTGGTGTGATTGAACTAGGATGAGGGCGAGTGTGAGGGATGGCTAATGAGATGGGGCAATGATAATGTAGATAGAGAGGGATGGGTGGAGGTGCAAGGTAAGTTGGTGTGAGTAAGGATGTGCAGGAGTAGGGTAGGGAAGGCAGAGTGATGTGGATGTGATGAGTGGCACAGCAGGATGAGGTTGAGTGTGGCTTTGCAGTAACATTTCGTGATCTACTGAGATCAATGAAAGGTTTGCCCAACTGCAGCCAGGTCCTCCTAACGACATTCCTGCTTGTGTCCTTCTGTGCAATGTGCAACCAGGCTGCATTGATCTCATGGAGGTCTCTTCAGCCCATGGGAAGGGAAGAGAACCTCCCTGTGTGCTGTGACTCTCTCCAGAAGCATATGGAGGGAGTCATGGGAGAGCCTGGGTGCAGCCGTGCACCTCTGTGCAGTGCTCGTCATTGTTTGCAGCACCTCAATGCTGTGGAACACTGACAGCTCAATTGTCAAAATCAATTTGCACATGGTCTCTTTAAGGAAACCAGCTTGACGTCATCAGACCCGCTTCCTCCAATTGGCTGGGAAACGCGCTGGGCGGGCTTAACAAGCCGAATCAGCGTAAGATCACTTTGGACAGCGGGCTGGAGCCAGCAGCAGGTTCGCACCCCGGCCGCACCGGACCTGCTGAGGTAGGGGAAATCGCGACCTGGGTGCAGACAAAATGCCGATGTATCTGTCATAACTGAGTTTCCTTATAAAGTGAATATTCTCCATGGGATCTCTGCCTTTGGTATTTATTGAAGGTTGATTGCCTCAGGACATTATGGTCTGCTATCTCAGATTCTCAACTGTATTGATACTCCTAACTTTGACTTCTTGTTCTCCTTTAGTCATTTTTCCAAGTCCTGCAAAGGAGTTTCTCCAGCCTGACTATGCCGGTCTACTAAAGGAGCACTTTCAAAATATTAACATATCTTTTTCTTTCAGATCTTAACTTATCTGCTATACATTTCTACCACTTTGATTGATTTCAGGTTTCCAGCATTCAGTTTTTGTTTTAATATGTGGTGTAAACCTCTTTGTCTTTCACTCCTCCTTTAAGATGCTCCTTAAAACTTACCTCTTTGACCAAGCTTTTGGTCACCTGTCCTAATATCTCTTTACGTGGCTCGCTGTCAAATTTTGTCTGATTATGTTCCTGTGAAGTGCCTTGGGATGTGTTACTATATTAAAGGGGCTATATAAATAAAAGTTGTTGTTGACTGAATATCAACAGAGCTGAGAATCTGAGATAG
The DNA here is from genome assembly GCF_052327205.1 of Somniosus microcephalus. Lineage (NCBI taxonomy): Eukaryota > Metazoa > Chordata > Chondrichthyes > Squaliformes > Somniosidae > Somniosus > Somniosus microcephalus. The sequence continues at coordinate 190,434,682 of NC_140993.1, forward strand.
CAGACCAAAATGTCCTGAAGATATCAACCTTCAATAAATACCAAAGACAGAGATCCCATGGAGAATATTCACTTCATGAGGAAACTCAGTTATGACAGATACATGGGGGTTTTAGTCTTCATCCCGTGTTCGATAATTTGTTAATCTGCTAAATTTGCTGGAAAAAAAAAATCAGACTTGTACAATGCTCTATGGTTTCATAAGTACATAAAAAGTATGAAAAGAGAAATGGCACTTTGGCCCATCAACCCTGGTCCTTCAACAGATCATCTACAATCTGTTCTATCTAGGACTCTACCCAAACCATTTAATCTTTTGAGGAAAGCTTCTGGAAAGTAGGGACTCCTCCACCAAACATAAATCAAGCAAAATTTCAGAATATTTTTCTAAAATTACATCCTTGCTTATTTATCACTGATCGGTTGCATTCATTTGTGTGTCACTTTGAAGTTCTCAAATGTTCATAAACTATCATATTCCACACAGCATTCAATCATCTTTATCTGTACCTATCCTTATAACCTTAAACCCATTTCTAACCAGATGTCAATCAATACAGAATCAACTAGTCTATCTGGGAAACAAGGCAAAAAAGTCAACCTGAACTTTATTCTCAATAGGTTTATATTGGATTCAATGTTCAAGATATTAGTGAAACACTCCAGGTCTTTTTGCTTCAAACACTAGGGGGATAATTTTAATCTCACCCGCTCAGTGGGAAACTGATGGGATGGGATCAGCCTCCTGTTTTATATCGCACCTGATTCTACTTTCTATTGAAGTCAGTTTCCCGCCAGGCAGGTTAAAATTATCTCCATGACATTTGGTAGAATGCAAAATTTGCTTCTTAAGAAGTAAACTCTTGTTTGAAAAATGAAGCTATATCTGAAGGATATCAACGTCAGCAATAAAGTCTTGTTTGAGAAACTGAACACTACTGCGAAGGTGAAACAGAAAGAATGAGATGTAAATTGTAGGATCCAAAATAAATGCAGCTCTCCTGTTCTGTTTTCAAAAGCCAGTGGTGGGGTGAAAGGAGAAGGTAGACTGTAGACCAACAATGGGATGTTTTTTAAAAAGGGGATTTCAATGCTGCAGAGTAAATATGTATAATATCATTAAAAAAGGAGACTACTTCAAGTTTCAGGATGCTGTGGGTAAGTAACGTGTTTAGAAACAAACTACAATTGAAAATGTGGGCATATGGGGAAGTTACCCAGTACTTTGGCTGTAAATGTGGTGGTAACAGGAGCAAGGTGAGAGTTGATGACTTCTCACTTCTGCACATATTTCATGGCCGAAAACTAAGTTGGGAATTGCCGCACCCTCTGGAAGGTGCCAGTTGAAGCATTGGGGACAACCACTACCCTTTTGCGCACATGCTTTCTTTGTACTCAAACTGCATGCAGCACTGTGCCTTATGGTTGAGCTGACAGCCAAGGAACAACAAACGGATGCTGAGGTGCTCCGCTGTGGTTGGGGGCTTTCTCAATGGGATCATTGTTGCAGTGGATAGAGGCCTAAGAGGCATCTGCCCAGAGTTTCTTCTTCTTCAAATAATGTGGGCACCAGAGTCTGTCATATAATAAAGGCATAATAGTTGTTTCCTGGATAACAGCTGTTGACATACATAATTATGTTTCTGTGGTCATACCACTTGGACATTAATTGAGTATAAACCTTTACTCTTCATGATGGTCATTGGGTTGAAATGAATAGCTACAATATCCAGATGTGTACCAGGTGTGACTCTGTACTCAAGGGAACCATGTCATATGCTGAAAATTGCATCTCCTATCCAGCTGATGCCTCCTTTCCAGAAGAAAAATGATGGAGTTGCAAATATATTGGTTTTCGCTCCTCTTATATCTATGCATTGCAGATTGCCTGATGTGGCAAATGTCTCCTGAGGTGGCTTAAAAAGCATTAAAGCTTCAAGGTGTGACAGCTTTGACTTCTAAGGAAAGAGTCATTCCTGATATTATCTGCAGGTCATTGTGCTGCAGATTGTAAAACTCTGTGGCAGACTGCCTTGTGAAGTGGAGGCGTTGAAGAAAGGTCTCTTGTGACATGTCCAGGAACAACTTACGGGGTCATGATAGATGTGACCTGTATTTGCTGACCCCTCATTAACACCTCTTCTTCATCTCAATTATGCAACATTTTTTGAACCACTAAAGGATTCCCCGTTCTCACCTCTTTGCAAGGTGTGATACCAAAGCTAGCAGCAACCGAGAATAATGAAACAACATATTGGGGGAGGGAGCAAAAATGCAAAACGAATGAAGGCACAGAGCAAAATGCAGCCATGGGTACAGGAAAGCACAAAAATAAAATAAAAATATATATCTTCTCCCTTAAAGAGGGCTATTTGTGCAGGCCAGGTCCCAAGGACTCTGGTGCACCCAATTTTTATGGACAACACTCGCATTGTGGATGGAGCATGGCCCAAAATCATAAAGTTTGGATGGAACATTTAAAATGGTATTTAAATGGTGGTGCGGAGCTTCACAAAATTCATCACATTGAATGTTAATGAAGTAACACTGTTTAATCACAGAATCAAAGTACTTATAGCTCAGGAGGCCATTTGGCATAGCATGCCTGTGCCTATGCTAGCTCTTCAAGTACAAGTATCTACTTGAATTGCATTTCCCTACTCTTTTCCATATCGTAAAAGAATGGTGTGGCATGTTCGATAAATGCTAAGGATATTCAGCTACTCTCTGTGAATGTGGTTGCAATTATTTCAATGATTGAATTGTTTGCAGTTCTGACCAATTATTTTAAACTAAATTGTTGTATTGGTATTTTTGAACTTTTAACTTATTTGAAGCAGGTATGAAGAGGCTTGCGGAGAATGCTATGATTACAGTTTATTTATTGTAAACTAGAATTGTAATGGCTATGTGTATAATGAGCTATATGTTAAGCAGTAAAAGAATTTACTTTAACAATTATTACAGAGACTGTTTGCATTTTAATTGGCTGTGTCAAGTACTTAACCATGCACTTAACTTTGCTTCTTGCCATTTATTGATTTGTAAATATACAACTTGGATCATAAATCACTTTGGGGGAGAAATTCGGTATCGCCCCGTTTGCGGCGCAATTATCGGCCGGGCGCAAAGTTTAGCGCCTGGCGCTAATTATCGTCTCTGACTGAAAACTTGGCTTTTATCGCCCCTGGAAGTGATTGGAGCGCTAAATCAGGTGCTACACACCTCTCAAGGTGCTAACGCCGAGGAGCGAGGCGCTATCTCAGAGCGCTGGCGAAGCTCATGTGATGTCAGTCAGCAATGGAACACAGACATACTGGCGCCGGCCAGTTCTCAAAGGGGAGGGTCGATTTTGCTCTCCATCCACACCCTGCTCATTGCAGCCTTGAATCTCGGCCTGGAGAGACCTGTACATCAATTCTGCTGGAAAGAACAATGGAGAGGTCCAGGGAAAGAGCTCAGAATGCAGCCCCCATAGTCTCTTCTAAATCGATGCAAGGAAGGTCAAATCAAAATGAACCTGCAAAGTGCTGCTCAGTACCCAAAACTCCTTCACACAGCATTGAATCTCTCCAGAAGTCTCTCTCTCTCTCAGAATGCGTGGTGCAAAACTGTCGCCGACAAAAAAAGGCAGGAAGTGGTCACCTTTAAATAGCGCTCCCCCAGTCCCTTCCCAACTGCAAAACGTTCCCCTCAACCTGTCGTTGCTAGCGGCAGGTGGAAAGGCAGGGGGCGCCACTCAATATCCGGTCTGGGGCGTTGAAACGCTCGACTGACGTCACGATCTGCGGGCGCAGGAGATTGTGGCGGTAGTGTTTTGTGCCGCTGCAAATAGTCTGGTCAATTTCGCAAGTGGTGCAAACATTGCCGCACCCGGGCGCTATATGCTTTGCGCCCCATTAACAGGAAGCGCAAAGCAACTGAATTTTTCCCCCTTTGTCTCCTTAGTCTCATGTGTATAAGTATTCTCAAATCCCTGCTGGCTGATGTTTTCTCAGGTAAGTTTCCTATGTCACCTACAATTCTGCTATTTGAGATTACCCTCAAGTTTGAGAACCTCGTTCACAAGAAATTAGTTCTAAGCAGTTGGCTTTACAACAGCAGGAGAGGGGTCTCTCACTGTTGGCTTTTAACATACCTTCAAAAATAATTGACCCCGGAAATAGTGGAGCTGCACTGCCAGAATGTGGTGGGGCGAGGCTTCTACCCAGCTGTCTGCCCAACTGATTAACCCATTTCAAACCCGGGGACAGGATCATTGGCTTAAACAGTACCAGTGCCCATGCCATTTATTATAATCCTGGGATATCTGCATTGGAATTTCAGAGTGGCACCTTGGCGCTATGTCCAGGCAGGGGAGCTCATACATGGGCTAACATTGCCAAAGTTCAAAATTCTTATCCTGATCTTCTGCAATAATATGCAGCACTCTTAGCAGCAGTCAATCTCTCTGTGAATGATTGCTGTTGAGTTATGACATTGTGGGGCCCATTTACGGACGTTGTGCAGTGCCTGTTTCATGGAGGTGGGAGGGCAGAACAAGCACTCGTTCTGTCTAAATTGCAGTGCCTGGACATAAAGGAGTGGAAATATGTTATTAGCACCACCCAACCCCCCCGTCCCTCCACCCCCAGGTGATGTCTATTTTATTCCCAAAATGGGCCAGAGCTTCTTGCACATGATTTTTTCAATACTTTTCTAAAAATTCTTTGAATATATTGTTCTTGTAGAAAGTAAAACTCTGCAGAAAATATGACTCTTTGAAAATAGGGTCCTTTGTTCTTTGATTTCAAATTGTTTATTATTGCCAACAAATCTTACCTACACGAGTCATTCCAACTCTGCACTGGGGATGCAGATCAATGAACTGAAAATTATTAAATAGAAACTTGCTTATTATTAATTGAAACTGATGTGAGTATTCTCTGAGAGAATAAATAATAATAATAGTCTGCTAGAATTATACCTCATCAGTTTTCAAAATGATTCCCCATATCAGCAATGAATACATGCATCAGTAAAGCACTAATCTGCTAAAATGAACAGCTGCTAAGTGGATATTTCTGTTCCCCATCCTCTTGCTACATTAATGGTATTTTTTGCAGTCAACAGAATGCCCTTAGCTTGATTTAAGGAAACATGCTACTGTATATGAAATCTATTTACTTAGGTTACAGATTGCACTGTAACTGCATGGCTTCTCGGTATCTTTAAATGTGAAGATTTAGCAAATAAAACTGAAGGTAAAATGAATAAATGTAATTAATTCAGTATTTTTGTTTTGTTTTGCTTTTTTCTTTCTTCAAATATTCCCAGGGCATGCAACATTTTCTATCAAGGATTCCAGACCATTATATGGCAATCAACTAGATGCATGCAAATGTGCCCTCTGACTCTTACTCCAACCACCTCCCTGCCCAGCACACACAAATACAAATAATTTATCTCTGTTTTGCTTATCTTGGGAAATGTGTAATTGTAACTTGGGTTCCTACTCTGATAGTGTGGTTGAAATCAAGAAATTACCAACCAAGGAAGCAAAAGTTCGAACCTCTCTCCTTTACATAACACAAAGTGCATCACCATCTAATACCTACCACCTGAATTCCAGGCCCATTTTTAAATCTAAAATGACGTGCATCATGTGGAAAAGTAATAGTATCCTGTGATACAGTATCATGAAGCACCAATGTGCTATTCCAATATGCTGCATGAATAACATGGCATACAAAGAAAATGCTCCAAGTTTTAGCTGCAAAACATTTCAGTTCATTCTGAATTTGTGTGTGAAGACACCTGAATAGCAAAAGTGAGGAACGGAATCATTCACACACCAGGAAATGTAAATCATACCAGAGTAGCAGATAAGTGAAGTTAGAAATTGGCTTTCATCTAGAAGCACAGACAGGGCTTCTACTCCTAATTGCTTTCCAGCAGAGAGAGAGAATGTGAGTGAGTGAGTGAGTGAGTGAGTGGATGAATGTGCTTTCCAGCAGAGAGAGAGAGAGAATGTGAGTGAGTGAGTGGATGAATGTGCTTTCCAGCAGAGAGAGAGAGAGAGTGTGAGTGAGTGAGTGGATGAATGTGCTTTCCAGCAGAGAGAGAGAGAATGTGAGTGAGTGAGTATGTGTGGATGTGGGTGTGTGTGTTTGTGTGTGTGCATGTATATACGTACATATGGGAGTTGACATTTTCTGCGCAATATTTTTATTTTAGGTGGGTTGGCGTTTGTTAAAATAGCACATCCAAGACATTCATAGGAACACATTAACTAAAATTAATGCACACTGGAATTTGAACTCCGTGATGTGACCAAGATTAGCGTTAATTATGATATCTTGCCTATCAGATTTGAACAGCCTGTGGAGTGTTTGGACAAAGTATACGTAAGGCAGCCAGCATCTATAGAATTTCACCCTGACATGAAGCAATACAATTGAGAGGAGGGAAAAAGATTTTCAGACCAAAAAAACACAAAAGCTTTAATGTAGGAAAGGATCCCAAGATGGTGCTTCACAGGAGCCTACTCACACAGAAATGGACATCAAGCCAAAGAAGCAGATATTGAAATGGTAAGCTAAAAGCTTGGTCAAAGAAGTAGGTTTTAAGGAGGGTCTTAAAGGAGGAGAAAGAGGTAGAGAAGCAGAGCGGTTTAGAGAGGGAACTCCAGAGCTTAGGGCCAAGATGGCTGAAGGCACAGCCACCAATGGTGCAGCAAAGAGAGTGGGGGATGCACAAGTAGGTAGTGTTGCAGGAACGTAGAGTTCTTTGGTGTGTGGTAGGGCTGGAGGAGGTTACAGAGATAGGCAGGGATGACACCATAGAGGGATTTGAACATGTCGATGAGAATTTTAAAATCAAGGCATTGGTGCACCGGGAGCCAATGTAGGTCAGCGAGTAGAGGGGTGATGGATGAGCGGGACTTGGTGCGACTTAGGACACGGGCAGCAGAGTTTTGGATGAGGGCAAGTTTATGGAAGGTAGAAGATGGGAGGCCAAACCAGGAGAACATTGGAATTGTCAAATCTCGAGGTTACAAAAGCTTGGATGAAGGTATCAGCAACAGATGGGCTGAAATAGGGGTGGAGATGGGCGATATTACAGAGGTGGAAGTAGGTGGTCTTTGTGAGGGTAATTCACTTTACTGGGCACCCCTTAGCCACTAAAGAGATAGTTGACATCACTAGGACAGGACTCTAGCCATACGTTCCTTCAATTATTTAAGAAAATAAATGGAAGTAGAAGACGGACAGATTTTCAATCATGCATTGCTGATAGCAAAGGAATGTGGTTGTCACAAGATATATAAATGGCTGGGCATTTATACGTTGAATTTTTTTTCACTATAACTTAGGGCAAGGATAGAGAATCACAACAGCAGAAATTCTGCTGCTGCTGTTTCTGATGACAGTATTTTCAAAAGCATATACTAAAAGAGAAAAAAAAATGTCACTGCTGGGGTGATATCATGAGAGCTTTATACTTCACCTAACCTATGACATACCTGTCCAGAAAACATTTGATAGCATTTGCAAACAATAAGAATTGCCCCATTTCTCAAAACTTTCAATGGGCATAAAATTTACAAATAAACTTGAAAAATTAATGGTAGAGTCTGAGCTCAAAAGCAAATGACCATCTTGGTTCATTTGTTCTTCTTTGGTGGTTGCTATGATCTTGTTACATTGATAAATATATTTAAATATTTTCAACATATTTTAAAATGTTATCCCTGAAACCTCACAAGGCAAGGTCCTCTTCAAACTCAATCACATGAAAAATTTGAATGTAGCTGTTGAAATAAAATACATAGGGCTAGAAATTCGGCTCCTTCGCGCCTGCCATTAACACCTCCAGGGGGGTGGGGGGCACCTAACACGGTGCAAAGAGCTTATTGTCTGGCAGGAGAGGGGGGGGGGCAGCGGGTGAAAAAAGTACCTCCCGAGAAATTTGGCAGGCGCTGCTGAGGCGCTACCCGATAGTGCCGCGCCACCACCCCGGGCCGCTGCGCTGCCAGCAATGATGTAATCACCGTGCGCCGCAACCCCTTTCCGCCCCGTGGCAGAAATTAGGCTGCGCCCCACGAGGCTACCACGGGCGATGTCAGGGCCAGCCTCGCAGATCGCAAACAGGGCCGACCTCCGCTCGCGGGGTGGTATTTAAAGGGGAGGTGCTGCCGCGATCCGCACCACCATTTTCTTTTTTTGGCCGACCTCCAGGTCAGCCCTCCGTATGGGCCATGGCATGGTCCTGTCCGCCATCGTGCAGCCCAGCACCGCAAATCGGTGCTGGGCTGTGGCCGCAGCACCACGCCAATATTTATCCCTCAATCAACATCACTAAAAACAGATTATCTGGTCATTATCACATTGCTGTTTGTGGGAGTTTGCTGTGCGCAAATTGGCTGCAGCATTTCCCACATTACAACAGTAACTACACTCCATTGGCTGTAAAGTGCTTTGAGACGTCCGGTCGTCAAGAAAGGCGCTATATAAATGCAAGTCTTTCTTTTAATATCATTATTCTAATTTGTTTTAATCATATAAGGTTGGAACATACTTAGCTGATTTTTAAAGGCTCCAGCTATATGGATAGCAGTAGGCGAGGGTAGTTCATTTTCAAATATGAGAAGCCTACAAAATTTGTTACGAGTCATAATATGATATCCATTTTTACCTCGTTAATGAGACGAGTGAAGCTGTGGAATACTAGTTTATGAACGCTTATCACTTTCATTTGAAATTCACTCCTCCGCTATTTTAATGAAGGCATTAAGCTATTTAAAATAAAATGGGTTAATATGAACATACAAAATTTATGGGCAGGAAAAGACCAGCTGGTCCATCAAGCCTGCCCCACACCATTATAATAGCAAAATACTGTGGATGCTGGAAATCTGAAACAACAACAGAAAATGCAGGAAATACTCAGCAGGCCAGGCAGCATCCGTAGAGAGAGAGAAACAGAGTTAATGGCCTAGAAATTGGGTTGTGGGTTCGCCAGGGCTGTAGCGCCAGAAATTTTGCGCCAGCGTTAATGCGGCAGCGCCCGACGAAAATTCGGTTGCGCCGGCCCCAGAGGGCGGCGGGCGCTAAAGGAGGGTTTTAGCGCCTGAAAACGGGCGTTGAATTGGGTTTCCTGGCGCTAATCCCCCGCTGCGGCACCCGATGCGGTGCGGCAGGCTGGGGAACTGCAGGCCTCCTCCTTCTGTTAAGGAGGAGCTGCCTGCAGCCGACAACTGTCCGGCGGATTCCCCCGACATCTGAGCCCGGCACCTCGGGGAAGTGCCGGGCTCGCAGCACACACTCATCAGGGCCGCGGGGGGGGTGATGCAGGAGTCCGGGAAGGGAGGTGCGGGCAGGCGGCCGCCGGGAACGCGGCCGGCTGCCGCTCCACCTTTATGCGCCGGCGCAAAGGCGTGTAAGAACACTTTTCACATTCGTTAGTTGCGCCTGCCACGGGCGAGGCGGGCGCAACTGAATTTGGGCTTGGGGCCGGGTTACCACGGCAACCGGGACGCTGCGCACACCGATGACGTCATCGGTGCCGGCGCAGCGCTACCGGCTAACGCCGATGGTAAGGCCCAAGTCAATTTGCAAAACGGCTATAAGTCCGGCGCAAGGCCCTCTAGCGCCACTAATTGGGCGCTAAGCCCACTCAATTTCTAGGCCAATGTTTCAGGTCTGGGACCTTTCATCAGAACTGGAAAAAGCTGGAGATGTAACAGATATTAAACAGGTGCAGAGACGGGGGAGGGGGGGGCGGTTAGGAGGGGAGGAAGGAATTGAAAGAACATCCTGTACTTTTGTAAGAGGCAGGAAAGATAAAATGTTGCAAATGGGAGTGGCAAAAATCATACTGCATGAGAAATGGGGGCAGGGATAATTATTTGAAATTATTGAACTCAATGTTGAGTCCGGCAGGCTGCAAAGTGCCTAATCGAAAGATGAGGTGCTGTTCCTCGAGCTTACGTTGAGCTTCATTGGAACAATGTAATAGGCCGAGGACAGAGAGATCAGAGCGGGAGTGAAGTGGTGAATTAAAGTGACAGGCGACCGGAAGCTCAGGGTCACCCTTACGGACTGAACAGAGGTGTTATGGTATGGAATTGTTCCAAATTCACTCTTGTTTAGTAATCCTTAAAATGGATTTAAATTGAAATCAGAGGAACGTTACAGAATAGAGACAAAGTACAAAAGCATGGATCCAGAGGACTGTAAGATCTAAAAAGCATACCTATCTCAAATTCCTCATCCTCCGTCAAATTTTGCCCAGTGAGCATCGCTGGTGGAGGTTGGCAGATTCGTAGTTGATAGGCTGCAAAAATCAAAAGTCCATTATTCCCAGGCGCAGCTTATAAAAGATCCAGTTGTTATTTACTAAAATAGATTCTATGTTATATACCAAATAATGTTTTGAGGGAAAGAAATTGATTTTTGTTCAATGAAAAGACCACACATAAAACCAAGCTACTTGAATTAGAATTAACGCAACACATATTTTAGGTGAAAGCAGTAATTACCTGTGCAGTACTGACTTTCAGATAACTTTTACACAGGTAGATTTTTTATGAATACTTCTTTGACTATATTGCTAAATTCGGATTCTTGATCTGCAACATATCTTATTGGCTATAAATGAATATGAACAGGCAACTTAACAATTTGTTAAATGGCTCAAAACTTGATAAACTACAAGAAGCCAGGCTGCAGATTAATTTTACACTTTAAATATTACTTTGAAAATTGCTACAGAAGTAGTCAGACTCTTAAATCTTAATATATCTCTGACCAATGAAGGGTGATTCTGTGAGCCCGTGCGCACTAAGGGTAATTTTGTGATCCTGCACTCCCAGTGCTTGCTGGGAGTACAGGTCGGAGAATTACCTAATCTTTAGCCTGCATTCCTATTGAGCGCAACTGCCCCACTGAGAACACCAGATCAGGAAGCACCCCTGCTATGCTAGCTCTGATAACCTCCATCATTCCCTTCTGCCACTTTATAACCTGATAATAAATTACAAGGCACACTTTTTTTTGCAATAATGGAGGGAGGATTTCCTCTTTTTGCTATATGCAGCAACATTGTAATTGCAAGGAGTGAGCCATTGCTTCCTTGTGGGGTCAGGAGGAGCATTTTCCCAGCGACACCATGACCACATCTGCTCCTCCTGGAAGGAAACTGAAAACGTAGCTTGCTGTGCCTTCTCTGGCCCCGTCTGCTGTTCCCGGCAGGTTTTACATGGTGGGGAAGCTAACAATGCTCCACCTCTCAGACTTCAGGTTAAAATGGCAGGTCAGGCTCCAGTGTCATCATTGGAGCCTGACCTGCATATTTAAAGAGAACCCTGCCAGTTTGGGACGGGTGTCTTTCCCGTCTGTGATTTAAAATTTCGGTCGGGCAGAAAATGAGTGGATAAGTCCCCACTCCATTTTAACTGCCCCAACTCCTGTTTACCCCTAGGTGGGAAAGTAAAAAAAAAATCAAGGCCTTAGTTTCATTTAGTAAATGGAGTAGAACTACATATTATTCTGTGTAAATGCGGGTAGAAAACACACAAACATTAGCTTATGTAACTTAAAGTTAAATAAAATATTACTTGATAACTTAATTCCACGGAAACTGAAGACATATATGAATGCAGAGCAAAAACTAACCATGGTAACTGAGGATGAAGGAGCCGCCTGTTGTGAAATCACTGTGGAATTTGATGAGGATCTGGTTTGATGTACTGTAGACAGACTCCAAAGCTGTATTGCCACTAAATTGTCCAATCTGAGGAGCAGTCTGCTCTGGCCCATCCCTAAATAAGACAGTGTCATTGTTAGGATTCATTCAGGCTGTTCAGTAGGTTCCAGCACAACTGTGGTAAAATAATAACACCATTTAACTGCAAGGAGTGCATTTCTGCTTCTGTACATTTGATAATGAATGCATTGCGTAAGGCAATGGGGTCGATGTTTTTATCCTACCTGCCTGGATGAGCAGTTACGTTGAGCAAGTTGCTTACTTGCTCAGATACTGAACAGTTCCGATATCGACCTGTAGCATTTTTCAGGCAGAGGAGGTACCCGTCTAAAAGTTGCCTAATAAATTTATGAAAAGACCCCGGAGCAGTTTCAACCTGGGCCTGAGCAGGGAAGTTGCTGCAGCTTTCCCGCTAGGCAAAAGCAGACCTTAAGATAGGAGGGACACTCAAGTAACTCTAAAACTTTCCCTTGTGTGGCTAGGGGGACCAAGATTGTTTCTCCGGACCCCACAATAAAAGTTGCTGCCTCCCCTACCACAGACACCCTCCCACCTTTACTCCTGCGAGACCCTCCTGAGACCCCCTCCATGCCACTTACATGGAAGCTAGTGGGCAGCCAAGGGCCACGCAGACCAAGGCAGCCTGGCTGCAAGTTGCTGAGGAGGTCAGCGCTAGGTCAGTTGGGTCACGCACATGTGCCGAAAATGCTTCAATCTGCTTCCCTTCTCTTCTCATCACCAGCACTCTGCATTGTCAGCCTGCTCCTCGACATCCCACCTTACCCTTACTACCCTTGCACCCTTACCTATCCCTCTCTCTCTAAGTACTGGATCACTTCACCATCCTACTATGCACCCCTCACACTCGCTTTCACTGTTATGCAATGACAACAACTAACACGCACAGGGTGCACGTTCCTCTTGGCACCTCACTCCATCTTGGTCTCCCTCTAAGCTTTTATGTTATGGATTCTTCACACTCACTCCACCAGCCTCCACATTCAACGGATCATCCTCCAGCATTTCCGCTACCTCCAAAGTGATCCCACCACCAAACGTATCTTCCCCTCCCCTCCCCTTTCAGCATTCCGCAGGGACCGCTCCCTCCGAGACACCCTAGTCCACTCCTCTATCACCCCAAACAGCCCTTCCTCTTCCCGTGCAAGCGGAGGAGATGTAACACCTGCCCCTATACCTCCCCCCTTCCCACTGTCCAGGGCCCCAAACACCCCTTCCAGGTGAAACAGCGATTTACTTGTACTTCTCGCAATCTAGTATACTGTATTCGCTGCTCACGATGCGGTCTCCTCTACACTGGGGAGACCAAACGCAGATTGGGTGACCGCTTTGCGGAACACCTCCGTTCAGTCCGTAAGGGTGACCCCGAGCTTCCGGTCGCCTGTCATTTTAATTCACCGCTCCATTCCCACTCGGACCTCACCGTCCTTGGCCTCTTGTATTGTTCCACGGAAGCTCAACGTAAACTCGAGGAACAGCACCTCATCTTCCGATTAGGCAGTCTGCAGCCTTCCGGACTCAATATTGAGTTCAACAATTTCAGATCATAACCTCGGCCCCCATTTCATTTTCTCTTGTAATTGTTCCACTCCTTTCCCCCCCCACCCTTTCCTTTTGTTTCTCTCTCACACCTGGCAGCTATCTTTTGCCCTGCCAGTACACTTTACACCTAATCCCAGCCTATTACCATCTCGTCTAGCTTCTAATCTCTTTTACTTCTTTTGTTTCTTTTATTCTTTTGTCCGATCGCAGCCCTGCCTCCGATCTAGTTTCTTTTCTTTCCAGTTTTGAAGAAGGGTCCAACCCGAAACGTCAACTCAAATTTCTCTCCACGGATGTTGCCTGACCTGCTGAGTTTTTCCAGCATTTTCTGTTGTTATTTCGCTTGAAACTCCACTTGTTCCCTCCTTGCAGGAAAAGATAGCCCATAATAAGAGGGAGAGAGCAATGACAGGAGGAGGCCCACCAGCCCTGGCAACTTTGACAAGTGCTGAGAAGGCTGCTCATGACATCGTGGGAGGTGGCGAGGAGCTGGATGTGGGGGACGGAGAGACGGGCACACTAGAACAAGCTGGTGACAGAATAGATTTGTAACCCTCTCAGTTAGATTTCATGATTGACTGAAATGGCATCTGATGTTCATAGAGACTGACTTTTGATCATCTGCTACCTAAATATCAGCGGGGAGAAATTCAGTATCGCCCCGTTTGGGGCGTAAGTATCGAGTGGGCACGAAATTTTGCGCCCGGCGCAAATTATCGCCACCTACAGCTAAATTGACCTGCTTCACCCCAGGAGGTGCTTGGAGCGCTAAAACAGGCGCTGCATGACTGTCTTAAGGCGCTAAGCCTGAGAAGCGAGGCGCTACCACCGAGGGCGGGTGCAGCGCAGGTGCAGCCAGTTAGCGATTGCACGCAGACACGCTGTTGCCGGTCAGCTCTTAAAGGGGAGGTTCGATCTTGGATTGCAGCCACACCCTGCGCATCGGAGCCCTGATTCTCGGTCTGGACAGACCTGCTGCCACATTCTTATGCCTAGGACCATGGAGAGGGCCAGGGAGCGAGCGCAGCGGTTCAGCGAGGGGGCCTTGCAAGTTCTGGTTGGCACGGTGGAGCGCAGGCGATCTATCCTGTTCCCGGACAGTGGCAGGAGGCCGCTGCCCAACGACTATCGCAAAGCTTGGAGGGAGGTGGCTCACAGAGTGACCTCCAGCAGCATGGTGCCTAGGACCCCTGTGCAATGCAGGAAGAAGTTCAACGACCTCACTCGGGTCGTCAGGGGGAGTACCCTTTTCAGAATCCTCTTCATCCCTGCATGTCCACCTCACTTTATGGCCAAAGGGTCCTGAAAGCCCCAATGCCCAGCCCTCATCCAACACCTATGGGCCTTTCATGAAACTCACACGCACATTCAGCACTTAACACACTGTAAGGGCTAATCAACCATGGGAGGCAGTGCAGCCCAGATCAGGGCTTCACACTGTAAGGGTTATTCCACCATGGGAGGCAGTGCAGCCAAGATCAGGGCTTCACACTGTAAGGGCTATTCCACCATGGGAGGCAGTGCAGCCAAGATCAGGGCTTCACACTGTACTCAGAGCCCGTCCTTTCTCCTGCAGGGCAAGCTGGCCCATAACAGAAGGCAGCAGCAACAGACCGGGGGAGGCCGGCCTCACCTTCAAGCCCTCACCGATCTGGAGCAGCGAGTCCAGCGGATTATGGCAGGCCGGATGATTGGCCCCGTCGCCACTGGAGATGCCGACCCCGTTCTGGACAGCAATGGTAAAGTCATCACCTTTTCGGCCTCTCTCCTTCCACTTGTGCCTCACACCAGCATCCTTTGCCACTATCGAACCAATACAGTGCATTGCAGCACTCATGCCTCCCTCACTGCCACCCTGTCCTCACACTAAAGCCACTCTTGTACCTCCCTGCTTTCAGATGCTGATTCGCCAGGTGAGGAGGCAGGCCCTCAAGCTGCCACTGTGAGTGACTCTGAAGGCGACGACGAGGAGGAAGTTGGACCATCAGTGCCACCCTCAGCTGAGGCAGCCCATGGCCATAATGGGGACATGTCTTCCCTGGAGGGGAGCAGGGGGGAATGGTCTGAGGAGGGTGAAGCTCCGGGGCCCAGCGGGCTGCAGCAACGCGGGGGGAGGGGTAGGGAAGCTCGGCGGCCTTCTCCCCGGAGGGAGAGTCTGGCCTCGGGTCCTGCTACAGTGAGCACAGAAGAGGTGCGGCTCCTCGCTGAAATGAGCGCCCAGGCGGAGCACAGGCACACTGAGCTCATGGCTGCAGTGGCAAGGATGCCCGAATCCATTGAGTCACTGGCAAGGAGTGTTCAGGACTTCAGCGCAGCACAGGCAAGGAGTCTCCAGGACTTCGGCGCAGCACAGGCGGCTGCCACGCAAGTGCTTAGTGGTGAAATGCAGTCAGTGGCTGGTCTCATGCAGACGCAGATTGAGGCCACATGAGCACTGACTGCTGCCACCCTCGCTGGATCGGGCACGAATCGCCGGGGCCCTCGCCGCGCCGCAGCAGGACAGCAGTCTGTGCTTCAGCAGATTGCTCCGCATGCTGCAGTGCTGCCCCGTGGGAGTGCCAGTGTGTCATCCGACCAGGGCGTTGCTGTCATCTGTCAGGATGACAGCATTCCTGCTGCCAACACTGTCACTTCTCCACTGCAGCCGCCACCACCTGTAGGGCAGACTGCTGCCGCCCATGCAGAGTTGGAGCAGTCAGCAGCCGGGCCCTCCAGGCCCAAAGCTGGTCCAGGCTGTCCCTCAAGGGCATCTGCAGTCTCAGTTTCTGACACTCAGCAGCCTTCCCCCAGCCTTGATGCAGCCACTGGGGTCCCATTGCGGAGGAGCTGCAGGGTGGGAAGGGGCGAATCTCGCAAGCGAAGCAGATCACCCTCGAAGGGCAAAAAGTAGGTGGTGTGGCAAAATGCTGTTAAATGTTTTATTGAAGGCCGAGGATCGTGGTCATTTTTTCGTTACTGTTTTGTTCATTGTCTCCAGGTTGTGAGAGCCAGTTATGTGTCTGACTGCTTTTTTTTGGGTTTCTCTCTATTACTTTGTCATGCAGGAAGGACACACAGATTGTTAAATAAAGAAGTGTCTTTATTCAGAATGTGCATGTTTGGGCCTAGAAATTCAGTATAGCCCTGCCAGCACGTTTGCGCCGAAAATTTTGCGCCCGCCGCGGAGCCAGTTGTGCCCGCCCCATATTCACTTTCAGCGCCCCAAAGCGGAACCGGGCGCTGGTACAGGGTGTGTCCGCCCCGCTTGGGGCGCTGAAAGTGAATTTCAGCGCTCCCGGTCCCGCTACGCCACCCGATGCGGTGCGGCAGGCTGCTGTACTGCAGGCCTCCCCCTTCTCTTAAGGGGGAGGTGCCTGCAACGGCCGGAGCCCCGATTGCAAGTGCCGGCAAAAGAGCCCGGCACAACGGAGAAGTGCCGGGCTCCACGGAAACCAGCCGGCAATGCCGCCGGGGGGGGGGGGGGGGTGGAGGAGGCCGGGGAAGGAGGTGCGGGCAGGCGGCCGCCGAAAAAGCGGCCGCCCCGCACCTCCACCTTAACTTGCGCCGCTAAGGCTGCAGTAAGGACCCGGTCTCCCAATGTTGTTAGCGCCCGCCACGGAAGAGGCGGCCGCTACTGAAGATGGGGATCGGCGTGGTTTCGGGCGGTACCGGGGCACTGCGCACACCGATGATGTCATCGGTGCCGGCGCAGCGCTACCGGCTAACGCCGATGTTAGGGCCCACCTAATTTCGGGCGCGACGCAACTTCCGGCGCAACCCACTCTTTCGCCCCTAATTGGGCGCAAACGCAACTGAATTTCTAGGCCTTGCTCTTTGAACTATTTGTTGCCTTGACCGGCTTAGGGGTTGCAGCACGGTTCCATTCATGTTCTTTGAATGGCAGAAGCCATTCCCTCAGAGGGGGCCTAGAACCAACTTGCTATAAGCTGCTGACGGATGGCCCTTGCACTTTGTGCCTCCCTCCCGTCTTGGTGCTCCTCCTCCTCCTCCTCTGCTGGTGCTCTAATGTCTGGTGGCAATGGCTGAGTCCTGAGGATTGCCAGGTTATGCAGCATGCAGCACACAACAACGAAATGGGAGACTCGCTCAGGTGAGTACTGAAGGGCTCCCAACGGAATGGTCCAGACAGCGGAACCGTTGCTTAAGCACGCCGATTGTGTGCTCAATAATGTTCCTGGTCGCTTGATGGCTCTCATTGTATCGTTCTTCAAAAGGGGTGCTGGGCGCACGGAGTGGGGTCATCAGCCAGGTGCACAGAGGATAGCCCTTGTCCCAGAGAAGTCAGCCTCCTGGGTGAGCCGGGGCCTCGAAAAGGTCTGCCACAGAAGTCTGGCGCAGGATGAAGGCGTCGTGGCTGCTGCCTGGAAAGCGGGCATTGACAGTGACTGTCAGCTGTCTGTGGTCACAGACCAACTGGACGTTCAACGAATGGAACCCCTTCCGGTTGCGTAATCCTCGGCATTCTCTTGTGGCGCCCACAAAGCCACATGCGTGCAGTCAATGGCGCCCTGGACCATGGGGAAGCCCGCTATTCTTGCGAATCCCATTGCGCGCTCTTTCTGCTTATACGGGGTCATGGGGAAGGAAATGTACTGATGTCTCCTTTTAAAGAGGGCATTCGTGACTTGACGGATGCAGCAATGCACCGCGAACTGGGAGATATTAGCAATGTCCCCAGTAGCGGATTGGAAGGAGCCGGTGGCATAGAAGTTGAGAGCCATTGTGACCTTCACTGCCACCGACAGAGACGTCCTGCTCCTCAGTTGAGGCTGCAGATCTGGCTGAAGCAGGTGGCAGAGCTCAGTGACCACCTCCCTGCTGAATCGCAGCCTCCGAAAATACTGCTCCTCAGACATGTTGAGGTATGAGAACTGTTGGCGGAAAACCCTGGAACGGCAAGGTCTCGTGTGCCGACGCCTGTTGGCCCTCCTCCGTCTGGCCATGATTGGCACTCTCTCTCGGCGTCTCTGAGCCCTCTCAATGTAATGGAGAAGCCCAACGTTCCCACCTATTGCAGCCCCCATAGTATGTGGCCACTCAAGGTTATGCCAGCGAAAAAGCAAACCAACTACAAAGTTCTGGTCAGAAGCCAAAAGTACCTCTGCGAGCGCTGACTCAATGCAGAAAGCTCTCTCCCTTTGTCTCTCTGCAAATCTCCCTCTCTCTCACAGAAGGAGTGGTTCAAAAATGGCTACCACAAAGAAGCCAAGAAGAGCCCCCTTTAAATAGCGCCCCCCCAGCCCCACAGCGACTGGGAACCGTTCCAGTCAACCAGTCGCTGGGAGCGACAGGCGGAAAGGGGGGGGTGCCACTGAAGTTCTAGTTCGGGGCGCCCCAAGGGCGTTGCACCATGAAATGACGTCAGGATCTGCGCGCGCAGCTGAGCGGGCGTTGCAGTTTAGCGCCGCCGCTAAATGTCCGCTCAATTTCACAAGAGGCGCAGGTCTCGCCGCGCCCGGGCGCTAGCCGCCTCGCGCCACACTTATCGCCCTCTTAAGGTGCTAACGGGTGGCGCAAACAACTGAATTTCTCCCCCAGATGTCTAACTCATGCCTTTACTCTCCCACAGGACCATCGAGAGCCCCCCTCCCCACTGTCCAAGAGGAAGAGGCAGATGACTCCTCAGAGGAACCTGCAGACTCTGAGGGAGCAGCTTCACCAGAACTCAGCGCACCCAGCACCAGCACAGAAACGCACACCTTGGTGGGTCCTTTGCCACATATAGTGTTGTCACCTGGTGTATCACAGCTCACAAGTGAGCATCAACAGATGATGGAGACAGCGACAGCATGGAGAGTTCTCGTCGGAGGTCACAGGACACTTCTAGCTCTGCTCAGCTGCATGTAGATGCTGTGCCTTGAGGAGGCTGTGCGCTGAGCCACATGTTACTCAGGCAGTGCTAAGCCATGCTAATGTGCGATGTTGTGCAGGGCACAGCTGATAACGATGATTCTGGAGACCCAGGCTGGGGTGTAGTGGAGGGCTCCACCTGATCTGTTGAGGCATTTGAATCGCATTTTGAGCAAGCCGATGGTTTGCTCAATGATGCATTTGGTGGAAATGTGACTGGCATTGTAGCGCTCCTCAGCATCGTTTGATGGCCTCCTCATTGGTATCATGAGCTACTTTTTCAGGGGATAGCCCTTGTCTCCAAGTAGCCATCCAGAAAGTTGTCTTGGCGGATAGAAGAGCTGAGGCACAGTAGACTACCGCAGTATGAACGAATCATGGCAACTGCCAGGGTACTTGGCGCAAACATGCATAATGTCCATCCTGTGGTTACACACCAGCTGGACGTAAGGGACTGGAATCTCTTGCGGTTGACAAATACAGCTGGGTTGTGATGGGTGATGTGCCTCAATAAATCCGAGACTCGATGTTAGTGAAACAAAACAAGGCTTTTATTGACTTAGAAGGTAACACACAGAGGAGAATGTATCTTCCATCCAGAGGTCTGCCGTACTGGATGTGCTGCAGGCTGGGCCAACTTACATAGGAGCCAGGTATGGGCGGAGCCCTACACACAGTACAATACAATGGAAATGAAACTGAAACCAACCACAGTCACAGGCAGAGAAATACTGATGAGTGATGAATGGAATATTTCATCACATTCACCCCTTCTATAGATTTAGTCTGTTCGGGGGTTTGGTAGTCCTCTGCGACCGACGTGGCTGTTGTGGTGCCACGGGTGTCGGCTGGGTGTCCCCGGTGGCCTCCTGGGTCTCTGCCGGGGGTGCCGCCAGGGTTGTTGAAGGGGTAGTTGGTGGGGGTACCGTTGGTCGATGTTCTTCCGGGGGTGATGAAAGAGTAGTGGGTGGGTAAGAGTTGCTGTGGTCGTTGTTGCTGCTGTTGTCGTGGTTGTTGTCATTACCGGCTGGGGCGACGTCTTTTATGGACACGGTGTCCTCCCTTCCGTCGGCGTGCCGGACATACGCGTATTGGGGGTTGGCGTGGAGTAGGTGCACTGACTCCACGAGAGGGTCCGTCTTGTGGCCCCTCACATGCCTTCGCACGAATACCGGACCTGGGGTGGAGAGCCATGACGGCATGGATACGCCTGAGGTGGATTTCCGGGGAAAGACAAACATTCGCTCGTGAGGCGTGGCATTAGTGGCAGTACACAATAGCGACCATATCGAATAGAGCACATCTGGGAGGACTTCCTGCCAGCGGGAGATAGGGAGGCCTTTGGTCCTTAGAGCTAGAGTGACTGCTTTCCATACTGTCCCGTTCTCTCGCTCCACTTGACCGTTACCCCGGGGGTTGTAGCTGGTGGTACGGCTCGTGGCGATCCCCCTGGACAGCATGTACTGGCGTAGCTCTTCACTCATGAAGGACGCCCCCCTATCCGTATGGATGTAGCTCGGCATACCGAACAGGCAGAACAGGCTGTTGAGGCATTTAATGACCGTGGCGCTGGTCATGTCTGGGCAGGGGAAGGCAAATGGGAAACGAGAGTATTCGTCCACAATGTTCAGGAAGTAAACATTGCGGTCGACGGACGGGAGGGGGCCCTTGAAATCTAAGCTGAGCCGCTCAAAGGGCCGTGTAGCTTTGATTAAGTGGGCTCTATCTGGGCGGTAGAACCGAGGCTTGCACTCAGCGCAAGTGCGACAGTTCCTGGTCAGGGACCGAACTTCCTCAATCGAGTAGGGTAAGTTGCGGGACTTTATGAAGTGGAACAGCCGCGTGACCCCTGGGTGGCAGAGGTCATTGTGGAGGGTCTGTAGCCGATCCCCGGTGGCGCTGGCACACATCCCTCGTGAGAGGGCGTCGAGGGATTCGTTAAGGGCCCCTGGCCGGTAAATGATGTCATAATCGAAGGTGGAGAGCTCGATCCGCCACCTAAGAATCTTATCATTTTTAATCTTCCCCCTCTGTTTATTATTGAACATAAACGCTACCGACCGCTGGTCGGTAAGTAGGGTGAAGCGTTTGCCGGCTAGGTAGTGGCGCCAGTGGCGCACTGCCTCCACGATGGCTTGGGCCTCCTTTTCTACGGAGGAGTGTCTGATCTCGGGCCCTTGGAGGGTCCTCGAGAAGAAAGCTACGGGCCGCCCCGCCTGGTTGAAGGTGGCCGCCAAGGCAAAGTCAGACGCATCACTTTCCACTTGAAAGGGAGTGTTCTCGTCCACTGCCTGTAGCGTGGCCCGCTCAATATCCTGCTTAATGCTTTTGAAGGCGGCATGGGCCTCAGCAGAGAGCGGAAAAGAGGATGCTTTCAAGAGGGGGCGGGCTTTGTCGGAGTAGTTGGGGACACATTGGGAATAATAAGAAAATAACCCCAGGCACCTTTTCAGGGCTTTGGGAGTGTTGGGCAGGGGCAGCTCCCGTAGGGGGCGCAATCGGTCGGGGTCTGGTCCGATTTCCCCATTCTCCACCACGCTGCCTAGTATGCAGAGGCGCGTGGTGTTGTAAACGCACTTGTCCTCGTTGTAGGTGAGGTTGAGTTTTTGTGCGGTTTTCAGGAACCTCTCGAGGTTCGAGTTGTGATCCTGCTGGTTGTGACCGCAGATGGTGACGTTGTCGAGGTAGGGGAAGGTTGCCTGCAAGTGGTGGTCATCGACCATGCGGTCCATCTCCCTCTGGAAGACCGAGACCCCATTCGTCACCCCAAAGGGAACTCTGAGGAATTGGTAGAGGCGTCCGTTCGCCTCGAAGGCGGTGTACGGGCGGTCCTCTGGTCTGATAGGGAGCTGGTGGTACGCTGACTTGAGGTCGATGGTGGAGAACACCCGGTATTGGGCGATTTGGTTCACCATTTCTGATATGCGGGGTAGCGGGTAGGCGTCTAGTTGGGTGTACCTGTTGATCGTTTGGCTATAGTCGATCACCATCCGTTTCTTCTCGCTACCCCTTACCACCACCACTTGGGCGCGCCACGGGCTATTGCTGCGTTCAATAATGCGCTCTTTCAGGAGCCTGTCTACCTCGGTCGCGATAAACCACCTGTCCTCCCAGCTGTACCTCCTGCTTTTGGTCGCTATTGGCCGGCAGTTAGGGGTAAGGTTTGCGAATAGCGAAGGCGGCTTTACCTTCAGGGTAGCCAGACCGCACACTGTGAGGGGCGGCTGGGACCCACCGTAATTGAGCGTGATGCTTTGGTGGTAGCACTGGAAATCCAGGCCCAAGATCACGCTCGCACATAGATTCTTCATGATTAATACTTTAAAATTATCGTATACAGTTCCGTTAACGGACAATTGTACCGTGCAGTAACCCATAATGGTCGATGTCTGGGTTTTATCAGCCATAGAGATGGTACCCCGAGTAGGGACCACCTTTAGGGAGAGTTGTTGTACCAGTTCAGGGTGGATAAAACTCTCCGTGCTTCCACTGTCAATTAAACATTTAACCCTGCACCCGTTTACCTCGATGTCCACCATTGATTTGGATAGCGGGTGCGGCCTGGTCTGGTCCACTGTGACCGATGCCACTGTAGGTCCCTGATCGAGACAAGATGGCGTCCACGCTGTCTGCTCACAAGATGGCGGACCCCACGAGGTCGGGCAAGATGGCGTCCAAGATGGCCGCTCCCACGGCGCGCACGCGGCGGTGGCGGGTTTTCCGGCGGGATTCCCTCTGCACACCTTCCCGAAGTGCCCCTTCTTACCGCACTTAAAGCAGGTGGTGCCTTTCGCCGGGCACAGGTTTCTGGTGTGCTTCGGCTGCCCGCAGAAGTAGCAGTTGGGTCTCCGACGCGTCGCGGCTGTCGTAGGGCTTCTGGAGGGAGAGCGGGGCCCCGACGGTGTCGGGCTGCCGGGCAGGGAAGATGCCTTCCAAGATGGCGGCGCCCTTGGTGCACACGTGGCGGCGTGGACGGCGCGGGCTGAAGAGTAGGCGTCCGAGTTTCTCTGGGCCACATCCAGGGATCGTGCTGTGTCCGCAGCCTGTTTCAGGTCCAATCCCGTTTTTTCCAGCAGTCTCTGCCGGATGTAAGTGGAGCTGAGGCCTGTGATAAAGGCATCGCGAACAAGCTCGTCAGTGTACACTGCGGCTTTTACATCTTGGCACTTGCAGTCTTTGCCAAGCGTTTTCAGGGTGCCTAGGAACTCCTCCACCGATTCCCCAGGTCGCTGTGCGCGAGTAGCGAGCAGATGCCTAGCATACACCTCATTCGTAGGCTGCTGGTAATGCGCCTTTAAGATGTCGCAGGCGGCCGGGTACGTGTCGGCGTCTTGGATGAGGGGGTAAACCCGGTGGCTTACCCAATTCCGCAGAATTCCGAGTTTCATACTCGCAGCGTCCGTAGCGTCTTTGACGGCTGCGGAATTGTCCAGGAAGAATTCCATACACATAAACCAGTGTCCGAAGCATGCCGATGCGTCCGAAGCATGCTGGTCCAAATCCAAACGTTCGGGTTTCAAGAGTTGATTCATTGTGTTGAAAATTAAGTCAATAAAATTGACGTGCCTCAATAAATCCGAGACTCGATGTTAGCGAAACAAAACAAGGCTTTTATTGACTTAGAAGGTAACACACAGAGGAGAATGTATCTTCCATCCAGAGGTCTGCCGTACTGAATGTGCTGCAGGCTGGGCCAGCTTACATAGGAGCCAGGTATGGGCGGAGCCCCACACACAGTACAATACAATGGAAATGAAACTGAAACCAACCACAGTCACAGGCAGAGAAATACTGATGAGTGATGAATGGAATATTTCATCACAATGGGGTGCCCTAATGGCCACATGTGTGCAGTCTACGACGCCCTGCACCCTTGGCAAGCCTGCCATATTCGCAAAGCCAACCGCACGCGCGGTTACATTTGCTTCATCCGTGGAGAAGTGGATGTAATTGTGCACCTTTGCAATGAGGGCATCGGTAACCAGCGTGATGCAAGTGTATGCGGCCGACTGGGAGATGCCGCTGATATCTGCTGCTGATCCCTGGAAGGAGCCCGAAGCAAAGAAGTTGAGTGCGGTGGTGACTTTGACAGCCACTGGTAAGGAGTGTCCACACGCTCCTCTGGGCTCCAGGTGTTGGTGCAGCATTGTGCAGATGTCAGCGATTACATCTTGCGAAAGTCTCAGCCTCCTTTGGCATTGCTGCTCAGTCATGTTGAGGAAACTCATCCTCGGCCTGTAAACCCTGTGTTGGGGGTATCTCCTGCAGCGCAGTGCAGCCCTGCGCTGATGCCCTCTGCCCTGTGCAGCATCAAGTGGCTGAGGAGAAGGTTGGCGCACCTGTTGTTGCTGCTGCTGTTGTGCCTGGTTGTGCTGCTGCCACGGCTGCTCTTCCTCCGAATCTGACGACCAGGATGAGGGGATATAAATGGTTCCCATTCCGCTGGTATATATCTCGGTTGAGGAATAGAGGTTGCAAGCGCTCAGACAAAGTGGCCAGAGGATATTCCAAGGAGATCACACTGCAGATGGATCTCAGCTTTAACACTCACAAGATCAGTAGAGTTGCAAAATGTTTGCCAAAACTTCAAAGCACTAAGTTGTGGCATCTGAAACTCAGCCATGTTGCAGGACCGCTTTTAAGCTGCTGTACCAGCTGCCAACAATTCAGCTCCTCGCTAAACCCGGCAGAATACAGCTGGCGCGTTTGTCGGACAACACGCAGAAAATGCTCCAAAATCGGAATAGGCTGTTAAAATAAGATTATCAAGGCAGTTAACAAGCTGCTAACTGCCTTAAGAGCATCTCCCGCCATTTGGTGTGGGGTCTGATCGGGACTCGCAGACCTGACAATTGGTAAAATAGTGTGGAGGCGGGATGGCGGCGGGTTTGCAACCCGCCGTCAATCATTTAGATTTTTACTCCCGACCCACCTCCAAACCCGTCCTCTGAGCGCCGGCAAATTCGAGGCCTATGTTCCTAGGCTCCCATTTATCAATCAAAGGAAAGCAACTGATAACCCTATCAACTAAGTATGATTTCTCAACCTCTTTGTTAGCTAGTTATTATTGATTACAAGTGCAACTACCAACACCTTTTCATCATTGTCAATATTCCTTGCTCCTGATAAGTGTGCAGCTTTTGATTGCTTGCCCTTTCCCAGAAAACACTTGGCTTGAAATCATAATATGCAATTTTAGTACTGAATGTGTTCATTCATTTTGTATGAAATTCATTTATTTGAAAACTTAAATTATTTTTTTTAAATAACAGAGAGCAATATCTTGCAAACAAGTTAATGCATTCAGTACTTGTATCACACATTTCACCCTACCTAGCATTTCATTGCTTCAAGCTTGGATCTATGCTTTCCTTAGGTGACACTCATTTCTTTTATCTCATGTCTTCTAGTACCTTATTTGACAATTGAACACCACTTGTCGAACTCCATATATTGTAAGTACCCAAGCATTGCCTTGGCACTCTTTTAAGATCCAGTTTTCATAAACAGATCCACTTAACCTTAATTCAGTTCAAGGCTCTTTATTGAGTTGCAGCAATTATTAAAGAAGTATCAGCAAGTATTCTTCTAAAGAGCCACCATTATCTATTTTCTTCAAAGTCAAACAAATAGAGAAAATGAACTAGCACCTTTACCAGTCTTCATGTAAGCATTACTCACATTTTGTCAGCTCAGCCATCTTACTCCTTATCAAACATCATTTATTTTCTTTACCTCTACACTATATTCATCATTTTCTATCTTGTTTGATCCAATTTAAGTAAATCAACTCATTGGATCAATGTCCTTTTCTCTTACTGAGATTGCTACATTGCTGTGATGTCTGCACTTGTCTATTAATATTTTCTTCATGGTTTAGCAGTTAGTTTGTAGCTGCTATATCTTCCCTTTTTGTTAACATTTGCCAGAAACCCAACTTAAACAATGGCCCGTATTTTCCGATGCCTACAGGTGTGTACGAGCTGTGTACACACCCGTAGGGCCCTCGCAAGTGCCGGTTTCAGGCATGCGAAGCGCATGTGCTGAAAACCGGCATTTCCGATGTGTCAAGAATCCTCTTGACAGGTCGCACGCCTGCACTGGAGAAGGGCCTCTGCGGGTGGAGAGTTCCGCTTTCTGCAGAACCTCCGCCCCCTGAAATCCCTTAAAAATCTTACACCTGGTAAAAGCAGGCGTAATGCCTGCTATTACCAGCATAAGAGTTTTAAAAAAAGTAACAAAAATTTTTTTTTTCCACTCATTTATAATTTAAAAATACTTTAAAAAAAGGTAAGTTTATTTTTAGCCCCTTAAAAAACTTCAAATTTTTTTCAAAAAATTACATTTTTGTTTAAAATATTTATTTTAATGTAATTTTAACTCATTTTAAAAATGTGATTTAAAAAAAAATTATTTAATGTTTTGATGTGTTTTTGGAGTGATCTCCATTCATGCCTTTGATAGGTCTAAGCTGTCAAAAGTTTGAAGGGAGATTCCCTTCTCCCATTGGTTCCCCATGGCCCACGTGATCCCAGGGTCGCTTGGGAACCGCATGTGCCCCTGGGATACATGGGCACTGCTCATTTCGTCGAGGAGAGGCCCAGGAGCGGAAATGGCCGGACCTCTGGAGCCCTCAGGTAAGGGCGTAGATTTGTTTCAGATCGGAGGCCTCCGCACGCAGGAAGCCTCCGATCGGAAAATACGGGCCTATACTTTGAGGAGTTTCACATGTCTCAAAGAATCGAATAGTTCCATGTAATGAATAAACATTAAGAACATTTCTCATTTATTTCTCGTCATTTTAATCAGTACCCACAGACAATCATAGATTTCATTTCTCCTCCTTGTCTGGATGCTACGTGCTCCTCAACAAGTTCTTAGAAACATAGAAAAAAAGGAGCAGGTGTAGGCCATTCGGCCCTTCGAGCCTGCTCCACCATTCAATATGATCATGGCTGATCCCCTATCTCAATACCATATTCCCGCTCTCACCCCATACCGCTTGACGCCTTTTTTGTCTAGAAATCTATCTATCTCCTTCTTAAATATATTCAGTGACTTGGTCTCCACAGCCTTCTGTGGTAGAGAATTCCACAGGTTCACCACCCTCTGAGTGAAGAAATTTCTCCTCACCTCAGTCCTAAATGTCCTATCCCGTATCCTGAGACTGTGACCCCTCGTTCTAGACTCCCCCAGCAGGGAAAACATCCTCCCTGCATCCAGTCTGTCTAGCCCTGTCAGAATTTTTTACGTTTCTACGAGATTCCCTCTCATTCTTCTAAACTCTAGTGAATACAGGCCTAGTCAACCCAATCTCTCCTCATAAGACAGTCCTGCCATGCCAGGAATCAGTCTGGTGAACCTTCTTAGGTAAGGAGACCAAAACTGCATACATTACTCCAGGTGTGGTCTCACCAAGACCCTGTATAACTGTAGTAAGACATCCTTGCTCCTGTACTCAAATCCTCTTGCAATGAAGGCCAATATACCATTTGCCTTCCTAACTGCTTGCTGCACCTGCATGTTTGCTTTCAGTGACTGGTGTACAAGGACACCCAGGTCCCTTTGTACATCAACATTTCCCAATCTACCACCATTTAAATAATATTCTGCCTTTCTGTTTTTCCTACCGAAGTGGATAACTTCACATTTATCCACGTTATACTGCATCTGCTATGTATTTGCCCACTCACTCAACTTGTCTAAATCGCCTTGAAGCCTCTTTGTATCCTCCTCACAACTCACAATCCCACTTAGTTTCATGTCGTCAGCAAACTTGGAAATATTACATTTGGTTCCCTCATCCAAATCATTGATATATATTGTGAATAGCTGGGGCCCAAGCACTGATCCCTGCGGTACCCCACTAGTCTTCGCCTGCCACCCCGAAAAAGACCCATTTATTCCGACTCTCTGTTTCCTGTCTGTTAACCAATTATCAATCCATGCCATATTACCCCCAATCCCATACGTGGGCTTTAGTTTTGCACACTAACCTCTTATGTGGGACTTTATCAAAGGCCTTCTGAAAATCCAAATACACCACATCCTTTATCTATTCTACCAGTTACATCCTCTAAAAACTCCAGTAGGTTTGGTTTTCTTCCACATCACATTCAATATTATTTTACTTGTGTGACTAATCAAGATACTTGTTTAATAATTACTGCAACTGACAGATAAGTTTTTCAACAAGAGTATATACATATTGATTTGGTCTTTTCTCCTGTTTTCTAAATCTTCATTCTCAACACATCAACAGAAATCCAGAAGCTTTTTTGATGCTCTTGCTTTCCTCCCAGTGACAGTGTATATTGTGCCATGCTTTTCGGGCTTCTGTACTGCCTATTGGCTCTTCGCTTTCATTTCATATTTAAATAACCAAATTTACCTAAGTTATAATGTGCAATCAATCTTCCTTTCATTTTTTTCTTCAATGTTATCCTTAATTTGATCATCATTGCATAATTACTACCCACATTCATTCCAGATAATGTCTTGCCATTAATAAAACTTAACTTCCATTAGAGATGAAGATCGCAAATGGCTAATTTGGTTACCAGCTTGTTATTATCAGCTGATATCTAAGTGTGGGATCGTAGTGAGTGATGGTTGAACAGAGTTTCAGCTGTCATTAATTCTGAAAAAATTCACGAACATCTCGCTTTCATTGTTAACAACCGACTAAAATCTTCTTCCACTCCATCATCTTTGCCAACTCTTACTTCTATATTTAATGGCTGATTTTGCTAATTTTGTCCAAAACCGTTTGTTTTTAGTCATAAAATTATCCTGCTACATCATCATGTTATACCGTGCTTGGAACATACATTTAAATATGTGGGCCCATCTGGGAGTGGACCCTGGAAGAGGAACAATTTAAACTCTTATATTGAGGGGCGGGGGTGGCACAAATGCCCCCTACCTGCGTGCAGATGACGTGACCTTCTTGTATATTCTGGCAGGGTCAACAGTGGAGGTCACCTGCGGGTACGATCCCAGTGTAATTGTTGGGACTGCAGCACAAGAAATTTCAAGACCTTTAACTTGTTTGTTAGGATCTTGATTACTTCAATACGGTCAGCTTAACCCTCTCTTCTCCAGTGGAAACATTCTCTGCCTTTGTAGCATCTCCTCAAAAGTCAGGTGCCCAATAGGAGCTATTTGTCCAGTTGCCCTTCATGTCTTTTTTCAGATTCTTTTTATCTCCACCTCCTCTCCCTCTACCTCTTAACAGCAATGCCACTTTCCCCCATCTCCTTCAATGTTCAGATATTACATTTGCTCAATTTATTGAGAAGATTGAAGCCATAATGATTTGACAACACTGAAACCCATGACAACACTGAAATCCAGCCTTATTTCTTTATCCAGTTTGTTATTGCCTCATTATAGCAATGAGCCACTTCCGTGCTGTGGACAATTCCATCCCCAGCAACATGATTACCAGCTAGCCTGATGAACTCAACAAATTGTAATATAATTTTCCTATCATTATATGTATTCCATGTTGTAGTTAACATATGGAGCAGTGACGTTGTGGGCTTCTCTGTTCTTCTACAATTGAAGTGTAAAAATACTTAAGAGGCTACAACCCACTTCCAGGTGTTCTTTTCAATGAAACCTTTGGCATGTCTTTGGTGAACTTCATCTGCCAAAGAACTGATACCACCATCCACTGACATCTTATCACTATGCAAAGACTTTGAAGGTGACTAGTGAAGAGTCTTAACATGTCCCTGCTTATAGAAACACTCAAGTACTGAGTGGTGCAGAATCTTCCTCAGTGTAGTAACATAAGGGGAGACCAGCTCATGCCAGTAGAACAGATTGTGAAATTGTGCATGTCCAGTCCATGAACTTCTGTCTTTAAAAAAAAAATCAACTGGTGAAAAATTACAGGCTGGAGGCATGCAACTTCCCAATAGAATTTCTAGAATTACAACATAGAAACAAACCAGTCAGCCCGACCAATCCACGTTGTTTATCTTCCACAAGAGCAATAGTCCTCATCCTATATGCCTACTTTGTTTCCCAAACCCTTTATTCCCCTTTCCTTCCAGCTATCTAACCTATTCTTAAATATTGACATGGTCTTTGTTTCAACTGTTATTCTGTTGGTGCATTCTGTAGCCTCACAACACTGTGGGAAACAACTTTCTCCTGATCATTGCCTTAATTCTCTTACATTTAATCTTGTATCTACATCCCTTCATTCTAGACCCTTCGATCAGTGGAAACAGTCTGTTTCTATCTATTCTATCCCATCACTACATAATTTTAAACACCTCTATCAAATCACCCTATAATCTTCTCTGTTGTAACAAACTGTCACAGTTTTTCAAGTCTTTCTTCATATTTGTATTTTCTCATGCCAGGCAGCATCTTAGTGAATCTGTGCTGTACCCTCTCTATTGCCTCAAGTGGGCTTGGAAACCTAAACTGCACACAGCACTCCAGCCGTGATATATGCTGCTATATATTCCCAGCCTACACTGGAAGTGTTCAAGTAGAAAATCTCCCTACAGTTTAACATAATTTCTAAGATACATTGGGGGTGAAATTGGGTGCCCTTGCGCCTCCCGTAACGGGGCGCAAATGGCTTTGCGATCGGGCGCGGCATTGACTCCCATTATATTCGGAGAGAGTTTTTTGGTGGCGCTACGACCTTGTGCCCCGATCTCCTTTGCCCGGAGATCGTGATTCACTGAGCACTTTAGTGCTCCACCTCCCTCTTGAGGAGCTAAAACTCAATTTTGCGGTCGCCGGCGCTAATAAGCGCCCAGGGAATGTTAGTGCGCCAAAATGGTCGATACCAAATTTTTCCCCCATTCTCCTTAACTATTTAAAAATTAAACAGATGAAATTAAAGAATGATCTACTTAGACTGGGAAGACATCGATAATGTCAAATGCCTGGAGTGATTCCCTGAGCAGCAATGTAAATGCTACAGACCTTACACCATGTTCGAACCGGCATGTAGGCACAGATGAAGGAAGGCAAGAACACTAATTACCAGAGAGACATCTGATTTAATCTTATCACAGACAGCATCAAACCTTACTCTAGTTTCAATCAGAATGTATTTACTTAGTTCCCCCAAAGGCTCAGCAAATTTATCCAGTGTGTGTTTCAGCAATACCGATCAGGAAGTTCCAAAGTTTAATCCCTGGTTTGTACTGCTAGCTAATCTCAGCTGGCTGGTACAGTAGGGCTGCTATAATAACTCTGAGTCTCTGGAATGGGGGAGGGAACATTGGCCAGAGCTGTATGAATGTTGTATAGCAACAGCTACTGGAACTGTGCATTTGTGGGTACCAGTACAGAATTGGATTCTGACGAAAGGTCATCGACCAGAAACGTTAACTCTGTTTCTCTCTCCAAGGATGCTGCCCTGGCCTGCTGAGTTTTTCCAGCATTTTCTGGTGTTATTTCAGAATTGGATTCAATTGGCTATAATGCTCCATGTCTCTGAATAGCTTTTTGACACTTACTGTTATGGTCTAAACATGAATAATGGCTACTTGAGAGAGGTGGCAGAGGCTGCTGGGCGCATATGGAATTGATCCTCAGCAAAAAGAAAATGGGCACAAAAATATGCAGGCGGCATGCACCCACCTGAAGCTGACCCCTTTGAAGTTTGTGAGGTTGGGAGGGAGCGGGGGGGCAGCACCATGAAAAGCAGGCATTTGGAGCAACTGGGGCATGCCAACCACAAGAGGACATACGACACCCTGGTCCACTCCTCAATCACCCCCAACACCTGCCCTTTTACCTCCTCCTTTCCCACTGTCCAGGGCCCCAAAAACCCCTTCCAGGTGAAACAGCAACTTACTTGTACTTCTTGCAATTTAGTATACTGTATTCGCTGCTCACGATGTGGTCTCCTCTACATTGGGGAGACCAAATGCAGATTGGGCGACTGCTTTGTGGAACACCTCCGTTCAGTCCATAAGGGTGACCCCGAGCTTCCGGTCGCCTGTCACTTTAATTCTCCGCTCCACTCCGACCTCGCTGTCCTTGGCCTCTTACACTGTTCCAATGAAGCTCAACGTAAGCTCGAGGAACAGCACCTCATCTTTCGATTAGGCACTTTGTACCCTTCTGGACGCAACATCGAGTTCAACAATTTCAGACCATAACCTCTGCCCCTATCATTTTTTTTCTCTCTCTTACATGGCAGCTGCTGATCATCCTACCATTGCCATTTACACTTTATCTAGAGTCAGCTTTTGTTTCTTAACTTGTCCCATTACCATCTCCTTTTGCCTTGCACCATCATCCCTTTTGTCTCTTAATCTCTCCTGCCTTCCATCCTATCACAGACCTTCCCTTTTGTTCTTTCCTCTCCTCCCCTCCCCCCGCCCCTAGACTTGCTTAAAAACCTGTTACATCTCCAACTTTTTCCAGTTCTGACGAAGGGTCATCGACCTGAAACGTTAACTTTGTTTCTCTCTCTGCAGATGCTGCCTGATCCGCTGAGTATTTCCAGCATTTTCTGTTTTTATTTCAGATTTTCCATTGGATGCTGCTAGAGCGCCATTACTCTGGTAGTTCTATCCCAATGTTTAGTACAATAATTAATGGCAGCAATGAAACATATTTAAAAAATAGGAACATAGACGATACTGACTTTACATAGAAACATAGAAGATAGGAGCAGGAGTAGGCCATTCGGCCCTTCGAGCCTGCTTCGCCATTCAACGAGATCATGGCTGATAGCACCCGGTCCCTACACCGACAACCATCCCACCCAAGCCCTATCCCCATAACCCCATAACCCCACGTATTTAATCCCCTCTAACACTAAGGGGCAATTTTTTTTTTTCATGGCCAATCAACCTAACCCGCACATCTTTGGACTGTGGGAGGAAACCGGAGCACCCGGAGGAAACCCACGCAAACACGGGGAGAATGTGCAAACTCCACACAGACAGTCACCCGAGGCCGGATTTGAACCCGGGTCCCTGGTGCTGTGAGGCAACAGTGCTAACCACTATGCCACCGTGCTGCCCCTTTGCGTAGAGGCTATAATTATTCTTGTTTACAGCTAACTAGCTCAGGAATACAGTGACAAAGCAGCAGTGTTATAACTTATCAGAGCTCAGTTTAATTTCATGACTGCTCCAATAAATCAGTACGAGAATATTTATGGCCTACCATACTGTAATGAAGTCATAGATAGGTTCCGTTTGTAAGACAGTGAAGTTGATGTAGATTCCATTGCCTGGAGGTACTTTGACAATCCAAAGGCAGTCCTGAAAGTTAGGGTACTCATCAGGGTACCCAGGAGAGTAGATAGTGCCATTTAGTGCAGTAATATTACCTCCACAGAGAGCTAGACAAACAATAAAAATCAATCTGTTAGAAAATACAATCTATTTATTCAGTCAATATACATTATATCCAATATACATTCAATATACATTCATACGTTTGTATTTCAGTCAATATACATTCAAACGGCAAAAATATTAACAGTTGCAAAAATATGTGGGAGATCGAATCTATTAAAATGTGTCCTTTTTGCTTTTATACTGTTTTCACCTTGGCAATTGTCTTCAAGTACGTTTTAAAGACACTATCTACCATGGCACAAAAACCTCAATGACTTGGGGGTTGTAATTACTTTGAGCACCATTTCACTGCACTGGTTAAGTCACCAGTTTAACATTCCTATATGCATTATTTTTAACGTGGCTTTTTCCATTAGAACAATGTAGATTATAAGGTGATATGATAGAAGTGTTTAAAATTACAAATGGATGGGATAGGATAGAAGGAAACAGACTGTTTCCAACATTTTAGGGGTCTAGAATGAGGGGCTATAAATATAAGATTTAATGTACGAGATTTAGAACAGAGAGTAAGAGAAACTTCTTTCCATAGAAAGTTGTGAGGTTGTGGAATTTACTTTCAGGGTTCAAAGTTGAAGCAGAAACGATGTCAATAGTCAAGATTAGTTTGGAAAAGTGGGTAAAGGGATATGGGAACAGGGCAGGTAAATGTGATTAGGACTATTTACTTGCATGGAAGGTAAATGTCGACATGGATCAGTTGGGCCAAGTGGCCTGTTTCTGTGTTGTAAAATCTACGAGTAATTAAAAAGTGCCCAAAAATTCAATTTAGTTCAATTTTGGCTCTTTGATCCTGTGGAATAATTTGTGTTAAAGCAGAAAAGTTCTTTCAATCTAAAATACACAGTGCCTCATTTAAATTAATCCACCAACAGTTTCTTAATTTTCCTTTTAAACTAGTCTCTGCAACCTTCTGGACACCTAGGGGGAGAAATTCTGTATCGCCCCGTTTGGGGGCGCAATTATCGGCCGGGCGCAAAGTTTAGCGACTGCAAAATTGGCTTCTATCGCCCCTGGAGGTGATTGGAGCGCTAAATCTGGCGCTACACACTCTCTTAAAGCGCTAAGGCCGATGAGCGAGGCGCTACCTCAGAGCGCTGGCGAAGCTCATGTGGTGTCAGTTAGCAATGGAACAGAGACACACTGGCGCTGGCCAGTTTTTAAAGGGGAGGGTTGATCTTGCTCTCCATCCACACCCTGCTCATTGCAGCCTTGAATCTTGGCCTGCAGAGACCTGTACATCAATTCTGCAGGAAAGAACAATGGAGAGGCCCAGGGAAATAGCTCAGAATGCAGCCCCCATAGTCTCTTCTAAATCGATGCAAGGAAGGTCAAATCAAAATGAACCTGCAAAGTACTGCTCAGTACCCAAAACTCCTTCACACAGCGTTGAATCTCTCCAGAAGTGTGTGTCTCTCTCTCTCTCAGAATGCGTGGTGCAAAAATGTCGCAGACAAAAAAAGGCAGGAAGCGGCCGCCTTTAAGTAGCGCTCCCCCAGTCCCTTCCTGACTGCAAAACGTTCCCCTCTACCTGTCGTTGCTAGCGGCAGGCGGAAAGGCAGGGGGCGCCACTCAATATCCGGTCTGGGGCGCTACCGGGGCGTTGCATGCTTGACTGACGTCACGATCTGGAGGCGCAGGAGATTGTGGCAGTAGTGTTTAGCCCTGCCACAAAATGTCTGGTCAATTTTGCGAGTGGCGCAAACATCGCTTTGCGCCCCGTTAGTGCTCTCTTAGGGCGCTAACGGGAGGCGCAAAGCAACCAAATTTTCCCCCCCTAGCATTTTAAATCTGAGGGACTATCTGAGAGCCAGTCCGCTAACGTCAGCAATATGTTGTGTCAGTGAGCAACTCTGTTAATTTAGTGGTGAATGATGATTACAATACTCACCTGGAGCAATCGGTGCCTTGAAATTTAGTGCTGCAGTATATGTTATCAGGATTAACTGTTCTCCATCCTAGCTGCAGCAACGTATATTTTCGATTTTAAAAAGTGATACTTATGAAGCTAATTTTAAAAATGGACCCGACTGGAAAATACCAATGGTAAGCATTCTAGCAACCTCTTTTGGTAGAAAGGCTTTAGGTAAGATTTATGGCATAAAGCTTCTTCAACACTTATTTTAAGAATTTCTTCTGAACATACACCTCAAAATAAAAGTGACAAACTTTTGTTGGTACTTCATACCTCTGAGTTAGGACCATTGTACAGTCTATTTCACTGTTCTATTTATTTATTTTTTATTATGTAGGATAATATTTTAGATATCCCTTAGACTGAAATGCAATTAGACTCTGAACACTGGAACACTGCATCATCGGTACTTATTTTGAAAGTATATAAAGCATACTTTTTTCATTCAACTTCCCCCCTTCTTTCCCTGAAAGCACGAACTCATTCTACATCAGTCACCTTCTGGTAATGCACCCAAAAGCACATCTTCTTTCTGCGAAGCAAAAGGCCAAATACTTTAAAGTTAAAAATTGGTCACAGAAAATTCAGCACCCAATCTCAATTCTAGTCTTCTTTCCTCAAACTTGAATATAACCAGTGCTGCAGCAATCTCTCTATCAAATCACTGACTAAACAGGGTGCTGATGCCTGGAGATGATGATTCCTTTATTCAGATATTTGTGCTCTCCATGAATATCTTGCAGCTTCTGAAATCATGTGCTATTTTTGTGCCAAGGCATTAATCTTCCCTTTTAGTTGATTATCACACTTTAGTCACCTCTTCTAATCAGGCATGATATGACGTTGAAACGCTAGTGGAAAATTACAAACAGGATGCATCATTTTGTTGATTGAAAAATGTAACAAATTAGAAAAAAAAACATTTTACATAAGAAAACCTTGGGTTCAATGTCTGTACAAATAAATTGCTTCTACACATTTTTAATTCATTATGCAGGATGGGAATATTTGATTTAAAAGCTTATTTATAAAATTCATGCTTCCAGTTATAGTATTTAATTCAAATTAAAACCGATTTTCTTGGGCAATTGAGATGCAGTACATCAGAACTGGAGTATAAGCATCTTGTTTTAGAACATGTTTATAATTTTGTTACAAATTCAAAAATGGAAGTCTTCACAAATTCATTGATCTGGCCACTACACACAGTGATGAGGGAAATTGTTGCCCTGGGTCATTTGCTCTTGCTTGCTGCTTACAAAGGAAACTGGGCATTAACAATTCTTACTTAATTTCTCATGAGAAATGTGCATTGAATCATTTCTGGATCAGGAAGCTTGATTTTCCTACTGAATTGCTTAAATGCTACGGGCTGTTTCTTCAGTTAACATCTCCTGTATTTTCAGTTCGCTCACGTAAGCAACCAACAGAAACTTGTGGGAATCTTGTGAAAAATAAATGCTAATAAACTTCTCACAATGCTTAATTAACAGAAAAATTCTACTTTAATAACCATTTCTCTCAGGAAGATTAAATAGTAAATATATTAAACAGTTGGGAATCAGTTATTACTTCTCGACCTTTTCATTCGGAATGTTTGAAACCAGGATTTCTCCTTTTAAGTGGGTTTCCTTTTACTGGAGTTGATGGTTAATAGGCTGCATTGTTGTTGCTCACCTGAGCAAAATAACAGCAGGAGAAATTGAGAAGATTTATGCCTGTACTACACGACAAGCATCCCAAATACTGTACTCAGCATAGATTTGCTCTAAAGTCTTCAAATAGTGGTGGATTACAACAGTGGATCAGTGGAGCTACCATTAAATATCCACACGGGCAAATGTCACTCACACAGATATCAAACGTACATGACAGAAGCGTAGCAAACGTTTATTACATACCTTCACATCTAGGTATAGGGTGGTTCCAGTTACGGCTTATACCATGCAGACAAGTGAGTGCTGCCTCCCCAATTAAAGTGTAACCAAGGAGACACTCAAACGAGATGGTTCGTCCCACCGATAAATCATATCCAATAACAAAACCATTTCGAAATGGGCGAGGGTCAGGGCAACTTTGCAGTTGGTATGCTGCAAAAATATAGTAAATGTCACTAATTAGTCAGACCAAATAATCGAGTACATAACTAACTTTTAACAGTAGAAAAAGTTTGGTGTATAATAAACAGATAACATTTCTTTCCACCACTTGCTATTTTCTAATTTTTATGCATGCCCTTTAATTATTTTTGATCTAATGTCACTCTTACTGTCAACGTCTGATAGCTTTCACTTTTCCACATAGAATGTTAAGGAATACACTATTAATCATAATTTTCTTGTCAGCTGATGTGATGCAAATTTTCATTAATACAGGGTATTACTAAAATCTCACAGAACCACAGCAAGTATTGCTCTGAAAAGTGACTGGTTTAGTGCAAAAGAATTTCATTTCAAAACAGCAGAATGTTCAAGAGTGAATCTTATGTTGCCTGGAGACTCCATTACTGTTAGTTCCTCTGTGTGGTCATTCTTTAGGTGAGCAAACTTAAAGTGATAATAAAGTGGATCCTGAAATTCAGTACACAATTACTTTGCATCTCAGGATTCAAATTTGTACAGGTTATGTCAAATTAAATGTGTAGACAAGATGGCTCCTGTGCTGGCAGCTCGCTAGGGAGCTCCTTTGCCATCCTTGACCATCCATTGCCATCCTTTGCTCTTTTTCCCCCCCATTCTCCTCTCTTCTGCTGTTTAAGTTCCCCTGGCTCTAATAGTGGGTGCATTTTTATCCCTAACTGCAAGTTCAAGCTGCAAGGTTAAAGTTACCTGAGCCCACTGCCCATCCCCTGACCATGCCTGTTCTTTGTTCTCAGTGAGCACTGGCTCTTCACTTAAACTTAGCTCCCAAATTCCCAGACCTCTCTGCCGTCAAGACTACGCTTCTCCACTAGACTAGTGATCTAGTGACTAGTGGATCGCAAGTGGAGCTCGGGACCACAGATCGCGAGAATATCAGGCTAATTTGATCCTGTGAGAGACAACATCATTCATGTCCGAGGCCGGGACCCAGGAACGAGGACGAGCCCAGCAGCGAGGTCAAGGACCAGGAGTGGCGCAGCGTGGACCAGCAGCAGGGTCGGGGCCCAGGGAAGGTGCGGCACGGGCCAACAGCGAGGTCGGGAGGACCACAATGCATCCTACGAAACCCAAGCAGAGAGGACCTGCGGGAAGGAGGGAGGAGGACAGTAGCAGTATGTTTGTGTGTGTGTGCTAGGCCATTGTAGCAGAGCCTGGTCTCCAATCGTCTTGGATCCCCTTGCCATTGGATCAAGACCTTGCCCTGTCAAGCCCATGTGGTAGCTGGGGTGCAACGGCCACCCCACGTTAAAGGAATTCACGCACAGGCATCTTCAACCTTTTAAACTGAAGTTCGGGACCTGGAATGTCAGGACCCTCATGGACAACCCCAACAGCGACAGACTGGAACGCCATACTGCTATCATTGCCCGGGAGCTCAGACGCTTAGACATTGACATCGCCGCCCTAAGTGAGATCCG
Organism: Somniosus microcephalus; assembly: GCF_052327205.1. Lineage (NCBI taxonomy): Eukaryota > Metazoa > Chordata > Chondrichthyes > Squaliformes > Somniosidae > Somniosus > Somniosus microcephalus. Next base: position 190,473,670 of record NC_140993.1, read on the forward strand.
GCGGGCAGGGGAAGGCGGTAGTTACACCTTCTTCTGGAAAGGCAAACCTGAAGAAGAATGCCGCCTCCATGGGGTAGGCTTCGCCATAAAAAAAGAACTGGTTGGGCATCTCAGAGACTCCCCTAGTGGTATAAATGAGCGCCACATGACTCTTCGACTCACCCTAGCCCGGAACCAGTGCGCTACGGTCATCAGTGCGTACGCCCCAACACTGGAAGCCACAGACGAGACCAAAGAGGAATTCTACTCCAGCCTCGAACAATCCCTGTCCCGAGTCCCAACGGGCGACAAGATGATCCTCCTTGGTGACTTTCATGCCAGAGTTGGAAAGGACACAGACCTCTGGGGAGGTGTGATTGGCAGAGAGGGGGGAGGGAACGCCAACTCCAACGGTACCCTCCTCCTGTCGAAATGCTTAGAACATGGCCTCGTCATAACCAACACCTTGTTCCGTTAGAGAGACAAGTACAAGGCTTCATGGCAGCACCCTCGTTCCAAGCACTGGCATCTGCTGGACTACGTCATCGTCCAAGCGAGGGACCGCAAGGACGTCCGCATCACCCGCGCCATGACAGGAGCTGATGACTGCTTGACAGAGCACCGGCTAATCCGCTCTGTCATCTCCATCAATGTAGCCCCAAAACAGCGGCGGCAACGGAAACAATGCCGCAGGAAAATTAACGCTGGAGCACTCAAAGACCCCGCTAAGAAAGCCCTATTCAGCCTGCGCCTCACAAACAACCTGACGACTCCCAGTAATGCAGAGACATAGAGTGCCCACAGCATCTGGTCTGCACTCAAGGCCTCCATAATCAGCACCTGTGAAGAGACGCTCGGTCACTCGACCAGGAAACACCAAGACTGGTTCGACGAGAACGGCCAGGAGATCCAGGAGCTAATAAGCCACAAGCGCAAGGCATTCCTGACCTGGAAACAGCAACACAACTCGAGAGCAAGAAAGCAGCTCTACAGAAGCCTGAAGGCCAAGGTCCAACAAAAAACTCGCGACCTAAAGAACAGATGGCGGGTGGAGAAAGTGCAGGAGATCCAGCAGCTAGCCGACAACCACGACGTGCGTGGATTCTTTAGCGCAGTCAAGACCACCTACAGCCCAACATAGAAACATAGAAGATAGGAGCAGGAGTAGGCCATTCGGCCCCTCTAGCCTGCTCCGCCATTCAAAGCGATCATGGCTGATCATCCAAATTCAGTACCCTGTCCCTGCTTTCTCCCCATATCCCTTGATCCCTTTAGCCTTAAGAAATATATCCAACTCCTCCTTGAATATATTTAATGAATTGGCCTCTACTGCCTTCTGTGGTAGAGAATTCCACAGGTTCACCACTCTCTGGGTGAAGAAATTCCTCCTTATCTCTGTCCTAAATGGCTTACCCCTTATCCTTAGACTGTGACCCCTGGTTCTGGACTCCCCAACCATCAGGAACATCCTTCCAAGCACCCAAGGCACTTCCCCACTGTGGGCCAAGAATGGAGAGGTACTCATCAAGGACAGGGAGGCAGTCAGTGCCCACTGGAAGGAGCACTTCGAAGATCTCCTTTGACACAAATGTCCTCAACTCCATCCCACAGCATGCTACCCGCCACCATCTCAGCACAACCCCAGCCCGGCATGAGGCTGAAAAGGCCATTCAACAACTGAAGAACAACAAGGCCTCAGGAGCAGATGGAATCCCCGCCGAGGCACTAAAGCATGGCGGAGAAACACTACTGGTGCGAATTCATGAACTCATTTCACTTATCTGGAAGGAGGAGAGCATGCCAGGGGATCTTAGAGACGCCGTAATTGTGACCATCTTCAAGAAAGGTGACAAGTCCGAGTGCAGTAATTACAGAGGAGTTTCCCTGCTGTCTGCCACAGGGAAAGTCAATGCAAGAATCCTCCTCAATCGCCTTCTCCCAGTGGCCGAAGAGCTCTTCCCAGAGTCGCAATGCGGATTCCGCCCACTAAGGGGCACAATGGACATGATCTTCACCGCACGTCAATTGCAAGAGAAATGCAGGGAACAGCACCAACCGCTGTACATGGCCTTCTTTGATCTCACAAAGGCCGTCGACACTGTCAACCGTGAGGGATTATGGAGTGTCCTCCTCAAATTCGGCTGCCCTCAAAAGTTTGTCACTATCCTCTGCCTGCTTCACGACGACTTGCAAGCCGTGATCCTGACCAATGGTTCTACCACAGACCCAATTCACGTACAAACCAGGGTCAACAAGGCTGTGTCATCGCACCAACGCTCTTCTCAATCTTCCTTGCTGCAATGCTCCATCTCACCCTCAGTAAGCTCCCCACTGGAGTGGAGCTAATTTACAGAACAAACAGGAAACTGTTCAACCTCCGTCGCCTCCAGTCCAGATCCAAGTTCGTCCCATCCTCCGTCGTTGAATTACAGTATGCAGACGCGCTTGCGTCTGTACTCACTCGGAGGTCGAACTCCAAACCATCGTCAACACCTTCACCGAAGCATACGAGAGCATGGGCCTTACACTAAACATCTGTAAGACAAAGGTCCTCTACCAACCTGTCCCCGCCACACAGTGCTGCCCCCCAATTATCAAAATCCATGACAAGGCCTTGGACAACGTGGACCACTTTCCATACCTCGGGAACCTACTGTCAACAAGGGCAGACGTTGACGACAAAGTCCAACACCGCCTTCAGTGTGCCAGTGCAGCCTTCGGTCGCCTGAGGAAGAGAGTGTTTGAAGATCAGGACCTCTAACCTGGCAGTAAGCTCATGGTCTACAGAGCAGCAGTGATACCCGCCCTGCTGTATGCCTCAGAGACATGGACCATGTACAGCAGGCACCTCAAAGCACTGGAGAGGTACCATCAACGCTGCCTCCGCAAGATCCTGCAAATCCATTGGTAGGATAGGCGCACCAACATCAGTGTTCTTGCTCAGGCCAACATCCCCAGCATTGAAGCTTTGACCACGCTCGATCAGCTCCGATGGACGGGTCACATCGCCCGCATGCCTGATACGAAACTCCCAAAACAAGCGCTCTACTCGGAGCTCCGGCACGGCAAGAGAGCCCCAGGTGGGCAGAGGAAACGCTTCAAGGACACCCTCAAAGCCTCCTTTAAAAAGCCTAACATCCCCACCGACACCTGGGAATTCCTGGCCCAAGACCGCACAAAGTGGAGGAGAAGCATTCGGGAAGGCACTGAACACCTCGAGTCTCTTCGCCGGGAGCAAGCGGAAGCCAAGCACAGGCAGTGCAAGGAGCGCACATCAACCCAAGCACCCCACCCACCCACCCTTTCAACCATCGTCTGCCCCACCTGTGACAGAGACTGTAGGTCCTGCATTGGACTCATCAGTCACCTGCAAACTCATTTTTAATGTGGAAGCAAGTCATCCTCGGTTCCGAGGGACTGCCTAAGAAGAAGAAGACATTGCTAATTTTCAAGTATCACACTGTTAAATGAGTTTTAAAAATCAAAAATTACATTATTTTTGTGAGCGTTGTTAAAAATCAAATGTAAGTTTAGTTTATTTCGTGTTTATGGAAAGGTTTAATGACAGATTCAAGTTAGACAATAAAATTGTTTGTTTCACTGTAATTCAGTGGAATCACAACATCTCTGACCCATTATAGAAGTTAATGAGAATGTACAGAGATGATTTAAGGACTCTTTGGAACAAAAAATGGTTCTTTACCACTGGAACCAAGCATTATATATGGAAAGTAACTCTCAGGGTTCAATCATGGAGGTGTAGGAATAGGTCGAATTCCTGGTGTTTTGTTCCATTATCTTCAAGGAGCAGGAGGAGTGAGGGAATACATTTTCAGAATTTTGCTTCTGATACTAAATTAGTGAAGTCCAGTCCATGAGAGCGTACTTGGTCTTTGGAAGGGGTGTGCTTGATAGGGCACATTGGTGCCGTGTTAATGACCAGAACCTGCAAATCCAGGAGGGCACAGGTGTTGTGAGAGGCCGAGCATTTGGTGTGCCACACCTCACAAACGACTCAGTGAAGGTAGAATATTGGAGCCATTGTCTGCATGCCGGAGAAAAAGCTTCTTTAAACCTTTTCTACATCAGCTGATGGCAGGAAATCGGGCAGTAGGGAGTCAGGGGAAACATTTCAAGGATAAATGTATGTGAAGGCTTAAGACATTTACTGTTATCTAGAAACCTGGGAAAATGTAGTCAGAGATTTCCCTGCTGTGAAGTGTGGCACCATATACTACCAAGTTAACAAAAAAAAGTATTATTACTGAAAAGTCAATCATCTACAGATGGCAAATGGAGATGTGATAGCCAAAGTGCATCACACATTGACACATGATACCATTCCTACAAATATTGTTAACCATGACATTACCCAATGTGTGTGATGGTCACTTTCATTCAGATATGGCAAAGATGTTCCACTCACCGGTGTGTTAAATCTTAATGTAAGGAAAGAGCTGACAGGAATGTAGATTCTTTGCAACTGAAAATCAATTTCAACATTTCTTTGGCCATCTGACGGAGTTCTTCAATTTGGCTCTACATCAGCTTTGAGTGATACCACATCGGATACAAAGCCTAAGTAATGGTTTAGGGTACTTGGAAGTCAGATCATCAACTCCACTCTTGAGTAATATTATCACTTTTGTAATGGTGTGCATTTGAAATCACTTTGTATCAGTGCAAAATCGGTACTTTTAGGACAGGGCACATGCTCACTGACCACAGTGGATTTCTAATATCTTCCGTTTTTATTTCCAATTCCCTGCATTTTCAGGTTTTCTTTTTATCTCTGCAATATGAACTTGTGAGTTAATGATACAGTTAGCAACCACCTCCTTGTTTCACAGACAAGAGCAGGAAGGGCAAATTTTACAAGGATGTGTTCCTGCAGCACAGCCTCGCTCAATGTGAGTGCAAATTGAAGAATCAGGGATGGAGGTCAGTGCACCTTATTTTCCAATCATTAAAATTAATCACCAAAAGATTGAGTGTGCCATGAATCAGCTGCACTGACCTTGACATCCGAAATGGATTCTTGACATGTGCTCTCGGTGACTGAAACCTCATGCTGGGAGCACAGCCTCACAAAATTTCCCTTGGAAATTATTTCAAAGTCTCAGGAGTAATTCTAATTCTAAATAGAGCTTTGAAAGTGAAAGGGGCCGATTTTCCCGCAGGTGCGGGGAATTGTCGGTTTCCCCAAATGTCGGGGTTCCCACACAAATCTAAATGGGTCTGCCACATCGAAGCAATTTTCCCTCAATTGGCCAATTCATTTCCAGCGTGTGGGAACCCTTGCTAATTGACTATTTCCAGTCAGAAAGCCCCACAGTATGATGTCATCATTCATGGTGCTTTCAAGGTCCACAGCAAGCATTGCATCCTCTGAAGGCTTCCAAACGAACCATACAGGATGGCAGAGGAGCATGCAGCAGCTGTGGCTAGTGCCAGACCCCAAGCTGCCTCCAAATTCGACGAGACTTCACTGCAGGCATTATTGGATGGGGTGAGGGCCCACAGGGAGGTCCTCTTCCCTAGGTCAGGGAGGAAGAGGCCTCCCACTGAGACCAAGGCTTCATGGATGCTGGTGTCAGCAGATGTCAACTCGCTGGGAGTCACCAGAAGAACCTTGGCATTACATCTCTAACTCCTTCCTTTACTCCCCCACAGTACCATCCAGAGCCCCCGTCCCCACTGTGGAGGAGGAAGAGGCTGTGCAGCCAGACTCCTCAGAGGAAGCTCCAACCTCTGAGGGCGCAGCGTCAGCAGAAGTAAGCACACCCAGCACCAGCGCAGACACTCACACCTCGGGGGGACCTTCGGGACATAGAGTAGTGTTGTCACCTGGTGTTTCACAGCTCACAAGTGAGCATCAGCAGATTGTGGAGACAGGGACAGCAGTGGAGAATCCTCGTCGGAGGGCGCAGGACTCTGCCAGCTCAGCTCAGCTGCATGTCGACCCTCTGCCTCTGGGTCCATCCATAAGATCAGAGGTGATGGAACTCCATGAACAGATGTAGGAGTCTCTGGCAGGTTTTGTCTCTAAGGGTCGCTGCGAGTGTGGAGCGAATGGAGGAGTCCATAGCGAAGATGAGCTGAGTCTTTGCGTAGTCACTGGCGTATGAACGCATCACCATAGAAAGGTTGGCACCCTCCATGGAGGAGATAAGTCGCCAGGGTATGGAAAACATGGTGAGTGTTCATAATAGAATGACATCTCTTGAGGAGCGATGGGCATCTATTGAGCAAAGAAACCAGACCTTCATGGAAGTCCTTCTGAGTAGGACTGCCAGTGCAGATATGGGTCCCCATGGCCCCCTGATGCGCAGCAAGGTGCTCTCAAGCCACATCCAAGCGCTGTCCCCTTCTGGCCTGTGCAGCTTCAGGTGACTGAGCAGTAGCCTGGTGCTCCTGCTGCTGATGCTGCTGTTCCTGGTTCTGCTGCTGACGCCTCTGCTGCTGGAGATCCTCTAATGGCATGAAGGGAAGGGAAAAAAGGCCTCCCATACTTCTGGTAGATGCCTCCATTGAGGAAGCGCTAAGTGAGGGTGCCAAGTGATGCTTCCCATGAGCTCACACTGGAGAAGTGCGTGAGGCTCCAACCTTCCACAGCTGTGCCTAAGCCTTGAACAAGTTGCCCCAAGCCTGAAACAACAAGGTCCTGCAACCTACAAATGCTGTCTGATTAAATCTCTTCTTTCCTGATTGACCTGCAGCTGAAAGTAAGCGAGCCGATATTGTTCACGCCAGGTTTCATCAGCGGGGTTCCCAGCAGGCGTGTTTAGCGTGGGAAAAGGCTGAAAGTAGCAAGGGCCCCTTAAAATGGCATTATAGATGCCAATTATTGATGATTAAGGTGCCTAAAGACCAGTCCCGACTGCTGTGGGCGGGACTGAAACGCCGGGGTGAAAGTCGGACGGGGCGGGGAATCAGGCGGGGGGGGGGGGGGCTCGCGACCCCCTAATTTTGCGATTTCCCCCCCAACACGCCTAAAACCCTGCCTGACGGCTCCAGGAAAATCGACCCCAAAGTCTCTGGCAACATTTCTCCAACACACCCACATAAACTTTAGAATGAACAGGTCGTTTTTTTTGTAAAATATGGAGGTTCTATTGCTTTTAGTTCATGTAGAAATATATTTTTTTAATAACTTTGTATATTTAACCCAAACAGAATTGTAATAAGATAAATGTTGCAAATGTCTATAATATGATGTAAATTGTAATTTTGTAATTTACCAACCTAAGTCTGTTGAGGAAGATCCCACAGAACTCAAACATCTTGATCTGACCATGTCTTTGCATGAAGCAGTGAAAATCCTGTTTCTTTCAATTCTTCAAGAAACACAAGGGGTGATTTTGCTCCCAGGTGGGTATGGCAGATCATGGACTCACCCCTATTTTCATGTCTCTTGCAAGTCTAATACCACCTCCTGCCTTAGATGGCTCCACCCAAAGTCTTTCTTCATCTAATTGATATTCTTAGCTTCACCATCTCCTCGGACCTCAAGTAACACTTCGACACCTCATCTATTGTTAAAACTGCCATAGTTTCTTTGTTCATGCTGAACACTTTTCCCATCAAGAACACTAAAATCTCTAGAAAACCCAAATCCATCCAAGACACAAATGTTTTAATAATATCTGGAGAGGTGCGTTGAACACCTCTCTCACACCCCTGGACAGTACACAAGAAAAAGCTTGTCCTCTAATGAAACTCACCTGAAACAACAACTTGCATTTACATAGTGCCTTTAATGTAGAAAAATGTCCCAAGGCACTTCAGAGAAATAACCAGACAAAAAGAATCAAAGAAGAAGATAGTAGGAGAGGTAACCAAAAGCTTGGTCAAAGAGGTCCCGGGGTTATGGAAAGTCTTTAAGTAGGAGGGGGTCTTGGAGAGAAGGAGGGGTTATGGAGGGAGCTGCAGAGCCTGGAGCATAGACGGATGAACGTACAGCCACCCATGGTAGGGCAAAAGGAAGGAAGGATGCATAAGAGGCTACAGTCAGAGCAATGGAGAGTTCTGGGCGGACTGGAAGATGTTAGAGAGATAGGATGGGACTAGGCGATGAGGGATTTAAACAGAAGAATGAGAATTGGAGGATTGCGGGACTGGGAGCCAATGTACAACAGGAGTGATGGTTAAACTGGACGTGGTGCAAGACTGTTGGAGGCTGGCCAGGAGAGCATTAGAATGGGTAGAGCAGGGTTTTGTCACCATTTATGTGGAAGCTGATCTCATTTCTTAGGATGAGGAGGAGAAGGGGCAATGATAGACCCTTAGGTGACTCCAGAGGTTACGTTGCGGGGGTGGGAAGAGATGTTCTGGCTACAATTGGTTAGGTAAGAGTGGAACTAAGCAAAGACAGTCCCACTGAGCTAAAAAACAGAGGAGAGGCATTGAAGGAGTATAGTGTACAGTAGGAGGATGAGAAGGGAAAATGCACCAGGGTCACAGTCACAGAGGATGACATTTGTGATTCTGATTAGGGCCATTTCAGTGCTGAGGCAGGGACAGAAACCTGATAGTAGAGATTCAAACATGGAGTTATGGGAAAGATGGGCACGGATTTGGGAGGCGAAAATACATTCAAGGACCTTGGAGAGGAAAGGGATGTTGGAGAAAGGGTGGTAATTTACAAGGTCAGGGGGAAAAGGGTGTGGTTTTTGGAGGAAGAGGTGATGATAGTGCTTTTGAAAGGGAGATGGGATAGTACTTGAGGAGATGAAACTAGTTGCTAGCATGGGGGCAGGGCGAGAAGTTGGGAATGGGGTGATAGGAGCAGGAGGTGGGAGTCATGGAAAAGATGAGCTCAGAGGAAGTGCTTGCCTTGTGGGGGCCTGTGCAAAGGTTCACTTTGGGGCCTGCATATTTTACTAGACAATGATACTACCTACTCAATCTGGTGTCAAATTGGCACATGTACAATCGTAAAAAGACATATTTGAAATAGGTAATACAAAAAAAGAGTTGACAAAATGCTAAGTGATAGATAACATGAGTAAATGACATTGAATGATTATAAAGGTCTTGAAACACCAATGTTATTTCAGTGTATGAGCTGTATGACAACTTAGAAGCTTGCTTTTCATGCTTTAGCTGCAGCAAAGTCTTATAAATGAATAGTCGAACTTCCATCAAATCTCAAGTTCAATTGAGATATCTGCCGGGCCATTTAGGTGCTCTTGCGACATAGTCGATCTTGCATTAATCTTATCAATTTCAGTGGGGACAAGCTTCATTCGTCTGATACAACCGTCACAGGCACCGTCACCACCAATCTGAACGCAATCTTTCTTTAGCAATATAATCAAGCACATCAAGTGGTGTGAAGAGTGGTTAAAGGCCATTGTGTAGAGGCTCTGATTGTTTAAGGCCCAAAATTAAGCAGGGTTTGATTTTTGACTCCGGTATATTTTGGACCAAGTGTTGTGAATAAGTAATCTCAGAAAATATAAACTTTTGCTTAAATGCCTTAAAAGTTTCACCAATCTTCCAAGAACATTTATAAATGGGGTTTGAAATAGCATTTCACTATATTTGAAAAAATAACTTGTTCAAACTCATCTGAATTAACAGTTTCATTAAGATAATAATAATCTATAAAATATTAATGTTTAAAAATAATAGGAATTACCTGCTGATAAAAGCATCTGAAAATTAATTGCTGGAGAATTTTTGAAAATGTCACTTTACCCGAGTTCACTACTGACAATGAACAGTTTTCATTTATTTATGTTTTATTTTAATAAAAACACCAGACATTTGTTTGATTTTTTTTTTAATGTTAGAAAAAGCTTTTGAACAATCTTTCACTCTGGTTCAGTTACAGAGGGCCTGTCTTCGTATTTAACAATTATATTATGGCTTTGATTGGCCTTCTAAAATGTTAAATATATATTTATAACAGCAATATGCAGGGCATAGCTAATTATCTATACCAACATAATTTTCAGTGGTTCCCATTCTGTGTGCGTGTCTCTTTCTCCTTGGTCTGATGTGCTTTGCACTTTAATCACAGGTATCCTCCAGCCCAGGTCCTGCACTCAGTTAACTCAGTAAGTAGTTAGTGCTTCACTTCCAGGGGTACCTTTAACATTTCCTTTCATGATATATGTCCCTCCTTTTGATGCTTGCTTTTTTATATTTTATTTTTAATATTTTAAAAATGCAGTTCAGAATCACACTGCGGCTGACTGCACTGCTGCGAAAGATTCTACATCACACTTCCTTTCATAAATGTTGCCATCTCATTCTGACGAAAGGTCATTGACCTGAAAAGTTAACTCTGTTTCTCTCTTCACAGATGCTGCCTGAACTGCTGAGTGTCTCCAGCATTTTCTGTTTTTATTACAGCAAAATATTTGCTACATTTCTGTTACTTGAATTTTTCTGTTCTAATCAAAAGTGCACCATAGGGGAGTATGGCCATGTGATACTTATTTCTTAATAATAATTAGTAAATATAAGATTATCTATAATTACTGCATCCTGTATTTTCTTTCACAAGTGTGCCCTCTCATTTGCTATTTTAATCAGTTTTTAGAAACTGAATTTTTCAATATCTCAAGAGTAATATGGCTAATTTTATCAGAGGTGTTGTGCAGGAGTACTGTAGTGAATAAATGGCCAAAAGCTAGGCAGTTGAAAGTTTGAACGTGCAGTTATAAATGACTTGGGACAGTTTTTCCAGTGCTGGATGCAGAAGGAAGTGGGGCTAGATGGGGGTAGGTTCGTGAGGGATACAAGGAAGTAGTCATAGATGGCCTTGAATGTGATCGAGACATGTGGGGGTGGAGAGACCTCATGAGATGGCAAGGCCAAGGGTGATGTCCATGAATATGGGTAGGGGACTTTATATGGAGGGAGAAGTTTAAAGAAGGCAGTGAAATTAGAGGAGAGAGCAAGGTGATGAGATGGAGATTAAAATCTCTGAGGATGAAGAGTTGCTCAGTACACAGAGTCATAGAGTTATACAGCACAGAAAGAGGCCCTTCGGCCCATCGTGTCCGTGCCGGCCATCAAGCCCTGTCTATTCTAATCCCATTTTCCAGCACTTGGTCCATAGCCTTGTATGCTATGGCATTTCAAGTGCTCATCCAAATGCTTCTTGAATGTTGTGAGGGTTCCTGCCTCTACCACCCTTTCAGGCAGTGAGTTCCAGATTCCAACCACCCTCTGGGTGAAAAAGTTTTTCCTCAAATCCCCTCTAAACCTCCTGCCCCTTACCTTGAAACTATGCCCCCTGGTTATTGACCCCTCTACTAAGGGGAAAAGTTTCTATCTACCCTATCTATGCCCCTCATAATTTTGTACACCTCAATCAGGTCCCCCCTCAGCCTTCTCTGCTCTAAGGAAAACAACCCCAGCCTGTCCAATCTCTCTTCATAGCTGAAGCACTCCAGCCCAGGTAACATCCTGGTGAATCTCCTCTGCACCCTCTCCAATGCAATCACATCCCTCCTATAGTGTTGCGACCAGAACTGCACACAGTATTCCAGCTGTGGCCTATCTAGCGTTTTGTACAGCTCCATCATAACCTCCCTGCTCTTATATTCTATGCCTCGGCTAATCACAGAATCACAGAATCACCAGTGCAGATAGAGGCCATTTCGGCAAGTATCCCATATGCCTTTTTAACCACCTTATCTACCTGTCCTGCTGCCTTCAGGAATCTATGTACATGCACACCAAGGTCCCTCTGATTCTCTGTCCTTCCTAGGATCCTACCATTCATTGTGTATTCCCTTGCCTTGTTAGTCCTCCCAAAATGCATCACCTCACACTTTTCAGGGTTAAATTCCATTTGCCACTGTTCTGCCCATCTAACCATCCCGTCTATATCGTCCTGTAGCCTGAGGCTTCCCACCTCGCTATTTACCACTCCACCAATTTTCATGTCATCTGCGAACTTACTGATCATACCTCCTACATTCATATCTAAATCATTAATGTACACTACAAACAGCAAAGGACCCAGCACCGATCCCTGTGGTACACCACTGTGGATCCTGCTTAATAATCAGTCTCGCCATACCTTTAGTGTTCCATGGCATTTGAATTCTGTCATCTCATCATTCACATCCTCACCACGTAACTTAGTAATTGATTTTACAGCGATTGTGATGGTTGTGCTGGTTAAGCCACAGAATAGCAGAACCTTACAGAAGTGCTCTGGCTCTATGCTGCCAGGTTGTTACTGGATATGAACATAACAGCATAAGATATTTTAGGAACAGGAAAATACTATTAATCTCAAGAAACCTGCCCCTTTTTGGTAGATCAGGGCAACATATTTTCTCTGGTTAATTTATTCTAAGCAGTTTTTTAGATTCATGTAAAGTTAAAACTGTTACAGTGCATCATTCCATTCAGATTGAAGATAAGCAATTAGTATTCCCCTTTGTCTGCTCAGAGTGAGAGGGGAAAGGAATTTATTCTGTCATGCTAGTTTAAAAAGTAGCTTAATTCTACTCTTCCTTTTTTGCTTGACAGATTTTGTTGCCAGAGCATTTCGCATCAGTCAGCCCATTGCCTGGCAACTGCTTTCTGTCACAGAGGATTTAATCATTTGCCATCACAACAACATATTTGCTCCCTTGGATAGCAAAGCACACCATTTGAACAGGTAAGTTACTGCCTTTTCATGGAAACATTTCTTTAAAAAGGACTTCTGCTGAGGCTCCAATTCACTCTCCGCATATTTTGCGATGTTTGTTTAAAGGGGCAACTGCACCAAGAGAGCATTTTTCATAGCTCCCCTCAAAGAGTTTACTGTAAATTATTTCTTTAGGCTTCAACTTAACTGGGACGTTAAAGGAGAGTTGCAAAATATATATATATTGGGTTTCGTTTGTTCCAATCATGCTTAGCAGAATTCCACTGCTCTCTGCTCCTGTTGGCTGATGTGTATTTTTTCTCAACTCCATTTTAACTCACTAGATTCAGCTAGGTTGGGTTATAACATGAACTAGCATTTAGATCCAATTCACTCAATAGCAACTTGCAAATCCAGGACCGTTGCCCTCAACAGCGATCTTTAAAACAGTCATGAAAAGTAATCATTGACGTAACGGGGGTAATTTTCACCTAAAAGACAGGTCGTGTGGGAAGTTAAAGTGTTAAAAATCTGAACCCCGACCAGAAAACAGCCTCATCCGGTTTTATTGGAGATGGGACGGGGGGAGGTTAGCACACGTTGCCAGGAGGCCGATCGACTATTTAAATACTATAACGAGGCTGGAAGCCTCTGCTTTATCCTCCATTTTGAATTTAACTTTAGCTGGTTGGACGACCGGAGGTGCAGTGGGGTGGGATGGGGGAGGCCTTGTGTGGGGGGAGGGGAAATCAGAGGCCTGGGGGGTGGGAATCGTTGGCCTCGTGGGGCGTGGTCTCCAATCATGGGCGGTGGGTTAGGTAGGGACATTACTTCCTGGATCCAATGTCCCTACCTAGCCCATCCCACAATCGGAGCCAACCCCCTGCGAGGCCTCCAATTCCCCCCCCCCCCCCCACCAAGGCCTCCGATTTCCCAGCCCCCCCGCCACAAGGCTTTCCCCACCCCACCCTCTGCACCTGCCATCACCGATCTGCTCATCCGGCCCGCAGTCTGGCATTCCAGCCCCCGATTGTTTCCGACGCGCCCACCCCACCCCCAATTCCCGCTCCTCCGTCCACCCCACACAATTCCTCCCTCCCTCCTCTCTGCAGCCTAGTGCCAAAGGAATACCCGCCCGCCCGCAGGCAGCCAGCCTAAAAATCTGTCTGGTTGTATGTGGGAAATGGAGGTTTCCCAAGCAAAACAGGCCCTGCCTTTTTCCTGGGTTTTCCCATTAAAATTCAGCCCAATGTCATTTTTGTTCTATATTTCATTGATATAAAATACAAAAAGGAAAATAAAGACTCACTATTGATAACCTAATCAGAGCAACCCAATTGAAAGGGTTAATGAGCCAGATAGGGTGATGATGGCAGACTGCTTCAGTGGATGTGTTATTTTAACTTTGTGTGTTAATTCATCTCCCTCACACTGACTCAGTAAAGTTCTCTGTCTATATCATTTTAATCATGCATGCATCAGACCAAGCACATTAAATTTAATTTAGGTTTCTTAGTTTTGATTTTAAAACTCTTTTAAACTGTCCTCAACTATTTTGTTACTATCTAAAATAATTCTAAAAGAAAAACCTTCAGCTATAATTTATGTAATTTAATTCACACTGTGGAGGTGTATAAAGGTACAAGGGAACAATCTTCAGAAATATTGCACCAGTGCAAGCTGTATTGTATGTTTATGTATAAGGGAAGAATTTCACCTATTTTTCACTTTGCCCACTGTGTTTGCTGTATATTCCAGGATAACCACGATGAACGTTTGCTGTTTTGTGCTGTTCAAAATAGCTGCAAACAAACTGGCACCTTTGCACAAATTAATTTAAAACAGCTACCTGATCCCTTCCAGCCATTCATGGAAGCATTTGAAAAAGTATAAGCCACCTTAACGGGCATAAGCTCAAGAAATTGAGATAGGAGGGATGTTTACATAATTCCCACGCCATTACCATTACAGTTGTATGCTTCTTCCGACACCAGATGGAAGATCTCCAACACCCACCCCCCTGCCTGCTCCCCCCCCCCCATCCCACAACTTTGGAAAACCTCTGGAAGGGCACACAAAGTGGCATCACCAGTCTATGCCCTTTGTTTCCTCTACTCCTGTCAAAGAAATAAGCATACTCTTGACACAAAGCAGAAGAAAATTGGTCCAATTGGCAATTTCCTGCTCCCAAATGTAGCCCTGGCGGCAGATCATATCAACCATATTTGCGCAAAGTGCTTTATGTGAATAATAAAAGAACGTTTGTGTGCGTCTCCTTGGGAATGCAGTGTCAAGCATCTGAAAGTGTACGAGTGCCATTTGTCAAACTTTCAATAACATCTAATCACTTCCATTTTTCGACACTTACCTTGATAGATGCTGCGGAAGCCTTGCTTGTTTTGGGAATAATCACTGTGAAAGTACAGGGTGGTTTCATGGGTTGTACTGAACAGAGGTGCTGGCACCTGAGGACCACTAAATCTACCAATTACTGTCCCAGTTGCTACAGACCCACTCCGCACTTCCATGTAATCGTGGATTGTCTCCGTGGAAAAATTGACAAATTGCAAGTGCACACCTAAGGATTACGAATGACATAAAAGGAAAATTAAATGAATTAGATTCTTAAAGGTACATGAAACAAAAATACATAACCAATGTCATCCTGAATGAAGGATTGCATCCTCATATATTAAGGTGTGCAGAACAGACAGTACGTGGATTCATTTATTGAACATCATAAAGTAGGACAACTAATTACTACTGTTACTACAGATGGGCGTCATCTCGCTCCAGACAATAGACAGCTGCAGTTGTTGTACAAGATGCAAACTATTCCATTTCTTTAGACATACCAAAGCCAATAGGTAGCGTTATCGTCCAAGTGCAATCTAAGCTGCTGGGATAGTTTCCAGGAAATCCGGGGCTAAGAACGACCCCACTGAAGTCAGTTAGAGAACCACCACATTGGGCTGTAAGAGTACATAAAGGAACATTAACAGAGGCAAAATGAGAACTGCAAACCAATAAAAATACAGGTTTAAAACAATTACAAAACTACCTACCATATTTTCTTAGCAAGGAAGTTACGCTTATTTACAAGAAATTCTCCACAGAAATTTCCTTTACTATATATCCCAACATCAGTTTAAGGCCATATTAGGGGGTGGGGAGGAAGATTTCTGGTCTCTTCCAGAAAGGCAGCCAGGTACGGCAGCAGGCATACATGGAATATTGGGCCACACTAAGGAGAAATCAGATAGCGATTGATCCCAGATGGACTGACTGCCATTAATGTATGGCACCACCAGTGAGGGGGTAACAATCCTGTACCTGGGAAACTGTGGCATTCTCAGCCACAGCTACCTGTATCTCCTCCCACAGAGTGCACTAAAAATCTGGCTTTTACACTGGATGGGCACTCACAATGCGCCACTACTGGTATGGGTGCTCACCCCAAATAAGCTTGTCCCCTGGATTTGGGATGGGATCAAAGTGGAGTTCTGCCCCACTGGAATGCAACACCGGAATTCCTACCCTATAGATTTTAGCTTAAATGATTTGTTTTATCTGATTTTTTTAAAAAGGCAACAGGCTTTCTTTTATGTTTTTTTAAAAAACGGAGAAAGAAACAAAACTGTTGTCATAACATCCTCAAACATGTACTTACTAATGCAAGTATCCAATTTTTCTTGTGAATCCTCAGCAATACTACTCAGATCACCATCACAGTTATAAGAATATGTCCAGCGCAAGTCTGAGACTTCAGTTTCTCACAGTAATAATGCATTTGATTGAGGATTGTATTTTCCTCTGTTCAAAAGCAAGGAGGAATGTCTCTTTCCTTGAAATTTATGATCTGCTTACTAAACTGTGGGAACGCATTATTTTAAAATCTGATTCCTGGAACAAAAATAGCAACCAACCAATCACAATGCACTTATAATAATTATCCTTTTTATGATTCTCAAACAGCTTATGAGCCACTTAACCTGGACCTCAGACAGCTCACTATTTATGAACAACCTATCATAGATATGGTGTGGAGATGCTGGAGTTGGACTGGGGTGGACAAATGTAAGAAGTCACACAACACCAGGTTATAGTCCAACAGCTTTATTTGAAATCACAAGCTTTCGGAGCGCTGCTCCTTCGTCAGGTGAAGTGGAAATCATTTGAAATCACAAGCTCCGAAAGCTTGTGATTTCAAATAAAGCTGTTGGACTATAACCTGGTGTTGTGTGACTTCTTACATTTATCATAGATATGTTCTGGAGAAAGAGCTTGAGAGCAGTCTGGGTCATTTTGGAGCCTATGGTAATTCTGAATGTGAATCTCAGTATGTATTTTAATTAAGTTAAACATATCACCAATTCAAGCCCTATTCCATATTTTATTACCAAACCGCGACAATTTCACAGATACAGTGACAGAAATGACCAACTAAAGCCAGTTAATGCGTTCACAGCAAGGCACCTTGGCCTAGAAATTCAGTGGGCTGCGCCACCCATTAGCGCCTTAAGAGGGCGCTAAGTGGGTTGGAAGCCACTGGCCACGCCTCCCATTAAATTCAGCGGGACGCTAATGGCGGCGCTAGCCATTAGCGCTGCGCTGCTGACGTCATCGGTGTGTGCAGCGCCCCGCTAACGCCCCGATCGTGATATTTAGATGCGCCTCCTGTTTTAACGCCGGGCGCTATTTGCGACTGGTTCAGGGGGGCCTACCTGTGGCGGTACAGGCGCTAATTAAAGGAGAGGTGCGGGGCGGCCATTTTTTTTGCTGGCCGCCTGCCAGCACCTCGCTGCGCTGCCGTCCCCGGCCTCCTGAGCCCCCATCCCTGCGGAGTGCCGACTGCGTTCCAAGAGCCCGGCACTTCTCCTCGGTGCCGGGCTCTTTTGCCGGCACTCGCGATCCTCGATTGCGCTGCACAAGGCCCCTCCCCTTTAAGAAGGGGAGGAAGGCCTGCAGTGCCGCAGCGCGTTGTGCAGCGATATTCAGCTGCAGCGCCCCAAGAGGGATGCGGGGCGCCTCCAGTAGCGCCACGCTTCCCTCTGGGGCGCGCAAACTGAATTTCCGGCGGGCGGCCGCAACTGCTTCCGGGGCGCTACTTTTAGCGCCCTGGCGAGGCTGGCGCCCCAAACGGGGCTATAGTGAATTTCTAGGCCCTTATCTCCAAAAAAATAGTTGTAACCAATATTGAAGAAAAGAAACATAAATAGGAGACAAAAGTCAGGCAATTCTCAGACATGTCCTTTCGAGGAAAATGGAAGGTTTTTAGAAGCTGTATTTTATCAGTTTAGTTATTATATATAACTTCTTTGGGGAATAAACATTAACTAAACACATCCATAACTGGGTGTTTAAGAAACAGAGCAGCTCATTTTACATTTCCTGCCTCAAGGTGGTGTGCCACCAACAATGGGAGAAAATAACATCTGATTGACTTCAGTCCTACTTTCTAAACAATCTGATTTGTTGATACTGACAATCTCCAATGTTAGTGACAAAAAAAATTCTCGTTAAATGTTGACAAGCTGCCACCTGGGTTGAAAAGTTTTAAAAGGGTTGTCTTTAAAAGCTGATGTTTGGAGTGTATGTAGTACAGCAATATGTCCGCATGCTCTGATTGTATTCTAGTGTACAGCAGTGCATGTAATTACAAAGCAGTACTCAGATGGATAACTGTGCTTGTTTACTCCTAAATATAGCATCTGCTTTTTTCACAAAGCAATAAGGCCTAGTCACACTGTAAGCAAACCCAAGGAGTGCCACTTATTAGAGCAGCAACGATCACCCAAGTTAAATGGGGTTAGATGTAAAAGGGTGGGAGGAGGCTCATGTGGAGCATAACACAGGTATGGACTGTTGGGCCGAATGGCCTGTTTCCGTGCAGTTAATACTTTGTAAACCAGCACAAATATACACATACATATGCTGCAATAGAAATCACTAGTGCATTTGATGAGGAAGGATAGATGGCTCACTGAGCACTGGTGACCTGTTAGAGACCACTTGATTTTCATTTCCATTGAAATTAAGTACATGTACTGTTGTACTTAGGGATACATTATGTGGGCGGGGACAGGAAGGTCAGGAAACAGGGGTACATTATGTGGGCGGGGACAGGAAGGTCAGGAAACAGGGGTACATTGTGTGGGCGGGGACAGGAAGGTCAGGAAACAGGGGTACATTGTGTGGGCGGGGACAGGAAGGTCAGGAAACAGGGGTACATTATGTGGGCGGGGACAGGAAGGTCAGGAATCGGGTACATTATGTGGGCGGGGACAGGAAGGTCAGGAATCGGGTACATTATGTGGGCGGGGACAGGAAGGTCAGGAATCGGGTACATTATGTGGGCAGGGACAGGAAGGTCAGGAATCGGGTACATTGTGTGGGCGTGGACAGGAAGGTCAGGAATCGGGTACATTATGTGGGCGTGGACAGGAAGGTCAGGAATCGGGTACATTATGTGGGCAGGGACAGGAAGGTCAGGAAACAGGGGTACATTATGTGGGCAGGGACAGGAAGGTCAGGAATCGGGTACATTATGTGGGCAGGGACAGGAAGGTCAGGAATCGGGTACATTATGTGGGCGTGGACAGGAAGGTCAGGAATCGGGTACATTATGTGGGCGGGGTCAGGAAGGTCAGGAATCGGGTACATTATGTGGGTGGGGACAGGAAGGTCAGGAATCGGGTACATTATGTGGGTGGGGACAGGAAGGTCAGGAATCGGGTACATTATGTGGGCGTGGACAGGAAGGTCAGGAATCGGGTACATTATGTGGGCGGGGTCAGGAAGGTCAGGAATCGGGTACATTATGTGGGCGGGGTCAGGAAGGTCAGGAATTGGGTACATTATGTGGGTGGGGACAGGAAGGTCAGGAAACAGGGGTACATTATGTGGGCGGGGTCAGGAAGGCCAGGAAACAGGGGTACATTATGTGGGCGGGGTCAGGAAGGCCAGGAAACAGGAATACATTAAATTTAATCTAATTTACAGAATAACAAATTGCAAACATACATACCTATACACATGGGAATAGGATAATTCCATCTCCGTACTGGTCCTGGCATACACGTTATATGGGAATGCCCCTAAAGAAAGCAACATATTTTATTCAAAGATCTGTCAGTTATAAAAAAAAATCAAGTAAGTGGCATGAACCTGCAAGAAGATGCAAGTACAGTATGGTTTAAGAAAAACTGTTTACAGAGATCATCATACAAGAATTAATCCAACAACAGACTCTTTTTTTTATTACAGGAGTGCCTTGCTGTGAATAAGATCAGCAGACATTGCAGTGGAATTCAACCTTGGTGTAAATTTCTTTCAAACAAATGATTTTGGCAGATTCAAATGATGGGAATTATAGTGTTTTATCACATGTACTGTAAACATGAGACAAGGTCAAATGCCTGGCAGCCAAGCAGCAACGTCAGGCAAAATGAGGGCTGCAAACCAATAAAAATACTGGAGGGTTACATCATACAGGGTGAGAAAGTTTGGAGGTGTCAGCTTCCACCTTGTGTGGCGTCCTATCACAGGGCATCCACACTCTGTGGTCTTCCATGAAGAGTGTGGCACCCTCCATTGATGCTGCAGCCTGGCATTTACATCAGGCATCTTGTCACCAGCTTTTGCAACATTTTTGGAAGCTCAAACTGCAGCCAATCCGATTCTGGGCTCCAGCATCTGCTCTACCTTGGAGGGACTGGTGGGCCACATGGATAGGGGCTTTCAAGGTGTCACTGGCATCCTCATGTCTGTTCTTCCGCAGATCAAGGGGAGTGATGAGGCGCAGCCTCATGGGAGTGGCAATGGCACATGTTGCCCTCTCTCATGATGTCAGCACGTCTGCTCCCTCACCGGTTCTCCCTCACCACCTCCTCAACCAATACCTGCCACAGTGCCAGAAAGCTAGCTGAGCCAGACTGCCTCGGCAGCAGCTGAGATGCTGAAGTCTATAGTTGGGCCCTCTCAGGGCCAAGCTCCCATAGGTCGCCAACCACGAGCATCTCAAGGGTTTTGACCCAGTGATGATGGTATCGAGCTTCTTAAGTGTTGTTGGAGCTGCACTCATCCAGGCAAGTGGAGAGTATTCCATCACACTCCTGATTTCTGCCTTGTAGGTGGTGGAAAGTGTAGTGTATGTACCCGTCTACCTTTAAGAGAACTATTGTATGTAACCGTCCACCTTTAAGAGAACTACTTTAGGTGTTGCACTACTTTGTTGGCTTCTGTAAACTGTAATACCGACGGTGACCACACCGGTATATAAGTGCTGTGTCAGGATTTATTGGGCAGATTCGCCCTGACCTTCGAATAGTAAAGTCCTGTTTTAAGTTACTCTGGTAGTCTGTGTATTAATTAACTAAACAACCCACAGACTTTACAGTGGCGACGAGTCCGATCGTACCCTGCGGCAACAATACTTCCAAAGCAGTTAACGAGCGTCGAGAAGAGGCAACCGCCCTCGTCATTCTGCTGGGAGAAAACTCGAGTCTGCAGAGCTGGAAAGGAGGAAGAATTCAGAGACAAAGACTTCCATCAGCAACAGGCACTGACTGTCCCTTCTGCCACGGTGAGGAGTGAGCCGATCAGCACGAGAAGCAAGTCGGCCACGGTGACTGTGAGTAAGGGAAAAGTAAAAAGAATAACCGGAGGATAAAGGCGGTGCACTCGACCACGGTCGAGGGGGAAAGGAGCCGGACAGAAGTCGGGCCCAGAGGCGCTGAGACTGGGGCAGCGTGGAGCAAGGAAGCCGCGGTACAGACAGGCTGGGGACGCAACGGCGTCGTGAGACAGCTAGACCGCGGCCGGCGAAAAAGGCCGGGCAGCGACCGAAGCCACGAAGCGCTGCGACCGGGAGTGTAGGCGCGGGAAGATATAAAAACTCAGCCGCAGCCGGGGAGGGAAGCACCGGACTGCGAGAGGGCTGGGAGGCGCGATTGGGAGCCGAGCGAGCGGGAGAGGCAGAGCCGACCAAGGGAGACTGAGCAAGAGCCAGTCCAGCGGCTGAAACTGTTCGCCATCAACAGGGTGTACCCAGCGCCGGTAGAGCCGAGCGAGCGGGAGAGAGACAGAGCCCGAGCAAGGGGAACTGAGCGAGAGCCAGCCCAGCGGCTGAAACTGTTCGCCGTCAACGGGGTGTACCCAGCGCCGGTTGCCCTGCCGAGAAAAGGGAAAGCACTGAAGCCGACGTGCAGGCTGTGAACCTGAAAGCCAGCGGCCGTCGCCCGTGGGGAAAGTGTACCCCTCCCGCCAGGGGAAGAAACGTGGGAAGCCGCCATTAGGCGGAGAAGAAGACAGAAGCGGGGAACCGCCATTGAAGTGGGCGGGGAGAGAAGATAAGCGCGGGAAACCGCCATTTTCGCAGGAACCGCCATCTTGAAGAAAAAAAAAGAAAATTTAAAGAAATAATCGTGGTGTTATCAGGAAGAGAGGAAGATGCCTAAGCGTGGTAACATCAACGATTTTAATTCCGAGGTAGAAGACTGGGCCACGTATGTGGAATGCATTGAGATCTATGGTGAGGCCAATAAAATAGAAGAAGATGACAAAGCTATAACCTTGCTAAACTCGATGGGCGCGAAGACATACGGGCTCTTGAATCATCTACTAGCACCAGCTAAACCGGCGGATCAGACTTTCGATGATATTGTTGCTGTCCTGAAGGATCATTTTAACCCCGCACCACTGATGTTAGTGGAACGATCCAAATTTTACACGAGAACGCAACGGAAAGAGGAAAGCAACGCGGAGTACATGATTGAACTGCGTAGGCTAGCGAAACACTGTCAGTTTAGGGAAAATCTGGCAGAGGCACTCAGAGACAAATTCGTGTGCGGAATGTCGAAGGAAGAAACACAAAAACGACTGCTCGAAGAGAACGATCTTACACTTGATAAGGCTGTCCTTATTGCTGCATCGAACGAAGCCGCAGCGAAAGGAACGGCGGAAATGCAGCGGCACTCAGTGTGCAGCAAATTACTTCGGGTACAACGAAATGCTATCGTTGTGGGAAGACAACACACAACCAGAACCAATGCTGGTTTAAAAACCAGGAATGTAGGAAATGTGGCAAGCTCGGTCACATAGCTAAGGTATGCCAGTCAGGAAAGAAGACCAACAATAATGAGTCACCACAAAAGAGGTACAGAAAGGTACATGAGGTGACTAGGAAGAGTCCGGAAGAACAGAATTCGGACTCACACTCCAACTGCAAGGAACTGGATAGTCTGAGAATTCACAATGTGAGTAATGAAGCTGACCGACAAGCTATCTGGATCACACTACAGATTGCAAAAGTCCAAGTGAAAATGGAAGTGGACACCGGATCGGCGTTGACGGTCATGAATAAGCATGATTATAAAAAGTTATTCAAGCATATTCCCCTACGGGGTACGGAACTAGTATTGCAGACATACACGGGGCACAAAGTATACCCCATCGGAAAGATAGAAGTCAAGGTGAGATACAAGGACAAAGATCACCAAAGGATGGACCTGTATGTGTTGCCTGAGGGAGGTCCACCACTTCTGGGACGGGAGTGGATCAGGAAAATAAAGATAGACTGGCATTCACTAAACACCATGGCGGTAGATTCCGGAAAGGAAGATGTCAAACCTGAACGGTTGTCCAGAATATTGGACGAAGCTAAAGAGGTATTCCAGCAAGGACTGGGAACACTGCGAGGAATTAAAGCAAAGCTTAAGATTGCAGAACATGCAAGCCCAAAATTTTTCAAAGCCAGATCGGTACCTTACGCGATACGACCTGCTGTGGAGGCAGAACTGGAAGAACTTGAACGATCAGGGGTACTGTCAAAAGTGGACTGGAGTGAGTGGGCCACGCCCATTGTTCCCGTCATGAAGTCTTCACCAAGTAACAAGCCAGGGGGACCGGGGAAGGTCCGCATCTGCGGAGACTTCAAGATCACAGTGAATCCGGTGCTTCACATGGTACAATACCCGCTTCCGCGGATTGAAGATATCTTTGCTTCGTTGGCTGGAGGGAAACACTTCACCAAGATAGACCTGGCACAGGCATACTTACAAATGGAAGTCGAGGAAGAGTCGCGTCAGTACCTCACCATCAACACACACAGAGGCTTGTATCATCATAATAGACTGGTTTTTGGGGTAGCTTCGGCTCCAGCAATTTGGCAGAGGGCCATGGAGCAGGTATTACAAGGAATTCCAAGCACGCAGTGTTACTTAGACAATATCCTGATTACGGGAGAAGACGAGGAAGAACACCTCACAAATTTGAAACTGGTGCTCACTAGGTTGAAGGAATATGGCCTTCGAGTTAATCGCAAGAAATGTGAGTTCTTCCAAAAACGGATCTCGTACTGCGGTCATGTCATTGACCGAGAGGGGCTGCACAAGTCACCTGACAAGATAGAAGCTGTCGTGAAGGCCCCCGCTCCGGAAAACGTATCACAGTTAAGATCATTCTTGGGGTTGATTAATTATTATCACAAGTTTCTGCCGAATCTATCCACGGTGCTGCATCCGCTGAATGCTCTGTTGCGGAAAGAAGTACCATGGAAGTGGAGTGAGGAATGTAAAAAGGCCTTTCGCAGAAGCAAGGCGTTGATTACCTCTGAAGAAGTGTTGGCTCATTTCAACCCAACGTTACCTCTTCGTCTAGCTTGTGATGCTTCCCCCTATGGAATTGGAGCAGTACTTGCACACAAGTTACCAAATGGCTCGGAAAGGCCAGTGGCATTCGCGTCCTGATCATTGACCTCCGCGGAGCGAAATTATGCTCAAATAGATAGGGAGGCCCTCAGCCTTGTGTGGGGCGTAAAGAAATTCAATCATTACCTGCAGGGCAAGAAGTTCACATTACTGACATACCACCAGCCGTTGGTGTCCATATTCAACCCTAACAAGGCCGTTTCCACCATGACAGCGCAAAGGTTACAGAGGTGGTCCGTGTTACTTGGGGCACACCAATATGACATCGAATACAAAAGGTCCAAACAGCATGGAAATGCTGATGGGTTATCGTGCTTGCCATTGCCGATAGTAGAAGAAGCGACTACAGTGGACCCGGTAGAGATGTTCCACTCATCCATAGTGGAATGTCTACCAGTAACAAATTCGATGATCGAAAACGAAACAAGAAATGACCCGACTCTCTCACGAGTCTATGATTTAACGGTGGAGGGATGGCCAGCACAGGGCGAACCAACGCTGCCAGCATTTTCGCAGAGAAAAGAACAGCTGTCAGTGTGTCGAGGAACCCTGATGTGTGGATCTAGAGTGGTGATTCCACCCAAACTTCAACAGAAGGTGTTAAAGGAGCTGCACGAGGGACATCTGGGTGGAGTGAAAATGAAGAACCTAGCAAGAGCGTTTGTGTGGTGGCCAGGCATTGATGGGGACATCGAAGAAATCACTAAGAGCTGTCTAGGATGCCAGAAGGTCCAAAACGCGCCACCACAGGCTCCTCTGCATCCATGGGAGTGGCCCTCATCTCCTTGGCAAAGGCTACACATCGACTTTGCTGGTCCATTTATGGACTCAATGTTTCTAATAGCGGTGGATGCACACTCCAAGTGGCCGGAAGTAATAAAGATGTCCACCACCACCACGGAAAAAACCATCACAGTGTTAAGGACCATGTTTGCTAGGAATGGGCTGCCGGAACAGATCTGTTCTGATAATGGACCGCAATTTGTGTCCGAAGAATTCAAGAAATTCTTAAAGAGCAATGGGGTTAAGCACTACACGTCAGCCCCATACCATCCCGCCTCCAATGGATTGGCTGAAAGGTTTGTCCAGACCTTCAAGAAGGCCATAAAGGCCATGGGTAATGAAGCCATTAACTTACAACATAAGGTGGATAGCTTCTTGTTGGCGTACAGGAATGCAACACATGCGGTCACAAATGAAACTCCCGCCATGATGTTTTTTAATAGACAACTAAGATGCCGGCTGGATTTGCTTAAGCCAAACGTCAGAAGGGACGTAGAGAACCGGCAATTCCAGGGCATGAATGAAAGGCCAACTAGATCTTTTCAGATAGGTCAACAAGTTTTGGCCCGGGACTACCGTACCGAGAAATGGCAGCCTGGAACTATTGGAAAAAGGCTAGGGCCGTTGATGTATACGGTGGACATTGGGGACAGTATAATAAGGCGCCATGTTGACCAGATCATAGGGTCAGCCACAAATGGCCAACCTACTCCACCACCTTACACGGTTAATGTTGAGACAGAGATACCCCGAACACCTACCTCCGATCTGGTAATACTGGAATCAGATGAACCTGACACTGTCCTTCAAGCCGAATCGACCTTGCCAGAAGCACCTACTACCCCGCCGGGAGTTACGACACCACCGAGGCGTTATCCGGACAGAGTCCGGAAACCTCCAGAGAGACTGAATCTGTGAACTGTCTTGCATAAAGTTGTATATATGTTATAATGTATGTTTAATGGGGAATCAGTATGTTGTAAGCTAAAAAGGGAGGATTGTAGTGTATGTACCCGTCTACCTTTAAGAGAACTATTGTATGTAACCGTCCACCTTTAAGAGAACTACTTTAGGTGTTGCACTACTTTGTTAGCTTCTGTATACTGTAATACCGACGGTGACCACACCGGTATATAAGTGCTGTGTCAGGATTTATTGGGCAGATTCGCCCTGACCTTCGAATAGTAAAGTCCTGTTTTAAGTTACTCTGGTAGTCTGTGTATTAATTAACTAAACAACCCGTAGACTTTACAGAAAGGCTTTGGGGAGTCAGGAGGCGAGTCACTCGCTGCAAAAATACCCTGCCTCTGACCTGCTGTTGTAGTCACAGTAATTATGTGGCTGGTCCAGTTGAGTTTCTGCTCAATGATGAACACCAGGATGTTGATGGTGGAGGGATTCAACAATGGTAATGCCATTGAATGTCAAGGGGAGGTGGTTAGACTCTCTCTTGTTGGAGATGGTCATTGCGTGGCACTTCTGTGGCGCCAATGTTACTTGCCACTTGTCAGCCCAAGCCTGAATGTTGTCCAGGTCTTGCTGCATGCAGACACAGACTGCTTCATTATCTGAGGAATTGAGAATGGAACTGAACACTGTGCAATCATCAACGAATTTCCCCACATCTGACCTTATGATGGAAGGAAGGTCATTGATGAAGCAGCTGAAGATGGTTGGGCCTAGGACACTGCCCTGAGGAACTTCTGCGGCAATGTCCTAGGGCTGAGATGAGGCCTCCAACAACCACAGCCAAATTCATTTGTGATATGTTTGACTCCAGCCAGTGGAGAGTTTCATGATTCCCATTGACTTCAATTTTACTAGGGCTCCTTAGTGACATTCTCGTTCAAATGCTGCTCTTTAGTCCAGGTTTGGACCAAGGCTGTAATGAGGTCTGGAGCCATGTGGTCCTGGTGAAACCCAAACTGAGCATCAATAAGCAGGTTATTGGTGAGTAAGTGCCGCTTTGCCAATGATTGAGAGTAGGCTGATGGGGTGGTAATTGGTCGGACTGGATTGTAATGACATTCAATGGCATTACCATCGTCGAATCTCCCACCATCACGTCCTGGGAATCACTATTGGACAGAAACTTAACTAGACTAGCCACATAAATACTGTAGCTACAAGAGCAGGTCAGAGGCTGGGTATTCAGCAGCGAGTGACTCACCACCTGACTCCACAAAGCCTTTCCACCACCACTACAAGGCACAAGTTAGGATTGTGAGGGAATACTCTCCAGTTGCCTGGATAAGTGCAGCTCCAACAACACTCCTCCAGGACAAAGCAGCCCATTTAATTGGCACCCCATCCACCAAATTAAACATTCACTCCCTCCACACCCAGTGCAACATGGCTGCAGTGTGTACCATCTACAAGATGATTTGTAGCAACTCGCCAAGGCTTCTTTGTCAACACCTCCCAAACCCATGACCTCTACCACTTAGAAGGACAAGGGCAGCTGGTGCATGGGAATGCCACTACCTCCAAGTCACGCACCAGCCTGACTTGGAAATATATTACTATTCCTTCATCGTCACTCGGTCAAAATCCTGGAGCTCCCTACCTAACAGCACTGTGGGAGTACCTTCACCACACGGACTGCAGTGAATCAAGAAGGTGGCTCACCACCACCTTCTCGAGCATTTAGCGATATGCAATAAATGCTGGCCTTGCCAGCGACACCCACATCCCATGAATGAATAAATTAAAAAATAAAAATGTTAAAAGAGGTCCTAATGACATGTCAGGAACCTGATTTTCAGGTATTCATAAGGTGCCCGCCTAAAAAATCTGTGCAGTTAATATAGCGGTGGATAGGAATCAAGTGCGACTGAGGCGGTAAATGTTCCCCTTTTAGACTCTAAAACATTACCTGAACACATACATATAAATGATCTGTGTCAGCACTAAATGGAATGGTAGACTCTGTGAAGCTTCGTAAAAGGAGTAATGACTTGTTCATTATGACTTCAACTGCTTACCTGCAGAGAGTACCCCCGATCACACTGAAATGATATTACGTCACCAACCAAGTATCTGTCTCCATTTTTGATTCCATTGCTAGGAGTAAGTGGTTCTGGGCAGGAATCCAATCCTATAGCTGCAAAACCATACTTCATATTAGCTACTGATACTTAAAATGACATGTTCTGTTCAAAGATCCATGAATATTGACCACAATTATTTTGTGAAACAAGTCGTTAACTACCTTTTCTTTGACCTGTGAGATAGTTCTCCTTGTTTCATTTTACAACTCAGCTTATTAAATAATGGGAAGACACCAGAATGGGATTTCTTTACTAGTTAAAATGAGTAATATCCTGATGTTTACTTGTGTTAGACAGATTTTGTCACAGTGTTGGCACACTGGGATATGGGTTGACATGATCATTCTCCATGTGACAAGTTTTTAAGTCTGATTTTAACCCAGCCCACCCAGTGCGAACAGGGCTGGAGGGCAGTTAAAATGGTGGTTGGGGGGGTTTGTGCTGTGTTCCCGACGCGTTCCAACCCGATGCCATTTTTGCTTACCAGAAAACTTGTTCTGGAGGGCAGCCCACCCCAGGCAGGTGGGGGCCTATTTTAGATTCAGAAGGACCGGTGGTATCATTGGCACCACAACATGATTTTAAGAACATAACATAAGAAATAGGAGTAGGCCATTTGGCCCTTCAAACCTGCTCCGCCATTCAATAAGGTCATGGCTGATCTTTTACCTCTTCTCCACTTTCCTGCACTAACCCCATATCCCTTGATTCCTTTAAAATTCAAAAATCTATCAATCTCTGTCTTGAATATACTCAATGATGACTGAGTCTCCGCAACCCTCCGGGGTAGAGAATTCCAAAGATTCACCACTCTCTGAGTGAAGAAATTTCTCCTCATCTCAGTCCTAAATGGCCGACCCTTTATTCTGAGACTGCGACCCCTGGTTCTAGACTCCCAAGCCAGGGGAAACATCCTCCCTACATCTACCCTGTCAAGTTGTGATATCCGAGTGGTAAGGTCCGAAACTGAGAGAAGCGAGATATTAGGAACAAAACCCAACTGTTTATTTACACGGTGTAGCAGAGAGACATAGCTCTTACCAGCTGGAAGCCAGGCACATTTCTTACTGCACGAGCACAAGATGGATGGAGCAACCTCTGAGTCATACCCATAATGCAATGCCACATTACCGTATAAACTGGTGTACCAGGACATTGAATACATGACCCATTACCTTAAATACTGGTGAATGTGAACCCTTAATATTTGGCTCCATCTGGTGGATAACTTAAACATTACATCCCAGATTACTATACAAGTCCTGTAAGAATTTTGTATGTTTCAATGAGATCACCTCTCATTCTTTTAAACTCTAGAGAATATAGGCCCAGTCTACTCAATCTCTCCTCATAGGACAATCCTCCCATCCCAGGAACCAGTCTGGTGAACCTTCGTTGCACTCTCTCTATGGCAAGTATATCCTTCCTTCGGTAAGGAGGCCAAAGCTGTACACAATACTCCAGGTGTGGTCTCACCAGGGCCCTGTCTAATTGCAGTAAGACGTCTTTACTCTTTAACTCAAATCCTCTTGTAATAAAGGCCAACATACCATTTGCTTTCCTAATTGCTTGCTGTACCTGCATGTTAACCTCCTGTGATTCGTGTGCAAGGACACCCAGGTCCCTCTGAACACCAACATTTCAAATCTCTCACCATTTAAAAAAATACACTGCCTTTCTATTTTTCCTACCAAAGTGGATAACTTCACATTTCTCCACATTATATTCCATTTTCGATATTTTGCCCACTCACTTAGCCTGTCTATATCCCCTTGAAGCCTCCTTCCAACCTCCTCACAACTTACATTCTCACCCAGCTTTGTATCCTCAGCAAATTTGGATATATTACATTTGGTCCCCTCAGCCAAATCATTGATGTAGATTGTGAATAGCTGAGGCCCAAGCACTGATCCTTGCGGTACCCCACTAGCTTCAGCCTGCCAATCAGAAAATGACCCGTTTATTCCTACTCTGTTTTCTGTCCATTAACCAATCCTCAATCCGTGCTAGTATATTACCCCCAATCCCATGAGCCCTAATTTTGTTTAATAACCTCTTGGGTGGCACCTTATTGAAAGCCTTCTGAAAATCCAAATACACCACATCCACTGGTTCCCCCTTATCTATTCTACTAGTTACAACCTCAAAAAACTCTTAAAAGATTCGTCAAACACGATTTTCCTTTCATAAATCCGTGTTGACTCTGCCCAGTCCTATTATTATTTTCTAATAGTGGGGTAACATTTGCCACCTTCCAATTTGCAGGAACAGTTCTCAAATCTATGGAATTTTGGAAAATGACAACCAATGCATCCACTATCTCTATAGCCCCCTCTTTCAAAACCTAGGATATGGGCCATAGGAGATTTATCGGATTTCAGTCCCATTAATTTCTCCAGTACTTCATTTTTACTAATACTAATTTCTTTCAGTTCCTCAGTCTTGCTAGAGCCTTGGTTCTCCACCATTTCCGGGAAGTTTTTTGCGTCTTCTCCCGTGAAGACAGACATAAAGGGCTCGATTTTCATTGAAGAGTCGGGTTGGAAGCGGGACTACAACTTTCGGGGTTGTAGTCCTGCTTCCATCGAGTTCTAGCCAATCCACGTGATTTTGACTTGATTGACCTTGTTGAGCCCGCCCAGATCGGGATGCCCAGGAGTTAAAATGGCCTCACACTGAACTCTCCATGGAAGTTTCCCTCCCTCTACTCACCCCATCTGTGTCCCAGATTGGGACTTAAATTTCCAACTAGTCATAAGGAGGAAAGCAGGCACTACCAGACAGGGAAGAAAGAGAGGAAAAATCAAAGTTAATCCATCCTCAACCACTGCTAATCAGCCAATTGTATTAAAGCATTGGCAGGTCACCTGCAGATCATTAACTAGGAAATAATGTACAGGATGGGGGAGCTAAATGAGAGAGAAAAATAAGTATTGGTTGGGTAAAACAAAGAAAATGCTATCAGAAAAGCCTAAGAGAGTCCAATTTGGATAAGCACTGCATTACCTGTGTACTCTAGGTGAAAGCCAGCAGCTGAAATACTGATGTCTGACTGAAAGTTGAGGTATAGGGTATTAGATGTGCTGTTGAGGAGCACTGGTATTGTAGTGCCTGAGGGTAGAAAAAAAAATAAAATAAAATAGTTAGCATTTGGGTTCCATATTTTCCTTTCAATTTTTTTGCTTGTAATTTTGTTCACATTCTTCTCTCTTTCACCGTCCCCATCAATATTCTCCTCAGTCAAGAGAGTGGTTGACCTAGACAGCCGATTGAAGATTTTCTTGGATCTGCACCCAGATGCACTGACTCACCTGGATGTTGCAAATATTGGAAAATCGGGTAGTTCCTTTACAGGCATGCACCCAAACCTGCCCAATTTTCTAATATTTGTTGTGCTCAACCAATCCAGTGTGCCTATGCACTGGCCTAGGAAAATGTCCCTTTAGATATTACCACTGATTGATCCACCTTAAATGATGAGAGAAGACTTACACCCTTGTCAGATTTTGTTCCCGCTCTCTGCCAAGTGACTGATTTTTACCTATCCAAAGAAATCCAGTCCAACCTAGGAGAGATTATCTATCTGCTGACAAAAGTATCCTCACAATTTTTCCAACACAACTCAGCCTTATCACTTTCTCTGAGGGAAACTCTCAATTTAGTGCTAAATTATGGTGAGCTGTGAATCATACCTTCTGGTAAGTGGGTTTAGACTATTCATGTAGGCTTTCATCCTGTTATTCTGGGAAAAACTTTGATTAAATCTAAGCTTGTGCCCTCATGAATTAGTGGCCATGCAATTGACCTTGGGTTGTAGCGCAAAACAGGCAATAGCGATACACCAGCCTGTTTTATAGCCCACTCATTTTGGATGGGCTATAAAACGGGCTGCTGATTCCCTAATGCCCGTTTTGCACTACAGCCCAAGACCAATTCCCCCCTCCCCCCCCGGCAGGTGAGTTTGTTCAGTGAGTGTATGAGCTATGCAGAGCAGCAAAGTTCCAAGTTCAGTCCTCAGCCTGATCTGAGATAACTGTTCTCATCTAGAATGGTGGTCAGGCACAGAATGCTTCTCGGTAGGAGAAACAAAAATCAATAAAGGTTCCCAATTCTGATCGCTATTTCACAGCCACTGCTAGAAGTGGGTGTTATGTGACACTCACTAGCAAGGCTCATACAACTCTCCTGGGTTTCCTCCCATCACTTTTAAACAAAATAATGGTTTTGCCAAATAATTTTTCAGGATCCTGGCACCTCTAAGTGAATATTTAGCACCGTTTCTACTAATCAATCAAGGCTTGAACATGACTATTCCTTGTTATTGCCCTTTCATAGGAACATAGCCATTCAGCCCTTAGCACATGTTCCGGCATTCAACATGGCTGATCTGTACCTCAGCTCCATTTGCCCGCTTTTTCCTTGATAACCATACTTAATGAAAATCTATTGATCCAAGTCTTGGAAGTGTCCATTGATCCAGTATACACAGGCCTAGAAATTGAGTGGGGTTAGCGCCCATTTTGAGGCGCTAGAGGGCCTAGCGCCGCAAGTACAGCCGATTGAGAAATTCACTTGGGCGCTGCCATCGGCGTTAGCCAGTTGCGCTGCGCCGGCACCGATGACGTCATCGGTGTGCGCAGCGTCCCGGTTGCCATGGCAACGCGCCCGAACGCCGAAATTGAGTTGCGGCCGCCTCGCCCGTGGCAGCCGCAACCAACGATTTTTCAAAAGTTCGCTACGGGTCTTAGCGCCGGCGCATTAAGGTCGCGCGGCGGCCGGCCGCTTTCCCGGTGGCCGCCTGCCCGCACCTCCCTCCCCGGACTCCTCCAACACCCCCCCCGCGGCACAGATGCGTGTGGGCCGCGAGCCCGGCACTTCTCCGAGGTGCCGGGCTCATTTTTCTCCACAGATCAACGGCCAGCGGTCGGGTGCAGGCAGCTCCTCCTTAACGGAAGGAGGAGGCCTGCACTTCCCCAGCCTGCCGCACCGCATCGGGTGCCGCAGCAGCAGATTAGCGCCGCAATGCGACAGTCAGCGCCCATTGCGAGGCGCTGACACCCTCCAGTAGCGCCGGCAGCCGTCTGGGCGCGGCGCTACTGAATTTTTGGCGCGCGCAGGGGGACTTAGCGCCGGCGCTAAATTTCCGGCGCTAAAGCCCTGGCGCGGCGCCAACTCAATTTCTAGGCCACAGTCTTTTGCGGGAGGGTGTTCCAGAGTTCACTCCTAAATTGCCTTGCTCTAATTTTAAGATTATGTCCTCTTGTTCTGAAATCCTCCACTAGAGTAAATACAGGAAACTTTGTGCTATCCGGAGGTGAACCATCCGGCAAGCTGGAGCCACCGGCAAAAATCAGGAGCCGTTTTTTATTCTTTTTGTTTGTTTTCTTTGCTTTTTTTTTCCCACAGTCAAGCACTGCAAGGTCTGTAGCTATAGCAACAGCTTTAGCTACAGATGCTTGCAGCCACACCCAAGTGTTTAGAAGCTGTTGCTAAGCAACAGTGTTTGTTGTCAGATACGGAGATAAATCTCCGTATCTTTCAACATTAACTCTGGAGTGTCCGGCAGTTTTGAGGGAACGGCAGCAGCTCGGTCCCGTCGGTGCCGGATAGCACAAAGTTTCCTGTAGTTTCTCCGTATCTACCCTATTGAGTCCCTTTAATAGTTTAAGGAACTCGATCAGATCACCCCCCAACCTTCTAAACTCAATGGAATACAAACCAAGTTTATGCAAACTGTCCTTATAATTTAACCCTTTAGTCCTGTTTTATTTTTCTAGTGAGTCTGTGCTGTAAACCCCTCCATGGTCAATATAGTGACTAACATACTTCATTATCTGTAAAGCACTTTGGGAAGCCCTATGGTCGTGAAAAGTGCTATGTAAATGCAAGTTTTTCTTTCTTTTGCGGTTCAGTGCCCAAAACTTAAGACAGTGCTCCAGGTGTAATCTGACCAAGGCTCTATACAACTGAAGCATCACTTCTTCACTTTTGTATTCTAAACCCCTTTGAGATAAACATCATCATTCCATTAGCCTTTTTGATTACTTTTTCTACCAGTGCACTAGCTTTTCATGATATGTGCACATGGACACCCAAATCCCTTTGCTTCTGCACATCTTCTAGTCTCTCACCAGTAAGTAAATTTTCTGATTTGTCTTTCTCGGATCCAAAATAAATGAGCTCAGGCTTCCTGAGGATAATCGGAATTCTCAAAGGTGTCAGCAGACAAGTTGTGAGTGGGTAGTCCATGTCCCTCAAGGGTCTACCACTCAAAAAGTTTGAAATATGAGCTGCTGCTTACATTATTTTCTGTCTGTGATTGCATACCAGTTGCAAGTTAACCAAGTAAGCAGGAACCCTTTCTATTGACAGAAGAGGAGGCACTGTGGAATGAAAATTAACACAAGAGCAAATGATACTGGCTTGTACTTGAGGAATACCTCATATCTGAAAAAATGTGTAATCTGTAAAACGATTGCTATATGCTGTTGTCCTTATCTGTGCAGAGGCGCACTGAATTATTTCTGTAATTTCTTTTTTTATTTCCTTATTTTTTAAAATTTGGAACTGCCTGATAGGGTGGTAGATACAGATTCAATCGTAGACTTCAAAGGGGAATTGGATAAATACTTGAAGGAGAAAAAACTGCAGGGATATGGGGAAAAGCGGGGGAGTGGGACTAACTGGATTGCTCTTCAAAAGAGCCGGCGCAGACTCGATGGGCCGAATGGTCTCCTTTTGTGCTGTACTATTCTATGATTCTGTAAGTCAGCAGCAAATTTCATATTGAATGATTCAGTAATGTCTCCAAATGATCCCTGGAAAAATCCAGTAGAATAGAAGTTTAATCCAGTACTCATTTTAATTTATACTAAGTGCCATCTTGATGCTGTCCTTTGCTGACAGAGGTGGCCCCAAACTCCCACAGGTCAAGATCCTGGCAGTTATGCCAGGATCGAGCCCAACATTGCCCTCCAACGCTGATCTGATCCAAGTTTGCGGGATCAGAGGGCACCTCATTAGCATTGAGTAGGCAGACAAAAGTGCCATTATAAGCACATCTTTGGTGCCTACCCCATGCCCATGGAATGTTTCCCTTTGGTATACCCTTGTAGAGTGATTTGCCAGCCCCTCATCCCCCACCCCCAAATGACCAACTTTACTAAGGGTGACTCCCTAAGGGGGCTGTTCAACACAATTTTAAGAAATAATTGCACTCTTTAGTTGTATAGCCCACTTGCCTGGCCTGTTTCCCACTAGTGGGGCCCATAAATGCCCTTGTAGAGGCTGATACATTTCCAGTCACTTAACGTATCAGCCGTTACTACTATGCGAGGTCCCACTGGAGCCTGCAGAGTGGGAACTCCTGACTTAGGAAGTCCCGCCTCTTACAAGGCATTGAGGAAGATCTTGGAAATAGCAGAGATCAAGTGGAACCAGGGGTTTACACCAATTTATCACTGGATCAAGGCAGGAGACCAGTGGAACCCCTGAGGAATTTTGGGCACATGTCTTTGTTGACAAGCAGGCTCCTAAAATACAGGTCTTCAATGAGGTTTTGGTGCCAGGTTTGTACGTGGTACCCACTGTATCCTAGGTAGTAATGAGTTCTGAAGATCCACTTCCTATGCCTTAGGACTTTCCGGGCAATAGTCTGTTTCTTCTTCTCTCAATTTGTAATAGATGTAATCAATGTTGAAGTTTCCTGTTGCCAATAACCATAAGCTTTATGCAGTTTCACTGATCATGCAGGAGAGCTAATAGAATGTTATTGTTTATCGCTTCAGTTATACAGGGCATTGGTGAGACCACATCTGGAGTACTGCATACAGTATTGGTCTCCTTATTTAAAGAAGGATGTATATGTGTTGGAAACAGTTCAGAGAAGGTTTACTCGACTAATACCTGAAATGGGCGGGTTGTCTTATGCGGACAGGTTAGGCTTGTATCCGCTGGAGTTTAGAAAAGTAAGAGGTGACTTGATTGAAACATATAAGATCCTGAGGGTCTTGAGAGGGTGGATGTGGGGAGGATGTTTCCTCTTGTGGGAGAATCTAGAACTAGTGGTCACTGTTTAAAAATAAGGGGTCGCCCATTTAAGACAGAGATGAGGAGAAATATTTTCTCACAGAGGGTCGTGCATCTTTGGAACTCTCTTCCTCAGATGGCGGTAGAAGCAGAGTCTTTGAATATTTTTAAGGCAGAGGTAGATAGATTCTTGATAAGTAAGGGGGTGAAAGGTTATCGGGGGTAGGCGGGAATGTGGAGTAATCAGATCAGCCATGATCTTATTGAATGGCAGAGCAGGCTCGAGGGGCTGAGTGGCCTACTCCTGCTCTTAATTTGTATGCAAACTCTGGCTGCTCCCTCACCTGCTTTGACGCCTGGTTGAAATGGGAGTAATCATGCAATGTGAGAAATTAGTAATCTGTAGGAAATTTCCATATTTCCCTTTAATTGCTCCTTAGCAAACAGTTTACATGGAAATAAATGCATATCTAAACATTATTTGGTACACAATTTTACAGCTAGGAGGAATTTTTGGAGCATGAACTAAAGTTTACACTTGTCGCTTAAAGGATGTGCAAATTTATGAGTTAGCATTAATGTGCCTTTAGTTTTATGTTACCACTATTACAAGAAATTGGACCTCACCATGGTCAATGTGAGTATTGGTTGTACACCAACACAAGTGTATTGGCCTTCAACAATCTCCAAAGCATCAGTTGTTGGCAAACATAAGTGGACCCAGAAGGGAACATCTGGGTGACGACTTCCTCTGTGCAATGTATATGTGCTTAAAAAAACACATTTATGATTTTGCTATATCTCTTGCACAGAGAAACGTCCCTACACCTTCAATTCCAAAATATATATAGTAATAAAAATAATGAATATATGGGAGAAACTACAGGATGTAGGAACAAAAAGAGCACAAACTGCAAGTTTTGGTTATTTCTTAAACGCGAGATACATTGAAATAGATGACATTTTTTAAAGAAAAAATGATGAATCTCATTCCCAAAGAGCAAAAGCTGACAGATTGGGTTACCTCATCTAAGGTTTAGGTGATCAGCATAAATCGCATGATCTATGCTGTTGCAGTTTATGATATCCCTCAGCTCATTGGTGAGATTACTGTTCTTTCCTGAATACCAGTTTATAAGTTATTCAGATGACAATGAACTAACCAAAAGAGAGGAAATATATTAAAAACTGAGCACAACATTTCATTTAAAAAATATTCTTACTTAATATAAATTTGTCTTATTCGGCTTCTTACCTGAAAAGCTCCCGAGTCTTGGAGCATTAGTGTCAACTCCATCAAAGAAATCCAATGAATCCCAGTTATGCTCTGTTGCAAAGCTTATTACTTGAACCTGAGGGACATAAATCCATTCATTTAGAAAAATACAAGCCACACTAAAAGTATGTGCTTCAATCAAAGTAACTTAATGTAAACTGTGAGTGAGATAATTCCAAAAACAGACAAATATGGGCATTTGCATTTTGTAAAACCTGATGCTTTATTAATTTCTTTTTTAAATATTGTTAATCAATTCAATTGATAAATGCCTGAAGAATATAACATTTTGTTCAAAAAGTGGCTATTAAAATATTACTATTATTCCAAGATTCTTGTAGCAATGAAATGTAGAAGCCTGGGATTTGGAATAGGCCATTCAGCCCTTCGCGCATGTTCTGCCATTCAATTAGATAATGGCTGATCTGTACCTCAACTGTCTTTTCCTACATGTCCATACCTAACAAAAATCTATTAATCTCAGCCGTGTAAATTTTAATTGATTCAGCATCCACAGTCTTTGGGGAAGAGAGTTCCAGATTTCCACTACCCTTTGTGTGAAAAAGTGCTTCCTGATTTCACTCCTAAATGGCCCTACCTGTAATTTTAAGATTAATCCCTCTTTTTCTATATTACCCCACCAGAGGAAATAGCTTCTCTGTATCTATCCTATTGAGTCCCTTTATCATTTTACTACTTATACAGAGACAGTTACAAAGGACTGGATGAGGCCTGGGCTTTACAAGCTTTCTCTGACTCTTGCAGATGAAATCTCATGACAATCTTCTAAAATGGAATTTCTGCTAATTCCTTACAACCTTAGCTCCTATCACTTTGTGGCCTGGAGGTAAATAAATACATAGGGCTGAATTTTGCCAGCATTCAGAGTGCGGGTTTGGAGGCGGGTCCACTGTCAAAACCACAAAGATTGACAGCAGGTCGGTATCCTGCTGTAAACCTGCCTCCTTGTCAGTTTACCAAGTGTCGGGTCTGTCATCACTGAACAGACCCGACACCAAGCGGCCAATTTAGATAGTTAAAAGCTAATTAAAAGGTAGGTCAGTACCATTTTCCCATGTACTTACCATTTTACCAGGTTTTCAATGAGGTTCCCGGAGAGCGGCTATTATGTCAGGTAAGTCTCAATGACTGTGGATTACTGTGAGCAGGTGAAAGCTGCAAAAGTGGTCTAAAACCTACCATTTCACAGCTGTTCACTTCCCAATCTTAGAAGCTGGAGCATTAATGGTTTGGAACCCACTTTTGAGCATTATGCACTTTTGAAGTGTTTGGAGTAATCTCTCTATCCAGTGTCACCTCCTGGGAACAACCTATCTCAACATTGACAGATCACTTCTGTCATCTCAACCTCACCTATCATCTATTCCATCAACATCGGTGCCCTTGAAAAAATCTCACCTTGGTCCTCAGAATCCCAACACCATCAGCACCAACATCCACACCAGCCTCCTCTGCAATCAACTGATGCTGCACTGGACATCATCACCCATGCACATTTCTGCCTGGGACTCCCACAATGGCCTCACCATGGCCAGATTTACTTCACTTGACAATGTACACGCTGGCTGCCACATGATGCACCAGGTTGGTACCACCCCACACCAGCACCATAAAGAATCCCTACAATGTCCAAGCCATTCCTTTCACACTCAGCACCAATGGGTGGGGTGGGACATTACATCTCACCATTCACTGGAACTCCCTAAGACACTTCCAAAGGTGCACATAAATCTGTCCAAGAAGGCAAAGTGTTGAAAATAAAGATTTCAATGCTTGACAACACATTAACAGACACTTTACACGAACATTGGCTAAAGCACACAAGTGTATATCCTTGTGTGTTGTTAGTTTGAATGATTGGACAAGGATGAGGGTGAGTCTGAGGGGTGGCTAGTGAGATGGGGAAGTGATAACCTAGATAGAGAGGGATATGCGGAGGTGTAAGGTAAGTTGGTGTGAGTAAGAATGTGCAGGAGTAGGTTAGGGAAGGTAGAGTGATGGGGATATGATGAGTGGCACAGCAGGATGAGGCCGAGTGTGGCTTTGCAGTAATGTTTTGTGATCTGCTGAGATCATTGAAAGGTTTGCGCCACTGCAGCCAGGTCCTGCTGATGACATCCCTGCTTGTGCCCTCCTGTGCAATGTGCAACCAGGCTGTGTTGGTATCCTGGGGAGGTCTCTTCCGCCCACTGGAAGGGAAGAGAACCTCCCTGCGTGCTGTGACCCCCTCCATAAGCATATGGAGGGAATCATGGGAGAGCCTGGGTGCAGCGCTGGTCAGTGTTTGCAGTACCTCAATGCTGTAGAACACTGTCAGCACAACTGTCAAAATGATTGTGGACATGTTCCCTTTAAGGAAACTGGCTGATGACGTGTCTGACACCATCAGACCTGCTTTCTATTAATTGGCCGGGAACCCTGCAGGACGGGCTTAACAAGTCCCATCAACGGAATAACTTGTTAAAGGCCGGGATCGACACAGATGCGGGTCCCCACACACCACGGATGTCACCCGCCCCGGACCCGCCAAGGTTGGAAAAATCTAGCCCATACTGTGGGGTTCAGTTAAATATAGATTGTAGAATTGTCTGAACTGGCAACCTGGTATTATGTATATCGAGTCACTTTCAGGGTTACCACCACTGTATTCAAGGGGATTTGTTTTATAAAATACAAGATAAATGGAATATAGTGAAGAAGATAGGGTATTATCAGAGTACAACAACAAAGGAACGAAGATGTCAGGTGGAAAATCAATATGGAAACAAACTGGTTGTCTAAATTGAGATAAGACAACTTCCATATTTTATCAATAAATGGTTGCACGTAGATTGTCTATTTGTGCAATAAACACTCATGTCAGTGGTACCGGGGGATGATTTTATAAATTAACACTTCCTGTGCAGAACTTCCCGTGAATCTCTGTGCCCAGAATTAAGTCAGAAAATATGTACACAGAAGACATGTATTCTGTACAAGCAGTGGTTTAATTCTATCAGAAAAACAGTGGATAAAAGAACCTGACACTGGAGACTCAATAAGAGAGAGATAAATGGTGCCAGGCTATATGAGGCCTCAATGATAGCAGTCTTAGTCCAAAGCTGGATGACAGATGATGCTGCTCAAATGTAAGCTTTGGGATCCAGCACCAAAGCTTAGATACTGATTGCAGTTATAAGATAGATGCTCTTCCTTTTTTTCTTCACATCTCTAAAAGCAGAGTATGAATTCATACAGTTTGATTGAACAATATGAGCAAAACTACATTGTTGTGTTACATCAGCACTAGTACAAAACAAACTAAGATAGAAACAGAAGCATCAGATCTAAATAATTGAAATTAGATACAAGTAAATAGAATAAGCAATGCAGAAATAGCATCCTTACTTGTATGCCAGCGCCTTCCGGCACTATGATTTTCCAGATGCAGTTCAAATTGTTGTCATATGGTTCAGGATAACTTGGGGACAGAATGCTCCCTTTGCGCTTAGTTAAAATTCCACCACAGGGCACTGAAAGAAAATGGAAACAGTGAAACTAAAAAAAGCCTGACAGTAATATTGGTGTGCATGGAAC
Source organism: Somniosus microcephalus (assembly GCF_052327205.1). Classification (NCBI taxonomy): domain Eukaryota; kingdom Metazoa; phylum Chordata; class Chondrichthyes; order Squaliformes; family Somniosidae; genus Somniosus; species Somniosus microcephalus. The sequence continues at coordinate 190,514,695 of NC_140993.1, forward strand.
TTAAAAGACATGCTGCTGCTTGACAACAGCTTATCGAGGATTTAGTAAAAGAACAATGAATAATAGAGCAATTTCACTGTCTGGAGAGATGCACGAAACATTTGGTGTCTCTGTTATTTATTCTCTTTGAATACTTGCAAGCATATCAGGAATGGAAAGAGCAGTTTTATAGTGCTGTCAGAAATCAACAATCTGGAAAACAAGATTTTTAACAGTATAAAATGTAACTTCAATTTAATAATTAACTGAAAACAGATTTTATTGAATGTAGTTTAATAGACTTATATTCACACCAAATGAGAATAAGCATTAGAGCAACCCATCAACTAACACAGTATTCCAACTAATGAGCATACAAAGATACAGGTATACCGATATTCAGTCAAATAAAAGCAAGGTAATTGTATTATAAATTAATCAAAGCTCTTATTGGAGTTTAGAGTAAATCAGGCCATTTTTCACTTCAGGTAAACTCTGAATTATTGATGTAATGGACAGCCTTAGTTTATCCAGACCTGCAAAATTCTTCAGGTAGGTTACAAACAACTAAAAATGCCACTGAAGAACAACTGATCTACAACCTGCAGCTGTTCACCATGCATGAGCCACCTATGCCTCTACTAGGCTGCTAGCAATTGGGTAACCTTCAATATTCTAGAAATTATTGGGGGAAAAAAAACTAGTTTCCTCCCTTATCTTGTTTGCCTTTTGAAATTCCAGGTGTATTCCTATCAGATGGCCATTACACATGAATCAAGAGAATTAATGATATTTGATGCTCAAGATGAGCATTGGGAATTGCATTTTGGAGACTATAAAATTTGGGTGAGCTGCAGAAATGAAAGCAGCCCTGCAGACTCCAGTCCCTTCATCCACCCGGGAACCACTGAGGTATTGTCCCACCACACAACAGTTAAAGAATATAGACATGTTTATAGCTCTATATCTCAGCTGTACAGCAGCAGGGATTTAATGCAGACCCCTTCTTATTCACTGATACCTTGGAAAATATTCCATATTCCAAATCATTTATAAAAATTATAAGGCCTAGAAATTCAGTGGGCTGCGCCACCAGATAGCGCACAAAGAGGGCACTCAGTGGCTTTAGCGCCACTGGCCACACCTCCCGCGATATTTAGCGGGGCGCTAATGGCGGCGTTAGCCTGTAGCGCTGCGCCACCACCGATGATGTCATCGGTGTGCGCAGCGCCCCGCTCCCGCCCCGATCACCATATTTGGTCATGCCCGCCTCTTTAACGCCGGTCGCAAATCGCGACTGGTTCACAGGGCCTACCTGTGGCGGTAGTGGCGCAAGTTAAGGTGGAGGTGCAGGGCGGCCGCTTTTTCGGCGGCTGCCTGCCAGCACCTCCGTCCCCGGCCTCCTAAACCCCCCCCCCCGCGGCATTGCCGGCTGTTTCCCGAGAGCCCGGCACTTCTCCTTGGTGCCGGGCTCATTTGCCGGCACTCGCGAGCGGGGATCGCGCTGTTGCAGGCACCTCCCCCTTAACAGTGGGAGGAAGGCCTGCAGTACCGCAGCATGCCGTGCCGCAGCGTGTGGTGCTGTGGCCCTTAGCGCGGCGATATTCAGGGTGAGCGCCCCAAGCGGGGCGCGGGGAGCCTCGATTAGCGGCCCGCTTCCGTTTGGGGCGCAGAAACTGAATATCGGGATGGCGCAAGTGGCTCCGCTTGCAGCGGTAATTCCGGCGCCCAGGCGAGCTTGGCGCCCCAAACGGCGCCCAACTGAATTTCTAGGCCTAACTGTCTTGTCTACCTTTCAGCTACACAACAATCCAGTCTAATATTTTCTCACCTGTCTCAAGGGAATGCATCAGCTGAATAAATCAGTTATGTCAAAAACCTTCCTGAAAGCCAGGTAGATAACAGCCACAGCCTCACACATTTCCAGGAGATCTGTAAACTCCTCAAAAAAAAATCAGTAAACTGATCAGACACAAACTGCCCCTTCTAAACTGATGCTGGCTATCTTTAATCAGATGCTATCCTTCTAGATGATTCCTTATGCTATCTGTAATCAAAGTCTCAAACAATTTCATCACAATTGAGATAAGGTTCATAAGTCTGTACTTTGAGGTTTCATCACATTTTTTTTTTTTAAAGAGATAGGTTGCATCTGCAATTTTCCAATCCACTGGGATTTAACATGAAAAATATCATAGTGGGTGCTTGCAATTTCTCAGCCAACTCTATCAGCATCCTTGGATAGAAATGTCAGAGCCTGTAGCTTAAGCTTCCTAAATTATTTTGCTATGTAATACTTGCGACACTAAAAATTTCACGTCTGCTCTCTCCTTTATACTCCTCAATGAGCTCAGGCATCTGCATCCACCATGAAAAAACAATCACGAAATAATCATTAAGTAATTCCACCATTTGCCCACCCTCAGACACTATGGAGGCGATTGTCCCTGCCCTGAGGAGGAGGGTTTGGAGGCAGGACAGTTGGCAAAATCGCAAAAAAGTGAGGGCGGGTTCGGAACCCGCCCCCGCGCAATTTTGTCGGAGGTGGGTTTCATGGGTGCAATTTGGTCCCACCTCCATCAGTCGGGGGAGGTAGTTAAGACCTTTAAATAGACAGGCCTTTGTTATTTTGCCACATTTTGTGCATGTTGCACGACCCTCCTAAACCAAGCCAACTAATCCTGGTGGGTTGACAAGTGGGTGGCCTCCTCAAAGCTGCAGCTCCACCATTAAAATGGAGCTTTCATCAGGGAGCAGTTGCAGGTAGCAGAACTTTTGTTCAACGGGTCTTTCAGCACTTTTAGCAGGCCTACAGAAGTCAGAGGTGCTGCAGCTTCTATCTCTCAACTGTGGGACCTCCTTGGAAGACCGTCTCCCCACTTGGACTGAGCATTTCCCAACGGAGGTATCTGCCAGCAGCATGGGAACTATTTATTTCCTTTCATCATGGACCTCAGATTCTGATGAGGAGCAGCCATAGCAGCAGCAGAACCAGGCAGCTCAGCAGCAAGAGCACCAACCGCACCAACCTCCTGCTCACCCACCTGGTGCTGCACAGGGCAGAAGGCGCCAGCGCATGGAAGCACGTCGCCGCAGGAGATACCCCACTCTCAGGGTTTACAGAGGATGAGCTACCTCAACATGAGTGAGCAGCAGTGCCAAAGGAGGCTGAGACTTTAGTGAAAGGTTCTGTGCACTGCTGCACCAACGCCTGGAGCCCAGAGGAGCGGGTGAACACCTCTTACCAGTGGCTGTCAAAGTCACCACCGCACTCAACTTTTTTGCCTCAGGCTCCTTCCAGGGATCATCAGCAGGCATCAGTGGCATCTCCCAGTTGGCCGCCCACAGTTGCATCACGCAGGTTACCAATGCCCTTTTCGCAAAGGCGTACAATTACATTCACTTCTCAAGAGATCAAGCAAGTATAACCGCGCGTTCAGTTGGCTTTGCAAATATGGCAGGCTTGCCAATGGTGCAGGGCATCACAGACTGCACACATGTGGCCCTTAGGGCACCTCATCACAACCCAGCTATCTTTGTCAACTGCAAGGGCTTCCACTTCCTCAACGTACAGCTGGTGTGTAACCACAAGAAGGAGATTTTGTATGTTTGCGCCAAGTTCTGTGGTAGTTGCCATGACTCGTTCATCCTGCGGAACTCTAGTGTTCCTCCGCCCTTCAATCCGCCAAACCAACTTAACGGATGGCTCCCTGGTGACAAGGGCTAACCCCTGAAGAAGTGGCTAATGACGCTGATCAGGAGGCCAGCTAACGAGGCTGAGGAGCGCTACAATGCCAGCCACATTTCAACCAGGTCCATCATCGAGCAAACCATTGGCTTGCTGAGGATGTGATTCTGATACGTTGACAGATCAGGTGGTGCCCTGCAGTATTCAGCAGCCAGGGTCTCCAGATTGGTCGTGGTCTACTGTTCACTGCACAACATGGCACAGCGTCGTGGCTTGCAGCTTTCTGATGAGCAAGTGGCTCAGTTCATAGTCTCCTCAGATGAGGAGGAGCACGCGAGCCATGGCTACCCGTGATGCAAGGGATGCACTCATCCTGGCCAGATTTGCATAGGTTGCCATTGTGGCACATGTGCTTGGCTCCTTCTTAACACATGACAGACAATGGACATGACTCTCTGGCCTGCTTTCACTCTGACCACGCAAGTGTTGCGGAGCCCGCAACGTGGAGCTGCCTAAGCCGAAATAACATATGCCATCATGCCAACAGTTTGCCATCACCTAATTTTAATATATTCACACAAGGATGGCATTTCATCAATAAACAGAAACAATCACCCAATCTGCACACAGATCTGGAGGTTATATCCCTTGCCAGCTGGACCCACACAGCCTTTCTTTGGGAGGGGAAGAGCACCTCCCTGATAGCTCTCGCCCCCTCAACCGGCATACCCAGCGCCTCATCAGAGAACCTCGGGGAGGCCCTTGCCTTGGAGCTGGCCATTCTTCAAGGAGATAAAAGTTTGGAGGTGGTGCACCATCGACCAAAAACTAGTGGAATGAGCCAAGGCAGCAAGCAGCCCTTAAATGAAGCTGGATAAGTGACGTCAGCAGAGGCGAGTTTCAGTCCCAAAAGACTAATTGGCCCAGAGGAAACCCACACCTCTGAAATTAATTAGTCAATTAGGGGAAAATCGCTACTTTTTCCCACCTGACAGTGGAGGCGGGTTTAGAACCCACCCAAACTGAAACCTGCCTCCAACCCGTCTCCATTGGGAAAATTGCCCCCTATTTCCCCATTGCCACTGGTAAATGGTCCAAAGTCCCTTTTGTACCCTCTCTTGTTCTGAATATATTAAAAGATCACTTTGTTGTTTTCCTTTATATTTTCCACTTTATTCCTTGTGTACTTTTTTTTCTCGTATCTCTTCCTCTACTTGATTTTAGTTTTCTGCTGTACAGTTCAGAATTTTATATGACCCTCCTTTCACTAATTTCGTACAATGGCTTCCCTTTTCATCCACGTGTACAGTTCAGGTCACCACAGTACAAAAAGGCAATTGCAGCTATTGAAAGGTTGCAGAAGAGAGTAATCAGAATGATTGAAAAGATGGAGGGATCCAACGATGAGGAGCTATTATGCAAATTGGATATTTTCTTACTGGAAAAAAGGTTGAAAGATGATATGATTGCTGTTTTTTAGGATTCTAAAGGGACTAAATAATGTAGGCAATGATGAGCTATTTCACCTTGTCCAGAACAAAGGACATGGTTTGCGCTTGAAAGGGGGTAAATTCAAAACGAATCTGCCAACACAATGTATTAATCTGAAGGTGGCTTCCGTGCGGGGCGCAGGGGGGAGGGTTGAATTGCGTGGTGGAAACCCGGAAAACACCTGAGTGGGTCGGAATTACCGATCTCAACTGAATTGTACCAATTAATTTTGACTTCTGGGTTTTGCACCCCCAAGCTGCACAACGGGTGTGATGCATGCCCACATGATGCAATCTCAGCCTTGGGACAGTCCACAAATAAAAATTGGAGATGTTCAGGGTGGATGGTGGACTTAGAGCAAGGGCAGCACCCAGATTCAATGACCCATCACTGGAATTACTGCTGGGTGCAGTCAGGAGCAGGAGGGACATACTTTTCCCCAGCAATGGGAGGAAGAAATTTGCTGCTCTCGCCAAGAAGGCGTGATTGGAGGCAGCTGAGGAGGTGAGCAGCAGAGGCATTGTGCCCAGGTCATGGATGCAATGTAGGAAGTTTAATGACCTAAGCAGGTCAGGAGAAGTGAGTACATTTGCTGATTCAATTACATCCTGTGGTTTAAGCAACCCCCTTTCACTCTGTCTTGCTAAATATTCTCCATCACATCACTCCTCATATCCACACAACTTTCAGCAGCACCCAGCCTTCACTTTCTATGCACTTCACCACCTCCCCATTTACCCGTTCAGCATTAACACTCACCCCGATCCTTATGCAATGTGATGCATCTGCCTCATAGTCCCCAACTGCATCCATCGGGTGAATACCTCACCTTCACTCACTCACAGGTCTGTTTTTTGCCCCTTGTAGGAGTAGATAGCGCAAAACGCAAGGGTGACAGAGAGGATTGGAGGTGGGCTGCCACAAAAAGTATAGCTCACAGATGCAGAGGAGGATGCCCTGGAGATAAATAGCACATCTGTGTCCCTCTCAGTCGGAGATGGATAGACAGGAAGCTCACAGATAGCTGGTGACAAAATTCCAGTATCTCTGACACACACATGCTGACTTAATTTCATCAATGACTGAACTATGAGAAGACTGAGTATGGTGATTTTCAAGATTGTGACTTCACCATGACTATATCATATCCCCTTCTATTGTCTTCCAGGTCTTTCACATGCACAGCAAGTATCACAAGACATCCATGAGGGCGATTCCTCAGTGGACCTCATTCCTTCTGAGGCTGCACCATCACAACACATACAGCCATGCACCGGTGCAGATACTCACAGTTTGGTGGGTCTATTGGCACATGGAACTCAGTTAATTCGGTTTCTGAAAGGTATTCATGTTTAGTTCATTCAATATAGAGCAAAAAACGGTGATTGGAATAATTGAAGAGAAAAAGATTGAAAGAGATACGGATTTCACTTAGCAATGGTCAGTTTGTTCAAGTGACCAGTTTCAGGACCTTGGGGACTGAAACTGGGATTCCTGCCAATAGAATGTTCAGCAAGGGCATTTGCAATCTACGCAAAGGGATGTTGACATCCGAATATTATAAAGAAACGTAAACTTGTGTACGTAAGAATCGGCCGAAGGACGTGCATTGACCGGCAACTATCAAATAAGGCAAGGCAACTTCCAGTTTGATAAAGAAATCAGTGTATAAAAAAAGCTTTTGTGTTAAGTTGAGAAAAGCAAGAAACCTACAAAGATGAGTGCGTGCCTATGCTCAGAATTGCTGACAAAACTCCACTTGTAAACTGCGTTATACTCTGAAGAAATTATACTCCACTTTTAGATTGTTTTTATGTTAAAATAGAAAAAATAAAGCAATTATAACCACAAGACTGAATTCTTTACTACTCAACTGAACAACAGAAGATTGTTTAAAACAACAGGGTCCACTAAGACAGTTAGTTGGGTTTTCACCTGGTGATTCACACAAAAGTGAGCACGAGCACAAGGGGGTAGAAGTTATGCTGCAGCTATATAAAGCCCTGGTTAGACCACATCTGGAGTACTGTGAGCAGTTCTGGGCACCACACCTTAGGAAGGATATATTGGCCTTGGAGAGAGTGCAGTGTAGGTTTACCAGAATGATACCTGGACTTCAAGGGTTAAGTTACGAGGAGAGATTACACAAATTAGGCTTGTATTCCCTAGAATTTAGAAGGTTAAGGGGTGATCTGATCAAAGTTTTCAAGATATTAAGGGGAACGGATAGGGTGGATAGAGAGAAACTATTTCCACTGGTTGGGGATTCTAGGACTAGGGGGCATAGTCTAAAAATTAGAGCCAGACCTTTCAGGTGTGAAATTAGGAAACACTTCTACACACAAAGGGTGGTAGAAGTTTGGAACTCTCTTCCGCAAACAGCAACTGATGCTCAATCAATTGTTAATTTTAAATCTGAGATTGATAGATTTTTATTAACCAAAGGTATTAAGGGATATGGGCCAAAGGTGGGTATATGGAGTTAGGTCGTAGATCAGCTATGATCTCACTGAATGGCGGAACAGGCTCAAGGGGCTGAATGGCCTACTCCTGTTTCTATGTTGCTATGTTCCTATTGGTGGCAAGGACAGCAGCGGCGGCAGTGCAGACCTGGGAGGAGCGGCGAGGCGGTATAAAGTGAGCCCGAGGCACAGGTAGGCCCCGCAGCAGCAGCAGCAGCAGCAGCGGCGGCAGTGCAGACCTGGGAGGAGCGACGAGGCGGCGGCGGCGGCGGCGGTACCAACTGAGCACCGGCAGAATTTTCAAAGAGTGACATCAGCAGTCAAAAGTGACGTCAGCACAAGGGGAGGGAGCTGATTGGTGAGTATCTGGTAAGTGTTTATACTTGGCTTTCTTAAAGTTTTAAGTTTATTCCAGCTAGGTTAGTAAATAGTCTGTTAATTAGAGGTATGGCAGGGCAGCTCACACCTGTGGAATGCACATCCTGTGCCATGTGGGAAGTCCTGGACACCTCCTGTGGTCTGGACGACCACATGTGCGGGAAGTGTCGCCAGCTACAGCAGCTCGAGCACTGGGTTACGGAGCTTGATCGGCGGCTGCAGTCACTGCTGTGCATCCGTGAGGCTGAGAGCTACGTGGATAGCACGTTTCAGGAGATGGTCACCCCGCAGCTTAAGAGTGTGCAGGCAGAGAGGGAATGGGTGACTGCCAGACAGAAGAGGAAGACCAGGCAGGTTGTGCAGGAATCCCCGGAGCCCATCTTGCTCACCAACCAGTAATCGGTGCTGAGTACTGGTGAGGGCGATGGTTCCTTTGGGGAGTGCAGCCAGAGCCAAGTTCACAGCACCATGGAAGGCTCAGCTGCACAGTGGGGGGGGAGGGGGTGGAAGAGGAGAGGGAGAGCAATAGTGATAGGCGATTCAATAGTTTAGTGAGGTGGTCAACCCACAGCCTAAGAGCGAGCAGACAGAGAGCAAGTGGGTGACCACCAGACAGAAGACGACCAGGCAGGCAGTGCAGGAGGCCCCGGAGGGCATCTCGCTCTCCAACCGGTATTCTATTCTGAGTACTGGTGGGGGCGATGGTCCCTCTGAGGTGTGTAGTCCAAGCCAAGTCCTCGGCACCACGGGTGGCTCCGCTGCACAGGGAGGGAGGAAAAATAGTGGAAGAGCAATAGTGGTAGGGGATTCAATAGGGAGGGGAGCAGACAGGGGTTTCTGCGGCCGCAGACGTGACTCCAGGATGGTATGTTGCTTCCCTGGTGCCAGGGTCAAGGATGTCACCAAATGGCTGCAGAGCTTTCTGGGGGGAGAGGGTGAGCAGCCAGATGTCGTGGTCCATTTCGGTACCAATGACATAGGTAGAAAGCAGGATGAGGTCCTACAGGCAGAGTTTAGGGAGCTAGGAGTCAAATTAAAAAACAGGACCTCAAAGATAGTAATCTCCGGATTACTCCTGGTGCCACGTGCTAGTGCGTCCAGAAATAGGAGGTTAGAGCAGATGAATGCGTGGCTGGAAGGATGGTGCAGGAGGGAGGGCTTTAGATTCCTGAGGCATTGGGACCGTTTCTGGGGGAGGTGGGACCTGTACAAGCTGGACGGGTTGCCCCTCAACAGAGCTGGGACCAATAGCGGGGGCGGGGGTGGGGGGGGTGGGGTTTGCTAGTGCTGTTGGGGAGGGTTTCAACTAGCTTGGTAGGGGGATGGGAACCTAAGAATAGAGTCAGTAGGGAGGGAAGAAAAACTGGAATTGGAAAACATAAACGTAGAATGTAATTTGGAAGGACAGAGGAATCAAGGGCTAGATAGTAGTCAACAAGGAGGTTTGCCTGTACTAAATGGTATATACTTCAATGCAAGGAGTACGGCGAAAAAGGCAGATGAGCTGAGGGCACAGGGACTATGATATTATAGCTATGTGGCTGAGAGGGGCAGGTATGGCAGCTCAACATTCCTGGTTACAGGATTTTCAGACGGGATAGAGGGGGAGGTAAAAATGGAGGGGGGGTCGCGGTGTTGATTAAAAAACTATTACAGCTGTAAGGAGGAATGATATGTTGGAGGGATCATCAAAGGAGGCCATATGGGTCGAATTGAAAAACAATAAAAGGGGCGATCACACTGCTGGGAGTGTACTATAGACCCCCAAACAGTGAGAGGGAGATAGAAGAGCAAATATGTAGACAAATTTCTGAGAAGTGCAAAAACTTTAGGGCAGTAATAGTAGGGGATATCAACTACCCCGATATTAACTGGGATAAAATTAGTGATGGGTATAGAGGGTGCGGAATTCCTTAAATGCATCCAGGAGAACTTTTTTTTAGCCAGTATGTAGCAAGCCCAACAAGGGAGGGGGTGGTTCTGGACTTAGTTTTAGGGACTGAAGCTGGGCAGATAGAAGGTGTATCAGTGGGGGAGCATTTTGGTGCTAGTGACCATAATTCAGTTAGATTTAAGGTAGTTCTGGAAAAGGACAAGCATAGACCAGGAATAAAGATTCTAAATTGGGGAAAAGCAAGTTTTGCTAAGCTCAGAAGGGATTTAGCCATAGTGGACTGGAAACAGACACTTGAAGGTAAATCAGTGTCAGAGCAGTCGGAGGCATTCAAGGAGGAGATCCGGAGGGTTCAGACCAAATATGTGCCCTTAAAGAAAAAAGGTGGGACTAACAAATCTAGAGCCCCCTGGATGTCTAGGGACATTCAGGGTAGGATAAAGAAAAAAGGGAGGCGTATGACAGATACCGAGGGCTAAATACTCCAGAATCTTTAGAGGAGTACAGAAAGTGCAGGGGTGCAATTAAAAAGGATATTAGGAAATCAAAGAGAGAGCATGAAAAATTCTTGGCAAGTAAAATCAAGGAAACCCCAAAGATGTTTTATAAATATATTAAGAGTAAGAGGATAATTAAAGAAAGGGTAGGGCCTATTAGAGATCATGAAGGTAATCCATGTGTGGAGGCGGGAGACGTCGGTAGGGCTCTTAATGAATACTTTGCATCTGTTTTCACAAAGGAGAGGGGCGAAGCAGACATTGCTATCAGGGGGGAGGAGTGTGAAATATTAGATGAAATAAACATAGTGAGAGAGGAAATATTTAGGGGTTTAGCAGCTTTAAAAGTGGATAAATCCCCAGGCCCAGATGAAATGTATCCCAGGCTGTTAAGCGAAGCAAAAGAGGAAATAGCAGAGGCCCTGACGGTCATTTTCCAATCCTCTCTGGCTTCAGGTGTGGTGCTGGAGGACTGCTAATGTGTACCCTTGTTTAAAAAGGGAGAAAAGGATAGACCGAGTAATTACAGGCCAGACAGCCTAACCTCGGTGGTGGGAAAATTATTGGAAAGAATTCTGAAGGACAGGATAAATCTTCATTTAGAAAGGCACAGATTAATTAAGGATAGTCAGCATGGATTTGTTAAGGGAAGGTCATGTCCTACAAACTTGATTGAATTTTTTGAGGAGGTAACAAGGACGGTAGATGAGGGTAGTGCATTTGATGTAGTGTATATGGACTTTAGCAAGGCTTTTGATAAGGCTCCACATGGCAGACTGGTCACAAAGTTAAAAGCCCATGGGATCCAGGGCAAAGTGTCAAGTTGGATTTAAAACTGGCTCGGAGGCAAGAAGCAGAGGGCAATAGTTGATGGGTGTTTTTGTGACTGGAAGGCTGTTTCCAGTGGGGTTCCGCAGGGCTCAGTACTAGGTCCCTTGCTTTTTGTGGCATATATCAATGATCTAGACTTGAATATAGGGGGAATGATTAAGAAGTTTGCAGATGATACTAAAATTGGCTGTGTGGTTGATACTGAAGAAGGAAGCTGTAGATTGCAGGAAGGTATCAATAAATTGGTCAGGTGGGCAGAACAGTGGCAAATGGAATTCAATCCGGAGAAGTGTGAGGTAATGCATTTGGGGAGGGCTAATAAGGAAAGGGAATACACTTTAAATGATAGGACACTGAGTAGTGTAGAGGAACAAAGGGACCTTGGAGTGCATGTCCACAGATCCCTGAAAGTAGCAGGCCAGGTAGATAAGGTGGTTAAGAAGGCATACGGAATGCTTGCCTTTATTAGCCGTGGCATAGAATACAAGAGCAGGGGGGTTATGCTTCAACTGTATAAAACACTAGTTAGGCCTCAGCTAGAGTACGGCATGCAGTTCTGGTCACCACATTACAGGAAAGATGTGATTGCACTAGAGAGGGTCCAGAGGAGATTTACAAGGGTGTTGCCAGGAGTAGAGAATATTAGCTATGAGGAAAGACTGGATAGGCTGGGTCTGTTTTCCTTGGAACAGAGGAGGCTGAGGGGAGACCTTATTGAGGTGTATAAAATTATGAGCGGCCTAGATAAAGTGGATAGAAAGGACCTAGTTCACTTAGCAGAGGGGTCAAAAACCAGGGGGCACGGATTTAAAGTAATTGGTTGGAAGGTTTAGAGGAGATTTGAGGGGAAATTTCTTCACCCAGAGGGTTGTGGGGGTCTGGAACTCACTGCCTGAAAGGGTGGTAGAGGCAGAAACCCTAACCACATTTAAAAAGTACTTGGATGTACACTTGGGATGCTGTAACCTGCAGGGCTACAGACCAAGAGCTGGGAAGTGGGATTAGGCTGGATAGCTCTTTGTTGGCCGCCGCGGACACGATGGGCCGAAATGGCCTCCTTCCGTGCTGTAACTTTCTATGATTCTATGATTCTAGGTGCCATCTTTCGGATGCGATGTTAAACTGAGGCCCTCTGCTCTCTCAGGTGGATGTAAAAGATCCCATGGGACTATTTCAAGGAAGAGCAGGGCATCCCCGGTGTCCTGGACAATATTTATCCATCAATCAATATCTTGAAAACTGATTATCTGGTCATTATCACATTACTGTTTGTGGGAGCTTGCTGTGTGGAAATTGGCTGCCAAGTTTCCTACATTACAACAGTGACTGCAATTCAAAAGTACTTCATTGGCTGTAAAGAACATAAGAAATAGGAGCAGGAGTAGACCATTAGGCCCTTCGAGCCTGCTCCGCCATTCAATGAGATGATGGCTGAACTTTTGCCTCAATTCCATTCACCGGCCCTATCCATATCCCTTGATGCCCTTACTAGTCAGAAATCTATCGACTTCTGTTTTGAATATACTCAATGACTGAGCCTCCACAGCTCTCTGGGGTAGAGAATTCCAAAGATTCACCACCCTCTGTGTGAAGAAATTTTTTCTCATCTCAGTCCTGAATGGCCTACCCTTTATCTTGAGGCTGTGGCCCCTGGTTCTAGACCCCCCAGCCAAGGGAAGCATTCTCCCAGCATCCATCCTATCAAGCCTTGTAATAATTTTGTATGCTTCAATGAGATCCCCTCTCATTCTTCTGAATTCAAGAGAATACAGGCCTAGTTTACTCAATCTCTTCTCATACGACAATCCCGCCATCCTAGGAATCAATCTCGTGAACCTTCGTTGCACTCCCTCTTTGGCAAGTATATCCTTCCTTAGGTAAGGAGACCAAAATTGTACACAGTACTCCAGGTGTGGTCTCACCAAGGCCCTATATAATTGGAGTAAGACTTTTTTACTCCTGTACTCAAATCCTCTTGTAATGAAGGCCAGCATACCACTTGCCTTCCTAATGGCTTGCTGCACCTGCACATTCACTTTCAGTGACTCATGTACAAGGTGTTGGATTGCAAAACTGGGCCTGTGAATCAAAGCCTGAATCCTCTAGTCTTTAAATATATTAACCAAAGCTGTAGGGAGGGCTGTAGTACTAGAAATCATATTCAAAGGATGTTTAGCTTCATGTATTAGGAAATATATATAAAACGTACATGTAGCATTTAGGTAGCAGCGAAGCATGATGGGATACTTGACCATCATATTAACCCTCTTTAACTAAGTACTGTAGAAATAGCGGACCACAGCATAGTTACTACTCTTAGTCTCCGTCTTTGTTGTTATCAGTGTTACAGAAGCAGTGTTTAATGCAGCTGGCTTTCTGAGAGGTAAAGGAAACTGAACTTCATAGGGAGTCGGCCATTTCTATCTCTGCCTCAAACACCTTATCTTCCTTTGTAATGTCTGCTCGCAACCAAAAGCTGACATTGTTTATCATCTCAAGAATTAAGCAACCTTGCTCACAGAAACTAGAAACTAGGTGTTATGTTATATGTCAGAACACTTCAGGGCGGCTCCCGACATTGAGTGACTAATCACGCCAACCAATAAGGGAGTAACGGTAGTGACGCTATTTGTATATGTACGCCTACTTTTGCAACCTATGGGCGTTACCTATCGAAAGATATATCAAGGCTTGTAGATTGTATTTCATCGAGAGGAAAGGTTTGATTCTGGGGAAATCACCCTCTCTCCCTTTGTGCACAAGGCCTTCCAGCCATTTACTAATAAACTTTTACTTCGTCAGCAGTTCCGTCTCCGTGTGGTTTTGCTCCAAAAATTCGAATCTAACAAAGGACACCCCGGTCCCTTTGAGCATCTGCATTCCCCAATCTTTCACCATTTAGGAAATACTCTGCCTTTCTGCTTTTTCTACCAAAGTGGATAACTTCACATTTGCTTTGGGATGTCTGCTGGTCGTGAAAGGTGCCAAATAAATGCAAGTCTTTCTTTCAACAACAATTTGTATTTATATAGTGCCTTTAACATTGTAAAACATTCCAAGGTGCTTCACAGGAGCATTATCAGACAATATTTGACACAGAGTTCCTCACTTTCATTGGCCACTTGGTTCCCCACTATGTTTGGTATGTAACTGTGACAAAGGTAAACTAGTCCTTCTCGACCTTTCTGCAGCCTTTGACACGGCTGACCACTCTATCCTCTTCTCCATTGTCATCCAGCTAGGCGTGACTGCACTCACCTGCTTCCATTCTTATCTATCTAATTGTAGCCAGAGAATCACCTGCAATGCCTTTGTTTCCCACTCCCGCATCGTTAACTCTGGTGTCCCCCAAGGATCCAACCTTGACCCTCTCCTATTTGTCATCTACGTGCTGCCCCTCAGTGACATCATCTGAAAACACAGCATCACTTTCCACCTGTAGGCTGACGACACCCAGCTCTCCCTCACCACCACTTCTCTTGACTCTTCCACGGTCTCTAAATTGTCGGACTGCTTATTCGACATCCAGTACTGGATGAGCAGAAATTTCCTCCAACTAAATATCGGGAAGACAAAAGCCACTGGCTTTGGTCCCCGCCACAAACTCCGTTCCCTAGCCATTGATTTAATCTCCCTCCCTAGCATCTGTCTGAGGCTGTACCAGGCTGTTTGCAACTTTGGTGTCATATTTGACCCTGAAATGAGCTTCCGATCACATATCCGTGGCATAACTAATACTGCCTATTTCCACCTCCTTAACATCGCCCGTCTCCGCCCCTGCCTCAGCTCATCTGCTGCTGAAACCCTCATTCATGCCTTTGTTACTTCTAGACTTGACTTGTCCAACACACTCCTGGCTGGCCTCCCATGTTCTGCCCTATGTAAACTTGAGGTCATCCAAAACTAAGCTGCCCGTGTCCTAATTCGCACCAAGTCCTGTTCACCTATCACTCCCGTGCTCACTGATCTACATTGGCTCCCGGTTAAGCAACGCCATGATTTTAAAATTCTCATCCTTGTTTTCAAATCCCTCCATGGCTTTGTCCCCTCCCTAGCTCTGTAATCTCCTCCAGCCCCACAACACCCCGAGATATCAGTGCTCCTCTAATTCTGGCCTCTTGAGCATCCCTGATTTTAATCGCTCAACCATTGACAGCCATGCCTTCAGATGCTTAGGCCCTAAGCTCTGGAATTCCTTCCCTGAACCTCTCTGCTTCTCTACCTCTCTTTCCTCCTTTAAGACACACCTTAAAACTTACCTCTTTGACCAAGTCTTTGGTCATCTGCCCTAATTTCACCTTATGTGACTCGGTGTCAAATTTTTGGCTTATAACACTCCTGTGAAGCACCTTGGGATGTTGTACTTACATAGCTCCTTTAATGTAGTAAAAGTTGCTGTTGTATGCTTTTTGTGTCTTGATGGTGGAGATTCGACAATGGTAATGCTGTTGAATGTCAAGTGGACTCTCTCTTGTTGGAGATGGTCATTGCCTGCCACTTTTGAGGCATGATTGTTGTTTGACATTTATCAGCCCAAGCCTGAATGTTGTCCAGGTCTTGATGCATGCGGGTAGCGAGTGCTTGCTTCATTACCTGAGGAATTGAGAATGGAACTGAACACTGCACAATCATCCTGATTCCCATTGACTTCAATTTTACTAGGGCTCCTTGATGCCAAGCTTGGTCAACTGCTCCCTTAATATCATGGGCAGTCATTTTCACCTCACCTCTGAAATTCAGCTCTTTTGTCCATGTTTGGACCAAAGCTGTAATGAGGTCTGGAGCAGAGTGGTCCTGGCGAAACTTAAACTGAGCATCGGTGAGCAGGTTATTGGTGAGTAAGTGCCACTTAATAGCACTGTTGATGACAGCTTCAATCACTTTGCTGATGATTGAAAGTAGGCTGATGGAGCGGTAATTGGCCGGATTGGATTTGTCCTGTTTTTTGTGGACGACATATCTAAGCAATATTCCATTTTGTTGGGTAGATGCCAGTGTTGTAGCTGTACTGCAACAGCTTGGCTAGAGGAGTGGCTAGTTGAGGCACAAGTCTTCAGCACTACAGCCGGGATGTTGTCGGGGCCCATAGCCTTTGCTGTATCCAGTGTGCTCAGCCATTTCTTGATACTGTATTACGTGGAGTGAATCGAATTGGCTGAAGACTGGCTTCTGTGATGGTGGGGGCGTCAGGAGGAGGCTGAAATAGATCATCCACTCGGCACTCCTGGCTGAAGAAGGCTGCGAACGCTTCAGCCTTGGCTTTTGCACTCGCGTGTTGGGCACTGCCATCATTGAGGATGGGGATGTTCTTGGAGCCTCCTCCTCCCATTAGTTGTTTAACTGTTCACCATCATTCATGACTGGATGTAGCAGGACTGCAGAGCTTTGATCTGATCCATTGGTTGCGAGATTGCTTAGCTCGGTCTATAGCATGCTGCTTCCGCTGTTTAGCATGCATGTAGTCCTGTGTTGTAGCTTCACCAGGTTGGCACCTCATTTTTAAGTACACCTGGTGCTGCTCTTGGCATGGTCTTCTACACTCTTCATTGAACCAGAGTTGGTCCCCTGGCTTGATGATAATGGTAGATTGAGGGATATGCCGGACCATGAGGTTACAGATTGTGGTGTATACAACTCCGCTGCTGCTGATGGCCCACTGCGCCTCATGGATGTCCAGTTTTGAGCTGCTAGATCTGTTCTGAATCTATCCCATATAGCATGGTGGTAGTGCCATAGAACATGGTGGAGGGTGACGCAAGAAAACTACTAGGCACTTGCTCTGAGTATTAAATAAGGCTTTAATCAACTGTTTTTCAACATGGAGATCTAGTTGTGTCCTTCACCAGTTCCTGTTAAAGAATGTCCTGAGCAAGCTGGGCCCATGCCCGAGTATTTATACTCTCACTGGACAGCGCCACCAGCAGGCCGCCCAGTATTATTACATAAGTCATTTCCACATGAATGACAAGATTCATGTCAGAGGGTGCCTTCAGTGTGAAGATGGGACTTTGTCTTTACAAGGACTGCGCCATGGTCACTCTGACCAATACTGTTAGACAGATGCATCTGCGACAGTTAGATTGATGAGCACGAGGTCAAGTAGGTTTTTCCCTTGAGTTGGTTCTCTCACCACTTGCTGCAGGCTCAGTCTGGCAGCTATGTCCTTCAGAACTTGGCCAGCTCGGTCAGTAGTGGTGCTACTGAGCTCCTCTTGGTGATGGACATTGAAGTCCCCCACCCAGAGTACATTCTGTGCCCTTGCTACCCTCAATGCTTCTTCCAAGTGGTGTTCAGCATGGAGGAGTACAGATTCATAAGCTGAGGCAGGGCAGTAGGTAATAATCAGCAGGAGGTTTCCTTGCCCATGTTTAACCTGATGCCATGAGACTTCATGGGGTCCGGATCAATGGTGAGGGCCACCCCCTCCCTACTGTATACCACTGTGCCGCCATCTCGGTTCTGCCGGTGGAATGGTGATGGTGATGGAGAAGTCTGGGATGTTGGTTGAAAGGTACGATTCTGTGAGTATGACTATGTCGAGCTGCTTCTTGACTGGTCAGTGGGACAGCTCTCCCAATTTTGGCACAAGTCCTCAGGGTTGATTGGGCTGGGTGTGCCTTTGTCGTGTCTGGTTTTATTCTTAACGGCCGAGAATTTCGTGAACCCCAGATTAGCTGCCGGTGTCACTGTCGGCGGGTATCCAGTGCTGGTAGGACCGAAAAATTGGTGCTGGGAACAAATTAACATTTACCCAGCACTAAACTCACCATGCAACATCGCCCTAGCGGTGTTCATCCTGGTAGAAGGCCCCAATGTAGCGTGGCCGAAGCATCATTGCAGCTAGAACAGCCTGCTCTGAAAGCGAGGCTGTCATTTCAGAAAGCATTAAAGGGGAAATGCCTTCTGAAATTAAAAAAATAAAAATCATGTAAAAATAGGCAGTTTTCAGTCCTTAAAGCTCAACAGCCTTCTAAAAAAAAAAATCAAAAAGAATTCCCAAATGGGAGTCTTCAGCTCATAAAGCTGAATTCCCTTCCGCACCGAAAAAAATGGAAAAAGTGCTTCAGCAGTAACACAAATGACTCAGCAAGCCAGGGAAGTGGCACCAGGGTCTCGCACGCAGCACTCCAGCTTTGTGCAGGGGGTCAACACTGAAAGAGAGGTCCTCTACCCACAGGGGCCAGGAGGCCCTCCAGAAAGAACGATGTGGGACCAGATCACCGAGGCCGTTTCTGCCAGCAGTGTCAGCCCCACCACCTGGCTCCAGTGCCCAAAGAAGCTGCAAGACCTCAGATAAGTGGTCAAGGTCAGTGAATGCATCTTCAAACGTCATCTCCTACCAACTGCACCACTAGCCTCACACACTGCTCATTGCATGACCCCACCCCCCACCACTCACATACCAACAATCTGTACCAAACACGAGGCACACCTCCCATTCCTAGCTTCACCTCACCCTCTTGGAGGAGACGGTGCGGGCCATTCATGGCAGGGGCTTGGCTGAGCCCTTGACCAGCGGCGGGGCTGCAAGAATACAAGATGCTGGTATCCTCATACATTATCCTCCTTCTGGCATGCACCTCTGGCTTTCCCACCCTCCCCTCACCATAACTCCACCCTTTTGCCTTCCTCATTTCACACACCCAATAAATGCAGCCTGCCCAGCCAATGGGTGACAAAGAAGAGGAAGAGGAGAGTGAAGAACAAGAAGAAACACCGTCACTCGATTTCACACCCCCAGCCACCAGATCGTCAAGATCGACCAGCAAGGCCATTTGCAGTGTCCCCCACTGAAAGTCAGCAGCCTTCCACCAGCCATGCTGCTGCCACTGGGGTAGCACTGTGTGACATCAGTAGGATAGGCAAAGGCACACACAAGACAGTCACTAAAGGAATGTATAAGGGTGATAAGTTGATTTCTTGATGTCATATTGGATGGATAGGTGTATAAAGTTGGATTGGAAAGTTTGCTTTGTGGTAGCTTTTATTTCAGCACTGTGGTCAAGAGGGCGCTGTGATGGTCAGTAACAGAGGGAAGGTAAGGGCTGGTATTTTCTTTACCCCCCCCCCCCGCTCCGTTGCTGGCTCCATCCCGCTGTTGAAAATGAACTTACATTAAAGGGTCCTATTAAGCCCATCCAGCACGTTACTCGGCCCAATTAGATGGAACAGGTCTGATGACATCATTCATGACGAGTTTTCAGCCGGGATCTTTAAAGGGACCATGGCCACATTACATTTGACATTTAATCTAACATAGTGCTGTCAGTGTTCTACAGCATTGGCGTGCTACAAACACTGACAATGACTACACAGAGGCAGAGGGCTGCACCCAAGTTCTCTGATGACTCCCTCCATATGCTTATGGAGGGAGTCAGAGCATGCAGGGAGGTCCTCTTCCCTTCCGATGGGCGGAAGAGACCTCCCCAGGAGACTAAGACAGCCTGGTTGCAGATTGTAGAGGATGTCAACAGCAGGGATATGTTCAGGAGGACCTGGGTGCAGTGCTGCAAACATTTCAATGATCTCGTTAGATCAGGAAACGTTAGTACAAAGCCACACTCAACTGTACCCTGCTGTGCCATTCATCACATCCCCGTCACTCTGCCTTCTCTACCCTACTTCTGCACATCCTTACTCACACCAACATACCTTGTACCTCCACCCATCGCTCTCTTTCTATCTACATTATCACATCCCCATCTCACTAGCCACCCCTCACACTCACCCTAGTGCAATCATACCAACTAACAACACACAAGAGTAGCTACTTGGGTGTTTTATCCAATGTTTATGTAAAGTTTCTGTTAATGTGGTGTCAAACATAAAACTTTATTTTCAACACTTTCTGGTCTTGGACAGATTTGCATGCACCTTTGGAAGTGGCTTCGTGAGTTGCAGTGAATGGCGAGACATAACGGTACCCTCCGCAATGGTGATGTGTGTGAAAAGAATGGCTTGGGCATTCGAGGGATGCTTTATGGTGTTGGTTTGGGGCAGTGCCAACCTGGCGCATCATGGCAGCCATATGGGTGTACAGCGTAAAGTTAACTAAATCTGGCCATGATGAGGCCATCCCTGGCCTCCTGGGCAGTAAGGTGCTCGGGTGCTGATGCCCTCTGTCCTGTGCAGCATCAGGTGATTGCGGAGAAGGTTGGCGGTGATGTTGGTGCTGCTGCTGGTGTTGGGGCTCATCGTGGTCCGATTCTGAGGACCAAGGTGAGACAGTATAAACGCCACTCATGTTGATGGAATAGATGGCCGGTAAAGTACAGATGACAGAAGCAT
Organism: Somniosus microcephalus; assembly: GCF_052327205.1. Taxonomy (NCBI): domain Eukaryota; kingdom Metazoa; phylum Chordata; class Chondrichthyes; order Squaliformes; family Somniosidae; genus Somniosus; species Somniosus microcephalus. Next base: position 190,535,203 of record NC_140993.1, read on the forward strand.
TCTGTCAATGGTGAGAGAGTTCTTCCAATGAGGTGACACTGGATGGAGACATAGCTGGAAACACTAGCAGCCTGCAAAATCTGTGCTGGAAATAGACTGAGCAACAGCTTCTGCCTGAGGAATGTGATCATCTGTCAGGTGGGAGCTTTTACGATACATTTCATGCTATTAAGTAATCAGCTGGAGCATTGGCCACGGAACTCCCACCTTAGGTTCGCAGACGTGGTCCCCGAGCTGCGTGCATCCCTTGGCCATGCAGGGAAATTAAAAAAGTAAGTGAAAAAAGATGCTTAAGTGCCTGTAAACAACCTGATAATCATCTCAGTTGGGTCCCCCACCACTGCCGGTTGGGTCAGCTACATGATGAGAGATGTACCTGGGGGGAAAGGTTTCCAACCTGCTGTCAAAAATAACAACTTTTCCACCCACCCGGTCCACTACCACCCCAGAAAATTCTGGCCAAGGTGTTGGACAAATGTCGAATGGGGAATTGTGGTTGTGGTCACTGGTACCGCAAGTGGATCATTCCATCCCAGGTATCCAGGCCAGAAAAGGTACTCTCTGGGTCGTATCCTTCCTTTTGCTTTCTCCTCTTCTGTGTCTTCCTCTTCCCTCTGCGAGCGGAAGCTGTAAATCTGAACTAAAAGCAGAAAATACTGAAAATACTCAGCAAGTCAGGTAGCATCTCAACTTGAGATGTGAACTCTGTTTCTCTCTCCATGGATCCTGCCTGATCTGCTGAGTATTTCCAGCATTTTCTGTCTCCTCAGATGCCTTCCTTTACCATCCGAGGCCTTGCAAGCATCCAGCAGCACTCCCTGCACTCTTAAAATGTTTTAAACACGCATTGCAGCAAGCCACTACTTCAATAAAATTTTAAAAATCCAGTCCAAAAGCTTAAATGCAAATTTACCTGAAAGATGTATGTGTCCCTTGAAGAGGTACTGTCAGCGTCTGTCAGTCTGCTTAACGCTCCGTTTTCAGAACGAACTTAGGAGCCAGCGCTGAACCCAGCACTAAGGTCGAAATTTGCTGGTGTGACATTAAGTTGGCATCACCCTCTCTTCATTTACATGTCCAGGGCCAGCGCTGCTATCGGGTCCCGTGCCAGAGAAGCGCGCTAGAGTGGCAGCTGCCATTTTTTGCTGGGACAGCGGCACAAATGGCTGGCGATAAGTGGCCCAATTTCTAGGCCTTCATTTTTTGTAGCAGTTTGATGTAACTGAGTGGCTTGCTAGGCCATTTCAGAGGGTAGTTAAGAGTCAACCACATTGCTATAGGCCTGGAGTCACATATAGGCCAGACCGGTTAAGGGCGGCATATTTCCTTCCCTAAAGAACATTAGTGAACGAGATGGGCTTTTACGACAATCCAGAAGTTTCATGGTCACTAGCTTTTTTTTAAATTTAATTTTTTTATTTAATAAACTGAATTTAATTTCCCCAGCTGTCGCGGTGGGATTTGAACTCACATCTCCGGAGCATTAATCCAGGCCTCTGGATTACTGGTCAAGTAACTTAACTGGAAAGCTTTTCCTGATTACTCTGTTTAATGCAAAGTAATAACTGTGTGCACACTGAAAGCAATAGATGGGTATCTCCACACATACTACAATGCCCAGGTTTGTTCTTGATCTGAATAATGTAAGATGTCCAGGATTACAAAGATAAACTTTAGATCACTGCTTAAATAAGCACTTCGATATGTAATAGTACTTTAAATGATTGATGCTTTGGAGCATTAAGGAGACACTGAGCATTATTTATCTGAGATTTTCAAACAATTCCATTAGTAAGCAGACCTCCTGTAGATATTCTTGGAAGAAATGCAGTGGAATCCACCTCCCATATTAACTGGCTGAATTTACCGAGAGGGGACAGCCTTGCACAGTGAATTCAAATTGGCAGTGAATGCGGCACCATTGTGAAGAGCCAAAGCTCCAGAAAGCTGCACAGCTCCAGTCATCCTTAAAGTGGATTTTAGTCCGCTCAGTGTGAATTTCTAATGAAAAGACAGGTGTTGACAATCATCAAGAGATCTGACATGACACCCACCACAAAACCTGTGTTTTCCCCTATAATTTCTTTGGCTCAGCATTTTCCTAGCAGATAAGGGAATTAGGGGTTACGGTGAGAGGGCACGGAAGTGGACGTGAGTCTAGATTCAGATCAGCCATGATCCTATTGAATGGTGGAGCACGCCTGAGGGGCCGTATGGCCTACTCCTGCTCCTATTTCTTATGTTCTTAATATAATGCAGCGAGGTCAGATTTACTTGGCACAGAGTCCAAACTGAGGCTACTGCCTTTAACAACAACAACAACGTGTATTTATCTAGCACCTTTAACATAGTAAAATGTCTCAAGGCACTTCACAGGAGCAGAGCCAGTGGACCAGGGTGGAATCGGAGCAGCAGCGGGAGCAGAATAAAGAACGTGGCGAGAGGAGGCCTGAGAGCAGAGCCAGCAGGGTAGGAGCAGCGAGGGGCCAGTTCAATAACAAAAAAAATCAAAGTGTGACATCACAGGTAAACAGTGTGAGGAAGGATGTTCTTGCCATGGAGGGAGTGCAGCGAAGATTCTCCAGACTGATACCTGGGACGGCAGGAATGACATATGAGGAGAGATTGGGTCGATTGGGCTTATACTCGCTGGAGTTTAGAAGAATAAGAGGGGATCTCATTGAAACTTATGAAATTCTAACAGGACTAGACAGACTGGATGCAGGAAGGATGTTCCCGATGGCGGGGGGAGTCCAGAATCAGGGGTCACAGTCTAAAGATAAGGGGTAAGCCATTTAGGACAGAGATGAGGAGGAATTTCTTCACCCAGAGTGTGGTGAACCTGTGGAATTCTCTACCACAGAAGGCCAATGCATTAAATATATTCAAGAAGGAGTTAGATATATTTCTTAAGGCTAAAGGGATCAAGGAATATGGGGAGAAGGCAGGGACAGGGTACTGAGTTTGGATGATCAGCTATGATCTCATTGAATGGCGGAGCAGGCTCGAGGGGACGAATGGCCTACTCCTGCGCCTATCTTCTATGTTTCTATGTAACAGGTAGGTGATTGGTGGGGAGTATTTCTTTTCTCTTAGGACTGAGGGCTAAGTTACAGTAAAGACCTGTAGCGTATAACTAAATTTATAAGTAACTAAACTTATTTTAATAAATGTAATAAATTGAACAAGGTTATAACCTTGTTTACCTAGAGTAAAAACTATAAATAGACAATTAATTGATATTGATATAATTAATTAAATAAAATACAATAGAAATGGCAAGGCAGGCAATGTGTTGCAGCTGTAGCATGTGGGAGCTGGTGGACACCAGTGTGATCCACAACGACCACATCTGCAGTGAGTGTCTGCAGCTCGAGGAACTTTGGCTCAGAGTTGATGAGCTGGAGTCCGAGCTGCAGACATTGCGATACATCAGGGAGGGAGAAAGTTACATGGACACTTTGTTCCAGGAGGCAGTCACATCCCTGAGGTTAAATACTTCAGATTTGGCCCGTGGTCAGGGGCAGGGGTGTTTGACTGCAAGTGAGGCAGGTATGGGGATCCAGGAGGTAGCAATGGAGGAGTCTCAGCCCTGCACTTGTCCAACAGTTAGGAGGTTCTTGCAACCTGTGTGGATGAGAGCAGGGACTGCAGGGAGAATGAGCAAACTGACCACGGCACCGTGGTACAGGCGGCCATTCAAGTAAGGGGTGTAAAAGGAATGTCATAGGGGTAGGAGACAGTATAGTTAGGGGAATAGATACTGTTCTCTGCAGCCGAGAGCGTGAGTCCCAAAGGCTATGTTGCCTGCCCGGTGCCAGAGTTAAGGACATCTCCTCGGGGCTGGAGAGGGACTTGGGAGTGGGAGGGGAAGGATCCAGTTGTCATGGTCCACGTAGGAACCAACGACATAGGTAAGACTAAGAAAGAGGTTCTGCTGACGGAGTATGAGCAGCTAGGGTCTAAATTAAAAAGCAGAACCACAAAGGTAATAATCTCTGAATTACTACCTGAGCCACGAGCAAATTGGCATAGGGTCAATAAGATCAGAGAGTTGAATGCGTGGCTGAAGGATTGGTGTGGGAGAAATGGGTTTCGATTCATGGGGCACTGACACCAGTACTGGGGAAAGAAGGAGCTGTTCTGTTGGGACGGCCTTCACTTGAACCATGCTGGGATCCAGTATCCTGGCGAATCGAATAACTAGGGCTATAGATAGGGCTTTAAACTAAATAGTGGAGGGGAAAGTTCAAGTGAGGAGAAATTTAGAAAGTTATAGAGAAAGGACAGGGCAATAGTGCAGGGTAGCGATATGGGCAATGAAAACCACAGTGTGACAGGAAGGGACAGAGCGTACAAACATAAGAGTGCACCAGTAAATAAGGTGAGAGTAGGGAAAAATGATAAAAAGACAAAATAAAGCTCTTTATCTGAATGCACGCAGCATTCATAACAAGATTGATGAATTGCCGGCACAAATAGAAATAAATGGGTATGATCTAATAGCCATCACAGAGATGTGGTTGCAATGTGACCAAGGCTGGGAACTGAATATTCAAGGGTATTTTACATTTTGGAAAGATAGACAGAAAGGAAAAGGAGGTGGGGTACCTCTGTTAATAAAGGAAGCGATCAGTACAATAGTGAGAAATGATCTTGGCTCAGAGGTTCCAGATGTAGAATCAATTTGGGTGGAGGTAAGAAATAGTAAGGGAAAGAAGGCACTTGTGGGGGTAGTCTATAGGCCCCCGAACAGTAGCCACACTATAGGACAGAGTATAAATCAATGGAATAATGGGGGCTTTTAAAAAAGGTACTGCAATAATAGTGGGCGATCTTAATCTTCATATAGATTGGACAAATCAAATTGGCAAAAGCAGCCTGAGGACGAGTTCATAGAGTGTATTCGGGACAGTATCTTGGAACAATACGCTGTGGAACTGACCAGGGAACAGGCTATTGTAGATCTGGTAATGTGTCATGAAACAGGATTAATTAATGATCTTATAGTAAAGGATCCTCTAGGGAATAGTGATCATAATATGATAGAATTCCACATTCAGTTTGAAGGTGAGAAACTTGGGTCTGAAACTAGAGTGTTAAACTTAAATAATGGCAATTACAAAGATATGAGGAGAGAGTTGGCTAAAGTGGATTGGGAAACTAGATTAGAAGGCAAGACAGTAGATAAGCAATGGCAGACATTTAAAGAGATATTTCATGACTCTCAGCAAAGATATATTTCAGTGAGAAAGAAAGACTCGAAGAGAAGGATGAACCAACCATGGCTAACCAAGGAAGTTAAGGATGGTATCAAATTGAAAGAAAAGGCATACAATGTTGCAAAGATTAGTGGTAGGCTGGAAGATTGGGAACATTTTAGAAACCAGCAAATGATAACCAGAATAATAAGAGAGAGAAAATAGCTTATGAGAGTAAACTAGCAAGAAATATAAAAACTGACAGTAAGAGCTTCTACAAGTATATAAAAAGAGAGTAGTTAAAGTAAACATTGGTCCCTTAGAGGACGAAACTGGGGAAATAGTAATGGGAAACAAGGAAATGGCAGAGGCATTGAACAAATATTTTGTACCTGTCTTCACAGTAGAGGACACGAAAAACATCCCAGTAATAGTAGAAAATCAAGGGGCAAAAGGGAGGGAGGAACTTAAAACAATCACTATCACTAGAGAAAAAGTGCTAGGCAAACTTATGGGTCTAAAGGCTGATAAGTCCCCTGGACCTGATGGCCTGCATCCTAGGGTCTTAAAAGAAGTGGCTACAGAGATAGTGGATGCATTAGTTGTAACCTTCCAAAATTCCCTTAACTCTGGAAAAGTCCCAGCGGATTGGAAAACTGCAAATGTAATGCCCTTATCCAAAAAAGGAGGGAGACAGAAAGCAAGAAACTATAGGCCAGTTAGCCTAACATCTGTCATTGGCAAAATGCTCGAATCCATTATTAAGGAAGTAATAGCAGGACATTTAGAAAATCATAATACAATCAAACAGAATCAACATGGTTTTATAAAAAGGGAAATCGTGATTGACAAATCTATTAAGAGTTCTTTGAGGAGGTAACGAGCAAGGTGAATAAAGGGAAACCAGTAGATGTAGTGTATTTGGATTTCCAAAAGGCATTCGACAAGGTGCCACAATAAAGGTTACTGCATAAGATAAGAGCTCATGGTGTTGGGGGTAATATATTAGATTGGATAGAGGATTGGCTAACTCACAGAAAATAGAGAGTCGGGATAAATGGGTAATTTTCAGGATGGCAATCTGTAACTAGTGGGGTGCCACAGGGATCAGTGCTGGGGCCCCAATTATTTTCAATCTATATTAATGAGTTGGATGAAGGAAGATAGTGTATTGTAGGCAAATTTGCGGACGATACAAAGATAGGTGGGAAAGCAAGTTGTGAGGAGGACATAAAGGCTGGGATCTTACCTGAAGAGGCGCATTGGGGGCGGGACTGCTGCCTTTCGGGTTCTAGTCACACCTCCAGCGATGTCCGACGCACAGATACTATTTTGCATCAATTGGCCTTGTTAAGCCCGCCCTGCGGGCTTGTTGGCCAGTTAAGAGAAAGTCGGTGTTAGATGACCTCAGTTGATGACATGTCATCTGCCAGTTTTCTTAAAGGGGCCACCCATTTCTTTTTGACATGATTTTTTCAGTGTTTGACAGCATTGAGGTGCTGCAAACACTAACACTCACTGTACAAAGGTGAGCCCTTGCACCCAGGCTCTCCAGTGACTCTCTCCTTAGGCTAAAACAGATGGCAGCTGCAGGTGAGGTTACAGAAGCGATCTGTCACTAGTGAGAGAGGTTCTCCCAATGAGATGGGACTACACAAACACTTCAAAGCATGTCACATACAGAAAATTCTAAACACATTAAAAATGACTTTCCCAACATTTTCTTATCTCTGCAACCCGTGTCCCATTGGATCCTTCACACCACTTCTGCAGTTGTCATCAATACACAAACGTTACAGTAGACCCACAGCAAACCACATTTACCCTGGTGGGGTTTCCAGACGCCGTGAAGCCCGCAGTAGAAGTATCAATATTGGAAAAAGCCTGTTAACTGCCTATTAACTACCTGTTAACAAGCAGTTAAGTGGCTATAATCCTCTTCCCACCGCTAGGAGTCGGGTCTCTGTGCAAATCGGGGAACCGACTCCTGGGAAGATTGATTGGAGATGGGTTGGAAGTGGGTTTGGGACCCGCTGCCAATCTTTTTGATTTTGTCAGCAGTCCCACCTCCAAACCCAACCCCTGAGCGCTGGCAAAATCGCCCCCACAGAGTCTACAAAGGGATATAGATAGGTTAAGTGAGTGGGCAAGAATTTGACAGATGGAGTATAATGTGGGAAAATGTGAAGTTATCCACTTTGGGAGGAAGAATAGAAAAGAAAAATATTATTTAAATGGAGAAAGACTACAGAATGCGGCGGTACAGAGAGATTTGGATGTCCTCATACATGAAACACAAAAAGTTAACATGCAGGTGCAGCAAGTAATTAGTAGAGCAAATGGAATGTTGGCCTTTATTTCAAGGGGGATAGAGCATAAAAGTAGGGAAGCCTTGCTACAACTGTACAGGACGCTGGTGAGACCACACCTAGAGTACTGCATACAGTTTTGGTCCCCTTATTTAAGGAGGGATATACTTGTATTGGAGGCAGTTCAGAGAAGGTTCACTAGGTTGATTCCTGGTATGGAAGGGTTGTCTTATGAGGAAAGGTTGAGCAGGTTGGGCCTATACTTACTGGAGTTTAGAAGAATGAGAGGTGATCTTATTGAAACATATAAGATTCTGAGGGGGTTGGACAGGGTAAATGCTGAGAGGTTGTTTCCCTTCATGGGGGAATCTAGAACGAGGGGGAATAGTCACAGAATAAGGGGTCACCCATTTAAGACGGAGATGAGGAGGAATTTCTTCTCTCAGAGGGTCGTGAATCTTTGGAATCTTTATCTGCTCCATTTTCTTATGTTCTTATGTTATCAAACAAAATTTGACACCGAGCCACATTAAGGAGACATTAGGACAGGTGGCCAAATGTTTGGCCAAAGAGGTCGATTTTAAGGAGTGTCTTAAAGGAGGAGAGAGAAATAGAGAGGCGGAGATATTTAGGGAGGGAATTCCAGGGCTTAGGGCCTTGGCAGCTGAAGGCATGGTCGCCAATGGTAGGGCAATGAAAAATGGAGATGTGCAAGAGGCAGTTTAGGAGGAATGCAGAGATCTTGGAGAGCTGTAGGGCTGTAGGAGGTTCCAGAGATAGGGAGGGGTGAGCCCATTGAGGGATTTGAAAAAAAGGATGGGAATTTTAAAATCGAGGCATTGCTGGACTCTATTCTAACACTGTTGTTTCACCGTTGAGATCTAGGTCAAAATCTGGACCATAAAAAAGGGATTAAATGGTTTATCACCGACGGATATTTTGGGAACTACATAGAATTTGTCCAGCGAGAATGAGGCAGGCATGTGGTGAAAACGACAGGCGAGCGCTTCCCGCTGTATTCCCAACTTGTTCATATCTGTCATCAATTTAATTGCTGGGTTTTTGACAGCGTCACAGCGCCCACCGCAGGTAGGTGGGGGCCCCATTAATATTTATATGTTGGGGTCCTATGCTATCATTTGGACCACGGTGCAATTTTAACTGCTAATCGTGGCAGTGACATCTAGGGGTCAATTTTCTTTCAGCAGTCGGGAAGGAGGCGGGACTACAACTTTCGGGTTTTAGTCCCGCCTACATCGACGTCCGGCCAATCCACACGATTTTCCGTTGATTGACCTTGTTGAGCCCGTCCAGCAGGCCAATTAAGGGCCACCTGGCAACAGGTGACGTCACAGACTGAAATTTCATCTGTCAAGAGGTCTTGACAGATGAAATATCAGTGTTTCACAGCTGTTTGAAGCTGTCAAACACTGACAGTCTGACTTCTACACAGACTCAGTTAGAACTCTCACCGGCAATTAAAGCTGAAGGCTGTCACTTTTGACAGCTCGCAGCCAGTTTGCTTTCAGTGCTGGTTAGATGAGGGACTCCCGAAACCTAGAGGAAGAAAGGCTGTTAAGGTAAGTACAGGTAATTTAAACTTCTTTACACACTTTAGACACACCAAACACACTTACCTTTGCACCCATCACTCACCTGAACACCGACATCACGACCCCTCCAAGTCCTTCAACCCAACGGCCCGCCTGCTCTAACCTGGCGTGGTTTGGAGCCGTCGGGAATCCCACACGACACCCCTCAAAATAGGGATTAGGCTAAAAACTGCCCGTTAACTACCTGTTAACAGGCAGTTAATTGGCACTAATCCCTTCCCGTCTCGGGTCGGCGGGTCCCAGTGCGGGGCGGGTACCCGCCTCCTGTGAAACTTACGTGGAGGCGGGTTTTGGACAGGATGGTGTCGGGACCCCCGAATTCGGGATTTTCGCCCCCTGCACGCCCTAAAGCCTGCCTCACGGCACACTGAAAATCGACCCCCTAGTGTCAGAGCCGTTAGTGAAAGCTGAAGGCAGGCAGGATCATGGCCAGAAGATGCCCAAGTAACTGTTAATTATTAATTTTTTGAAATTTTCCTTGTGGGCCACGAGGAGCAGGAGTGCTTTGTTGGGTCTCACAAGGAAACCCTGGGCTTCTCATACGCTGCGCTTTCTTTTGCATCTCCATCATAACATTTTCACTGTTGTACTCTATGTCCCTATTGATAAAATCCATATGGTATTTTACATTTAATTTTAATTGGTATTTAAATAATGTTATTTTTTATGCATCACACTTTCAGGAAACATTGAAACTCCAGGGTCCCAACAACAATGGGGAGGCGGGGAGGGAGCAGGAGAGCATGACTGCGGGAGGGTGAGGGGAGGGGAACCCGGAAATTCCAGGAACGTGGCGGTCCTGCCAAATGTTATTTTACTCCGTTTCCCGCCCGGCAACTGGCCAGATTGATAGGCTGGCTGGCTGCCAGGGAGGAAAACCAGCAGTAGAAGGCCGCAGCCGGAGACTGAGGAGTTGGACCAGCAATCGGGATGGAGACAGGACCGGGAAATATCTCGGTTTTGGAGGGAGAGGGTCGGCTGATTGTGGCAGAAGGTTTGCTTGAGGGTTCAGGGGGCGCACTCCATCTCCTCCTGGCCCACAAGCAGTGCTGTAAAAAGCACTTAACTGCTGGATCTGGCAGCATCCGCCTCCCCCCCCCTTTAACTGCTGAGTTTCCCAAGCCCAGGGAAACCTGGCCAGCCAGCGTTAAATTTAAATGGCTGTCAAAATATCAGGAACAGAGCCTCATTTACATATTATAATAATGGACCTGCCTCTCCAGAGAGGGTCACTCACTGCTCCTCACTGCCACATCTCCTACTTCTCTGTTCTCACCACGTTTTGCGATTATGTTCCTATGCCCAAATCCAAATCAGTTGAATATACGGAGAACAAAACACTGACCTCTCAGGTACACCACCTCCAATGCTTTGTCAATCCAATTACCCGATCACATTGTTTCCTGTTTATTAACCAGCTTTCTATCCATTCTGCTACATTTCTTTTTCTACAGTACACCTGAATTTTTCTAAAGTCTCTTGTGAGACTATTTATCACGCATCTTCTGAAAATCCATGTAGACTACATCCACTGTATTTCTGTTATCTATACACACACAGGAATTGTTCTGGACTTATTACATGCAGATAGCACCCTCTAGTGGTAGTTAGTGTATAGCAGTGTTAGTATATAGCAGTATGTTATTTGACCTTCCTGTTTGACCCAGAAGTAGTATTCCAGGAAGAACCTGCTGAGTTATGAAGAAGCTCACATGAGGGATTCTCAATCCTGTTGCATCCCTTCTCATACGCTAGGCAAGATGCAATGTCTGTGAGTATCCTTGTTTAGTAACATGATAACAACCTTGTCAGTGTAGTATTTTGACAAAGCTTTGTCTATAAGAAGTTATTAGCTGTTAGCTACCGAGGTTTAGCTCCAGTGCTATTTAGTTATACAATTAGTCTATTCTGTTGTCATAAACATGTTTATATTTTATGTAATATCTAATGTATAGTACTTAGTTCTATGTACAAAACATACTTTGTCTTTGTTTACAGTTTCACAAATTTGTTCAAGTAATGCTTCAAAACAGCAACCTGCTTCTCGGAGGAATTATTTGAATGAGTGTTTAGCTGGCTGGATAACTAGATAGGAGCACGTCTAGCGAGACCAATACAGGAATAAAAGGTTAATATGGAAGCTGTTAGTGCAAGGATCTCGTCACCTCACTAGAAAGCTATGTAAAGATAAAATAAATCATTAGTCACATTCCATAAACCCACAACCAATGCCAGAAACAAGGCCACATTTTTGCTGTATTACTGTGAAAACTGCATCATGTGTGCAAAGAACAGATAAAAGCTGATAAAATGTTCCACTGTACATGTGTGATCTAAATTTTATCTAGGAACAATCCTCTATAAATCCAAATCATTGAAATAAATAAAAACCAATAGAAATTAATTTCTAATTCACTTGGATTTATATTCCAGTTTTGAGCTTAGCTATGGACCTGTTCACAGAGTAGCCCCCATGTTCAGCACAATCTCACCAGCAAAGACCATTGACATTTTACTCCAGTGCCAAATAAGAACCAAACATGTTAAATTATGTTGCAAATGTATACCTTTCTCATTCCTTGAATGAAGTTCAACCCCCATTCATAAATAAACATTTGACATGCCAAGTGTGGAAAAAAATACTTTGAAGATATTCACAGCTTGTGCAACGACTGAATCAAGTCACCTTCGCCTACTCTGAAATTCATTAAAATATGTTTTTTTGCCACAACCTTAGTTCTATGACCAGAGGAAACAGCATTGGCTTTCAACCATACAGTGACAGGTATAAATATACATAGAAATATAAAAAGCTGTAAAAAGCACCATGTCAGACAGAGAAACAAGTGGTAGGCAGGGTGGGTGCTTTGTAACGAGCTTGACCTTACCTCAAAAAATCAAATTATCCTATTTACTTTAATCTAACATTCTTCTTAATTTGAAAAGTAGATGAGGTGAGTAAAATTGGACCCTGTTGTGCACCTTTCTTCGCAAGAAAATGTATTTCTTAAAAAGAAACACAAGTACTGTATAGGGAGCATAACACATTGGTTCAAACTGTGCTAGCATAAATTTGTTCAGGGCCATGTACAGAAAATCTTAATGAGGTCAAAAATAACATTAATGACTTAGCAAAAGCTAAATTTAGTAAGAGGTTCACAAACTAGAAACGTTTCACTACATAGATATTCCCAGCTGGGAATAAAGACACTGGATTGAATAAATAGAATTTACAAAGTTGAAGATTAGGCAGCACAAAGTGGTTCATACCACATTTAAATAATTCCAGTTTTTATAGTGCAAACCTTATTATGTTTTCTTTTAATATCCACCAAAATGTTGTTCTAATGCCAACTATGAATAAAATTAGACAATGCAAGGAAAGCGAAAGTAGTCTCACTAGTGTAGTATAGGGTATTTTTCCTCATATGGTGACTGTGCAGAGGTCTGTGCTGTAAGCTGCACAAGTGCAATTTTCAAGTGAAGATTTTATGAGTGATTTTAGTGAATTAATAAAGATCCTGAAAAAATTAAAATACCCATATCAATAATAAATGATAAGAAAACAATAAGGCAAGAGCTAACTATATTGCCTGAAAAATTTAGTCAAAAAATTGCATGTTGGAAATTGTGCAATTTGATCACAATTCTGAAGGGGTGGGTTGGAATTTCGGGTGGAACCTGGACCTGCCCCTTTTTCACTACCCAGCAAATTACTTTCTTGGGGGAAGCTGCTTCATCTAGCTTTTTCCATTATATTATTCCGGCTCTCTCGGGACATTCCCAGGTTTAACTGGGAATTCTGTCCAAAACATCATTGATATGGCCAGAGGTGCCTACGTCTGATGAATTGTAAGTTCCATCATTCACTTGAAATGGAAAAGGCAAATAGCGAATTGTGAATTCAGAAAGAATCTACAGTGGTTTCTATAGGAGCATTACTGCACAGGAAGAGAAGTAGCCAAAACATTCACCTATCTTTTTAGCTCAATCTGGGTCCCTGGCAGGGTGATGCTTTGAAATTCTAGTGGCAATACAACAACAACTTGCATTTATATAACGCCTTTTAATATAGTGAAACATCCCAAGGTGCTTCACAGGAGTACTATCAAACAAAATTTGACACCAAGCCAAATAAGGAGATATTAGGACAGCTTGGTCAAAGAGGTAGGTTTTAAGTAGTGTCTTAAAGGAGAAGAGAGAGCTAGAGAGGCAGAGAGGTTTAGAGAGGAAATTCCAGAGCTTAGGGCCTTAGCAGCTGAAAGCACGATCGCCAATGGTGGAGTGATTAAAATCAGGAATGTGAAAGAGGCCAGAATTAGAGGAGTGCAGATATCTCAAAGGGTTGTAGGGCTGGAGAAGGTTACAGAGCTAGGAGGGGCGGAGGCCATGGAGGTATTTGAAAACAAGGATGAGAATTTTAAAATTGAGGCATTGCTGGACCAGGAGCCAATGTAGGTCATTGAGCACAGGGGTGATGGGTGTACGAGACTTGCTGCAAGTTAGGATACGGGCAGCAGAGTTTTGGATGATCTCAAGTTTACAGAGGGTGCAAGGTGCGAGGCCGGCCAGGAGCACAATGGAAAATCAAGTTTAGAGGTAACAAAGGCAAGGATTAGGTTTCAGCAGCAGATGAGCTGAGGCAGTGGCGGAATCTGGCGATGTTATGGAGGTGGAAGTAGGCGGTCTAGGTGATGGAGCAGATATGTGGTCAGAAGCTCATCTTGGGGTCAAATACAACACTAGGGTTGTAAACACTCTGGTTCAGTCTCAGAGTGTTGGCAGGGAGTGGGATGGAGTCAGTGATTAGGGAATGGAGTTTGTGGCAGGGACAGAAAACAATATCTTTGGTCTTCCCAATATTTAGTTGGAGGAAATTTCTGCTCATCCAGTACTGGATGTCGGACAAGAAGTGTGACAAATCAGATACAGTGGAGGGGTCGAGAGAGGTGGTGGTGAGGTAAAGCTGAGTTTCGTCAAGTGCATGTGGAACCTGACACTGTGTTTGCGGATGATGTCACCGAGGGGCAGCATGTAGATGAGAAATAGAGGATGCAAGGATAGATCCTTGAGGGACTCCAGAGAAAGAGGTGATGATGGCAGATTTAAAGAGGAGAGGGAACCATTAACAATATCAGTTAACATGGGGGACAGGAAGGGAAGTTGGGTGGTCAGCAGTTTGGTGGGAAAAGGGTCGAGGGAGCAGGAGGTGGGTCTCATGAACAAGATGAGCTCGGAGAGGGCATGATGGGAGATAGGAGAGAAACTAGAGAAAGCTGTGAGTTCAGGGCTTGGGCAGGGGAGGTAGCTCTGTGCAGCGCTACCGGTGTGGTTGGCCACCCCCTATTATTTAAATAACCATGTCCGGAAATTGGGATGGGGTGAGTGCAAGGTAAAAGTGGCAGACAGAAGTATGTGTGCACTTTGTAAAAATGTCTTGGAAGAGACAAAGTCCCTGCATTTTCTATTTTCTTCTGCATCATTCACTTGGAAAAAAACCTCTCCTCCATTTCTCTAACAAACGCACTTGCAAACTCCCAACTGTCTGGTCTTTGACCCTCCTTTTGCCGAGGTACCTCTGCAGTTGTTGATTTGTGCAATTCCTCAGTCATCACTAGTTTTGATGCCTTGGTCCTCAGCAAAACTTTTCATAGTTGCCCATTCCTGTTGTACATACCCCACCTTTGATCCCTCAAGTCCAAGGAGTGAAAACTTAAGTGCACCTGGCACACAGTTAGCTTAGCCATCCATTGTCAGATCTGGCTCTACTAGACCTTGTTCTCCTCTGCCGAAACCGATCACTAGCCCTGAACCCTCATATTACGTATTTCTTTTGCGTCTTCCAACCTCACTATCCAAGTTTCTCTCATCCACGAGACCCACTTCTTTCTCCCTCATTCTCACTAAAGTACTGACCACCTGATTTCTCTTCTTGCCTCCATGCTAGCTAAAATTTTAAATGGTTACTTTTCATCAGGCACTCCCCCTTCCATTTCTAAGCTGCTTTCATCACCCCTCATCCTCAAAAAAAGCCATTAAACTCTCTGTCCTTGCTAACTATCACCCATTTCCAACCTCTCCTCCGTCACTTTCTAGCTCTGTACCCATTTCTGCACAGTTCTCTGTTTTAATCCTCCCACTGAGGGTTCTACCTTTTCCACAGTATCAAAATGGCTCTAACCACAGTCAAGAATGACACTGCAGCAATGATCATGATGCATTATCCTTTCTTGCTCTCCTCAACCTCTCTGAAGCCTTCAGCACCACCAATCACACCATCCTCTTCCGATACCTCTCCGCTGTTGTCCAGATCTACTGGACTGCCCTTATGTAGCTCCATTCTTTTCAATCTGATCATAGCCAAAGCACCTCTAGCAATGGCTTCTCTACCCTCACCTGCACTGTCACTTCTGGAGTTTCCAAGGATCTAGCCTCCTCCTCTTTATGTACATGTTGCTCTTTGATGATATTATCCAGATACCTGGTGTCAACTTCTAGACTTATGCCGACACCACCTCCGTGCTGTCAGACAGCTTGTTTGATATCCAATCTTGGATGAACCTAAATTGCTTCTAGTTAAAATACTGTAAAGACCAAAGCCATTGTCATTGATCCCCCACAAACACCATACCAATGCATTGTCTCCATCTTTCTCCTCAGCAACTGTCTCAGCTAAACCAGACTGTACACAACTTCAGGATGCTCTTCAAACCCAAGCTGAGCATCCAACCTCATATCCTCTGCATCACAAAGACTACCTACTTTCACGAGAGACATCTGCTACTGAAATCCTCATTCATGCCTTTGTCATTTTGAAACTCAATTACTCTAAAGCACTCCTGGCCGGCCGGCCTCCCATCCTCCCTAAATTTCAGTTCATCCAAAACTCTTCTGTCTATATCTGCATCGATCCCACTTGGCCTCCGATCCCATAATGCCTCAAATTTTAAATTCTCATCCTTGTGTTAAAGTTCTTCATGGCATTACCCCTCACTAATTTTGTATCCTTCTCCAGCCCTAGAAACACCCCCCCCCCCAAATTCTCTGTTACTTCGAGTCCAGCCTCTAATTCATTCACCTCTCCTTCTACCTTATCATTGGCGGCCATGCGTTCAGTTGCCATGGTCCCACTCTCTGGAATTCCTTCACTAAATCCCTCTTCCTCTTTACATCCTTCTTCTGCTTTAAGACCCTCCTTAAAACTCACCTCTTTAACCAAGCTTTTGGTCACCACTCCTAATTTCTCTTTCATATGCTTGGCATCCGTGCATCTCTCTTCTAATTTTCTACATTATAAATGAAAGTTGTTGTTATGAACTTAAGCCCATTTATCAATATGTGCAGGATAACAACTGCGAGAAATTACAATAGGATTAAATTATTTGAAAACCTCAATTAAGCAAATGATTAATTATCCGCAACTATTTAGATCAGGTATATAAATTGAAAATGTAAATAAATATTGCCCATAGTTATGCATCTCCTTTGCAGCTTGCTCATTTAAAAACTTTTTTTGTCACTACTCACCAATGCACGTGGGCAGAGAGTCGTTCCACTGAGCTAAAGCGTTTGGTACTGACACACATCTAATCCCTGGCGAACCATAGAGAATGTAGCCAGGACTGCATTCAAACAGAACCACGGAGCCAACTGCAAAATCATTCCCAACTCTTTTCCCAAACCTTGGCTCAGGTACAGAGCTGCACTGGGTTGCACTGGTCCTTGGCACAGCTAAATATATTCCAAGAGAATAATTACATTGTCAGTGGTTATTTTAAAAAATATAAACATTTTCAAAATTGAAGATAGGTTTAAAGTTTCAAAATATGCAAAAATAATTCTAAAATTCTATGCTGTTGAACATTTTAGATGCAATTATGAAACTACATAATTCTATGGAACATTTAATTCATTGCATTAAATTAAAGTTAAATGTGATTTTCTCATAGTTCAATTGGGATATACAAATGTCATCAATCCACAAATTGCAACAATTATGGTGCAAAATTACAGAATGCTGTATGTGTCAGCATTCAAAGAATTGTGAATTACAAAGTTAGTCTCAATAATACGTCAATTATTCTAATGAGTAGAACATGAGAATTATTAAGAACACCATCAACCTCACCAGTCACCATGAGGGAATGCTTTCTGCTGTTGTTTAATAACAACAATGGCAGAAGTGGATGTTAAAACAGATGGGAAACTGGGAGTAAGCTGAAACTGCTAGTTTTTCTCCTTTTCTGCACTACTCCCTCTTCACCACCCAAAAAAAAGGGAGCAAAATTGGTAACAATGTTTTTTGTTGAAAAATCTGCTGTTGCTTGTTAAAGCCCAGTTAACAAACTTTTGGAGAACGTTCCACTGGGGAAAGTTAAATGACCAGATAGGAATTAGCTCACCTGCTGAGCTGGAGGTAATTCAAGGGTGGGAGTGGCTAAACTCTTTGACAGTGTTTCTGTTCAACATGGATTTTGCAGTACTTGTCGCAATAAATAGTTAAGATTTGTTGTTGGTGACCAGGGAGCACAGGTTCTATTGGAGACTAGCAATCCACCCTATCAATTACACCTGGCTTTTAAACAGTCTTCTGCAGTCAGTGGCACTTTAATCAACTGAGCAGTGTTAAGCTCAGGGGCACTTTAAACAGAAGAGCAATAAACTGTTGAAAGGTCCTGATGCACATTCAGCTGTATATTTTATTCTCCCTCATGGGAAATTGAAAATCGCAAGGTTTGGATGTTGAAATAAGAAATTACAAGAACAAAGAATGCTAGAACTAGCCAAGAAATTAATTTAAATATTGTTCTCAATACAATGCACACAATTTCTAGCACTTGCTCTTTGTTTCCAATTCCAGAACTTGATTACACACATAAATCTGTAAGTGAAAATTCTGAATTGGCCAAGTCAGTGAATCAAGTTGTACAAATTTGTTGTTCTTCTTAACTTCCTAGTTTTCATCACTTCACAGCTGGATTAATGTCATTGGCCAGTACTTGATTTGCTAAATGACTATTAAGCAACTCGAGAGTCAAGGAATCAGTATTATTGGAATCAAGTCCTGATTATCCAGGTTACTACTAGCAAGATTATCAAAATCCTGCACAGAAAACTCACCCAGCGAAAAACTGAAGCAATCATCATTCTATTCATTGCCATAAATCTCACCTTTCCTTTGGTTATTTTATCACCTGGGTTTCCAAAAGGGGAAAACATCCCTCCATCCCGTATCCCTCAATTCCTCTCTAGAAACATTTCTAATGGACATTTCTACTGTCCACTTTAATGGTATCAATTTATTTAATAAAATCATAAAATAGTAGGAGGCCATTCGGCCCATCGAGTCTGCGCCAGCTCTTTCAAAGAGCAATCCAGTTAGTCCCATGCCCCACACTTTCCCTATATACCTGTAATTTTTTCTCCTTCAAGTATTTATCAATTCCCTTTTGAAGGCTACTGTTGAATCTGTATCCACCACCCTATAAGGCAGTGCATTCCAAATCCTAACCACTTGTTGTGTAATAGATTCTCTTTATTTCTCTATCTAAATCCTTCATGATTTTAAACACCTCTATCAAATCTCCTCTTAGTCTTCTCTGCTCCAAGGAGAACAACCCCAGCTTCTCTAGTCTATCTACGTAACTATAATCCCTCAACCCTGGAACCATTCTAGTAAATCTCTTCTGTACCCTCTCCAAAGCCTTCACGTCCTTCCTAAAGTCTGGTGCCCAGAATTGGACACAATACTCCAGTTATTTCAAATTCTATTACCTTCTGAATGAAAAATTTCCACCTGGCTGCCCTTCTAATTCCTGATTTCCTAAATTTAACTCATGTTCCCTGGTAGTTACACAATTAAATTGGGGATAGTTTTGCCTATTCTCTTCATCAATGAAACCTTTCATTAAGTCACCTCTAAGCTTCCTCTTTTTCTGAAGAAAAGAAGCCAATAATCTTTCCTTGTGAATTAAAATTCCTGACACCTAGAATCATCCTTGTTGCTTGCTTCTGCACCATCTCAAGGACAATACTGTAATATCCCTCCTATGCTTAGGTAAACAATTTTAATCATTACCCTTTAAAATCTTACATTACACCTCCAACTACCACACTTCTTGTTTCAATTCAACAGGATAGTCATGATCAATGTTTAGAAGGATTGGCATTATCAGTTAAATATTCTGCACCTCTGGAGTGTGATGCAGCTGAAAACTGGTCAAACTAGCTTAGTGAAGACAGGAAAATCCAAACCCTCTCGCATGATAGTCACATGATCACTAAATAAGCAGAGACAAGGAAAGCTATTTGGCCCATCTTAACTCATCCATCAGAAAGACAGATCTCCCATCATAGCATCCAACAGGCTCTTGAATGATTTTAAGGTTTTCTCCTCTATTATTCGCCCTGGAAGTCTATACCAAGTGTTGATTACACTTAGTGTGAAGAAATTCTTCCAAACATCAATCCTAAATTTTGCTTGGTAGAAGTACTAGACTCCCTTCCCAACAAGTCTTTTATTTATATTTTGCTGTTGGAAAAATGATGTAAGATCTCCACGTTTTGTTAGATAAAGTGGCTATTTTTTTTTCCTGGAGTTGTATTTTACAACTCGTCAACCCACCTTGATAAACAAAATGAAATCCTTTGGCTGTTACAGGACCAACTGAGGTAAACTTGATTGTGATCTGGTTACCTGAACTTAAAGGGAGGGATTCTCCTAAAAAAAATATATGGAATTATAATTAGTCAATACAAATGAAATATAATTAAATACACAGACTGCACTTCAAAAACAAATATTTTACTTTTATAAGACACTTTGGTAACGAGCACATATGTAATAGAATAGATGTTTTCCCCATATTTTCTATTTTAGTTTTGTCCAACACACCAAGCACAAGCATTACATTTAGAAAAATTGGGGAAAAAATCACTCATTTTAATAAAATGAAAACTATTTCAATCACCCTGTTTCTTTTCATGTCATTAATATTAACAGCAAATTGTGCAGTGAATTCCAATGGATAAATTTATGCTCTCTGATGCTGGGAGTAAATTGAAATTCACAGCCAAAGAGACAAGCCCAGGGGCAAAAGGTGAAACAACAGTTACTTCTACAATTCACACATCAGTGCTTTTGAATGTAATTTTATTTTGGTTGGCAGTGAACTTACTGCCATTAGTATTAGTTAGTGATTAGCCACCACCCTGCATGCTCGTAGCGCTTAATACTCCATGGCTATTTTATTTAAATTGGAGTGAGTTAGCAGTAAATGCTATCCATTGCTGAATTTCTCCATTATATGTAATAATACTTCCATTGATGCAGTGCCTTACTGCATCCCAAAGCATTTCATATACAGTGAATGACTTTGATGTGGATTAACTTTTACATAAAGCAACGTGGCAACCAAATTGCATAGAGTAAGATCCTAGAAATTTAGATCAATTATCAGTTAATAATTTTATTATTGGTTGAAGGAGGAAAGTTGACCAGGACACTGCAAGTACGCTCTGTTCTTCTTTGAATAGTGCCATGGGATCTTCAACATCTAGCTGAACCACCAAAGAAATGGTCATTATATTACAAATGAATGTTAAAGCCAACTGAAACTTTTAACACTGCTGGGAGTATACAAAATAATAATAAATTATAATTTTTTTATTAAATGGATTTAGTCTTATCCACAGTAGGACAAGACTCGAACTGTTCATTTTCTCTGAGATTGGCGACAATGGCCCTAAAATTTCACGGGCTGTGATGCTGGCACTTACACTGGGGTTGCACCTATTCCTGCCCTTCAGCACTGACTCCACTGAAGTATGTGGAGTTAGCAGTGAGTGGGGAGTGCCCGTGTCTCTAGGGGCACATTGTAGCCACCCACTTTGCCCCACAGGCCAGATTGTCCAATGTAACTTGCCTGTTCTGGGGGTTACCGGATAACATTTTGCATGACCCCAATGGGGCCCTTGTAATGGGGCAACGATTAAATAAATATTTTTAAAAATATACCTGGATTGTTCGAGAGTCGAGGTCACAATCCAGCCTTGACTCCCCATTCCTGTGGGGCCCACTTCCACCCTTGAAGAGGCCATCTTACTGGCTTCTAAAGTTATGCCTGGTCTCTGTGAAGCCAGAGCGCAGGAACTCCTGACTTAGGGAGTCCGTGCCCCCCTGCCACCTTCTGCCAATTGGCATGTAGGGGCAAGGTCATCCCTGAAACCTTGCCCCCCTACAACCCGAGTTTGCAACCATTCCAGCAGATTCCCACTGAAGTTACTGCAGGAATGGCTCATTTTAGCCTCAACATTAAAAAAAACTGATCCAGTCTGTAGTCTAGCCTTTACTAATCATTTCATGATTTGAAGCATAAAATGCAGATTTTGGTCTGCAGTAAAGTTAAATATTTAAATGAAAAGGTCACGCTTGCCAGCAAAAAATAGCCCATACAGAGAACCATTTATTTTTAAAGCCAATAAGGCCTTATACTGGTCATTGGGAATGCAGGGCTCTGCTATTTCAAATTCTGCATATATGTTTCATAATTAATTCAGCTTACATTTGGACTTCTACATAAAGACAATATAAGTTAAAAAAGATTGTCTGCTTTGTCCTTCATTGCATCTTATTACATCTGTCCTTCACTATTTCACCAGTAAATATCTCAAAGGTCAAAGTGCCAGAATATGATGTTCGAGCTTTGCTATTTTGTCCACTGATTAAGACCTCCAGAACTGATTTTGAACCTTTACTTTGTTTTTCTTCAATTGTATTTGAACCAAGGTTTTCAAAATACAAGGGTAACTAGGATTTTATAACAGTGCCCAATGTTTTTTTTTGTTGCTTCCTAGCCCTTTATCAGTTATTAATGGTACCAACACAAACCATTTGTTGTCCTTTGATTTTGATAACTGAATGTTGTTTTAGCAGGCATTAAGCATGTTTGAAAGGACTGAATCAGTATGCAAGTCTAAATCTCCATGTAGTTCAGCACTTTTTCTTTTTTTTTCAAAATTGAAATACATATATTTTGTAAACGTATTTACATTTTGGTTATCTGCTGCTTTTAGGAGTATACGTAATTCATTGTGTTTAATGATATGGATATGTATACACCAGGAAAAATGTGCATTGAAGGGGTCAAGATAACTTGTTTGTACATGGACACTGGAGTTCACTTGGGCTAAGGGGAGAGCGGTGTCTACATTAACTGGAAGTTAAGATATACTGGGTGTTTTGTAATCATAATTTTGAACACTTTTAAAGAATGACCTAAACTATAATGGCTCCATTTTAATAAGGTCTGGTATTTTGTGGTAAATTAGCTTGTCTTAGAAAACAGTTGCTTTATTTCCATTTGTCCCTTGCGACAGAGCAGTGCCAAAGCAACACAAGAACAGACATAATATAGCTTACGCCCTTTATTGTACACTGACTTTCTTTAGTGCAAGTGGAGAAAGGATCAATATGTAATCTGATTCGTTTTCAGTCACATTTGGAATTCCCTTCAACTTCTTCAGCTGAAAAAAATATGCGCCATTAACTTCCGCAGAGGTTCTCGATTGTCCACTGTAACTTCAGTGGAAAATCCACAGAAACCCCAGAGAGACTGTATAAATGCCATTTAGGTTGTTTCACTCTGGTTTCAGTGGATTTTCCACCAAAAGCACAGCGGACAATCAGGAGAAGCCCCACTGAAATTGAACAGGTGCTGTTGTGTATGTACCTTTAAGAGAATAACTGGTCTCAGACTGCAGTACCGGCAGTAACCACCCCTGTATAAAAGGCGCTAGAGAGCCTCTGTTGTTTAGTTTCGTTATTGCCTTCCACCAGTAAAGATCTATCTGTTTTCACTCCTGCTAGTTCGTGTCTCAATCATTCACGGACTTAACAGGTGCTACCGTTGAGAAGTCAGTTTTAGTAACATCCAATAAGCATTGCGATGTGCTCTTAAAACTGCAGATACACACTCTTAGATGTGCTGCAGCAATTGCTATAATTAGCAATATCAAGAACCCAGAAGAAATTGTAAACTTGCCCACATCAGTATATTTTCCAAAATATGTATTGGAATAGTGCCAAAATATAAAAAGAGGACAGTGATTGGAAAACAAATAGACTCCAAAAACCTGAAACCAATAGCTGTTCTCACCTGAATGTGACCCTGACAGTGAAGTCAACAGTAAAGCTTGCTGAGTAGGTCCATCGTATATATCAACAACATCATGCAGAGAAGTCTGGAAAAACACAAACTGGCCAAACACCACTGCCACAGGAGCAGCACAGATACCAGAAAAGAGAGAGAAAAAGAGAGAAGTTAGAGTATTACTCCTTTAAAATGCAAAACATTACTTAAAAATAAGAAACATAAGGAAGCTAGAAATAAGAAAAGACTATTTGGCCCCATCAAGCCCATTTCATCCAAAGATTATATACACTGTATCCTGGAATTGATCCAGGCAAAAATTGTGGGATGTGGGACATGCCTGGGAATGGAGGCAGATGTGAGACTGACCTGGACCTATTTGGAGCGAGCCTCAGGCCTTCGTCTTCAGGTGTGCATTTTCAACGCGTCACAAAAGGCAGATCACTTAAAACATTTTTTGAAAATCATTTTGACTGACATCAACCGTGTTCTGGATGGCGATTAGGGCACATCTTGTGCAAGTCGACATTCTCAGTAATCACTCTGATAAAGTTAAAGTGCTGCTCGCAACAGCTGGTCAAACACCTAGATGCTGCACTAAGATGTGCTGTGTCTGAAAAATTCATGTTAGAATTCCAAAATTTGGTGAAAGAGAAAGTCTGCAAAGTTTTGTACTAAATAGTAGATGTTTGTTAAATAAATATACACATAATAAGTACATTTACCTTTATTGTTCATAAAGCAATTTCTACTAAAGTCAGTGCATGTGGCTTTAGTGGTGTCACTGTAGCCATGTGAACAGGTGCACAGTGCAGGTGAGATGAGTAAGGGCACTGCTTCCTCCCCCATAGTATACTGAGTAATTTACTTATGTATATGTGTTACGTAAAAGAACAAATGTATTTATTTTTCTACCTACAGTGGATGAGCATTTCACGGTCACTGGGGGCATTTTATAGAAACATTTTTTTCTCCAGTGGAGCTATATACCCCTCCCCACTTCCATACCTCAGCAACTCCACAGTGTAACTTCTGATTCACTGTGAGCAATGCCAAAGGAGATCTGGTTATAATTAATAAATAATGATCAATATATATATATATATATATCAATGTCAAACATGACCTGACCATATCAAGTTGTGTTGCAGTTTTGAGAAATTTGAATTATTATCACACCTCCATTTCATACGATTGTTGCAGTGACCATTTGCAGATGCTACTGCCATTTTGGGTATTCATAATTTATGTTTCAATTTCATGATCTGTTGTAGAGCAAGTGTACACCAGGAATCCAAATATTAGACGCCTGTGTTAACCACAGACAATTTACCCCCTCCCACACAATTATATATTTATTATGATAGAATCACAAAAAGTTACAGCACAGAAGGAGGCCATTTCAGCCCATCGTGTCCGTGCCGGCCAACAAAGAGCTATCCAGCCTAATCCCACTTCCCAGCTCTTGGTCCATAGCCCTGCAGTTTAGAGCATCCCAAGTGCACATCCAAGTACTTTTTAAATGTGGTTAGGGTTCCTGCCTCTACCACCCTTTCAGGCAATGAGTTCCAGACCCCCACAACCCTCTAGGTGAAGAAATTTCCCCTCAAATCCCCTCTAAACCTTCCAACAATTAATTTAAATCTGTCACCCCTGGTTTTTGACCCCTCTGCTAAGTGAAATAGGTCCTTTGTATCCACTTTATCTATGCCCCTCATAGTTTTATACACCTCAATAAGGTCTCCCCTCAGCCTCCTCTGTTCCAAGGAAAACAGATCCAGCCTATCCAGTCTTTCCTCATAGCTAAGGTTCTCTACTCCCGGCAACATCCTTGTAAATCTCCTCTGTACCCTCTCCAGTGCAATCACATCTTTTCTGTAATGTGGTGACCAGAACTGCATGCAGTACTCTAGCTGAGGCCTAACTAGTGTTTTATACAGTTGAAGCATAACCCCCTGCTCTTGTATTCTATGCCACAGCTAATAAAGGCAAGCATTCCGTATGCCTTCTTAACCACCTTATCTACCTGGCCTGCTACCTTCAGGAATCTGTGGACATGCACTCCACGGTCCCTTTGTTCCTCTACACTACTCAGTGTCCTATCATTTAATGTGTATTCCCTTTCCTTGTTAGCCCTCCCCAAATGCATTACCTCACACTTCTCCGGATTGAATTCCATTTGCCACTGTTCTGCCCACCTGACCAATTTATTGATACCTTCCTGCAATCTACAGCTTCCTTCTTCAGTATCAACCACACAGCCAATTTTAGTATCATCTGCAAACTTCTTAATCATACCCCCTATATTCAAGTCTAGATCATTGATATATAGCACAAAAAGCAAGGGACCTAGTATTGAGCCCTGCGGAACCCCACTGGAAATAGCCTTCCAGTCACAAAAACACCCATCAACCATTGCCCTCTGCTTCTTGCTTCTTGCCTCTGAACCAGTTTTAAATCCAACTTGACACTTTGCCCTGGATCCCATGGGCTTTTAACTTTGTGACCAGTCTGCCATGTGGAACCTTATCAAAAGCCTTGCTAAAGTCCATATACACTACATCAAATGCACTACCCTCATCTACCCTCCTTGTTACCTCCTCAAAAAATTCAATCAAGTTTGTAGGACACGACCTTCCCTTAACAAATCCGTGCTGACTATCCTTAATTAATCTGTGTCTTTCTAAATGAAGATTTATCCTGTCCTTCAGAATTCTTTCCAATAATTTTCCCACCACCGAGGTTAGGCTGGCCTGTAATTATTCGGTCTATCCTTTTCTCCCTTTTTAAACAAGGGTACCACATTAGCAGTCCTCCAGTCCTCTGGCACCACACCTGAAGCCAGAGAGGCTTGAAAAATGATGGTCAGGGCCTCTGCTATTTCCTCTTTTGCTTCGCTTAACAGCCTGGGATACATTTCATCTGGGCCTGGGGATTTATCCACTTTTAAAGCTGCTAAACCCCTTAATACTTCCTCTCTCACTATGTTTATTGCATCTAATATTTCACACTCCTCCCCCCGATAGCAATGTCTGCTTTGTCCCTCTCCTTTGTGAAAACACACGCAAAGTATTCATTAAGAGCCCTACCGACGTCTCCCACCTCCACACACAGATTACCTTCATGATCTCTAATAGGCCCTACCCTTTCTTTAATTATCCTCTTACTCTTAATATATTTAAAAACATCTTTGGGGTTTCCTTGATTTTACTTGCCAAGAATTTTTCATGCTGTCTCTTTGCTTTCCTAATATCCTTTTTAATTGCACCCTTGCACTTTCTGTACTCCTCTAAAGATTCTGCAGTATTTAGCCCTCAGTATCTGTCATACGCCTCCCTTTTTTTCTTTATCCTACCCTGTATGTCTCTAGACATCCAGGGGGCTCCAGATTTGTTAGCCTCCCCTTTGTTCTTTAAGGGCACATATTTGGTCTGAACCCTCCGGATCTCCTCCTTGAATGCCTCCCACTGCTCAACTTACTGTATTTTTGAATGATAAACCGTACAAGTAACACTGTCCTGTAAAGTTGTACGGGAGTGAAAAAGCAAATGTTTCCTCCAGTGAAGCATAACTGAGCACACGAGTACCGACGTGAACTATTTTATAAAATTATCTCTTACTCGGGTCACAATACGTGAGTGAGCAGACTCCAGGGCCAAAGACTGACTGACTCAGAAATACCAATAATTCTCCTCATTAGTTAGCTCAAGGAGAACCTCTACAGACACATCACATATGTGAATATAGTTTAACACTGTACTTAAACAGGATTTGAACATGCACCAGAAGACACTGAACTTTTAGATGTTTTACTCCTACAATATGAAACCATATACAAGAATGCTTAAATTGTGTAGGTTTTCATGGTAATAAAGAGCCGGAGGAAGTCTGTGCTGTAATAGAGTTGATTTTATAAAGGAACTTTACATATTCTGACACGCCACATTTTGGCATTTAACATGATGTAAACCCCCCCAGTTGTGTCCTAGTTCTGGCTTTGTGTTTTTAGTTGCATTGACACTTGAAAGGCTAGTAAGGTAAAAGTTTAATTTGGACTTTTGCACACTTCTTCCATCTACATTGAGAGCTTTTGATAGCCCAGACTGTGACATCATGTGGCCCAAGGACCTCCGTTTTGTGCAAAAAATATAGTAACTGTATCACACAAAGTAATAAATCGCAATTTAGCTAACAGGGCAAACATATTTATCTTTATTGAATCTTAATGGCACAAGTATTGATTTTATGGCCTACATGGTGACCATGATATCACATTCTTGATTGGCTTGTAGACGAATCACATTCATGCTTATTTTACCAAATTCAATCATGACTGAGTGCTAACAGACAAATAAAACAACTGAAAATATTTAAACAGGGCAGCTTAGCAGGGAATAACCATTTCTGTCCAGGGCTATGTGCTGATATGTCTCAAGTAAGGGCCGCAAAATTCGAGGTTGTAGCACCGGCCGTTAAAGTCAGTTTTGTTTGAAAAAATGGTGGCTGCCATTTTGGAGAGGTCGGCAGCGCTGCCGTTGCCTGCGCTCAGCTCTCGCATGTAAATATGCAGATTGTGACATCAATCGGCATGCAATGCCTGAATTGACGCACAACTGTGATTTTAGACGTCGCCGCTCTCCATACCGTCCTCTCCTAACCACGCATGGAAGAATGTGCATGCAGTTCCACAAAGATGCTGTCAGCACTTCTTAAAAGGACACACACATCTTTTAGGTAGGTTTCAATTTCAACTTTTGAACTTTTTTACATTTTATTGGATTAGTGGCTTGGTGCAATACATATAAAATGTTGTTAACGTGTGAAGGGATTGCTGCTGGATGCTTGCAAGGCTTTGGATGTTAAAAGAAAGCCTCTGAGAACTTCACTTGCTCAGTCTTGGGGGCTCCAGTTGCAGTCCCCCTTGGGCTGCAACATCACATGGAGATGAAGCAGAGGCAGCAAAGGGGACAAGCTACTTGCACAGGGAAGAGGAAGAAGCAGGAGAGGAGGAAGCGGAAGGAAGGAGGCAACTCAGACAGCCCCTTTCTGGCTGGGACATCTGGGATTGAGCCATCTGCTTGCGGTACCAGTGAACACAACCCCAATTCCCCTTTCAACATTTGTCCCACACCTTACCTTCCCTCTGTTACTGACCATCACAGCGTCCTCTTGGCCACAATGCTTAAATAAAAGCCACCACAAAGCAAACTTTCCAGTCCAACTTTATCCATAAATGCATCCAATGTTACATCAAAAAATCAAACTCATCACCCTTGTGCATTCCCTTAGTGACTGTCTTGCGTGTGCCTTTACCTATCTTACTGATGTCACACAGTGCTATCCCAGTGGCTGCAGCATGGCTGGTGAAAGACTGCTGGCTTTCAGTGGGGGACACTGCAAATGGCCTTGCAGGATGACCTTGAGTAGCTGGGAGTGTGAAATCGAGGGACTGTGTTTCTTATTGTTCTTCACTCTCCTCCCCCTCTTGGTTGTCTGGAATGAGGAAGGCACAAGGGTAGGGTTGTGGTGAGGGAGGGCGGGAAAGCAAAAGGTGCATGCTTACACCATGTGCAGCTGGTGTAGTGTATGTGTCTTTAAGTCAGAACTACTTTTACAGCTCCTGTATACTGTAGTACTGGCAGTGACCACACCTGTATATAAGCTTTGCGCATGCCTCTGTACCCCCAGTCTTGAGACTACCCTCCTCCAGTAAAGACCTGTTTATTGTTGATTTACAGCATCCGTGTGATTATTGAATAACAGCATATCCTCAGAATCACGGATCTAACAGTGGCGACGAGTGTCGATTCGAATCTACCTGCAACATAAAAAAAAAAGAAAAGTCGAGGCCAGGAACACGGGCGTCGACCACGAGCAACCGCCCAGCCGTCAGGCAGAGAGTGAACATCACAGGGGAGGCTGTGGAGAGCTGGGCTTGGTTCCCCAGCCACAACGATCAGCAAGAGACCGACGACGGGTCCAGCGCAGACCCTTCCCGAGCAGCGGCGGCTGGAGCCGACCGACGGCGGAGAGAAAGCCGAGCAGCGTCGACGGGGTAAGACAGAGGGTGAAGCGCGCAGGGCACAGCCGGGGGTTGGACACCGAGCGGCGTCGAGAAAAAGAAAACAAACCGGAGAGAGAGAGGGTAAAGAAACAGCCGGGTTCTAGACTGAGCGGCGTCGAAAAATATAAAAAGAAGAACCCGCAGAGCACAGCCAGGACTCACGGGCTGAACAGGGTCCGCGGGGTGAAGAAAGGGGAGACGCCATTGAGCCACGGAGAAGAAGGGGAAGCACGGGAGGCGCCATTTGTGATAGTTAACTTACACCCAAGGATGCCGAAGAGTGGCAGTATCTCTACGTTCGACAATGAAGTCGAAGATTGGGCGACATATGTGGAACGTATTGAGGTGTACTGCAGGGCGAATGAAGTGCCAGATGCTAATAAAGCACTGGTTTTGTTAAGTTCCATGGGTGCAAAAACTTATGGGTTACTGCGAAATCTAATTACCCCAGAGAAGCCGGTGAACAAGAATTTCGAAAACATAGTAGAAATCCTACAGGACCACTTAAACCCCACACCGCTGCTGATAGCAGAACGATTTAAGTTCCATAAAAGGAACCAACACAAAGACGAAAGCAATGCTGAGTACCTAACGGAACTGCGCAAGCTATCGAAACACTGCCAGTTTGGAGTGGGACTAGCAGATACGTTAAGGGACAAGTTTGTGTGTGGGCTTCAAAGTGAAGGAACCCAGAAATGGCTTCTATCAGAAAAGGATCTTACGTTGGACAAAGCTTTCAGTATGGCAGTATCACACGAAGCAGCCGCAAGGGGCGCTGCAGAGATACAACGGAGACCGCAAGAATATGGCACCAATGAAATGTCCTATGGAACAGGGAAGTGCTATCGCTGCGGCAGAACAACACATGACCAGAAAGATTGTTGGTTCAAGAACCAAGTGTGCAGACAGTGTGGGAAAGCAGGACACATAGCAAGAGTCTGCCGGTCTGGGAAGAAAACCAACAGTAAGAAATCTCCACAGGAGAAGTACAAAAAGGTACACCAGGTGATGGACAGTGGTTCAGATGAACAGAAAAGTGACACAGACTCCGGAAGCAAGGAGCTGGGTTGTCTGAAACTACATAAGGTAACCGAAATGGAAGATCACCAGACTATCTGGGTTACACTCAAGATAGACGGAGTCCAAGTGAAAATGGAATTGGACACAGGGTCAGCTCTAACAGTCATAAATCAAAGAGACTACAAGCGGCTATTTTCACACATACCCTTGAAAGCTACAGAGATTGTCTTGAAGACGTATATGGGGCAAAAAGTCTACCCCAAAGGGAAAATAAGGGTGAAAGTGATATATAAAGACCAGGAAATACCTAAAATGGATATATATGTATTGCCAGATGAAGGACCACCACTGCTAGGACGTGAATGGATCCGGAAGATACAATTAGATTGGCATTCCATACAGGCACTGAAGGTTGAGGCCAAAAAGGATGATGACGTCACACCTGGACGACTGTCAAAAATGCTAACTGATGCAAAAGAAGTGTTCCAGGAGGGACTAGGAACACTAAAAGGCATAATAGCAATGATTAAAATAGAGGAAAATGCAAGCCCAAAGTTTCTGAAGGCCAGACCAGTGCCTTATGCGATCAGACCAGCTGTTGAAGCAGAGCTGGAAGGGTTGGAACGTTCAGGAGTACTGTCCAAAGTGGACGGGAGCGAGTAGGCTACACCCATCGTTCCTGTAATGAAGAGGTCGTTGAGTAATACGCCTGGGGAACCAAAGAAGGTCCGCATCTGTGGGCATTTTAAGGTGACAGTGAACCCAGTCCTTCACACGGTACAATATCCGCTTCCACGAATTGAGGATATTTTCGCCTCGCTATCTGGAGGTAAACGCTTCACCAAAATTGATCTAGCCCAGGCGTACTTGCAAATGGAGGTAGAAGAAGCTTCGAAACAATACCTTATGATTAACACCCATAAAGGTCTCTACCAATACAACCGGCTGGTGTTTGGAGTAGCCTCGGCTCCGGCTATCTGGAAAAGGGCGATGGATCAGGTTCTGCAAGGGATTCCAGTGACCCAGTGTTATTTGGACGACATCTTGGTCACGGGTGGAAATGACAGTGATCACCTCGCCAACTTGGAGAAGGTGCTCACCAGATTAAAGGAGTTTGGGCTACGAGCTAATCGCCACAAGTGCGAGTTTTTCCAGAAACAGATCTCGTATTGTGGCCACATCATCGATGAAGAGGGGTTACATAAGTCCCCTGACAAGACTGAGGCAGTAGTCAAGGCTCCAGCACCAGAAAATGTGTCACAACTGAGGTCGTTCCTCGGGCTGGTAAACTACTACCACAAGTTCTTAGCAAATTTGTCCACGGTATTACACCCACTGAACACCCTACTGCAAACAGGGGTACCTTGGAAGTGGGATGACGAACATAGACAAGCTTTCCTGAAGTGTAAAGAATTGATCACATCAAAAGAGATGTTGGCCCATTTCAACCCAGCACTACCAATTCGTTTGGCATGTGATGCATCACCCTATGGTACTGGAGCGGTGCTGTCGCACAAATTCCCAGATGGGTTGGAGAGGCCAGTAGCCTTTGCGTCTCGGTCACTAACCTCAGCCGAGCGCAACTATGCCCAGATTGACAGGGAGGCCCTCAGCCTAGTATGGGGAATAAAAAAATTCAACCACTATCTGCATGGGCAGAAGTTCACCTTGCTGACTGACCACCAACCACTTGTCTCCATCTTTAATCCTAAGAAGGGCGTTCCAGTGATGACTGCACAGCGGTTACAAAGATGGTCCCTGTTTCTAGGGGCGAATCAATATGAGATAGAATATAAAAGCACGAAACAGCATGGGAACGCTGATGGGCTATCGCGCCTGCCACTGCCTACTGTGGAGGAAGCACCAGCAGTGGACCCTATCGAGATATTTTATTCGTCAATAATTGAACGATTGCCAGTAACGAACGCGGATATAGAGAAGGAGACCCGCAATGATCCGACGCTGTCTCGAGTATATGATTTGACGGTGAGGGGATGGCCAACACATGGCGACTCACTGTTGCCAGCATTCTCATCCAGAAGAGAACAGCTGTCAGTATGCCAGGGGACAGTGATGTGTGGATCCAGAGTGGTGATTCCACCCAAGTTAAGGGAGAGAGTGCTAAATGAGCTACATGAAGGTCATCTGGGGGGAGTGAAAATGAAAAGCCTCGCTAGGGCTTGTGTGTGGTGGCCGAGAATCGATCAACAAATCGAAGACCTAACTAAGAGCTGCTTAGGATGCCAGAAGGTCCAAAATGCACCACCACATGCCCCTCTACACCCGTGGGAGTGGCCCTCCTCTCCATGGCAATGGGTGCATATTGATTTTGCTGGTCCATTCATGGACTCAATGTTCTTAATAGCAGTGGATGCTCATTCAAAGTGGCCTGAGGTGATAAAAATGTCTTCAACCACTACAGAGAAAACGATTGCAGTGCTACGGACCATATTTGCCAGAAACGGTTTGCCAGAGCAGATTTGCTCTGATAATGGACCACAGTTTGTGTCCGACGAGTTTCAAAAATTTATGAGAAGGAATGGGGTAAGGCATGACACATCCGCCCTGTATCATCCAGCCACAAATGGATTGGCTGAGAGGTTCGTACAAACCTTTAAGAAGGCGATAAAGGCCATGTGCGACGATGAAATTCCACTACAGCATAAGATGGACAACTTCTTATTAGCCTACCAAAACGCGACACATGCAGTTCCCAACCAGACCCCGGCCATGATGTTCTTTAACCGAAGGTTGAGATCTCGTCTGGACTTGCTCAGACCAAATGTGCGAAGAAATGTTGAGGACAAACAATTCCAGCACATCAATGAGAAGCCGACAAGGAGCTTCAATGTAGGGCAACCAGTCTTGGCCCGTGACTATCGAACAGAGAAATGGCAACCCGGAACGATATGTACAAGGCAGGGGCCATTAATGTACACAGTGGATGTCAGGGAGAACATTGTGAGACGCCACGTCAATCAGATCTTAGCGTCACAGGAACGCGTCAACCCCATGTCTCGAGTACCTGGGGATGAACCCGACATACCGGTAGCATCTACCTCAGACCTAGTAGCATTGGAACCCGATGAACTACCCGATGAAAAGGGGTCAGAATCGCCTCTGCACCAAGAACAAGAACCTCCGGAAAGGCGCTATCCCGAAAGGGTCAGGAAGCCGCCCCAAAGACTGAATCTATAAATGGACTTTTGTTGTTTAATGTACATGTTAAAATGTTAATTGTTATTTGAATATTAGGGGTACTACTAATCCAAAAGGGGAGGAATTGTAGTGTATGTGCCTTTAAGTCAGAACTACTTTTACAGCTCCTGTATACTGTAGTACCGGCAGTGACCACACCTGTATATAAGCTTTGCGCATGCCTCTGTACCCCCAGTCTTGAGACTACACTCCTCCAGTAAAGACCTGTTTATTGTTGATTTACAGCATCCGTGTGATTTTTGAATAACAGCATATCCTCAGAATCACGGATCTAACAGCTTGGACATCAGAAGCGTTTGTGGGATGAGGGGGAAGTGGGATGTGAGAAGGAGAATAACATATGATGATACCGGTATCTTGTATTCTTTCAGATCCGCCATTGGCCAAGGGCTCAGCCATGCCCCTGCCAAGAATGGCCTGCATGTCTCCTGCAAGGGGGTGAGGTGAAGCTAGGAATGTGAGGAGGTCGATGAGTGATGGGGGTGGGGTAGTGTGGTAAACCACTGTTTGTATTCCTGTTTGTCCTGTTTGTATTCCACTGTGTACATGCCTGGACATGCCTCGGCTGACTCCTCCCACAGGTCCTAGTATAAAGGTGACTGCTCCCCAGCCCTTTGTATTTCTGGACCGGTCGACCACTCGAGGCAGAGCTCCATTCTGTTGTTAATAAAAGCCTTTGGTTACTCTTCTAACTCTCAGTCTTTTATGAGTAATTGATAGCGCATCAATTTTATTAACAACATTTTTATAATGGAGAAGATCCTCACACCAGCATGCCTGGACTTAGATCATCGGGAGGCGGACTCATCCACCAAGTTTACTCACTGGCTTAAGTGTTTCGAAAAATTCCTGACCGCCTCCGAAGCCATCAAATCGGACGAGGACAAACTGGATGTCCTGACCTCCAAAGTGAACCACCGAGTGTACTCGGTCATCCAAGACGCGACCTCGTACGCGGACGCTCTCAAGCTCCTCAAGGACCAGTACACGCGCCCAGTGAACGAAGTGTACGCCAGGCACCTCCTGGGGAGTCGTAAACAACAACCTGGGGAATCGACCGTGGAATACCTTCAGGCACTGTCTGTGCTTGGCCGGGCCTGTGGTTGTAAGGATGTAAAGGCCGCCGTGTACACAGAGGAACTTATCCGGGACGCTTTTGTAGCGGGCCACAGATCCAATTACACCCGACAGCGACTGTTGGAGCAGAGTAACCTCGACCTCAACAAGGCCTCTGAACTCGCACTATCGTTGGATGCAGCCTACCAGGGCATGGATGCCTACTCCTCTGCACCGTGGACGCCGCGGGGAATGACAGCCTGGGACACGGTAGGACCGCCTCATAGCGCCGTGCCACCCCAGCCACACCCCAACAACGGCCCAACTACCGCAGCAGTGTCCCAAGGCCAGACAGCAGTGCCCCAAGGCCAGAAATGCTACTTCTGTGGCCAGGCAAAACACCCCAGAGCGCGCTGCCCGGCGAAAAACGCGATCTGCTCGGGCTGCGGGAAGAAGGGACACTACGCTCGCGTCTGCAGGGCCAAAGCCACCCCGAACCCCAGCAGCGCCGCGTGTGGGCCATGCGGGCCGCCATCTTGGACCTCCCCGGCCATGTGCGAATCACCGGTACAGCAGCCATTTTGGACGCCTCCAGCCACATGGGGATCATGGACGCCGCCATCTTGGACGACAGCCGGGACGCAGCAGGCCCCCGACACCGCCTCATCTGATACCCGCAGCGACACACCGACCCCTACGCTGGCATCCGTTACACTGGACCAAGCGAGACCGCACCAACTGGCCAGTTCCACAATGGACATTAAGGTAAATGGTCACGATACAATCTGCCTTTTTGACTCTGGGAGCACGGAGAGCTTCATCCACCCCGACACGGTGCGGCGTTGCTCTCTCCCAGTCCTGCCTGCGCAACAGCGGATTTCTATGGCCTCCGAGTCCCAGTCGGCGGACATCGGCGGCTACTGCGTGGTGACACTCTTAGTAGACGGGACCGTGTACGATCATTTTAAACTTCTGGTCCTGCCTGACCTCTGCGCTGCCGTCCTGCTGGGGTTAGATTTTCAGTGCCACCTTAAAAGTGTTACGATGGCGTACGGTGGACCCCTACCCCCACTCACAGTCCGCAGCCAGCAGCTTCCAAATTGCCCGCCGCGCACCAGGTGCAACCTCTCCACACTCAGAGTCACCCCCCCACCACTGTTTGCTAACCTCACCCCCGACTGTAAGCCCATCGCCACAAAGAGCAGGCGATACAGTGCCGGGGACAGGGTTTTCATTAAAACCGAAGTGGAGCGGCTCCTGAAAGAAGGGATTATTGAGGGCAGCACCAGCCCCTGGCGAGCCCAGGTTGTGGTCGTTAAGACCGGCGAGAAGCAGCGCCTGGTCATCGACTACAGCCAGACAATAAATCGCTACACCCTGCTGGACGCCTACCCACTCCCCCGTATAGCTGATATGGTCAACCAGATCGCGCAGTACCGCGTCTTCTCGACCATTGACCTGAAATCAGCGTACCACCAGCTCCCCATCCGCCCTGAGGACCGCCAGTACACTGCCTTTGAGGCAAACGGCCGCCTCTATCACTTCCTTAGGGTTCCCTTTGGCGTCACCAACGGGGTCTCCGTCTTCCAAAGGGAGATGGACCGGATGGTAGATCAAAATGCGTTGCAGGCCACTTTCCCATATCTGGACAATGTGACCATCTGCGGCCGTGACTTGCAGGACCATGACGCAAACCTCGAAAAATTCCTCCGCACCGCCCAACTCCTAAACCTGACATATAACAAGGAGAAGTGCATATTCTGCACAAACCGCCTCGCCATCCTTGGCTGTGTTGTGGAACACGGAGTCATCGGCCCCGACCCTGACCGGATGCGTCCCCTTATGGAACTCCCACTGCCCCACTGCCTCAAGGCCCTGAAGAGGTGCCTAGGGTTTTTCTCCTATTACGCCCAGTGGGTCCCCTACTATGCGGACAAGGCCCGTCCGCTGATCAAGTCCACCTCTTTTCCCTTGACGGCAGAGGCCCGCTTAGCCTTCCACCGTATCAAGGAGGACATTGCCAAAGCCACCATGCACGCAGTGGACGAATCCATCCCCTTCCAGGTGGAAAGCGACGCGTCCGACTTTGCCCTGGCCGCTACCCTCAATCAGGCGGGGAGACCCGTGGCCTTCTTTTCACGAACCCTCCAAGGCCCGGAGACCAGACACTCCGCTGTTGAGAAGGAGGCCCAGGCGATTGTGGAGGCTGTGCATCATTGGAGGCACTACCTGGCCGGAAAACGATTTACCCTGCTCACTGACCAGCGTTCAGTTGCTTTTATGTTTAACAACAAGCAGAGGGGCAAAATCAAAAATGACAAGATCTTGAGGTGGAGAATCGAACTTTCCACCTACAACTACGAGATCTTGTACCGGCCCGGGAAGCTAAATGAACCCCCGGATGCGCTATCGCGTGGCACCTGCGCCAGCGCGCAGATCGATAGACTACGGGTCCTCCACAATGACCTCTGCCACCCGGGGGTCACCAGGTTCTTCCACTTCATCAAGGCTCGCAACCTGCCTTACTCTATTGAGGAGGTCAGGACCATGACCAGGAACTGCCAAGTCTGCGCTGAGTGCAAACCACACTTTTATAGACCAGACAGGGCCCACCTGATAAAAGCCACTCGCCCCTTCGAGCGCCTGAGCGTTGATTTTAAAGGGCCTCTCCCCTCCTCCGACCGCAATGTGTACTTCCTCAATATTATTGATGAGTACTCCCGTTTCCCGTTCGCCATCCCCTGCCCGGACATGACCAGTGCCACGGTCATTAAATGTCTGAACAACCTCTTCACCCTGTTCGGCTTCCCCAGCTATATCCATAGCGACCGGGGCTCATCGTTTATGAGCGACGAACTCCGTCAGTACCTGCTAACTAGGGGTATTGCCACAAGCAGGACCACCAGTTACAACCCCCGGGGGAACGGACAGGTGGAAAGAGAAAATGCGACAGTTTGGAAGGCCGTCCTGCTAGCCTTAAAGTCTAGGGGCTTTCCAACCTCCCGCTGGCAGGATGTGCTCCCCGATGCGCTCCACTCTATTCGGTCACTGCTCTGCACTGCCACTAACGCCACCCCTCATGAGAAAATGTTTGTCTTCCCAAGGAAGTCCACATCGGGGACATCGCTCCCGCCATGGCTGACGTCCCCAGGGCCGGTCCTACTGAGAAGACACGTGAGGACCCATAAAACGGACCCCCTGGTCGAGAGGGTCGACCTCCTCCACGCCAACCCCCAGTATGCTTACATCGCATACCCGGACGGGCGGGAGGACACAGTCTCCATAAGAGACCTTGCACCCTCGGGGTCCGCAGTAACCCACTACCCACTACCCACTACCACCCCCCCACCCCACGATCCGATATCCAGCCCCAGCAGACGGCAGGCCGGGGCCCCGCGACCCGCTCGACATCTACGAGGACGACACGCCTGTGCCACAGCCTACGCTGGACTCGACGCCGGAAGCTTCACTACCCCTGCCGTCGCCACGCCGATCACAGCGGCAGACAAGACCTCCGGAGAGACTCCAATACACTAACTTTTAATACACTTCACCCCGCCGGACTCAATTTTAAACAAGGGGTGAATGTGGTAAACCACTGTTTGTATTCCTGTTTGTCCTGTTTGTATTCCACTGTGTACATGCCTGGACATGCCTCGGCTGACTCCTCCCACAGGTCCTAGTATAAAGGTGACTGCTCCCCAGCCCTTTGTATTTCTGGACCGGTCGACCACTCGAGGCAGAGCTCCATTCTGTTGTTAATAAAAGCCTTTGGTTACTCTTCTAACTCTCAGTCTTTTATGAGTAATTGATAGCGCATCAGGTAGGTCATGCATTGAGCAGTGTGTGAGGCTCGTGGTGCAGTTGGTAGGAGATGGCTTTTGAAGATGCATTCACTGACCTTGACCACTCATCTGAGGACATGAAACTTTGGTCACTGGAGCCAGGTCTTGCTGGCAGTGACGGCCTCAATGATCTGGTCCCACATCTTCTTTCTGAAGGGTCTGCTGGCCCCCTGTGGGTAGAGCACCTCTCTTCCACTTTTGACCCCTGCACAAAGCTGGAAGGCTGCATCCAAGATGCTGGGTGCCCTTTCCCTGGCCTGTTGAGACATTTGTGTTAGTGCTGAAGCACTTTAACCAATTTTTACGTGCACGACCTTGGGCCTCCTACTGCGCGCATAGCCAGTCAGCAGTGCAATAGTTCCTGGGCTGTGCGCTAAAATCATTTAAATTAGCAGACCGCGCCAAATAAATGTGCTGCCTGTGTTTTCTAAACAGCGCGAGCAAATCTCGCCCGACAGTGCCCACGTCCGTTTTCGAGCCTTACCGAATTTCCCAGCCAAGGTTTCTTATTTTTAGACAGTTAAACAAACATGAGGTCATCCATAATAACAACAGAAAATGCTGGAAAAACTCAGCAGGCCAGGCAACATCCGTGGAGAGAAAAAAGAGTCAACGTTTCGGGTCAAACCCTTTGCCTGGCCTGCTGAGTTTTTCCAGCATTTTCCGTTGTTATTTCGGATTTCCAGCATCTGCAGTATCTTGCTATCATACTAGCATGAAGTCATCTATTTTGGACCAAAAAAGCATGCATTCAAATATTTTTTAAATGGTGAAAAGCTAGGAACAGTAGATGTCCAAAGGGATTTAGGGTCCATGTAAACAGATCACTAAAATGTAGTAGTCAGGTAGAAAAACATCATCAAAAAGACTAATGGCATGTTAGCCTTTATAACTAGAGGGCTAGAATATAAAGGGGAGAACGTTTTGCTACAGCTATACAAAGCCCTGGTTAGAGCACATCTGGGGTACTGTGTACAGTTCTGGGTACCACAATTAGAATGGATATATTGGCCTTGGAAGGAGTGTAGCACAGATTCACCAGAATGGTACCAGGGCTCCAAGGGTTAGAATATGAGGAGAGATTGCATAAATTAGTCTTGTATTCCCTGGAATAGAAACATAGAAGATAGGAGCAGGAGTAGGCCATTCAGCCCCTCGAGCCTGCGCCGCCATTCAATGCGATCATGGCTGATCATCCAAATTCAGTACCCTGTCCCTGCTTTCTCCCCATATCCCTTGATCCCCTTAGCCTTAAGAAATATATCTAACTCCTTCTTAAATATATTTAATGAATTGGCCTCAACTGTCTTCTGTGGTAGAGAATTCCACAGGTTCGCCACTCTCTGGGTGAAGAAATTCCTCCTCATTTCAGTCCTAAATGGCTTACCCCTTGTCTTTAGACTGTGACCCCTGGTTCTGGACTCCCCCGCCATCGGGAACATCCTTCCTGCACCTAGTTTGTCTAGTCCTGTTAGAATTTTATAAGTTTCAATGAGATCCCCTCTCATTCTTCTAAACTCTAGTGAATATAAGCCTAATCGGCCCAATCTCTCTTCATACGTCATTCCTGCCATCCCAGGTATCAGTCTGGTGAATCTTCGCAGCACTCCCTCCATGACAAGAACATCCTTCCTCAGATAAGGCGACCAAAACTGCACACAATACTCAATATGTGGTCTCACCAAGGCCCTGTACAACTGCAGCAAGACATCCTTGCTCCTGTAC
Source organism: Somniosus microcephalus (assembly GCF_052327205.1). Classification (NCBI taxonomy): domain Eukaryota; kingdom Metazoa; phylum Chordata; class Chondrichthyes; order Squaliformes; family Somniosidae; genus Somniosus; species Somniosus microcephalus. Next base: position 190,575,405 of record NC_140993.1, read on the forward strand.
TCGAAACCTCTCGCTATGAAGACCAGCATACCATTTGCCTTCTTAACCGCCTGTTGCACCTGCATGCTTACCTTCAGCGACTGGTGCACAAGGACACCCAGGTCTTGTTGCACTTCCCCTGTTCCCAACCTATTGCCGTTCAGATAATAATCTGTCTTCCTGTTTTTGCCACCAAAGTGGATAACCTCGCATTTATCCACATTATACTGCATCTGCCATATCACCCAACCTGTCCAAATCGTACTGGATTTTCTCTGCATCCTCCTCACGGCACACAGGCCCACCCAGCTTTGTGTCGTCTGCAAACTTGGAGATATTACATCTAGTTCCCTCGTCTAGATCATTAATATATATTGTGAATAACTGGGGTCCTAGCACCTATCCCTGCGGTGCCCCACTAGTCACTGCCTTCCACTCCGAAAAAGACCCGTTTATTCCAACTCTTTGCTTCCTGTCTGCCAACCAGTTTTCTATCCAAGTCAGTACCTTACCCCCAATCCCATGTGCTTTAACTTTGCACGCTAGTCTCTTATGCGGGACCTTATCGAAAGCCTTCTGAAAGTCCAAATACACCACATCCACTGGTTCTCTCTTATCTATTCTACCAGTTACATCCTCAAAAAATTCCAGTAGATTAGTCAAGCATGATTTATCTTTTGTAAATTCATGTTGACTTTGTCCGATCCTGTCACTGTTTTCCAAGTGCTCTGATATTACATCTTTTATAATGGGCTCTAGCATTTTCCCCACTACCGATGTCAGGCTTACCAGTTTATAATTCCCCGTTTTTTCTCTACCACCTTTTTTAAATAGTGGGGTTACATTAGCTACCCTCCAATCCATGGGAACTATTCCAGAGTCTATAGAATTTTGGAAGATGACCAGCAATGCATCCACTATTTCTAGGGCCATTTCCTTAAGTACCCTAGGATGTAGATTATCAGGCCCTGGGGATTTATCGGCCTTCAATCCTGTCAATTTCCCTAACACCATTTCCCTACAAATACTGATTTCTTTCAGTTCCTCCCTCTCATTAGACCCTATGTTCCCCGACATCTCTGGGATTTTATTTGTGTCCTCCTTTGTGAAGACAGAACCAAAGTATGTGTTTAATTGGTCTGCCATGTCTTTGTTCCCCATTATAAATTCCCCTGATTCTGACTGCAAGGGACCTGCGCTTGACTTTACCAATCTTTTTCTCTTCACATATCTATAGAAGCTTTTACAGTCAGTTTTTATGTTTTCTGAAAGCTTACTCTCACACTCTACTTTCCCCCTCTTAATTAATCCCTTTGTCCTCCTTTGCTGAATCCTAAACTCCTCCCAATCCTCAGGTTTGCTGCTTTTTCTGGCCAATTTAAATGTCCTCTCCTTGGATCTTATGCTATCACTAATTTCCCTTGTTAACCAATGTTGAGTCACCTTTTTTGTTTTATTTTTATGCCAAACAGGGATGAACAAATTCTGTAGTTCATATACATATAGACCAATCTATATGTAGATTAAAGTCACCCATGATAACTGCTGTGCCCTTATTGCATGCATCTCTAATTTCCCATTTAATGCCATCCCCAACCTCCGCATTACTGTTTGGGTGTCTGTATACAATGCCCACTAACGTTTTCTGCCCCTTGGTATTTCTCAGCTCTACCCATACAGATTCCACATCATATAATATAGAAGTTTAAGGGGTGATTGAAGTTTTTAGGATTTTGAAAGGACTGATAGGGTAGATAGAGGAAAACCTTTTCCACTGGTTGTGGGAGTCTAGAAAATGGGGGCATAACCTTAAAATCAGAGCCAGGCCATTGAGGAGAGAAGTTAGGAAACGTTACTTCACGCAAAAGGTGGTAGAAGTGCGAAACTCTCTCCCACAAAAAGCAGTAGATGCTAGCTCAATTAATAATTTTAAATCTGAGATCGATAGATTTTTGCTAGCCAAGGGTATTAAGGGTTATGGAGCCAAAGTAGGTGGATGGAGTTAGTGTACAGGTCAGCCGTGATCTCACTGAATGGAGGAACAGGGGCTCAATAACCTACTCCTGTTCCTATTCAAATCTCACAGTAAATATTTCAAGGGTAGGTTTGTCTCTTCTATTTGTTTCTATAATAAAAAATTGTAGATAACAGGTCGAAAGTTCTTTCTGAATTTGTAATGTGTACTCTGGTATGTCAAGATATTGCTGAAAAAAGTGTTACAATCGTGCAATGTGACAAAATCATTCTGAGTTAAGACAAAGGGAGAAAAATTGAGTTGCGCCCCCTTTAAGCGGCCCCGCGGCCGAAATTCACCGGTAGTGCCCCAAGAGGGAGGTGGGGTGCTACTGGAAGTGCTCCGCCTCCCTCTTGGGGCGCTTTGAGTGAATTTCGCGGCACTACGTGCCGCAGTACCACGCTCTGCGGAACATCACACCACGGTACTGCAGGCCTTCCTCCCCTTATTAAAGTGGAGGGGCCCAGCACAGTGTGACCTGGGGACCAGCTGGGCCACCAGGGATCGGAGTGCCGGCAAAAGAGCCCGGCACTCGAGAGAAGTGCCGGGCTCACGGAGCGCAACCGGCACTCTGTGGGGGGGCTGCAGAGGAGGCCAGGGACAGCAGAGGGGGCAGGTGCTGGCAGGCGGCCAGCAACAAAAATGGCCGCCTGGAACCTCCCCTTTAATTAGCACCGCCCCGGCCGCAGGTAGGCCCCCCTGACTCTGTCGAACATAGTGTCCGACGGTAAGTCAGGGGGCGCTACTGAAGATCGTGGCTGGGGCGCAAGCGGGGAGCTGTGAACAGCAATGGCATCATCGGCGGCGGCGTAGCGCCCCGGGGTGCTAACGGTTACCACCGCCGCTAACGTCCCGCTGAATTTCCCGGGAGACATTGGCGCCGCTGCGCCCAGGCGTTAGTTGCTTTGCGTCCCGTTAGCGCTGTAAGAGGGCGCTAACGGGAGGTGCAAAGCAACCAAATTTTTAGGCCATAGGGTTTAAGATGAATAAAGTTGCCTCTCTTTCACCTTGCAAATTTACTAGAACTTTTGGGGGTGAAATTTGATTAGGCCAGAAAACGGGCTCGGGGACCGTGATCTACCTGCACCCATTCAAAGTGGTGTAGGCAGCACACAAAATTTGTTCTGACTGTTCATTATGATGAGCATTGAGCTCAGTACTAAATACGCTGATGGTTGGCTTAGTGCTCAAGAGGGTGGCCAATATTGGGTGCAGTCTACTGGCCAATAAAATTTTGCCGAGGCTCTCTGCACTTCTTAAAGGGGAGGTGCTTTGTTCAAGAAGCAACTTATTGTCATTTTACATGCAGCAATGGCTCAACATGGAAGAGAAAGTGCAAGGAGGTTCTCTGATGCAGCATTGCAGGCCTTGGTCCTGGTGCACAGAAGGAGACATGTCTGCTACCCGCAGAGGGGCAGGAGGCCTGCCAGGCAGCATGCCAGAAGGCAGTGGGAAGAGATAACAGAAGCCATCAGTGTCAAGTTTGTTGCCCCCAGGACCTGAATCCAGTGCCGTAAGAAGTTTAAAGACCTCACATGAGCAGTCAAGGTGAGCGAATGCATCTTCAAATGTCATATCCCACCAACTGCACCACTAGCCTCACACACTGCTCAATGCACCACACCCCCATCACTCATCTACCAACAATCTTTCGTAATCACGACTCATACCTCACAATCATACCTTCACCTGATCCTCACACACTTACCACTGCTGCAAGCCTCACGCCCACATCTCACACCTTGCACACACTGCCAGCTATTCACCATGATGGGCACATCACTCAAACACAGTGCATCAGACTCACTGGCACACTTCCCTTTCTCTTGCAGGCCAAGGTGGTGCATAACAGGCGTGATCAGCAGCAGACAGGTGGAGGGCAGCACGTCATTAGAACCTCAACGAGCTGGAGGAGACGGTGCTACAGATAATTGGAAGGGCCATCACTGAGGCCGTGGCGAGCGGTGAGGTTGAAAGCATTACTGATTATGGCATGCTCATACTTAATCCTTCTTCTCACATCCCACTTCCCCTTCATGACACAATCTCTTCTCACTTACAAGCTGCTGATGGTGTATGCATGGACATCTTGCATTTCCCCCATCCCTTCACCACACCCCGACCCTTGTGCCTTTCTCCTTTCAGATACCCAGAACTGCCAGCAGTCCAGCCTGTCCCTAACGTAGTAGAGGAGAGTGAAGGAGAAGAGACACCGTTACTCGATCTGACACTCCCAGGCACCAGCTCAGAAAATAGCACTACACGTGCTTTAGAGGGTAGTATAGAACTAGGATCTGCACGCGGTGAGTCACCGGGCACGAGTGTGCTTCAGCCATGCCGGGGGAAAAGGATAGCTCCCCGGAAGGCGAGTTTGCACACGAGTTCTGCTGCACAGGACTCAGACAATTGCTTCGATGGGGCAGCCTTTAGAAGAAGGGTGATGGGCATGCACAGAGAAATGCTTGGTGCAATGGCAGGCCTGCTAGAGAGCCTCTTGTCACTATCAAGGAGTCCGGCTCCAACATTGGACGGGGCTTTGTGCAGTGCTTGGAGCCTATGATTTCCAGGATGGAAATGATGAGCAATTCCACTAGAACAGTTGTGGACCCAACCATGATGCTGGGTGTGATGGGCAAAGTCGCAGCTACCACTGCAGCACAAGCGGAGTGCTGCAGTGGATGCAGCGATGGACGTCGAACTTGGAGATGTTAACTAGGTCTCCTGCTGCAGACTGGAAGGATCTGGTGGTGAAACAATTGAGGGCCACTGGCAATATTGTCATTGCCCTGCTCCGAGGTTGCAAGTCTGGTTCCAGGAGGTGGCAGAGTTCTGTAACCGCCTTCTTGGTGAAGTGGAGCCTCCGAATACACAGCTCCTGGCTTAAGTGCAGGTAGGAGAAGTGTTCTCGGAAGGCCCTAGGTGGGTAAGGCCTCCTGCTGAGAGCTGTTCTGCTCCTCCTCCTCCCTCTGCGAGCAGCTTGTCCCCTTCTTTGCTGCTTCTGCTCCATCTCCCTGTCATACTCCAGCGCGAGGGGAACTGCAACTAGAACCCCCATGACTGGGAGCAAGTGGTCTGAGCTGAACTCTTGAATTCAGAAGCAAGGCCTACTCCACTTGCTGCACCACTCCATCACTTCAGCAACTTTAAGTAACTGTCAAAAGCTCCAAACTGTTGCAAAAACTTACACAGAGCCAGTAAAAATCAAAAAGCAAGTCACCTGCAAGTTGTTGATGATTCCTTTGCATGCCACTGGTGGGGGGATCCCTCGTGTAGCTGAAACACTTGTGGAGAGGGCAATGAATGGAGTGGCAACGTCCAAAATGGCAGATCGTGCGTCAAATCAGCGTTGCACACTGATTGACGTCACGATCTGATTGATTAGCATTTTTCTGGTGAATGTAGGCAATGGCCGCACAGCCGACCTCCTCAAAATGGCGGCCACCCTGAGCCGCACCGGAAGTGGGCGGAAACAAGGTGGCTGCCATTTTTGTGCCGAATCTGGCATTAACTGCCAGCATTAAGGTGCCGAATTTCACGGCCTTTATTTTTCATGAAGTTATCTCAGATTGGAAGAATTAGTGAATTACTACAACATACCAGTGTGAAAGGCTTGGCCTTAAGGAGCAATGAGATATTAATCTTGTACTTTCAGACAGTCAGCAAAGAATGATGGACCAGTGGGAGTTAAAGGCATGGCAACCAAAAAAATCGACAATATTCCTTAATGAAAGATAAAACCTTTTTTGGAGCAGGTCTGGAAAAAAAACTGCCAATGCACTTATTCAACGTAAAACACAACTGCAGGAAACTTCGCAATATCCGACACTGACGGGACCGAGCTGCTGCCGATCTATCAAAACTTCCGGATAGACCAGCGCTAATGTTGAAGGATACGGAGGTTTTCATCTCTGTATCTGACAACAAACACTGTTGCTTAGCAACAGCTTGTAAACACTCGGCCCCCTTGGAAGCGTCTCTGAAGCTGTTGCTAAGCTACAGAGACACTTTCCAGAGCCTGACTGTTAAAAAAAAAATGCTAGAAGAAAAAAAACCTAACCAAAACGGCTGCTGATTTCTGCCGTTAGATCGAGGTTTCCGGACATACAACTTCCGGATAAACCAAAGTTTCCTGTATGTGGGCTTTTTAAAGTAAGGTTGTGTTTCTTAATCTGCATTTTGATCAGAAAACCAAAGCCACAACATTTAGGAAATTGGTCCTCATTTCACCAAGGATTCATTTATTTTCATACAGTGTTACAATGCTTACTTATAAAGCAGAGTGTGCTGTGCATTTAGAGAGTTTTCAAAAGGGAAATGTATCAACATGTATGCTAATTGCATGCTAATGATTCTATCCTCTGATGATTAACAGTTATTAGTTATTTTAATGTCAGCGCAAGTCACTGGAAATTATGAGTCAAGCTTTGTTTACAAAAAACTGTTGCCTGGGGCATCCACCATACACATGTGAATCATTTTATCTTTGGTGCTGAAGCTGTCATTCTGTGAAATAGTATTGCCAATATTCCATATAGCAGAGTAATGAAACATTAAAAAAGCCACAGTTCTGCACATTTTTAACAAATAACTTAAGTGAGAGAAAAATATTCTCACTTGACAGCTTTCACATTTTTTCTCAACTAAAATGTGATTCGGGTTCTTGGAGCTTGCCACATAAATGTGACATGAACCTAATGAAGACCAAACGGATAATGAGAAAAAAGCCATGCATCCATCAAACTTCTGTTCATATACTGCAAAGAGGAAAGAAGCTTGGATCTAACCACCAGCGATAGATTAGTGCCAGATTTTGCATTTCTAGCTAGATACAAATGACAGTATTTACTAAGTTCTTATATTACTTTAACATTTTAATTAGTATATTAATCTCAAAATATGAAGAGAAAAATGATTAAACAGAAGGGAAAGCAAAGATGAGATGTAGGAAGCCATCCTCTCTCTGGAAAAAGCATGGGAAACTATCGTCCCAAATGTGAACTTTTCTTCTCCTCCTGAGACAGTCACTTAAAAACAGTTATATTTTATTTAATTACCCCTTTCTCACCTGACTTTCTTTCCAGACATAGATTGAGGCACAATATATCGTTTCAGGCTGCAAGATGTGTATTGGTATCAGGCTCAGTAATGTGCAATTTATATAATAACGTAGTTGTCTGCTATTAACTTGGTAGATGGAATATGCATGAAAAAGTACTTAATTAATAAAAATTGTCTTTCTCAATATATGCAGAGTGAAGTCTGCTACAATAAGCCTACTTATGCACATTGTTGAGAATGCTTCCAACATGGTGCATTGCACTGATCTACATAATGACATGTTGCCTGGCTATATTGCATGATAAATTTGCTTTTCCCAATTACTCGGCCTAAGGATGACAGTCTCCCATGTGCATGGGCTATGCTGGTAATTGTCAACATTTTCTTTGGCTGGAAAGGGAGAGAAAGCAAGAGGTTGCTATGTAGGGGAGTTTTGTTCCCGCATCCATTGTGAGAGCAAAAGTAATTTCTTAAAATTGAAGGGCAAGAGAAACCACATTCCATTCTCACAGCCAGGCAGGCTGTGATGAGGAAGAAATAAAGAAACAAGAAAGAGACAGGTAAAAGAATGTAAGAAAGAGGGATTAAGAATACATACCCGGGAAGCATGTGATAGAGGCAGCATGACACATTTAGACCTGTTTATGTTTTTGGCCTAAGTGGACTCCTCGGCTCACACTGAAAATCTAACACCTTGATTTTGTCCAATTGTTGATAGCTGTTTTTTATTCAGCTCTCCACTGGAACTTGGCAACACTGGACAGTCGGTCAGTGTTTGCCCTGGACTAGAGATGTGAAAGAAGCTGTTGGAGTCACCTCAGATGAATTGTTTTTCAAATTATTATGTAAATAGTTTGAAAGAAGTAACATAAATGTTTAACCACATGTATCGTTTGTTGGACTGAATGACAACGAGGAATTATAAGGCTGAATCCATGCAGCTGCGTGCCCATGATTTCCAGTCACATGTTCTCTGGGGAGAGGGCTGACACACTGAATCCGTCTTTATTAACCAAAACATTGCCAGTGTAAATATATAGTGGGGAGAAATTTGACTTGCACTCAAAACAGGCATAACGTAGGCAGAGCGAGCACTCCACAAGCTGGACTGTGCTCGAGGCAGAAGCCAAATTCAACTTTGGGCCTCACTTGAATACCAAGTGGGCACTGCGCTGCAGCTCACCAGTTGGGAAGGTTGGCAAATTGTTTGGTTATCACACAATGTCGGCCAGCAGGTCAGGTCTTGGGGGGACAGAGACAACCCTGGGAGTGAGCCTTATATGCGCGCCGGCAGCGGAATGTAACTATTTTGTCGGCCAAGGAGGAGCACCCATTTTACTAGGCCCACAAAAATTAAAAATTGAAAAATTCTTGGGATTTTTTTTTTAAAGCGGCCTCCAGTGGTCCCTTTAAGGGCTGCGAGTTAGGCCGATCAAGACCTGGTACAACTAGGTGGAACAAGCTCCACTCATTTGTCCCTGAATTTAAAATTTAGGATCCTACAACCAGCATAAGACCCCGATTTGCACACTTAAGGAGCCTAATGCATGTTTCAGGCTGCGCCTTGATGACTGAAAGTTGCCAGAGTTAATATGGTGTGCGGCACACTCCTGGTCTGGATTGGGAGTGACAGATTGTAGTGCAGGATTCAGAGACCTAACGCCCATTTTACAGGCGCAAAACTTAGGGCTGTAGCTTGAATTTCTCCCCCCCACCCCACCCCTCCCCCTGTAATATGTTCTATTCATACAAGTAAAGAAACAAAAGGCAGGTCTAGAGGAGGTGTAAATGGGAATATCAGAATCATCAGCAACAGCTGCCATCCGGAATAATGGGGGCAGAGGTTATGATCTGAAATTGTTGAATTCGATGTTGAATCCGGAAGGCTGTAAAATGCCTAATAGCTGTTCCTCACACTTACGTTGAGCTTCATTGGAACAGTGTAGGAGGTAAGGACAGAATGGTCAGAATGGGAGTGGTCTGAAGAATTAAAATGACAGGCGACCGGAAGCTCGGGGTCATGCTTGCAGACTGAACTTTACTTGTCCCATTACCATCTCATTTTGCCTTGCACCATCGTTCTTTTTGTCATTTAATCACTTCTGCCTTCCATCCTATCACAGACCTTCCCTTTTGTTCTTTCCTCCCATCCCCCTTTCCCTGCCTCTGTACTTGCTTAAAACCTGAAACATCTCTAAACTTTTCCAGTTCTGATGAAAGGTCATTGACCTGAAACGTTAACATAGGGCCGGATATTCCGATCCCTACGGGTGGGTACGCGCTGTGTATCCACCCGTAGGGACATTGGAAATGCCGGTTTCAGGCATGCACAGCGCACGCGCTGGAAACCGGCATTTCCGATCTGTCAAGAAAGCTCTTGACAGATCCTCTGGCTGCCTGGGAGAAGGGCCTCTGCGGGGGGATAGTTCCGCTTTTTGGAGACCCTCCGCCCACAGAAAACACTTATAATTCTTGCGCCTGGTAAAAGCAGGAGTAAGGCTTGCTTTTACCGGGATAAGAGTTGAAAAAAGTTTTTTTTTTAAATTTCCACTGCTTTATCATTTAAAAATACTTTAAAGAAAGATAAATTTATTTTTAGCCCCATTAAAAACATTAATTATTTTTTTCAAAAATTTAAATTTTTGTTTCAATTAGTTAATTTATGTAATTTCAAGTCATTTTAAAAATGTGATTTTTAAAAAAAATTTATTTGAAGTTTTACTATATTTTGAGGGTGATCTCCATTCATATATTTTACAGGTCTTCCTGTCAAATGTATGAAGGGAGATTCCCTTCTCCTATTGGTTCCTCATGGCCCATGTGATCCCAGGGATGCTGCGAACTACCTGCACCTCTGGGATACGTGGGTCCTGCGCACCGGCAGTTTGGAGAGGCCCAGCAGGGGAACTGTGCGCCTCCTGGGAGCACTCAGGTAAGGGCGCAGATTTTTACAGATCGCAGCGCTATGCCCGCGGGAGGCCTGCAATCGGAATATCTGGGCCTCTGTTTCTCTCTCCTCAGATGCTGCCTGACCTGCTGAGTGTTTCTGGATTTTTCTGTTTATATGTACTGCTACACATGTTGGATGTGAACCAAGAACATAAGCAGTATTTCTGGAAGCCCATCTGTGTTCAGTGAATGAATACACTCTGAGCAGCTTTCCAAATTCTACAGAACATTGACACATCTCTTCACCAGGCGACTGCTTTTCTATTTAATGGCCATATTTTGATAGGGAGTAAAATGCATAACACAAAATGTGCAGATTTAACTAGGCATATCCGAAATTGGCAGCTAAATTTAGAACTTGTCCACCTTCCGACTTTGAAACAGTGTTGCTGGATTTTAAAATGCACTCCGAACCTAAAAGTATTAGTCCTCAGACTTTGTATTGGAGTTATAGGAGTTGAGGAATATGCAATTACATTTTTTTTTTTAAGTTTCAAGCCGAAGTTTTAACACATTATATATTGATGGTATGTAGTTTAAGAATTAATTTTTTAAGACACATACCACACTTACTTCCATAATTTATATTTATGGAAAACATAGCTGCATTAAACTCATTAGAAACACATAAATAAGTACAAAATAAATAAATAGCAAATAATTAGGAAAGCAAATGGTATGTTAGCCTTTATTACAAAGGGATTAGAGAATAAGTGTAAAGAACTCTTAGGAATGTTAAAAGACTTCTGTTTCTCAAAAAATATATACCATATTCACGGCACAATACAATGCCAACCTCAAGTAATTCAGCAAATAGTGAATGGTAACTTTACTCACCAAACTCTCTGGAGACAGTGATAGAATAAACACAATTGTGTCCAGTACTGTAATTTCTGGGGTAGTTTGGTGACAGCACGGTACCATCGGAACCTGTGGATCGACTTCCACATGGAGCTGAAAGATATATTTGTATTTTATAAATATTATTAATAATAACTTAGAGTTCACTCTGGGGAAAAAAAGTAATTATGATACACAGCGAATTGCAGATAAATCCTGCTCTCTCCTGAAAGCAAAATATATTCAGCCATTTGCTATGCTCCAAGTTTCAAGTCCCAAAACACCCTTCAATTTATTATTCTCTGCCTCAGTGATAGCTGCTTGCTTCCACAAAGCCTGCCTACTGCCATTGGTAGGGTTCAGTGCTCACGGCAGTGGTGTTCTTCACAAAGAGTGAGTAAATGTTGCAGTGAATTGTAAATAAATTCAGGCTGAAAATCCCAAAGGATTCTGAACTGAGACTGTTTGTGCCAAGCAGAAGCTAAACCTTCCTTTGTTTTTACTCAGAGATGTTTTTGATCAAAGATCATGTGTAAAGCCTTAAACTGGCACTGAAGTGCCTAGAGGAAGGAATTAGACTTCATGCTGAGTTAGCCAGGTTCAAGTTCAATGGACTTGGTAGAGCTGCACAGAACTGAACACAGTCCTCTGAGGTTGTTAGATCATACTTTTTCACAAGCAGCCCATCTAATTATAGCCTGTGAATGGCCAACAGGTGTTAAACTTGTAACAATGCCAATTGTGCATCAGAAATGAGTATTTTGGTACATTCAGGATCTAGACCAGGCTCACCATTCATTCTAAATAGCCAATCCAGTTTTATAAAGGCCCATCTCCTCGTGCATCCCCCCCCCCCCCCCCCGACACACATCAAGGATTTCCATGTAGTGCTCCATCTGCCCTGCAGCAAGTGAACTTCAAGATAATCATTAAGAGGCATTTTTGTATTTATGTAAAACAGTCCAAGCAAGTAACATCCATGCACCAGTCTCCCATTATTTTATTTGGAGTAGGCAGCAGATCTCCATAGGTATGCTGGGCTCTGCTTTTATATGGAGACCCACAAACAGCAGACATGTCAGACTAGCTTCTTGCATTTTCACAACTAAAGCAAGCTCCCTTAATCTCCTGACAAAGTCACAAGCTGCTTTTATATTGCACTCAGTGCATTGCTGCCCTCATGCATTCAGCAGAAATAACAAAATAAACTTGCCACATTCACTAATGCCGACAGCCAGGAAGAATAAAGAATGGGTTTTCCCACCACTTGCACCAGTAATGCACTGAAGCAAGAGAAAGCAGCTGCAGATCCACATTTCCTTGAGTCCATGATGCTGTTGGGATAAGAAAGCAAAGCTTGATTACACTATGGAGCACTGCTAATTGAGGGAAATTGGGTCTCCTTTTGTCAGTTTTTTCCGCACCACAATATCTGAACCGCTTCATGGGATAAGTACACACAACTGCTACCCATGCATATTCACAAACTATAAGCATCTAATCTGCATCCCATCTATGTGTGGCGTGTGCATTCACAATATTGGCCCACAAATAACGCACAGAAAGTCAAAATCTCTTTCTAACCTTTTATTAATCATTCATTTACAGTGCACAACTCTATCCACAAAACATCTCACTTGCTGGCAAAACACTGAACAGCAGCAAGCCAAGGTTATGGATAGAAATAAAGTTGCTCTAATGCCCCTTCATGCTAATCAAGCAATGCCAGGACAAATTGGCATTTGCAAAGATCTGGCATGAATTCAGCACTGTAAACTGTGCCAGGTTACAGAGCCTACAGTCAAAAGGTTTTAAACCAGTATTCCATTAAGAATTTAATAGCTTTAACATACCAAATGGGCAAACTGGGTATAGTGCCCTACAGTGCAAAGGAGTACTGCCAAGTAACATGAAATATTAACTCATTTCCAGCTGTCACAGCAGGAGTTCAAACATTTACATAGGATATACAGCACAGAAACAGGCCATTCAGCCCAAGCCGTCCATGCCAGCGTTTATCCTCCACTCGAGCCTCCTCCCGTCTTTCCTCATCTAACCCTATCAGCATAATCGTCTATTCCCTTCCTCCTCATATGTTTATCTAGCCTCCCCTTAAATACATCTATACTATTCGCTTCAACCACTCCCTGTGGTAGTGAGTTCCACATTCTCACCACTCTCTGGGTAAAGAAGTTCCTTCTGAATTCCTCATTTGATTTCTTGGTGAATATCTTATATTGATGGTCTCTATTTTGCTCTTCCCCACAAGTGGAAACATTCTCTCTGTATCTACTCTATCAAAACCTTTCATAATTTTAAAGACCTCTATTAGGTCACCCCTCAACCTTCTCTTTTCAAGAGCAAAGATACCCAGCCTGTTCATCCTTTCCTGATAGATATACCTTTGCATTTCTTCTTACCAAAATGTAATACCTCACATTTCTCTGTGTTGAAATTCATTTGCCAATTCTATGCTGATTCTGCAAGTTTATTATTGTCCTCCTGTAATTTGTTGCAGTCCTCCTCAGTATTGACTATCCCCCCAATTTGGTGTCATCTGCAAATTTAGAAGTTGTGTTTTTGATTCTAACATCAAAGTCATTAATATAAATTGTGAATAACAGTGATCCTTGTGAAACAGCACTTCCTACCTTTTGCCACTCTGAATAGCTACCCTTTACCCCTACTCTCTGCTTTCTGTCTTGAAGCCAGCTAGCTATCCATTCTGCTACTTGTCCCCTAACTCCGCATTCTCTGACTTTATTCATTAGTCTATTATGTGGTAGCATATCGAAGACTTTTTGAAAATCTAGATAAATTACATCTACTACATTACCCTTGTCTACTCTCTCTGTTGCCTCTTCAAAATATTCAGTGAGGTTGGTCAAGCCTTTCCCTTTTGAAATCCATGTTAATTATTCATTATTATATTTTTGGTTTCTAGATGTTCTCCTATTTTCTCCTTTAATAGGGATTCCATTATTTTTTCCTATCACCGATGTTAAGCTGACTGGTCTATAGTTCCCTGGACATGTTCTAGCTCCCTTCTTAAATACAGGTATTACGTTAGCTATCCACCAGTCCACTGTTACTACAACTTTTTCTAATGAATTATTAAATATGTGTAGTAATGCCTCTGCTATCTCTTCCCTAAATTCTTTTAAAATGCACGGATGTAGTCTGTCCTCTTTGAGTTTGATTAGTTTATTTAATATATCTCCTCTTTTTATTTTAAATGCAGTTATCTCATTTCGAATCTCATTGTCCGATGTCATGTCCACCTGTTCTGTTTCCCTAGTAAATACTGAAGCAAAGTAGTCATTTAATACTTCTGTCATCTCTCTTTTGCTGCCTGTGGTATTATCCTGTTCATCCCTTAGTGGCACTATTTCCATCCCAACCTTCCTTTTTTTAAATTTATGTGCCTGTAGAATATTTTACTATTTTGTTTTATGTTCCTTGATAATTTAAATTCATAGTTCCTCTTTGCCTTCCTAATTTGTTTTTTGACTTATCTCCTAATCTCTTCATATTCTCCCATATCATGTTCTCCACTGCTGTCTATGTATTTAATGTATGCCTCTTTCCTTAGCCTCAATTTTTCCCTAATGTCTTTATATCAATGCATGGTATCCCATTAGTGTTTAGCTTGTTCTTGTTTTTTAGCGGAATATATTTTTCCTGGACTCTGTTGAACACCATTTTAAATGTTTCCCATTGCTGTTCTACGTCATTGTTTGCCAATATTGTTGTCCATTTTATTTTCCCAGGTTCAATTCTCAGCCTCTCAAAATTGGCTTTTCTCCAATCTATTACCCTGGTCTTCATCATACTTATGTCCTTCTAAATTATTATCCTAAAACGTATTATATTATAGTCACTATTGCCTAGATGTTCCCCTACTTTTACTTCTCATATCTGCTCTGGTTCATTCCCCATTACTAGATCCAATAGTGAATCTTTCCTTGTTGGGCTTCTTACATATTAGGTTAGAAAGGAGTCCTGTTCGCATTGTAGGAATTCCATTCTCTTAGCCCCTTTACCTACCTCTTCTGTCCAATTAATATTGGGGTAGTTAAAATCCCCCATGATCAATATTCTATGTTTTTTACTAATTTCCCTAATTTGTTTGCATATTTCTTCCTCCACCTCCCTTCCACTATTAGGTGGTCCATAGACTACCCCTATTAGTGTGATTTATCCTTTATTATCTTTTATCTCTATCCACATGGATTCTATTTCTGTCTTGCTGGTAGCTGCTTCACTTTTTTCTACTGCCGTTATGTTATCCCTAATAAGTACAGCTACTCCACCTCCCCTTTTTCCCTCTCTATCTTTTCTAAATATGTTATACCCTGCAATGTTTAATTCCCAGTTCTGATTTTTCTGTAGCCATGTCTCAGTAATCCCTACTATGTCTGGTTCCTCGCAATGTATTATTGCCTCCAGCTCCCCTGTTTAATTACGGACACTGTACACTGCTGTACAGAGAGTTCTTAATTACTCATTTTTAATAGCAGTTTCTCTCACTTTATTTTTAACCATCTATTTACACTCCTGTTCTATAACTCTATTTCTTCGCTGGCCATCAATGTCCTCCCTTACTTTGTTCTCTTTCTTGTTTTGTTTATATTTAAGCTGGTTTCATTTCTTGTAGATCCCTCCTCCTGCCTTACTAGTTTAAAGCCTTTGTTACCTCCCTATTTACCCTTTCCGCTAGGACATGGGTCCCATCCCGGTCTAGGTGGAGCCCGTCCCATCGGTACAGCTCCTTCCTGTCCCTGTACTGATGTCAGTGTCCCATGAAAAGGAGCCTCTCTTTCCCACACCAGCCCTTTAGCCACGTGTTAATTCTTCTGATCTGACTGCTTATATGCTAACTTTAACGTGGCTCAGGCAATAATCCAGAGATTATGGGGGGAAAATTCAGTTGGTTGCGCCACCCATTAGCGCCTTAAGAGGGCGCTAAGTGGGGCGCAAACCACCTAGCGCCCGGGCGCGGCACTGCCCACGCCTCCCGCCAAATTCAGCGGGAGGTTAGTGGTGGCACTAAACGTTAGCGCAGCGCCGCTGGCGATGACGTCATCGATGTGCGCAGCGCCCCGCTCACGCCCTGGCCGCGATCTTCGGTAGCTCCCCCTGATTTACTGCCGGACGCTATGTCCAACAGGGTCAGGGTGGCGTACCTGCGGCCAGGGAGGTGCAAATTAAAGGCGAGGTGCGGGGCGGCCATTTTTGTTGTTGGCCGCCTGCCACCACCTGCCTGTGCTCCCGTCCCTGGCCTCCGGAAACCCCCCCACCCACCCCCGTCGTGGAGTGCCAGCTGCGCTCCAAAAGCCCGGCACTTCTCTTGAGTGCCGGGCTCTTTTGCCTGCACTCCCGATCCCCGGGGGCCCAGCTGGGCCCCAGATCGAGCTGCACAAGGCCCCTCCCCTTTAAGAAGGGGAGGAAGGCCTGCAATACCGCAGTGCGACGTGCCGCAGCGTGTGGCGCTGCGGCATGTAGCGCCACAATATTCACTCGCAGCGCCCCAAGAGGGAGGCGGGGTGCCTCCAGCAGCGCCCCACTTCCCTTTGGGGTGCAACTGACCAATTTCCGGTGCGGGGGCGCTAATTTCCAGCGAAGTTAGCACCCCAAACAGGGCTATACTGAATTTCTCCCCCTATTACCCTTGAGGTCCTGGTTTTTAATTTAGCTCCTAACTCCTGATACTCCCTCAGCAGGACCTCTTCCCTGTTACTACCTATGTCGTTTGTTCCTACATGGGCCCCAACAACTGGATTTACCCCCTCCCTTTCCAAATTCCTCTCCAGCCGCCACAAGATATCCCTTACCCTGGCACCTGATAGGCAACACACCCTTCGGGATTCTCGTCCTTTGCTGCAGAGGACAATATCTATCCCCCTAATTATAGAGTCCCCTATCACTACCACATTTCTATTCTGCTCTTCCCGCCTTGGACAGCCTTCTGAGCCACGATGCCTTAGTCTGCATTGTGGCTGTCCTCCCCACAGTCTTTCTCATTGCCTTCACAGGTAGCGAGTACGTAGTACCTGTTGGACAGGACCAATCTGCGGGACTTCCTTCTCAACCTCTCCTAAGTCCCTGCTACCCATCTCCCTAGCAGTCAAACCTGAGCCTGTGCTTTCCTCTGGGGTGTGACTGTATCCTGGATAAAACTATCCAGAAATTTCTCCCCCTCCCATTTAAACAACAAGCCCCTATTTTAACAAAGTCTGTCCTGAATTACAGATAGTAGTTTAATGGTTTTGCTCTCCGCTACTCAGCTAAGCCGTCACTAAGATGTTGTAGTCTGTGCTGTCATTCAGCTGCTCAGCACTGTATGGCATAGCAATGCTGTAATCTAAATTCTCTGGCCTGCATTCTGCTGCTTAGTCAAGTTATGGTTTAGATCCACTGCTGTGTGTCTTGCAGCCCTAATGTATTTTCGCAAACTCCAGCCATAAAAGTCAAAGGGGTAAAAATTGGGTAGCACCCCCTTTGGGGCGCTACCTTCGCCGGGGCGCTAATTTTATCACCCCGAAAAAGTTAGCGCCTCCGCAGCCGATTTTCCCAGATAGCGCCCCCAGAGGGACATATTAAAAGGGAGGGGCCTGGCGCAGCACATCCCGGTGCCCAGCTGGGCCACCAGGAATCAGGAGTGCTGGCAAACGAGCCGGGCACTCAAGAGGAGTGCTGGGCTCACAGAGAACAGCCAGCACCCCGTGGGGGACTTCACGGGGGCCGGGGACAGCAACGGGGACAGGTGCTGGCATATGGCCAGCAACAAAAATGGCCACCCGCCATCTCCCCTTTAACTAGCGCCGCCTCGGCCGCAAGTAGGCCCCCGACCCCGGCGGACTCGCCAACTCACACAGCATCCTGACTTAGAAGTATATCGCCGATCCTTCATCGTCGCTGGGTCAAAATCCTGGAATTCCCTACCTAACAGCACTGTGGGAGTACCTTCACCACACGGACAGCAGCGGTTCAAGAAGGCGGCTCACCACCACCTTCTCAAGGGCAATTAAGGATGGGCAATAAATGCTGGCCTTGCCAGCGATGCCCACATCCCATAAACGAATAAAAAATGTTTTTAATATAGGGCCCTGATGAGACCACACCTGGAGTATTGTGTACAGTTTTGGTCTCCTTACCAAAGGAAGGATATACTTGCCATAGAGGGATTGCAACTAAAGTTCACCAGACTGATTCTTGGGATGGGGGGATTGTCCTATGAGGAGAGATTGAGTAGACTAGGCCTATATTCTCTAGAGTTTAGAAGAATGAGAGGTGATCTCATTGAAACATACAAAATTCTTACAGGGCTTGACGGGATAGATACAGGGAGGGTGTTTCCCCTGGCTGGGGAGTCTATAACCAGGGGTCACAGTCTCAGAATAAGGGGTCGATCATTTAGGACTGAGATGAGGAGAAATTTCTTCGATCAGAGGATGGTGAATCTTTGGAATTCGCTACCCCAGAGGGCTGTGGAGGCTCAGTCGTTGAGTACATTCAAGACAGAGACCGATAGATTTTTGGATATTAAGTGAATCAAAGGATTATGGGGATAGTGCAGGAAAGTGGAGTTGAGGTCAAAGATCAGCTATAATCTTATTGAATGGCGAAGCAGGCTCGAGGGGCCGAAAAGCCTACTCCTGCCTCTATTTCTTATGTTCTTATAATTGGCAAATGAAATTCAACACAGTAAATGTGAGATATTACATTTTGGTAAGAAAAATAGTGAGGTTTCATATTACTTGGAAAACACAAATCGAAATGGTGTAGAAGAGCAAAGGATCTCGGAGTACAAATACAGAAATTACTAATAGTAACGACACAGGTTAACAAGGCCATAACAAGGAGTTTTCCGGACCCTCATAATATCCGGAACGTTACAGTCTAGCTAAACTTATTAAAAGTGCTATCTGGAGGACGGTAACATTTTCAGGTTGTTCCTTTCCTTTAGGGAGAGATAGTCTGGACCTTTAGACCCAATTAAGCGTCTTTAGGATTCAGCTACCTCAAACTTTAGTTGAAAGTGAACGTCTGAGGAATACGCCTAAAGGGGCTAGGACTAGTAATTATCCCTTCAAGCTCTGCCTCATCACCACCTCCCTCTACCCCGCCACTCTCTCTTTATTTTATCACTGCTTATCTGACATCCAGTGCTGGATGAACAGAAAGTTAACCCAACTAAATATTGGGAAGATCAAAGCCATTGCCTTTGGTCCCTGCTACAAACTATGTTCCCTAGCCACCGACTCCATCCCTCTCCCTGGCCACTGTCTGAGGCCGAACCAGACTGTTCGCAACCTTGGTGTCATATTTGACCCTAAAGTGAGCTTCTGACCACACATCCGTTCCATCACCAAGACTGCTTACTTCCACCTCTGTAACATCACCCAACTCTGCCCTTGCCTCAGCTCTTCTGCTGCTGAAACCCTCGTCTATGCCTTTGTTACCTCTAGACTAGATTCCAATGCTCTCCTGGCCTACCTCTCATCTTCCACCCTACATAAACTTGAGCCGATCCAAAACTCTGCTGCCCATATCCTAATTTGCACCAAGTCCCATTCACCCATCACTCCTGTGCTCGCTGACCTACATTAATCCCAGTCTGGCAACACCTCAATCTTAAAATTCTCATCCTTGTTTTCAAATCCCTCCATGGCTTGCCCTCCCTATCTCTGTAACCTCCTACAAGCCCTACAACCCTCTGAGATCTCTGCGCTCTTTCAATTCTGGCCCCTTGTGCATCTCCGCTTTTAATCGCTTCACCATTGGCAGCCGTGCCTTCAGCTGCTTTTGTTTACCCCTCTTCTCATTCGAGAAGACAAGCATGAGTCATTTTATGGTCCTGTTCACTATTCCACAGGGCAGCTTTCTCCTGCTCCCTTGAGTATTATTATTTAATGGTACCAAGAGCTTGCATTGTTAGCAGAAAATTCACACTCGCTGTAGGGTCTGTCTGCAGCCTCTAAGTCTGAAATCGATGTGCAGGGTCTCAGCAAAGCTAAGTTAAAATAGCTTAAGATGATGGGACTGATTCAATTTGCATTTTACACATTGTTTTAACTGGTGATTCAGTGCACAATGCACAGATGCCTTCAAAAGATTCCTGAGGTAAAAGACTTTAATGGCTGATCATTATTTTCACATTAAATCAATGGGCAAAATGTGTTTTGTAAAGGAAGCAAGCAAATGCTCAACCCCACCACCATAATAAAGTTTATGGGGGAGAGTCATAGAAACATAGAAGATAGGAGCAGGAGTAGGCCATTCGGCCCTTCGAGCCTGCTCCGCCATTCGATGAGATCATGGCTGATCATCCAAATTCAGTACCCTGTCCCTGCCTTCTCCCCATATCCCTTGATCCCTTTAGCCTTAAGAAATATATCCAACTTTTTCTTGAACTGGCCTCCACCGCCCTCTGTGGCAGAGATTTCCACAGGTTCACCACTCTCTGGGTGAAGAAATTCCTCCTCATTTCAGTCCTAAATGGCTTACCCCTTATCCTTAGACTATGACCCCTGGTTCTGGACTCCCCGGCCATCAAAAACATCCTTCCTGCATCTAGTCTGTCCAGGCCTGACTGAATTTTATAGGTTTCGATGAGATCCCCTCTCAATCTTCTAAACTCCAGTGAGTATAAGCCCAATCGACACAATCTCTCCTCATACGTCATTCCTGCCATCCCAGGTATCAGCCTGGTGAACCTTCGCTGCACTCCTTCCATGGCAAGAACGTCCTTCCTCAGGTAAGGCGACCAAAACTGCACACAATACTCAAGGTGCGGTCTCACCAAGGCCCTGTACAACTGTAGCAAGACATCCTTGTTCCTGTGCTCGAACCCTCTTGCTATGAAGGCCAACATACCATTTGCCGCCTTAACCGCCTGCTGCACCTGCATGCTTACCTTCAGCGACTGGTGCACAAGAACACCCAGGTCTCTTTGCACTTCCCCTTCTCCCAATCTATTGCCATTCAAATAATAATCTGCCTTCCTGTTTTTGCCACCAAAGTGGATAACCTCACATTTATCCACATTATAGTGCATTTGCCATGTTTCTGCCCAATCACCCAACCTGTCCAAATCGTACTGGAGTTTCACGACATCCTCCTCACAGCTTACCCTCCCACCCAGCTTTGTGTTGTCTGCAAATTTGGAGATATTACATCCAATTCCCTCGTCCAGATCATTAATATATATTGTGAACAGCTGGGGTCCTAGGACCGATCCTTGTGGTACCCCACTAGTCACTGCCTGCCACTCGGAAAATGACCCGTTTATTCCAACTCTTTGCTTTCTGTCCGCCAACCAGTTCTCTATCCAAGTCAATACCTTGCCCCCAATCCCATGTGCCTTAATTTTGCACGCTAATCTCTTATGTGGGACCTTATCGAAAGCCTTCTGAAAGTCCAAATACACCACATCCACTGGTTCTCCCTTATCTATTTTACCAGTTACATCCTCAAAAAAATTCCAGTAGATTAGTCAAGCATGATTTACCTTTTGTAAATCCATGTTGACTTTGTCCGATCCTGTCACTGCTTTCCAAGTGCTCTGCTATTACATCTTTTATAATAGACTGTAGCATTTTCCCCACTACCGATGTCAGGCTTACCGGTCTATAATTCCACGCTTTTTCTCTACCACCTTTTTTGAATAGTGGGGTAACATTAGTTACCCTCCAATCCATGGGTACTGTTCCAGAGTCTATCACATTCTGGAAGATGACCAGCAATGCATCTACTATTTCTAGGGCCACTTCCTTAAGTACCCTGGGATGTAGATTATCAGGCCCTGGGGATTTATCGACCTTCAGTCCCATCAATTTTCCTAACACCATTTCCCTACAAATACTGATTTCTTTCAGTTCCACCCTTTCATCAGACCCTATGTTCCCTGGCATCTCTGGGAGGTTATTTGTGTCCTCCTTTGTGAAGACAGAACCAAAGTATGAATTTAGTTGGCCTGACATTTCTTTGTTTCCCATTATAAATTCCCTTGATTCTGACTGCAAGGGACCTACGCTTGACTTCACCAATCTTTTTCTCTTCACATATCTATAAAAGCTTTTACAGTCAGTTTTTATGTTCCCTGATAGCTTACTCTCATATTCTATTTTCCCTTTTTTAATTAATCCCTTTGTCCTCCTTTGTTGAATCCTAAACTGCTCCCAATCCTCAGGATTATTGCTTTTTCTGGCCAATTTATATGTCGTCTCCTTGGATCTTATGCTATCCCTAATTTCCCTTGTTAGCCACGGTTGAGTCACCCTTTTTGTTTTATTTTTATGCCAAACTGGGATGAACAAATTGTCTCAGCCAGCTAGTCGCTGGCTGAGACAAACTCAACAAGGCAAGCCAAAGAAGATTTAAGTGGAAAGATTTCCCAGCATGGAGAACTCCTAATACAAAAGGCCATTCAACAGCAGAGAGCTAATACAAAAGCAAAATATTGCAGATGCTGGAAATCTGAAATAAAAACAGAACATGCTGGAAATACTCAGCAGGTCAGGCAGCATCTGTGGTGAGAGAAACAGAGTTAACCAAAGATAATTGACCTGAAACGTTAACTCTGTTTCTCTCTCCGCAGATGCTGCCTGACCTGCTGAATATTTCCAGCATTTTCTGTTTTTACAGCAGTGAGCTGTTAGGAGAAAATATCAAGTATCTGAAGAAATTAGGTCGAGCAATGTGAATATGTTGTGCAAAAGAGCCTTCCTCTTCCTGTCTCCCTCCCTGCCCCATCAGTATTTTGGAACCCTTCAGTTCCCCCACCCCTGTCACCAACTGAGCAAGTCAGATGTCAGACCAATTGTATTGATAGTGAACTCACCCTTAAAGGATGTGTTATTTGGCCTTAATGATAGAACTCCACCCAAGTTGCTATTCCCCAATACTCCCCTGTCAATCTATAGATGGATGGCCAATAAATCCCAATCGCTCCCGATTGAACATTGCTGCTCGCCTAATCTTTGACCCTATTCCAATACTCAGCTGACCCCCAACCTGTTCAAATCATTCATGTTTCTGTATGGGCGCCTGAATGATGAAAACATCTCACGGCAAACAAAGAACTTTGCCACTCCAGCAAAATCCCGTTTCTTCAATTAGAACAGCATTTGCCGTTGCCCACACTCAAAGCAGAGACAGCTGGAATGTACTTGCAGCAGTGTAAACACCATCAAATGATCCCATTGTCAGCCCAAACAGGCCCTTGGCCCATTTCCCTTGAGAAAATCTGGACCTAGTAAAGGGAAGCTCAGCTACTCCTCACTGAGGTAGTTTCTATGCCTATGCTTCTCCATCACCCTCTTTATTTTCCCTTCAGTACCCTCTCTGCTTCCTCTTGTCTCAATCCCCCTCCCCTCTTCCCAGTTTGTTTCTCCCATCCATGTTACCGTCCCCATCTTTCTCGCCTTACCTGAATGGGTCCAATTATCCCTGCCCTCTAACACTGATTGTCCTGAATGCTGCACTTGGTCTTGACTGCCCATATGCTGTGTCATAACATCAACAGTATGGGTTTTGAGATGCGTCCATCACACTGGCATATGCGCAAAGTACCTGTCACACACAAAAATCCTGATTACCTTATATTTACCACTCACTTAATGTGCATTTGGTTTGTGACAACGCCCAGGGCTTTCTATGGTCAATGCCCACTATCCTGGCAACACCTATGATGCCTTCATCCTGCATCAATCCGGTGTGCCAGCAATATTCCAGCCATCACATTAAAATTGAGGGTGACTGCTCGGAGACCAGGGCTATCTGCTCTCCACCTGGCTCATGACTCCCCTCCGCAACTCCAACACTCGTGCCTAGCACTCACCAGGAACATCATCGAGCAGACTATTGGGCTACTGAAACAACGGTTCCGCTGTCTTGACTACTCGGGAGGAGCCCTCCAGTACTCGCCAGAGTGAGTGTCCCATTTCACGGTGGTCTGCTGCATGCTCCACAACTTCGCCATCATGAGGGCGCAGCCCTTACCACCAGAGATTGTGGGACCACCTCAGGAGGAGGAAGAGGAATAGGAGCAAGATGAAGAGGAAGAGCACAAGGAGGGAGGGAGGAGGCAGGCAGGCAGGCAACCCCCCTTCCTGACGAGCTGTCTGTGAATGCCTCATCAGACTCCAAATGAAACCCCAGATCCCCATTGTCACTACATCCTCATCAACCACATCCCCATCATACCATCCCTCTGTCACGGAATATCGCAGCGTCCTGGGCACAAAGCTGAAATGAGAGACACCACAAAAGATTCCAAACAAAATTAATACATTTATTAAAAATCAATTCACACATATTTACAGTATAAATATGAACCAATCATCCTTGTGCAATCCCTTAGCGCTTGTTGTTCAGGTGCCCTTCCCTGCCCTATTACTCCTACGAAGTGCTCCCCCAGTGGCTGCAGTTTTGGGGGAGTCTTCAAATGGTCTTGCAGGACAACCTCGAGAAGCTCTGGCCCTAGAAGGCCCGGCTGCAGATTGCACCACCCCGGCATGGATGGCAGCAGTCTGGGCTGGCTGGCTGATAGGCAGCGACAAGGGCAATGCTGGAGTGGCAGTGGTGGGAACAGGAATGCTGTCATCCTCAAAGAGAACAGCAGGCTCCTGCTTCACTGACCCACTGCCGCTCTCCTGGGGTGGCGCCTCAGCATTTCTAGCAATCTGCTCGAACACAGATTGCTCGAGCAGATTGGGCTGCTGTGACACCCTGCAAGCCCCAGTCGACAGTGGTAAACCTGGCCACGATGGCAGCAGTCTGAGCTAGGGTGGCAGCAAGCTGAGACTGCAGAGAGCGGTCTGCACTTCCGCTGCAGCACTAAGATGTTGGGTCATTTCCATCTGTGCTGCAATGGCAGCCGCGACATTGCCCATCACACGCAGCATCATGTCTCGGGAGTCTTCCATCATTTCCAGCCTGGAAATCATGGGCACCAAGCCACTGCACCTAGCAATTCGGTGTGCATGTCCATCACCGTTCTTCTGAAGGCCGCACCATCGAGGTGCTCATTTAAGTCCTGTGCAGGAGAACTCATGCGCGAACTCGCCCTCCGGGGAGCTGGCCTCCGAGCCACCCTTTCCCCCTGGCCTTGCTGCAGCCCACTCGTGCCTGGTGCCTCACCCTTTGCAGATCCCGCTACTACACTAGCCTCTAAAGTACGCATAGTGCCAGTTTCTGAGTGAGTGACAGATGCAGTGATGCTGTGTCTTCTTTTCATCCCCAGTCGCTCTCTTGCATCGCCTCGGGGACAGGCTGCTCCAGTCTTTATTGTTGATTATCTGAAAGCAGAAAGGCACAAGAGTTAGGTTATGGTGAGGGGAGGGGGGAAGCAAGATATGCATGCATACAGCATCAGTAGCTTGAAAGTGAGAAGAGATTGTGGGATAAGTGGGATGTGAGAAGAAGGATTAGGAATGACCATACCGTTGTTGTCCCCAAGGG
This sequence comes from Somniosus microcephalus, assembly GCF_052327205.1. Classification (NCBI taxonomy): domain Eukaryota; kingdom Metazoa; phylum Chordata; class Chondrichthyes; order Squaliformes; family Somniosidae; genus Somniosus; species Somniosus microcephalus. Next base: position 190,600,711 of record NC_140993.1, read on the forward strand.
GTTCAACCTCGTCGGTTGCCACAGCGTCTACGATCTGCCACCCAATTATGTCCAGAAGTCTCTCCTCCAGCTGGCTGAGGTCGTGGATGTCAGCTTGCCCCCTGTCTGTCTGCCGCTGCTCCCTCCTGTTATGCGCGACCTTGGCCTGCAAGAGAAAGAGAAGTGTGTGAGTAAATGTGGTGCAATGTGTTTGAATGATGTGCATGCCATCGTTGAATAGCTGTCAGTCTGTGCAAGGTGTGAGGTTGTGAGAGTGAAGTGAAGCTATGATTGTGAGGTGCAAGTGTTGATATGTAGAGATTGTTGATAGGTGAGTACTGGGGGTGTGGTGCATTGAGCAGTGTGTGAGGCTTGTGGTGCAGATCGTGGGATATGGCATTTGCTGAGCCTTCACTCATCTTGACCACTAGTGTGACGTCATTAAACCTTTTTCGGCACTGGATGGCCGACTTGGCACCACAGTGTTGGCTGTCACTGCCTTCGGGAGGTGTGTGGCAAGGGCTTCCTTCCTCGCCATGACCACAACTAGTGCCTCCAGAGCTGCATCAGAAAATCTCTGGGCTCTCTCTTTTTGAGGACGTTCCGCCATGGCTTTGCAGTTCATTCTTGTTGTTCTTCTTCTTCTTCCTCCTCTTCTTCTTCTTCCTGTTGCAGCTCCAACTGGCTTGACAATGAGGTGCTGTAGCATTCGTGCACCTCCCCTTTAAGTGCTGAATAAAGCCTGTTCAACACATGGCTGAGAATTAAACTGCCCCTGATATTGGTCGACCTGTTGAGCGTTAAGCCAATGAGCAGCAGTTTTAGCACTGAAATCAAGGCTATAATCATGCTAATGAGGACTGAGCACGAATTTTGCATGCTATCTAGATCATTTTGAGGTGCAGCTTAACATCATTAGGCCTTAACCCTGCCTGTTTCGTGGCTATATCCAATTTCTAGGCCTCTGTCACTATCTACTTACTTCACTATCTCTCATCACCTCTCTTACAAACTTCTATCATTTCCCATCTTTTGGATGAGATGTTAAACTAAGGTCCCAACTGCCCTCTTAGGTGAATATAAAACATCCCATGGCAACATTCGAAGAAGACTGGTGGAGTTCTTCCGGTGCACTGATCAACATTAATCCCTCAATCAATATCACTAAAACAGATCATCTGGTCATTTATGTCAACACCAGGACCCTCATGGTGCGTTAAGAACTTAACAACTTGCAATTATATAGTGTCTTTAACATAGTAAAAGGGGTAATTTTAACCCCCAAAAACAGTTGGGTTTAGGTCAGGTGGGAAGTTAAAATGTTAAAAACTTTAAAAATCTGAAACAGGAACCCAGCCCACCCACTTCTGGTTTTAACGGAGGTTGGACGAGGGGAGGGCGACCAATCCGCACCCAGGAGGCGGATTGTTCGTTGAAAGGAGGCTTGTGCCTTCTTTTTACTAGTGTTTCTATTTTTAACCACAGTCAGCCGGGTTTCCCAGACCTCGGGAAACCCAGCAGGTAAAATGAGACGAGAAGAGCCAGATCCAGAAGGTAAGTGCCTTTACAGCACTGCTTGTGGGCCAGGAGGTGCAGGAGTGCTTCCTCCAGGCCAAACAAGCTAACCTATAAACCGCCCCCACCCCCCAGGTCCACGATCTCCCCCTGAAACACCTGCGATTACCAATCCCCCCTGCGATCACCGACCTCCCCGTGATCACCGACTCTCCCCAGACTCCTCATTTCGCCCTCTGATCTCTTTCCGACCCCTCTCCAATCTCTCCCCGATCTCTCTCTGACCCCCTCTGATCTCTCCCTGACCCCCCTCCGATCTCTCCCCGACTAACCCATCTCTATCCCACAATCTCTCTCTGACCCCCTGCGGTCACCCCACAACCCTCCAAATCACACTGTACCTATCCTGCCCCCCTTCGTGATCTCTAACATCAGCAGCACAAACATTACCTGCTCCTGGACTGTAGCCATTCTGTAGTGTTACCCGCCCAACAGGGAGCCAAGTCTGTCAATCAGACTGGCTTCTGGGTGGGAAACTTGTTAAAAAAAAAGCATGCACCTTCTGGGTTTCCCAACTAGAACTCCCCCCACCCCGCTGCCCCATCCTGGTTTGGAAATCCTGTCCTGGTAACAAGCGGGGCCAAAATGTCCCAAGGCGCTTCACTGGAGCGTAATCAGGCAAAATTCAACACCGAGTCACATAAGGAGATATTAGGACAGGTAAGGGAAGTTTTAAAGAGTTTCTTAAAGGAGGAGAAAGAGGTAGTGAGGCCTGGGGAGGGAATTCCAGAGCTTCGGGCCTAGACAGCTGAAAGCATGGCCACCAATGGAGGGGCATAGGAAATCGGGGATGCACAAGAGGCCAGAATTGGAACGCAGTGTTCTTGGAGGGTTGTAGGGCCAAAGGAAGTTAAAGAGATGGGGGAGGCTTCGAACACAAGGATGAGAACTTCAAAATTGAGGCGATGCTGGACCGGGGGTGATAGGTGAATGAGGTTGGTGCAAATTAGGATATGGGCATCAGAGTTCTAAGTTCTAAGTTAAAATCTCAGAATCGGGCAGAAACCACAACCCGATATCCGAATATGTTTCTCTAAAATGTACACAACATATTATTCTCTCTAACAGACCAATTTCCCACATTATGCAAATACTTACCCCATCAGAACAATCGAACATACTTCCATTGTGCAAATAAAAGCATTTCTAAGAGCCTGCAATTGGAGGAGTGCAAAAGGAGATTTGTGATGAGAATGTATTTTTTAAGAATTTTAAATCCCATTTAAGCTAACAAGCCCATGTTTTTTTGATTAATCTCACTTGATCTAACCACCTTTTCATCATATCGCTCAATCCCTTGTTCTCTACTGACATATATTTAATTGCCCCATGAACCTATTTATACTATACACTTCAATAACCTTGCATCTTTCCACATTATTTGCTCTGTCTACAGTTCTGGTATTACCTGAAAACGTGGAGGTTTTGCTTTTGCCCTTGTCCAAATCAGCCAGGAAATTCAATAAGGTGACTGTAACCAATATGTTAATTTTGCATAATTCATTTAATTGCCCAAGTCTTTTGTCAATATGATTAAGTTGACTCATCTAGACATTGAGGAGGGTGCCAATTCATTCACATTCAATTCAATAGTCTTAAGGCACTCCAGCATTTAATTTATTCAGCCAAGAAAATATATATAAGGTCCTTTGAAGGATTTTAAATTGACTGTCTATTATCAACAAAGCTAATCAAATTTGTGACAAAAGTAATTAAATACAGGAGTAGATCAAGAATATGTGGCTATAAGATGAAACCAAAAACATAGTAATGAATAGTCAGCATGGATTTCAAAAGGGAATGTTTTGCTTGACCAACCTCATTTGATTTTTTGAAGAGGTAACAGAGAGAGTAGACAATGGCAATGCAGTAGATGTAATTTATCTTGATTTTCAAAAGGCCTTTGATAAAGTACCACACAATAGACTGATGACCAAGGTCAGAGAATGTGGAGTCAGGGGACAAGTAGCAAAATGGATAGCTAGCTGGCTTCAAGACAGAAAGCAGAGAGTAGGGGTAATGGGTAGCTATTCAGAGTGGCAGAAGGTGGGAAGTGGTGTTCCACAAGGATCAGTGCTGGGACCACTATTGTTCACAATCTATATTAACGATTTAGACTTTGGAATCAGAAACACAATTTCTAAATTTGTGGATGACACTAAATTGGGGGGGGGTAGTCAATACTGAGGAGGACTGCAACAAATTACAGGACATTAATAAACTTGCAGAATGGGCATATAATTGGCAAATGAAGTTCAACACAGATAAATGTGAGGTATTACATTTTGGTAGGAAGAATAGGGAGGTCACTTATTACTTGGAGGGTGCGAATCTAGGTGGGATAGAGGTTTAGCCAATGTTCATGTGAAGTTTCTGGTAATGTGCTGTCAAATATTGAAACCTTTATTTTCAGCACTTTGTGTTCTTGGACAGATTTGTGTGCACCTTTGGAAGTGGCTTAGTGAGTTGTAGTGAATGGTGAGACGTAACGGTACCCCCTCCCCCCCACCAACATGTGTGAAAGGAATGTCTTGGGTGTTGTAGGGATGCTTTATGGTGCTGGTATGGGGTGGTGCCAACCTGGCGCATCATGTGGCATCCAGGGTGTACAGTGTCAAGTGAAGTAAATCTGGCCATGGTGATGCCATCCCCTGGCGTCCTGGGCAGCAATGTGGTAGTGTGCTGATGCCTGTGTCCTGTGCAGCATCAGTTGATTGCGGAGAAGGTTGATGTTGATGTTGGTGCTGCTGGTGTGCCCGGTGATGCTGGTGCTGGGGCTGATCTTGGTGGGAATCTGATGACCAAGGTGAGATATTTTCAAGGGCAATGATGCTGATGGATTAGATGGCAGGTGAGCTTGAGATGACAGAAACGATCTGTCAATGGTGAGGGAGTTTGTTCCAACGAGGTGGCACTGGATAGAGAGTTGGCTCCAAACACTTGCAAGCTGCAGAAAGCTCAATATGTCTTCCAAATGCAGTAACCAACAGTTTCTGAGTTTTGAAAGTGAACAACTGTAAAATGGGATCTTTTATACAACTTTGGCAGCTGTCAGGTCATGAGATAATTCAATGTTGAATCCACTCATGACATGCTGAGCTGACGTGTTCCCCAAGTAGCGGGTAACCTATGGGGGAGCACGTAAAATTGAAATGTAGGCTTAAAATAACAATTAATTGAATGTTAACAACCCATTTAATGATGTGAATCTTCTCCCCCACCGCTTGGTGTCGGGTCTGTTCAGCATGGAGGCGGGTTGACAGCGGGTTTCCTACCTGCTGTCAATCTTTGCTATTTTAACAGTGGACCCGCCTCCGAACCCACCGGCAAAATTCAGCTCCCTATCTCTACAATCATGTCCAACTCTCCATTCTTTTCACTCTGGCCTTTTCTGCACTCCCACCCCACCTCGTCCAATCATTGGTAGTAGGGCCTTTGCCTGCCTGGGTCAACGGATTAAAAATCCCTCTTTAAACTGCTCCAAATCTGCGCCTCTCTTTCCTCCTTTATAGACTTTCTCAAAACGACTTTCTTTCACCAGCATCAGCATCTGTTTTCCTTACACCTATCTGTGGAGTGCCTTGAGGCCAATCACATTGGAAGGACAAATAGAAAACAGAATATTTTTTAAATGGTGAGAAACTATTAAATGTTGGTGTTCAGAGGGATTTGGGTGTCCTTGTACAGGAAACACAGAGGGCTGGATTTTCCCGTTTCCCACCCGTACGTTGCAGGGGGGGGGGACTCAGGAGATGGCAGGAAACCCAGAATTTTGGATTTCCCAGCATGCTGTGGAGTTTTAATTCCACAGCGAGCATGCGACATAAAGGGCGAGTTTCCCACCCAAAAGTCAGCCTGATCGACAGGCTGGCTTCCAGTTGTGCGGGGAACGCAGACCAGAAAGCCACAGGACAAGGTAGGTGCTGGGCCCAGGATGGTGGGGGGGGTTTCCAAGCCGTGGGGCAGAGGGGGGGTCCAAGCCTGGAGGGGAGGGGGGGGCCTCCCATCCCATTGTGGGAGGGGGAGAGGGGGTCCGATCCCTGACCCCGGTGGTGGGGGCAGGGGTTGAGATCGATCCTCAGGAGGGGTCCTATCCCCGACCCCGGGGCTGAGTCGCGATCCCCAGGGTGAGACCGAACCCCAACCCCGGGAGGTGCGGGCTGCTGGTGGGGGAGCTTGGGGGGCTTGGAGGAAGCACTCCTGGTCCACAAGGATTGCTCCCCGAGGCTGTGACCGCCTCGTTGCAGCTACCAGGAATCCAGAGACCCAGGATCCCCAGCTACCTGCAGTAAAACCTGCAAAAAGTAGAGGTTTCAGGCCTCATTATCATATTTAAGTTGCCAACCCAGCTCTTGGCAGCCGCCCCCCATCCCGCCTGAGTGAAAGGTGAAAGTAGCGGGTTGGGGTCGAGTTATATATTTATACAACTTTCAATTCCCCCCCTCGCATCCAACCCAACTGTTTTCTCCTGTGAAAATTCCGGCCAGAAAGTTAACATGCAGGTACGGCAAGCAATTAGGTTGGCAAATCGTATTTTGGCCTTTATTGCAAGGGGGTTGGAGTACAAGAGTAAGGAGATCTTGCTGCAATTGTTCAGGGCTTTGGTGAACCACACCTGGAGTACAGTGTACAGTTTTGGTCTCCTAAGGAAGGATATATTTGCATTAGAGGGGGATTCCTGGGATGAGATAGTTGTCCTATGAGGAGAGATTGAGTAGAATGGGCATATATTCTCTGGCGTTTAGGAGAATGCGAGGTGATCTCATTGAAACATATAAGATTCTGAGGAGGATTGATAGGGTAGATGCTGAGAGGCTGTTTCCCCTGGCTGGAGAGTCCAGAACTAGGGGGCATAGTCTCAGGAGATGAGGGGAAATTTCTTGACTCAGAGGGTTGTGAATCTTTGGAATTCTCTACCTTAAAGGGCTGTGGCTGCTGAGTCATTGAGTATATTCGAGGTTGAGATCGAACGATTTTTGGACTCTAAGGGAATCAAGGGATATGGGGATTGGGCGGGGAAGTGGAGTTGAGGTCGAAGATCAGCCATAATCTTATTGAATGATGGAGCAGGCTTGAGGGGCTGTATGGCCTCCTCCTGCTTCTAATTATTATGTTCTTATGGGACATTCTTTACATTAAAGGTGCTAAATAAATGAAAGTTGTTCTTGTTGAATGGAATAATTGTAACTTTATATAAATCACTGGTGAGGTCACATTTGAAATTTTTTGTGCAAATTTAGATTCAGAAAACAGAACTGTGATTTTTCCAGGAACAGAGGATCCGAATCATTCATCTTTTGTCAATTTAGTGAACTTGCTCTTATTTCAGCCATCCCATGATGGCCTGCAAGATAATAAAGAGCCTGAAGTTTCACAAAATAAATGCCCACATTCAAAAAGAAAGTCTCTTTGAAGCAACTCAACTGAATGGACTACGTTATCCTCAAACTACACATACCAGTAATATGGAATTTGGAGCCCATTCACCTGGATAAAACATAGCTTTCTCAGGTCATTGCAGCATTGTGATGATCTGGAAAGCACTGCCTGAAATTGTGGTGGAAGCAGATTCAATAGTACCTTTCAAAAGGGAATTGGATAAAAACTTGAAGGGCAAAAATGTTCAAGGCTACGGGGAAAGAGCAGGGGAGTGGGACTATTTGGAGAGCTCCTTCAAAGAGCAGGCACAGGCATGGTGGGTCTCCTTCTGTACTGTATAATTCTCTGTCCTCTTGATATTCATAGAAATGTAGGTAAAGAAAATGCTGAAGAGACAATTCTGTGCTCCCACTGGGGAACCACATTCAGAGGGATTGCAGAGAATCAGGGCTGCAATGTCACAGAATCACAGAATTACCCTTTAAACTGCGCTAAAGGGTGCATGGAGTCCCTACCTGACTAGTGAGTCAGATCTCTCTGTGTCCCTGGCTGTCTCAGACTGCCCTCGCTAGAGAGAAGAGACAGACAAACATTGTCCTCTGCACCACGATCCTCAGCTCTGTGTGCTGAAGATTGGCTCACTGGGCAGCCAATCAAAGTAGTCTCCTTGTTGTTGAAGCTCATGATACCTGCATTGTCTGCTCAGCTAAGCTACTGAAAAAAAAGTTCAATGTTTTTACAGGGCTTAAAATAAACTTACCTTTTTGAAGAGTATTTTTAATTTATAAATGAATTATCAAATTTAATTTTTCTATTTTTTAAAACTTGGGAAAAATTGAGTCACGCCCCTTTCAGGCACTAACTTCGCTGGGAAAATTAATGCCCCCGCGGCCGAAATTCACCGGTAGCACCCCAAGAGGGAGGCGGGGTGCCACTGGAAGCGCCCCGCCTCCCTCTTGAGGCGCTGTAAGGGAATATCGCGGAGCTACGTGCCGTGGTACTGCAGGCCTTCCTCCCCTTCTTAAAGGGGAGGGGCCTTGCGTAGCGCGACCCAGGGCCCAACTGGGCCACCAGGGATCGGAGTGCCGGCAAAAGAGCCCGGCACTCAAGAGGAGTGCCGGACTCTCAGGGCGCAGCCGGCAGTTGCTGGCAGGTGACCAGCAACACAAACGGCTGCCCGGCACCTCGCCTTTAATTAGCGCCACCCCGGCTGCAGGTAGGCCTCCCTGACCCTGTCGGACATAGCGTCCAGTTGTAAGTCAGAGGGCGATACCGAAGATCGCGGCCGGGGCACTGCGCATGGCGATGACATCATCGCTGCCGGTGCCGTGCCGCAGGGCGCTAACAGTTACTGCCACTGCCAACCTCCCGCTGAATTTCGCGGGAGGCGTTGGCGGCGCCACGCCGGGCGCTTGTTCCTTGGGCGCTAACGGGAGGCGCAAAGCAACAGAATTTTTCCCCCTTAAGCTGGTAAAAGCGGGCCTTATGCCTATTTTTATCAGGCATAAGAATTTGACAATCATTCAGCGGGTGGAAGTTCCGCAGAGGCTCTTTTCTTCGGCATGCGGATGATCTGTCAAGAGAATTCTTGACAGATCGCAAGTGCCTGGTTTAAGCGCACGCACTTCATATGCACCCGTGAGGGTCGGAAAATCCAGCCCTTTGAGTTACAAAGACACTGGACAAAGAGAAACATGCATATCCACTTAGAAACATAAGCCTGGAAAGGACTGTGAGTGATGTTATTGTACAAATGCTTAACACTCTCATATCATATTCCTCTTTCCACTATTTTAGATTAGATGCTAACCCCTTTATCTTAAATAGATTAACGTCTCAATTAAACAGCAGACAGGAATTGAATATTAAATGTTTGTACAGTATAATGACATCGCTCATAACAGTTTCCAGGCTTTGCAGAGGTAAACAGAGACACCCAGATTCGCACATTTTAACAATAATTCATCACCCCCTCTGCGTACAAACATATTTTTGTTAATTCTCTTTGTACTTATAAGACTTTATTCAGTTATTAATTATCTATATGTTCAGCTACATGTAGACTACAGCCAGCCTTGTTTTGTTAAATATTTAACACAACACTAAATAGAACATGAAAATATTTGTTTGCGATTGCATGGTTTCTGTATACACAACTGAAGATGCAATCGATAAAGAAGATACTCCTTTTCAAGCATTTGTTTCTTTATACAAACTTATTTCTGCACTGTATCTGTTAACAATACTTAATTGAATTGTATGCCTCATTGCTTCTCAATATCAGAACCATAGGATTATTTTCTGATATCTTTCCTGCACTATGGAACGCTGCCTTTGCACAGTATAAGTGCCAAATCTATACTTATTTTCTCAATTCTTCCCATCTCAGGGAAAAATACTTAACATGCCTGTAAAACATTCCTTTGTCTGCTATTTTGGTATAGCCATGAACTCATTTAAAATAAGTGGGTTAGCGTCTCCATCGATACAGCAGACAGAGGAGTAATATAATAATGTTGCTACCTTAAGTTGTAATACTGTAAGGTACAGCAAGTTCTGTATTGTACCCAATGAAGAGATCCTAACCTTTTGTTCCATGCTACAAATTATTCCAAGAATATCCCATATTTATTGAGTTATACGTGAATTTCATACCATTATATAGAAAAAATATTGAGGGTAAGGAGAATATGAAAGTGAGAAGTCAGTGGCTGCTAGCATGCTGCCCATGTTGAACCATTATGTACTGTACAGCGTTATGCAGAGCACACTGAAATACTTGCCTTGCCTTCTAACAGCAGTCTTGGCTCAAAGAAAATAATAATTATCTTAAAATAACATAGATCAAATTTTTCAGCTATGGTTGGGTAAAGACATTACTTTTATTGTGCACAGCACATTATTGTTCATGAAATCTGATATGCAAATTTCAGAGATTCCCTCCTTATTGAACCTGAATCTTCTCTGTTGAGTCCAAGGAGGTAAATCAGTTGCTACGGGGATTAATTCTTGGTGAGATTGGTATGTCTGTTATGATCTCTACACTTCACATCCTCTTCCTGCTGCTCTAGTAATCGATTTCCATCTATGTTCACTATTTCTATGCCATGGACCTGTAAACTGCTTTCCAGGATACATTGTGATGCTGCATTGCTGAGGTGACAGACATTTACACTTGCATGTCATCAGGAGTGACAGGTCTGAACGGGAGCAAATATCTCCTGCTGCTATTGTTTTGCTCACAGAGGAAATCAGTATTATTTATTTGTTCTCGGCAATGCTGGCAAGTCCATGTTTATTGCCTATCCCTAGATGCTGTGAGATGGTGTCGGTGGGCTTTCCCCTTGAACCACTACAGTACTTGTGATGGTGCTCCCACATTGCGTTCGGTAGGGAATTCCAAAATAGTGAAAGGGTTTGTGAATTTTTTCATGTAAAAATGGGCTTTGTGCTTTCACCATCCAAAATAATCGTCATGTGTCTTCTGGAATCAAGAAATCTATAAGAAATCAGCTACTGCTGACAATCTCTATTTGCAGAAATGTTACAACTGCTTTTGGCTGTAAAGCGCTTAGGGACGTCCTGAGGTTGTGAAAGGCGTGATATAAATGCATGTCGTCCTTTTGAATGGTAAGAAGAAGAAGGAGAAGGAGAAGGAGCACTTATTTACAAATCCTGATGGCAGATCGCCACCTCAGGGAGAGAGCCTGGAGGTTTACCGAGGAAGCTTTGGAGGCATTGGTTTTAGCGGCGGAGAGAAGGCGGGCGGTCCTGTACCAACTGGCAGGACGGCCTCGCCACAAGTCTGCCGGACTATGTGGAGGGAGGTGGCAGACCACGTCACGGGCAGCACTGTGGTTCCCAGGTCCCACACCCAGTACAGGAGGAAGTTTAACGAGCTCACATGGGTGGTCGGGGTGAGTGAAGGCTTCAACAAATGCTACCAACCACAATCTGTATCATAAGCTTCACACACTGCTCAATGCTCAATGTACCACACCCCCAACACTCACCCACCAGCAACCTCTACCTAGCAACACTCACACCCACATCTCACACCTTGCACTATTCAACTATGGCAGGCACAAGGGTCATTAGTTATTAGAATTCATGTGAAATGTGTGATATGTTTATAGATACAATTATTAATGGTGTTTGGAATATTTTGTGGTCTCTCTCATTTCAGCTTTGCGCCCACGAGGACGCTGTGGTGTGGCATGAGACAGGGATGGTATGAAGGGGATGTGGAGCAACGGGGATCTGGGGTTTCATTCATTCGAATCGCAGTCTGATGAGCTGGTCACAGACAGCCAATCTGGAAGGCCGATTGTCATGCTGCCTCCTCTCTCTCTCCTTTTCTTCCTCCTCCTCCTCGATCTTTTCTGCCTCGTCCTGAGGTGGTCCCGCAATCCATGCTGTCAAAGGCTATAGCCTCATGATGGCCAAGTTGTGGAGCATGAAGCAGATCACCATGAAATGGGACACCCACTCTGGCGAGTACTCCTCCTGAGCGGTCAAGGCAACGGAACCGTTGCTTCAATAAGCCGATGGTCTGCTCGATGATGTTCCTGGTGGCAGCATGGCTCTCATTATATGAGCGCTGGGCAGGAGTGTTGGTGTTCTGGAGGGGAGTCATGAGCCAGGTGGAGAGCAGATAGCCCTTGTCTCCGAGCAGCCACCCTCAAGCTTGATGTGGTGGCTGGAAGAGTGCTGGCACACAGTTCTGGCACAGGATGAAGCCATCATGGCTGCTGCCAGGATAGCGGGCATTGACATTGAGGATTCGCTGTGTGTGGTCGCACTCCAACTGCACATTAAGTGAGTGGTAGCTTTTGCAGTTATGGAAGATCTCAAGATTGTTATGCGGTGCCCACAAAGCCATGTGGGTGCAGTCGATGGTGCCATGCACCATGGGAAAGCCCGCTATCCTGGCAAAGCCACATGCATGCTTGTCCTGCTTCTCTCTGGTGATCAGGAAGCCAATGTAGTCCCTTCTCCTGCTGTAGAGAGCCTCAGTGACCTCCTGGATGCAGTGATGGACAGCAATCTGTGAGATGTTAGATATGTCTCCTGTTGCCGACTGGAAGAATCTGCTGACGAAGAAATTGAGGGCCACAGTGACCTTGACTGCCACTTGGAGAGCCGTGGTCACCCTGGTCTGAAGTTGGAGGTCTGGTTGCAGGAGGTGGCAGAGTTCTGTGACCATCTCCTTGGTGAGCAAAGCCTCCTAATACACTGCTCCTCGCTTAATTGAAGGTAGGAGATGTGATGTCGGAAGACCCTAGGTGGGTAAGGCCCTCCTCCTCCCTCTGCGCACATGTTCCCATCTTTCTCGCTGCCTTCGTTCCCTCTGACATAAATCCTGGAGAGCGAGGTCCACTGCCAGTACAGCCGGCATGATTTTTAGCAAGAGTTGTACTTGGAAGCCTTTCAAGAAATGAGACGAGTACATGAGAGAAAAGGGAATAGAAAGATATGCTGAAAGGCTCAGATGTGGTAGATGGAATAGGAGGAGGCTTGTGTAGAGTATAAATACCAGCACAGACTAGTTGGGCCAAATGGCCTGTTTCTGTGCTGTATATTCTATGTAAAAAAAAGTCATGAGGGAGTTTTGTACTTGCCAGAAGACTCCCTGATACCAAAGAACCTTGAACTGACCAAGGAAAACTCTTGCAGTAGCAGGAAGTGGCACACAGCCACTCAAACTGCAAAACCCTGATAGGTGTGAGTGATTGGTGATGATCCCTTTAAATATCATCACTGGAGCCAGCTTCCTGCTGCTGCATGCCTCCTGAAGCTGTCGTTGCTTTCTCCAGCTGGTAAGTACATTGGCTAAAACGAAGTTGGGAGGTCAGGCATCCAGTGAGCGTTGCACACTCACTGATGTCACAATCTCCATCATGGCAAGCTCCCTGGCAATCGAGGCTACCGGCAGCACTACTGGCAACACCAACATGGCGTGCGGTGCTGGAACCGGCATCAGCTGTCGTTACAGCTGTCAATGGCACTTTAGTGCCATCTCCTGGCACTAACTTGTGGTGCCATATGAATTTCTCCCCCAAAATGACTGTTCAAAGAGATGTGTTTCAATATTGTTACACCCCTGGGTTACGCTATAATGTTGTCAGATATTGATCAGTACAGGCACATTCCTGAGTGTAAGATGTTCAGACCACTTGTGAGAGTACCCAGCACTGCTGTACTTTACAGGATATCTAAGGCAGACCTGAAACTTGTAATATCCATATTCTTGAAACTGCTGTCAATCTCTCATACTTTAGCCACTCAGCGGTAAACCCCTGTCAAAATGGCAGCGGGCTGATCAACGGCGTTAGTGAAGTAGTTATTTCAGACTTTCATTTTGAGGCCATAATCCCCCCGATTTTGGCAAGTTCAGCTTATCTAAGGCTCATTCAGGCCCCATCTTTCTCTTGAATGAGAACTGATACCAGAAAGCAGTTTGAGCCACTGAGAAACACTCCAGTTTCTCAGTACCCATTGCAAATGGGTGCTGCAAGGTGGGGGCCACAGAAATCTTTTTCAAATAGTCCTGGGAGGACCCTATTCATCCAGTAGGTCAACCCAGTTTAGCTGCAACTAAAATGTTGGTCACGTAGCCCAGTTTCGGTCACTACGTCCTCCCCTCCCCGCAAATAACGCATTCTTTCTCCCTGAGAAAATAGCATTTCAGAACAGGCTGCTGAAACAGAAAATTGTACCCTCGCGAACTCAGTGCTCCCCTGGTTTGTCCTTACCATTGTTTTGGGAGCAGAATTTAGTTATTAAGTTGAGCTGGTCTTGCATTATGAAGCTGCGTAGCCATGACTACATTATCAGCCCATTATTTTCCTTGTACAATAGCAAAATACTGCGGATGCTGGAAATCTGAAATAACAACAGAAAGTGCTGGAAACACTCAGCAGGCCAGGCAGCATCCGTGGAGAGAGAAACAGAGTTAACGTTTCAGGTCTGGGACCCTTCGTCACAACTGGTAAAAGTTGGAGACGTAACAGGTTTTAAGCAGGTGCAGAGGCAGGGAAAGGGGGGGAGGGGAGGAAGGAACTAAAGGCACAGTCTGTGCTAGGATTGAACTCAGGAGAGGTAAAATGTTGCAAATGGGGATGGCAGAATCACCAACACCTGCCGGCTGAAAAAATGGGGGGGGGGTTATAGTTTGAAATTGTTGAACTCAATGTTGAGTCCAGAAGGCTGTAAAGTGCCTAATCGAAAGATGAGGTGCTGTTCCTCAAGCTTACGTTGAGCTTCATTGGAACAGTATAAGAGGCCGAGGACAGAGAGGTCAGTGTGGGAGTGGAGGGGAGAATTAAAGTGACAGGCGACCGGAAGCTCGGGGTCACCCTTACGGACTGAACGGAGGTGTTCCGCAAAGCGGTCACCCAATCTGCGTTTGTTCTCCCCAATGTAGAGGAGACTGCATTGTGAGCAGCGAATACAGAATCCTAAATTGCAAGTACACATAAATCGCTGTTTCACCTGGAAGGGGTGTTTGGGGCCCTGAACAGTGGGGAGGGAGGAGGTAAAAGGGCAGGCGTTGCATCTCCTGCGCTTGCATGGGAAGGGGCTGTTGGGGGTGATTGAGGAGTGGACCAGGGTGTTGCGCAGGGAGCTGTCCCTTCGGAATGCTGAAAGTGGAGGGGAAGATGCGTTTGGTGGTGGGATCACTTGGAGTGGCGGAAATGGCGGAGGATGATCCATTGAATGTGAAGGCTGGTGGGGTGAAAGGTGAGGACAAGGGGAACCCTATCGTGGTTTTGGGAAGGAGAAGGGGTGAGAGCAGAAATGCGGGAAATGGAACGGACACGGTCGAGGGCCATGCCAACAAAGGTAGAGGGGAATCCTCGGTTGAGGAAAAAGGAAGACATATCGAAAGCACTGGTATGTAAATTAGTAACAATACTGTGGAGGAGGAATTCCTGGAGTGTATACGGGATGGTTTCCTGGACCAATATGTCGAGGAACCAACAAGAGATCAGGCCATGTTAGACTGGGTATTATGTAATGACAAAGGATTCATTAGCAATCATGTTGTGCAAGGCCCCTTGGGGTGGAACAATCATAATATGATAGAATTCTTCATTAAGATGGAGAGTGAAGTATTTGACTCAGAGACTAGGGTCCTGAATTTAAATAAAGGAAAGTACGATAATATGAGGCGCGAGTTGGCTAGGATGGATTGGGGAATGTTACTTAAAGGGTTGCCGGTGGATAGGCAATGGCAAACATTTAAAGATCGCATGGATGAACTACAGAATTTGTTCATCTCTGTTTGGCATGAAAATAAAACAAAAAAGGTGACTCAACCATGGCTAACAAGGGAAATTAGGGATAACATAAGATCCAAGGAGAGGACATATAAATTGGCCAGAAAAAGCAGCAAACCTGAGGATTGGGGGCAGTTTAGGATTCAGCAAAGGAGGACAAAGGGATTAATTAAGAGGGGGAAAATAGAGTATGAGAGTAAGCTTTCAGGGAACATAAAAACTGATTGTAAAAGCTTCTATAGATTTGTGAAGAGAAAAACATTGGTGAAGCCAAGCCTAGGTCCCTTGCCGTCAGAATCAGGAGAATTTATAATGGGGAACAAAGAAATGGCAGACCAATTAAATACATACTTTGGTTCTGTTTTCACAAAGGAGGACACAAATAAACTCCCAGAGATGTCAGGGAACATATGGTCTAATGAGAGGAAGGAACTGAATGAAATCCGTATTTGTAGGGAAATGGTGTTAGGGAAATTGACAGGATTGACGGCCCATAAATCCCCAGGGCCTGATAATCTACATCCTAGGGTACTTAAGGAAGTGGCCCTACAAATAGTAGATGCAATGCTGGTCATCTTCCAAAATTCTATAGACTCTGGAACAGTTCTCATGGATTGGAGGGTAGCTAATGTAACCCCACTATTCAAAAAAAATTATAGACCGGTAAGCCTGACATCGGTAGTGGGGAAAATGCTAGAGTCCATTATAAAAGATGTAATAGCAGAGCACTTGGAAAACAAGGACAGGATCATACAAAGTCAAGTTGGATTTACAAAAGGTAAATCGTGTTTGACTAATCAACTGGAATTTTTTGAGGATGTAACTGGTAGAATAGATAAGGGAGAACCAGTGGATGTGGTGTATTTGGACTTTCAGAAGGCTTTCGATAAGGTCCCGCATAAGAGATTAGCGTGTAAAGTTAAAGCACATGGGATTGGGGGTAAGGTACTGTCTTGGATAGAGAACTGGTTGGCAGACAGGAAGCAAAGAGTTGGAATAAATGGGCCTTTTTCCGAGTGGCAGGCAGTGACTAGTGGGGTACCGCAGGGATCGGTGCTAGGACCCCAGCTATTCACAATATGTATTAATGATCTAGATGAGAGAACTAGATATAATATCTCCAAGTTTGCAGACAACACAAAGCTGGGTGGGCGTGTGTGCTGTGAGGAGGATGCCGAGAAACTCTAGTATACTTTGGACAGGTTGGGTGATTGGGCAGATGCATGGCAGATGCAGTATAATGTGGATAAATGCGAGGTTACCCACTTTGGTGGCAAAAACAGGAAGACAGATTATCTTAACGGCAATAGATTGGGAGAAGGGGAAATGCAACGAGACCTGGGTGTCCTTGTGCACCAGTCGCTGAAGGTAAGCATGCAGATGCAGCAGGCGGTTAAGAAAGCAAATGGTATGTTGGTCTTCGTAGCGAGAGGATTCGAGTACAGGAGCAAAGATGTCTTGCTGCAGTTGTACAGGGCCTTGGTGAGACCACACCTTGAGTAATGTGTGCAGTTTTGGTCGCCTTATCTGAGGAAGGATGTTCTTGCCATGGAGGGAATGTAGCGAAGATTCATCAGACTGCTCCCTGGGATGGCAGGAATGACGTATGAGGAGAGATTGGGTCGATTCGGCTTATATTCGCTGGAGTTCAGAAGAATGAGAGGGGATCTCATTGAAACTTATAAAATTCTAACAAGACTAGACAGACTAGGTGCAGGAAGGATGTTCCCGATGGCGGGGGAGTCCAGAACCAGGGGTCACAGTCTAAAGATAAGGGGTAAGGAATTTAGGACAGAGATGAGGAGGAATTTCTTCACCCAGAGAGTGGTGAACCTGTGGAATTCTCTACCACAGAAGGCAGTTGAGGCCAATTCATTAAATATATTCAAGAAGCAGTTAGATATATTTCTTAAGGCTAAAGGGATCAAGGGATATGGGGAGAGAGCAGGGACAGGGTACTGAATTTGGATGATCAGCCATAATCTCATTAAATGGCGGAGCAGGCTCGAGGGGCCGAATGGCCTACACCTGCTCCTATCTCCTATGTTTCTATGGAAGGTGACATCAGAACTGATGCGGCGGAGAGGGAGAAACTGGGAGAATGGAATAGCGTCCTTACAGGAAGTGGGGTGGAAGGAAGCGTAGTCAAGGTAGCTGAGGGAGTCAGTGGGCGGTACCCCACTTGTAGCATACACACAGTAATTATTGTATCAGGCAGCTCTCGTCTCAATGACCGACTCCCTCACATCAGTGAGTGCGATACTCCCCCAGAAAGTTCAAAGGAGAAAAGCAACAAATACGAGGAGCTTCCAAAACATGAGAATGATCATCAAAGGGTTGCATCCGTTTATATAGGAGCTCACTTTGAGATACGCAAGATAGAAATAAAATGACTGCTTAAGGAGATGTGTTGCAATAGGTCGTTAATTGAAAAAAATTAAACTCAGTTTATTCACCAAGTTAAATTCTACTGAGTCGTAACATTTTTCAGTCACAGAAAGAATTTAGTAATGGTGCTTTCATGTTTGGCATACATAACTGTCAGATTAGGAGAGCAGCAATGTTCATTCTCACAGCTGTTAAGCTCATAAGGTTGAAACAGTAGTAATGCCCATATCTGCATTCTATTCTTTTTCTGCACGACTCATCTATTCAATATAGTTAACAATTTGACACTTACTCCAAACAACCTGAATTTTAATAATACTGTTTGAACACACAGATTGCTTAAAGTTTCCTTTGAGGTGAGCTATTGTTTAATTACCAGTGCCAATAACCTTTGCAGTGTGTCACTTCTTTGTATCATCCTTGCACTCCTTTGTGTTTCGGCTCTGCTGTTTTGAACACCCAGCTAGTGGAGCAAAGGTCTGCTTTGCACTACTGATGCCCAAACTGTTTCAATGGAAGGCACACTGCCACTCAATCATAACCAGGCTGGCTACAGATGCTTTATCATCTCACCATGATACATTCCTCACTACAAGCCCTCGCAGCTTTCAATTATTGTTGTTCTTCCAGTTAGGCCTTGATGTACACAGTCCCACCATCTCATCATTGTTCTTCTATTAGCTGCTTCCCAGCTAGGATCTATTCTATTATCATTCAGGGTTAACAATATTCAGTTATACAACACACAATCTGCTCATCCTGAGCTTCTTGGCATAATAATGCTCTGTTACTGCAAGCACGCTACTCCTCATTATAGGAAACTTTCTTTTATCCGGCACGGACGGGACCGACGTGGTGCCGGTTCATCAAAAATTCCAGATAACCGAACGCTATAGTAAAAGATACGGAGCTGAGAGTTCTGTATAAAGCAACAAACCCTGTTGGTTCAAAACAATGGCCACAAGTTGCAAGCGTCTCTGTAGCTTAGCAACAGCTGCAGCCACACCCTTGCACAGCAACACATGGAGCAAGGCAAGTAATAAAAGTTACCTGAACCTACTCCTGAATCTTGCCAGTTAACCGACATTTCCGGTTATTTAGGGACCGGTTAATCTAAAGTTTCCTGTATTTCAACATTTGTCACTCTGTCTTCCCACCTGAACCCCAAGATCGTCTTTACAGAGCACATTCCAAAAGCATCCATCTTCTGTGCTTTCAACAGGTCTCAGAACACATTCAGAACAAAATGTGGGTTAGCTGGACTGCAGTCAGACAAAAAAAATTCCTAACTAGAAATGAGGAAATAGTTGAGTTTATTACGATCAGATTTCAGCCAAGACTATTAAAACTAAGCCTCATCCATTCCAGTGCACATACTACTTCTGCCTTAATCTCAGTGCTAAAGTATATTTTCTATTAATTGTTGTTATTTCTACATTGTCACTAAGGGCTGAAAAATCAACCTAAACCTTTTTCAGACTCAAATTAAGGAATCTTCAGGGGCTGTCTGCTTGTTCATTAGTTTTACACAGTGAGTAGCTGTTTAAAGTTTCATTCTAAATATCAACCACAGCAAGTCATTATGAACACGTTCACAATCTAACGGCATATGGCAACCAGAGCAATACCTAGTGTTTGGTCACCATGGGCCATCAGACAATCTGAATAATTTAGAATGAGTTTTGAGCCTTTTGTGCCAGTTTTAACATTATAATCATATGCAACCATATTTTGATTTCACAGCTGAAAACTGCACTGCTTCATTTTAGACAAAAATAATTTATGTTTTTTTGGTAGACTGAGCCAACAAGCAACTTTCATTTTGTGTTATTATTTTCTTTAATTGCAGCATATTCAATACTAAAAGTTCAATCAAATAGATCCTACCATGACAGCTGGGCAAAGCTCTATTCCATCCAGGTCTTCCATCATCTCCCATAATGCACGTAAGGGTTGAATAACCTTGCAACACATAGCCCGCATCGCAATAATATGTAACGGTCGATCCCAGCTTAAAGTCACTTCCCAATCTGGTACCATTCATGACATTTCCAGGATCAAAGCACGATTCTCGAAGTTTTGCTAAATAATCAAAAAGGAAATGTTCAGAACAATTCTATATATATTTGTTATGCATTTGCTAAAAAAAAATTGGTAAACATCAATTTTTGGTGTTTCTCAAAAATATTCTTCAATGAATTTCACATAATAATTGGAGTATTTAAATAAGAGCAATTTCCTTTTCAGGAGATAGTAAATGACTGGTTATGCCACTTAGGATCAAAAAGTCTATTATGAGTCATGAGGATCAAATTCTTATCAAGCTGCTTTGAAACAGAATTTATAGCATACAGGTCATTCGCCTCAAATCTGCCGGTGTTTATTTTCCACACAAGCCTCCTCTCAGTGCTCTTCATCTCACCTTATCAACATAAGCTTCTATTCCTTTCTCCCTCAAGCGCTTATCTTCCCCTTAAATACATCTATGCTATTCACCTCAACCACTCCATGTGGTAGAGAGTTCCACATTCTCACCACTCTCTGGATAAAGAAGTTTCTCCTGAATTCCCGACTGGATTTATTAGTGACTATCTTATATGATGGCCCCTAGTTTTGGAAAAATCTTCTCTACATCTACCTAATCGAACCCCTTCATAATTTTAAAGACCACCCCTCAGTCTCTCTTTTCTCGAGAAAAGAGGCACAGCCTGTTCAGTCTTTCCGAATAGTTGTACCCTCTCAGTTCTGGTATCATCCTTGTAAATATTTTTTCACCTTCTCCAGTGCTTCTGTATCCTTTTTGTAATATGGAGACCAGAACTGTGCACAGTACAGTACACAGAAACAGTTTGTACTTAACATGTTATTTGAGGAAAACAAAATGGGAGAAATTCATTGTAGCCCAGGTATGGACGCTAACTTTAGAAAAGTTTGCGATTTAGTGCCAGGCGCGAATGATTCAGACTGCATGCAAAATTCAGTTTCATTGCTAAAGAAAGGAATGGAGCGCAAAATCAAGGGCAAATGGTGTTAAACTCAAAGCGCTGACCAATATTGGTGCAATTTAATCTCAAGTTATCATCGCCACAGGCTTTTCTCTGTACTTAAAGGGGAGGTTCCTTGATACTCACCTCATTCTCAGCCATGCTGGCTGCGCAGCTGCCTCAACAAGGAGAAGCACGAAAAGGAGAAGGAGCCCGAGGACTGAAGCAGGTATGCTCATGGCAGATCCACCTCAGTCGGGTGGTCAGAGTGATTGAATGTTTCACCAAATCATAGAAATTTACAGCACAGAAGGAGGCCATTCAGCCCACCTTGTCCATGCTGGCCGACAAAGAGCTATCCACCCTAATCCCACTTTCCAGCAGTTGGTCCATAGCCTTGTAGGTTATGGCACTTCAAGTGCATATCCAAGTACTTTTTAAATGTGATGAGGGTCTCTGCCTCTACCACCCTTTCAGGCAGTGAGTTCCAGACCCCACCACCCTCTGGGTGAAAAAAATTCTCCTCAAATCCCCTCTAAGCCTCCAACCAATTACTTTAAATCTATGCCCCTTGGTTATTTAGCCTTCTGCTAAGAGAAATAGGTCCTTCCTATCCACTCTATCTAGGCCCCTCATAATTTTATACACCTCAATTCGGTCTCCCCTCAGCCTCCTCTGTTCCTGCACACTCTCTGGTGTAATCACATCCTTCCTGTAATGTGGTGACCAGAACTGCACACAGTATTCTAGCTGCGGCCTAACTAGTGTTTTATACAGTTCAGCATAACCTCCCTGCTTCTATATTCTATGCCTCGGCTAATAAAGGCAAGTATCCAGTATGCCTTCTTAACCACCTTATCTACCTGTCCTGCTACCTTCAGGGATCGTGGACATGCACTCCAAGGTCCCTCTGATCTTCTGCACTTCTCGGTGTCCTACCATTTATAGTGTATTCTCTTGTCTTGTTAGCCCTCCCCAAATGTATTACCTCGCACATCTCAATATTGAATTCCATTTGCCACTGTTCTGCCCACCTGACCAGTCCACTGATATTTTACTGCAGTCTACACCTTTCTTCTTCAATATCAACCACACGGCCAATTTTTGTATCATCTGCAAACTTCTTAATCAGACTTCCTATATTCAAGTCCAAATCATTGATATATACCACAAAAAGCAAAGGGCCCAGTAGTGAGCCCTGCGGAACCCCACTGGAAACAGTCTTCCAGTCACAAAAACACAGTTCGACCATTACATTTGTTTCCTGCCTCTGAGCCAGTTTTGGATCCAACTTGCCACTTTGCCTTGGATCCCATGGGCTTTTACTTTCATGACCAGTCTGCCATGCGGGACCTTATCAAAAGCCTTGCTAAAATCCATATAGACTACATCAAACACACTACCCTCATCGACCCTCCTTAGCGAGGCAGACCGTCGGGCTGAAGGGCATGGAGGGTTCGAGATGTCAGTGTTCAGGTGAGTGATGGGTGCATGAGAGCAGAGGTAAGTGTGTTTGGTGTATGTAAAGTGTTTAAATAAGTTTTACTTACTTTTACTTACCTTTACAGCCTTCCTTCCTTCAGATCTCAGGAGTCCCTCATCTCACCGGCACAGAAAGCAGAATGGCTGCGAGCTGTCAAAAGTTGCAGGATTCAGCTTTCTGTTCTGGAGAGGTCTCTAAATCAGCCTGAGAGGAAGGAATTAACTTAGTGTACAGATTGTCAGTGTTTGGCAGCTTCAAAGAGCTGTCAAACGCTGATATTTCATCTGTCAAAAGCTCTTGACAGATGAAATGTCAATCTGTGACATCACCTGTTGCCGGGTGGCTCTTAATTGGCCTGCTGAGCCCGCTGGGCGGGCTCAACAAGGTCAATCAAGTGAAAATCGCGTGGGTTGGCCACAACTCGATGGAGGCGGGACTACAACCCCAAAAGTTGTAGTCCCGCCTCCTACACGCCTCCAGTATCAAAATCCATCCCAAAGTATTTGTTTAATTTCCCTGCCATTTCCTCATTCCCCATTATAACTTCTCCTGTCTCAGCCTGTAAGGAACGCACATTTACTTTTGCTAATCTTTTCCTTTTTACATACCTATAGAAGCTTTTACAGTCTGTTTTTATGTCTCTCGCTTGTTTACACTCATATTCTATTTCCCCTTTCTTTATCAATTTCTTGGCCCTCCTTTGTTGAATTCTAAAATCCTCCCCATCCTCAGGCTTACTACTCTTTCTGGCAACATTATAAGCCTCTTCCTTTGATTTAATACTATCTTTAACTTCTCTCGTTAGCCACGGTTGGACTACTTTTCCTGTGGGGTTTTTCTGCCTTAAAGGAATCCATATTTGTTGCAAATTACATGTTAATTCTTTAAATGCTAGCCATTGCTTGTCTACCATCATACCTATTAAAGTAGTTTCCCAATCTACCTTAGCCAACTCGCCCCTCATACCTACGTAGTTTGCTTTGTTTAGATTTAAGAACCTAGTTTCGGATTTAACTAAATCACTTTCAAACTCAATCTAAAATTCTATTATATTATGGTCACTCTTCCCTAAAGGCCCCTTTACTACAAGGTTATTAATTAACCCTTTCTCATTGCACAATACTAGATCTAAAATAACCTGTTTCTTAGTTGTTTCCTCAACATACTGATCTAGAAAACTATCTTGCATACATTCCATGAATTTGTCCTCCACACTATTACTGCAAATTTGGTTTGCCCAGTCTATATGTAGATTAAAGTCCCCCATAATTTTTGTATTACCCATGTTACATGTGACTCTAATTTCCTGATTTATACTCTGCCCTACATTACAACTATTGTTTGGGGGCCTATAAACAACTCCCACCAATGTTTTCTGCCCCTTGCTGTTTTTTAGCTCCACCCAAACGGATTCTACTTCTTGATTTTCGGAGCTAAGATCCTTTCTCTCTACTATCTTTATCCCATCCTTTATTATCAGGGCTACCCCTCCTCCTTTTCCATTTTGCCTATCTCTTCTAAAAGTTAAGTATCCTGGAATATTTAGTACCCAACCTTGGCCACTTTGCAACCACGTTTCCGTTATGTCTATTAGATCAAACCTATTAATTTCTATCTGTGTTGTTAATTCATTTATTTTTTTGTGAATGCTTCGTGCGTTCAAATATAGTGGCTTTAGCTTTGACTGGTTTCTATTTTTCCTTGATGTCACCTTAGTCACGGATGCCTTATTACCTTTGTTACTCTCTCTGTAACTCACTGACCCACTCTGCTTATTTTTACCCAAAACTCTACTCTGCTCTAGAGCTTTGACATTTCTCTCGCTGCTTTTAAATTTATTCTTTCCTGAATCCTCCCACGCCCCCACCCCCCCCATTAGTTTAAAGCCCTGTCTACTGCCCTAGTTATTCGGTTCGCCAGGACACTGGTCCCAGCCCGGTTTAAGTGGAGCCCGTCCCAACGGAACAGCTCCCTCTTTCCCCAGTACAGGTGCCAGTGCCCCATGAACTGAAACCCCTTCCTCCCACACCACTCTTTGAGCCACGCATTTAACTCTCTGATCTGCTTGTCCCTATGCCAATTTGCGTGTGGCTCAGGTAACAAACCAGAGATTATTAACTTTGTGGTTCTGCTTTTTAATTTGGATCCCAGCTCCTCAAACTCCCTCAGCAGAAACTCATTCCTAGTTCTACCTATGTCGTTGGTTTCTACGTGGACCATGACAACTGGATCCTCCCCCTCCGACTCTAAGTTCCTCTCCAGCCGTGAGGAGATGTCTTTAACCCTGGCACTAGGCAGACAACACAACCTTCGGAACTCTTGGTCATGGCTGCAGAGAACAGTATCTATCCCCCTGACTATACTTTCCCCTACCACAACTACATTCCCTTTCACTTCCCTGACTTGACTGGCCTCCTGCACCATGGTGCCTTGGTCAGCTTGCTCATCCATCCTGCAGGATTTTCCCTCATCCACACAGGCAGCAAGAACCTCATTCTTGTTGGACAAGGGCAAAGGCTGAGGCTCCTCCGGCACTGCGCCTGGGGTCCCCTTACCTGCCTGAGTTGCAGTCACACCCTGCTATCCCTGACCACTAACCAGACCTGTACCACTACCTAACCTAAGGGGTGTGATTGCC
Source organism: Somniosus microcephalus (assembly GCF_052327205.1). Lineage (NCBI taxonomy): Eukaryota > Metazoa > Chordata > Chondrichthyes > Squaliformes > Somniosidae > Somniosus > Somniosus microcephalus. Next base: position 190,625,419 of record NC_140993.1, read on the forward strand.
TCCTGGATCAAAGTATCCAGGTAATTCTCCCCATTCCTGATGCCCCGCACTGTTTGCATCTCAGACTCCAGCTCAAAAACTCTGAGCTAAAGTTCTTCAAGATGCAGGCACTTACTGCAAACGTGGTTGTCCGGGATCATAATGCTCTCCACAAACGCCCACATGCTGCAGTTGCAGCACACCACCTGCACTGCCATCACTATATGACCTCGTTTTATTTAATTAAATTTGTAATTAGATAACTTAGTTTACAGTGTAGTTTCTTGACTACTTACTTGATCTAGATTAAGTAGATCTACCTGTAACGCAAAGTACTACAAGTAGTGTAGGCAAAAAGCAGTAACTCCTTCCCCCTCTTCTCCAAATTACCACTCTTTCCAAATAAAACACTCTGTTCAAGTCTACTCCATTTAATCTCGCTCTATGCAGACCACTGTGTTCTGCAGAAATGTTTACTTTATACACTAGGCGCCTCACCCAATTTGCAAGTGATGACTCAGCTCCCCTACTCCTACTGATTAGCGCCTATTCAACACAAACACTTACAGCTGACTGACAGTTAACTGCCACTGGCGGTCAGTGACGTAAGAAAACTACTAGGCACTTGATCTAAGCGTTAAACAAAGCTTTAATCAACTGTTTTACAACATTGAGGTCTAGTTGTGTCCTTCACTAGTTTCTGTTAAGAATGTCCTGCGCAAGCTGGGCCCGTGCCCGAGTATTTATATTCTCCCTGGACAGCACCACTCGCAGGCCGCTCAGTTGATTCATGTCAGTCAGCTTCTGTTAACTACAGTTTTTAAAGTTCAAGGTTAAAATCAAAATCTTGAACTAAGTTTCACTTTTTACAGCTTCTCTTACCCAATACTTACCAGAAATTCCCACTCTTTCCAAATTCCTAAATAAAACACCCTGTTCAAGTCCACTCTGTTTAATCCCACACTGTGCAGACCGCTGATGGGGCAGAAGGGAAGGCTTCAGATTTCTGGGGCATTGGGACCAATGATCCCGCGAAGATTTTGTTGTTATGCGCGGTCCGTTTATTCAATGTGAGGTACCCTTAAATTTTTTGAGCATGTGCGTTACTTCAGCGCTTGGAGCAGGCTGCGCAGTACCTTCACGATTGCTGTGCACCCGCAGGCAGCTTAGATTGAACATTGATTGGGACCATTTTTTAGGCAGGAGGGGCCTGTACAAGATGGATGGGTTGCACCTCAAAGGGCTGGGACCAATATCCTTGCAGGGAGGCTAACTAGTGCTGTGGGAGAGGGTTTAAACTAATTTTGCAGGTGGAGGGGCACCAGGTTGAAGAATTGAGAGAGGAGAATCAAGGTGCATAGAGGACTGGAAGAGACAAACAGCATGAGAAAAAAAGTATTTCAGAAATAGGAGGGATCAGACGGGGGGAAATGCGAGGCAGACTAGAATAGGTAGGAAAGTAAATTGTGAAGAGGACATAAGGAGGCTACAAAGGGATATAGATAAGTTAAGTGAGTGGGCAAAGATCTGGCAAATGGAGTATAATGTGGGAAAATGTGAAGTTGTCCATTTTGGCAGGAAGAATAAAAAGGAGGCATATTATCTAAATGGTGAGAGATTGCAGAGCTCTGAGATGCAGAGGAGAAATATTTTCTCAGAGGGTCATGAGTCTTTGGAACGCTCTTCCTCAGAGGGCGGTGGAAGCAGAGTCTTTGAATATTTTTAAGGCAGAGATAGATAGATTCTTGGTAAGCAAGGAGGTGACAAGTTATCGGGGGTAGGCGGGAATGTGGAATAATCGGATCAGCCATGATCTTATTGAATGGCGGCGTAGGCTCGAAGGGCCGAGTGGCCTACTCCTGCTCCTAATTCGTATGTTCATAGGTTTGGAGTGCATGTGCATAAATGCACGGAACATGGTAAATAATGTTGGTTAGCTGCAGGCACAAATTGCCACATGGGATTATGATATAGTAGCAATAATTGAGATTTGGCTCAAACAATGGGAAGGAATGGGCCCTTAATATTCCTGGCAACAAGGTATTTAGGATAGAAAGGGAAAGGGAAAAAAGGAGGGGGGTCATAGTATTAATCAAAGATACTGTTACAACACTGGAAAGCGATGATGTACTTGAGGGTTCAAAGGCAGAATCTATTTGGTTAGAATTAAGGAACAATAAAGGAGGCATTATGCTGCTGCGTGTATAATATAGGCCACCAAATAGTCGGAAGTTGATAGAGAAGCAAATTTGCAGCAACTTTCAGAAAGAAGCAAGAACTATAGAGTAGTGATAATGGGGAACTTCAATTATCCAAATATAGACTGGAAAATAACAGTGTTAAGGGCAACGAGGGGGAGGAGTTCCTGAAATGTGTAGAAGAGAACTTTCTTGATCAGTATATTTCCAGCCCAACAATGGAGGAAACCCTGCTGGGTCTGGTTCTGGGGAATGAAGTGGGGCAAGTGGAGCATGTTTCAGTTGGGGAGTTTTTGGGAAACAGTGATCACAATATCATTAAGTTTAGAGTAGTTATGGAAAAGGACAAGGAACAATTGAGCAGGAAAATACACAACTGGAGGAGGGCTAATTTCCATGAGTTGAAAGGGGATCTGGCCCGGGTGGATTGGAATCAAAGAATTGCAGGTAAAACAGTAAATGAGCAATGGGAAGCCTCCAAGAGGAGATAGTTTGGGTACAGACTAGACACATTACCATGAGGGGAATGGAAAGACATCCAAAGCTAGAGCTCCCTGGATGACTAATGATATAGAGATTAAAATGCAACAGAAAAAGGCTTACAATAAATGTCAGGCTCATAAAACAGTAGAGAACCAAGCTGAAGACAGAAGTACAGAGGAGAGCTGAAAAAGGAAGTAAGAGGAGCAAAGAGAATAGATTAGCGGGTAAAATAAAAGGGAACTCAGAAGTCCTTTATAAACACATTAATAGTAAAAGGGTAGTCAAAGGAAGGGTGGGGCAGATTACGGACCAAAAAGGAGATCTTCTTGTGAAGGCAGAAGGCATAGCTGAGGTACTAAATGAATACTTTACATCTGTCTTCGCTAAATACTGTAAGAGGATGCTGCCAATGTCACAGTAAAGCAGGAGGTAGTAGAGAAATTGGATAGGATAAAAATAGATAAAGAGGAGTGATGTAAAACGACTACTGAGTGCTTGGTTTGAGTATAAAACAAGGCTTTAATCAACTGTTTCAAAACCATGAGATTTCTAGTTACAATCACTAGTTCCTGGTTACAGAAACATCCTGAGCAAGCTGGGCCCATGCCCGAATATTTATACTCCTTGGACGGCACCACCAGCTGGCCGCCCAGTGTTACTTCATGAGTCATGATAAGATTCATGACATTGAGTAATTAAAAGGTTTGCAGCGCTCACAGTAGAAAAGTCAACCGGTCCAGATGGGATACATCCTAGGGTACTGAGGGAAGAAAGGGTGAAGATAACGGAGGCTCTGGCCACAATCTTCCAATCCTCCTTCGATATGAGAGCAGTGCTAGAGGACTGAAGGACTGCAAATGTTACACTCCTGTTCAAAAAAGGGGAGAGGGATAAACCAGCTAAATACAAGTCAGTCAGACTAACGTCAGTACTGGTAAAACTTTTAGGGGGGGAAGTTTCCCAGTCCTGGGGAAGCGGGACTGTTGGGAAAATGGCAGAAACTGGGAGCGGGTACCGACCCCACTCCCAACCCACCTCCATGCCATCTTCCCGGGAGGTGGGTCCCCGACTCGCGCAGGGACCCGTCTCCTCGAGCCGGGAAGGGGATTAGAGCCAATTAACTGCCTGTTAACAGGTAGTTAACAAACAGTTTTGAAGCTTATCCCCATTTTACCCCTGCAAGTGTGGGCTTCCTGACGGCTGCGAACCTCACCCGGGTCAGCGAGGTGAGCAGTGGGTCTGCGGGGGTGAGAGGGGTCGAAAGTCCACTGTAAAGGTGAGTGATGGGCGCAAGTGTGGACAGGTAATATGAGAGGGGAGTGTAAAGTGTTGGAAAAAGTTTCCTTACCTTTGTTTCTTTCTGCAGGTTTTGGTTTTGGTGAGCCTTATGTGCAAGGGCTCACCTTAGAACAGAGATTGTCAGTGTTTGACAGCTTCTCAAAGCTGTCAAACACTGACGATTCATCTGTCAAAACATTTTCGACAGATGAAACATCATAGGCTGACGTCCTCTGTCACCGGCTTTCCCTTAATTGGCCGGTAAACACACAGGGCGGGCTTAACAAGGTCACTCAAGGGAAAATAGCGTGGGTTGGTCAGACGTCGTTGGGGGCGGGACTGAAACCCGAAAACCAGCAGTCCTGCTCCCAACGTGCTGCACTGACAAAATCCAGCCCTTAGAGATAATAATCCGAGACAAAATTCACTGGCACTTCGAAAAATATGGGTTAATGAATGACAGTCAGCTTGGATTTGTTAAAGCCAAATCGTGTTTGACTAACTTGATTGAGTTCTTTGATGAAGTAACAAAGAGGGTAGGAGATAGGCGAATGGTTGGTGTTGTGTATATGGACTTTCAAAAGGCATTTGATAAAGTACCACATAATAGACTTGTTAGCCATTTTGAAGCTCATGGGGTTAAAGGGGCAGTGGCAGCATGGATATGAAATTGGCTAAGGGACAGAAAGCAGAGAGTAGTCATGAATGGTTGTGTTTTAGATTGGAGGGATGTATACAGTGGTATCCCCCAGATTTTGGAGTTGGGACCACTGCTCTTTTTGATATATATTAATGACCTGGGTTTGGGAATACAGGACATAATTTCAAAGTTTGCAGATGACATAAAACTCGGAAATGTAGCAAACAGTAAGGAGGAGAGTAACTGACTTCAAGAGGATACAGGCAGACTGGTGAAATGGGCAGACACATTGACATGAATCGGCCATTCATGAAAGAAAGGCTTGTGAAGTGATGCTGAGCGGCCTGTGGGTGGCGTTGTCCAGGGAGAGTATAAATACTCGGGCACGGGCCCAGCTTTCGCAGGGACATTCTTAACAGGAACTAGTGAAGGACACAACTAGACCTCCAAGTTGTAAAACAGTTGATTAAAGCTTTGTTTAATGCTTAGACCAAGTGCTTAGTAGTTTTCTTACGTCACACATGACAGATGATAATTAACGCAGAGAAGTACGATGTGACACATTTTGGTAGGAAGAATGAGGAGAGGCAATATAAACTAAATGGTAAAATTGTAAAGGAGATGCAGGGGCAGAGAGATCTGGGGGTGTACGTACACAAACTTTTGAAGGAGGAATGACAAGTTTAGATGGCTGTTAAAAAGGCATATGGGATCCTTGGCTTTATAAACAGAGGGAATAGAGTACAAAAGCAAGGAAGTTATGCTAAACCTTTATAAAACATTGGTTAGGCCCCAGCTGGAGTATTGTGTCCAATCCTGGACATCACACTTCTGGAAGGATGTCAAGGCCTTGGAGGATGCAGAGGAGATTTACTAGAATGATACTAGGGATGTGGGACTTCAGTTATGTGGACAGACTAGAAAAGCTGGGGTTGTTCTCCTTTGAGCAGAGAGGATTAATGGGAGATTTATTAGAGGTGTTCATCAAGGGTGTTGATAGTGTAAATAAGGAGAAACTGTTTTCAGTGGCATAAGATTTAAGATAATTGGCAAAAGAAGGGGAGAATTTTTTTTTTGAGTTGTTATAATCTGGAATGTATTGCCTGAGAGGGTGGTAGAGGCAGATTCAATAATATTGGATAAATAATTGGATAAATATTTGCAGGGCTTTGGGGAAAGGGCAGGGAGTGGGACTAATTGGCTAGCTCTTTCAAAGAGCCAGCACCGGCACGATGGACCGAATGGCCGACATCTGTGCTGCATCATGCTATGATTCTATGAAAGTTCCTCATCTTCCCAAATTGATAAAATATTCAAATTTAATGAAAACATTTCCATTTCGAATTGGAGAGAGAACGACCATGGATAACTATCTCCTTGACCATCACAAGAGATGCATGGACCCACGAGATCACAGAGAAACTAATGCCCAACGTGGAAAGAGGTTAATTTATTCAACAGATGAATTTGGTTTTGGATTTTTCTATTAAAAGTATGAAGTAATGTCTGTGTGATATAATTGCAGGTAACAGTGAACCAAAAGGGCCAAAGAAAGTATTGGGAATTAAGCATGAGCAATTGTAATTTATTTGCCATAGGAATCGATTTAACAGGAAATAATTTATTGTTAGGGCAGTTGAAGGGAGCGAGGACTAAGACATCAGGCAGAACACTCACCCACATAGGTAAGATTGCATCTGAATGGCAGCTGATGTGATAGAATATCCAAGATGTAATTATTGGTAGTGTGAGTTCAGGACTACAGGATCATATCTCAGTAACAATGCAATGACAATGTTAACTGAACTGTGAACAGATATACAAACTGTCTTAGTGTGATGTATAGCGCATATCTATATGATTTATGTAAGCTCTCAATGCCAAGTTCCAGACAGAAATGAAGTAGGCTATACCACACAGAAGATAGGGAGAATTTTTACTCCCTCTACCTGATGGGAACTGGGTGGAATGGGAATTAAAATCCAATCGGCACACTTACCACTCGATTCCCACCCCGCAGTTATTTTAACACCGCTATTTTCTTGGACGATTTAGGTGCCTGCTTGACTCAGGCGGGAGCCTCATAAATATATGCAAATTGAGGTCCTATCACTTAGCTAGGATCTCAATGCAATTTTAACCGCCTAACAAGCAGAGCATGTAGAGCAGACTCTCCGCTAAGTAAAACATGGAGGACACCCAGCGGAGGCCCGGTAGGGTAAGTGTAACACTTATTTTTGTGGAGCCCAAAGTGCTCAGCTGGGCTGCTCGATCTTCATAACTCCAAAAATATTAAGCTTCAGGCAGGCAGCTGGCTGGTGGGATGTTAATGAGGCATGGCCATTAAAATAGCCTACCCACTGCAGCTCCTGGGCAGACGGCCTGCCGGATCCCTGCCCAGGAGTTAAAACTGCCCCTATGGTGTGCACAATATTGTAAATGGGTAAATCACATTTGTCCAACACAAGTTCTGCTGTGAAATCGTGGTCTCACCAGCAGCTGATACCAAATAGTAGCCTTGAAGAATTATTTTCCTTTCATAGAATGGATTGTGTGATTCTCGTATGGAGGTTCACAACCGCAAGACTATCAAAATGGTAAGTTTATTATTCAAAATTGGCATAAGAACAGTTTCTTTCAAAAATCAAATTTCCTTTCCTTCTCGACTGAAGGCATTGATTCTTGATTGGGTGTGGATCCACAGGCACCAGCTTCTCTCTGTTTCTAACCCATCTGACCTTGACAGTGAATATTATCAAGCTATTTGAATGTGAAGCACATCACAACCGAGCCCAATCCTCTGACCTTACTTGATGCCTGCATGTATGAACTTAGAGGGTATCCTGGTTAGTGATCAGGAGTTAAAACCCTGTCTGATTTTTTTTTTCCATTTAGCTAGATTAGGGCCACTGGCACCAACTGTAGTATCACAACGAACTCAGCAAAGACAGAATCAAATCTGGACTTTTTGATCTGTGCGGAATGAAATTGACAGGGTCTACAAAAGGTGGGCAATCAGCCCTGCCAGGTTAGCACCCAGAAAAGAAAGATTTGCATTTATATCGTATCTTTCATGACCTCAGGACGTCCCAATGCGCTTTACAACCAATGAAGTACTTTTGAAGTGTACTCATGGTTGTAATGTAGTAAACGTGGCAGCCAATTTGCGCAAGGCTCCAAAAACAGCAATGAAATAAATCACCAGATCATCAGTTTTAGGTGTTGGTTGAGGAATAAATATTAGCCAGGACACTGGGGAGAAGCCCCCTCCGCCTCTTCAAAATAGTGCCATGGGATCTTTTACATCCACTTGTGCGGGTTAGGTTGATTGGCTATGATAAATTGACCCTTAGTGTTAGGGGGATTAAATACGTGGGGTTACAGGGATAGGGTGGGATATGTGTTGGTGTAGGGGTTACGGGGATCGGGTGGGATATGTGTCGGTGCAGGCTCGATGGGCCGAAATGGCTTCTATCTGCACTGTGGGGTTTCTGTGATTCTGTGTTGTGATTCTGTGATAGGGCAGACAGGACCTTGGTTTAGCGTCTCCTCTGGGGGTGAAGTTGAAAATTACCGATGAGGGGGGAGTCTAGCTGATACTTTTCTCCTTTGTGGCCTAAGGATACTAAAACCAATTGTGGTGCTTCCACTGCACCTTGAGTGAGATCAACTAGATATCAAACCTGGGATCCTCTTGTTCTGTATGGTTCAGTAGCTTACCACATAGTGCTTTTAGAAGCTGAAGCTTCAGGGAACCAATTCTTATTCTTGTCACTGCCATAATATATTTTCTGTTTCAGAGACAAAGGCTATTATTGCATTATAAATGGAAATGCAAATTTCCTCAGATTTTTAGTTCTCAAGGATTTTTTTTTATCCTAATATGAATCTCAATCTAGTGTTAACTGTCTAAATTTCTCGGTTTCATCAATTTAGTGATGCATCATTTGTTCCCCTTAAGTTCTTCCATTGCATTCATAGAAAGACTTTTTAAATGGTATTACAGGAAATTCTTTGGTATCTGGCACCAACGGGACCAGGATGGTGCCGGTTGATTAAAAATTCCAGATGACGGAGAGGGTTATCTACCGAGGCTATTTTTAACGAACAAAGAGTCAGACTCCTATTATTGAGGTGTTCGGACTTCTGACAGTGCCAAGAAGCCGAGTAGTGGCAGTTTGGAGAACTACCCCCACTGACTAACTCGGCCACCGCGGGAGACTCGGACTCTGACTCGGCAACATTTCCGGTTGTTGAGGTGTTTTCGGAGTATGAATTTTGCCGGTTAATAGAGAATTCCGGATATTTAGGTGCCGTTTAAATGAGCGTTTCCTGTACTGCTTTTGCTGCTAGCTAATAAGTATTGCTTTTGCTATTGGTGAAAAAGTACCCAAAATCAGCTTAGTCCAATTTCTGGCAGTCCACCAACAAAGTCATCTATTTACAAATGATGGCAACATTTTCAAACCATCTTTTCAGTTAATTTCTTCTCCAATGATATTACTTTAATAGCTCAGTTTGAAAAATTGTCAAGAAGAGTAAACTAGCATTTAAAACCCATGAAAAATGGATTTCAGAAGCATGCTGCAACACAATTTAGATTCTGCATCATTTCGAACATATGACCACAAATTAATAAAGAATGTAAAATGAAAACCTAAAAGTTACTATACTAACCTTTATATTCAATGTGGAATCCTGAAAAGCTAACGGAGCCATCACTTCGAAAAGCCAAGTGTATGTTGTTTGAACTGCTCTCAATCCGTTCAGGAAACTTATTATCTAGAAAGCTTCCGATCAGAGGGCTGTTACTGTCTGGGCCATCATATAGGTAAAGGAAGTCATAGTTGGGCTCCATGGTGAAACTGCAAAGTAGAAAATACATGTGCTCAAGCGACAACATTCATTTCCATTGTTTTATTTCCAAAATACCCAGCACAGTTTTAAACTAGATTCCATCCCCCTCCCCGGCCACTGTCTCAGGCCAAACCAAACCAAATTGTTTGCATTATCTCCATCCTATTTGACCATGAGCAGGGCGTCTGACCATATTTTTACTACTGTAACATCGCCCATTTCTGCCCATGCCTCCGCCCATTTGCCACGTGAAACCTTTATCCATGCTTTTGTTTCCTCCAGACACGACTATTCCAATGTTCTCTTGGCCGGCCTCCCATCCTCCACCTCCATCAATTTGAGCTCCTCCAAAACTCTGGTGCCCATATCTTAACCCCCATCATCATTGTGCTCATTGAACTGCATCGGCTCACAGCCTAGCAATGCCTCAAATTTAAAATTCTCATCATTGTATTCAAAGCCCTACATGCCTTAACACTCCCTATCTCTGTAACCTCCTCCAGTCCTAACACCCTCCAAGAACTCTGCATTCCCCCAACTCTGGCCTCTTATACATTCCCCACTCTCTTTACCCCAGGTAGGCAGCTTCAAAATATGATCACAGGTGTGTGGACAGATGTCAGTACTTCCAGCAGGAATGTTCAGCAACAACATTGCTTATGACAACTTAACCTCAACATGCTATTTGCTTGCTTGAATATTACCTAACAAATGTGGTAAAAATCCATACAATTAAAATACATAAGGAAGGAGCTGCAAGTGATAAAGGAATCAGATTGAAAGGAAGGCAGATAAGCAATTGATTTTTTAAGCTTCACAATTGGAACATTAGAATGTTCCTAAAACTGGTACTTAAAACTCAAAATAGTCAGCGAACAGAGACGTATCTTCCCACAATCACTCAATCACCAAGGCTCAGATGCACACTCAACACCAGACTCCCATGTAATAAAAATGTAATCACCATTCCCTTCAGCCAAGAGTCAAATACACAACCTCCCCATCAGATCATGAGCAATATGCCACTCACCTTTCTGGGTCGGCTGGGGTGGGGGGGCGCACGGGTGTGTGTGATTAATCATGCAAGATGCCCCCCCCCGCCCACCCCGGAGAGATGGCTGCCATAGAGAGGGAGCCCACCATTGCTGGTCAATGAAATGTGGTGGCGCTGCATAGCCAGAAGCAAAGAAGCCACGTTTAAAGGGGGCTGAAGTGCTCTGAAAATCTGAAGCAAAATTGAGCCAAGTCCTAAAAATGGTTAATGACTAGGGCCCAAAGAGGAGAGAAGTACCCAACACTGGACTCTTCTTCCTCTGAAATAGCCTTCAGCAGGCCTCCCACCACTGCCCCAGGATATACTGTCACCTTCTCCTTACAATCCCTGGATCAATGGTAGTAGAGGTGGGAGGCAGAGAAATTGGCTGGATTCCCAAGGTCCTGCCTCCTCGTCATTACTTACATGCAACAGGGTAATCAAGGGGCAGCCCAAAACTAGTAGGCTTACACTAAACCACAAACGGAGTACATTCTAACACAGAACTATATTATGGCTTGAGAAAAATGTCCTATTTGTTATCCAATATGACAGGACCCAGAAAATGTTATTGTACCTTTATTTGTTCCTATGCAGTAAATGGGTACACCATGGGCCAAAGTTTTGTCTCCATGTGACACTTTACGATCAGCTTACCCCATACTGTGTGCTTGACAGCTATTTATTATTATTTGCTGCTGTGGTTGCCTGCTGTCAGCAAGGAGGCACCTCGGATTGATTGCTGCCCTGGAAACTCTGTGATTCACTGATGGGAACGGAGAGCTATGCACAAGCTGTGGTATAAATGGAGTAATTGAATAGAACTAAGGTTTAAAGTGAACAATAGGAATTTAAATGGCTCCACTGATGGTCCTTCTTCTGCCATCACTCTCTCAGCTACACAGGAAATTGAAAATCCCGGCAACGGACAGGAACAAAATCAAATTATTGGTGCCATCCATTGCATTTAACAGTTTACAGGTTTATGCTGCCCTGTCATTGGATTTCCTTTGGGCCGACACTTTGGCCGGAATTTTTCCCTAAAAAATGGGTGGGTTTGGAGCGTGGGGGCAGTTAAATTGTTAAAAATGAGAATCCTGACCTGAACCCGTCTCCTTCCGGTTTTAATGGAGACGGGACAGGGGCGAGCGACCAGCCTGCTCCCAGGGGGTGAAACGTCAATTTAAATATTATAATGAGGCTGGAAACTTCTTTTTTAACCTCCATTCTGAATTTAACTTCATGTGGACGAGTTTCACACAATTCGTGAAACCCGGCAGTTAAACCGAGATGGGGACTGCTGCATCCAGGAGGTAAGTGGCTGTATACCTACCTCCTGGATCCAGGGCCCTTACGTAACCCACCCCCGTGATCGGAGACCCCTCACAAGGCCTCTGATCCCCAACATGAGGCCTCACCCTCACAGAGGCTGGTCACAATCCTCCGGTGACTGGCCCTGACCCTCGCTTCCACCATGCCAATCTCCAATCCCCGCCGCTGATGTTCCAGCTTACACCCCACCTCACTGATCCTCCAAATCCCCCCAGACCCGATCCTCCCACTGATCTCCGACCACCCTTCCAATCCCCGAACCCCCACCGATCCTCGACTCCTCCCACGATCCCCAATCATCCCCTCGCACCGCGATCCCTGACCGAGCCACAGCTGATCCCTGACCCTCCGCGATCCCTCCCCCAGACCGACTCCTCGTTTCCGCTTCGCATCTGCAGGCCTACCCACCCACAGCCAGCCAGCCCCTCAATCTGGCTGGCTGTGGGCAGGAGTCAGAGGCCTCACATGCAAATCAGGCCCTGCCGTTGAAGTCGGGCTTGTGTGAACCCGGCCTCCCGGGTTTTCCACCCGCCTCGGAGGCCCCCTGCCCTCAACCGCCTACCTGGAGAAAATTCCAGCCTTTGTATCTGAAAGCTGCATATAAGGCTTCCTGGTTGCACTGAGGTACTTGATGCACATTTGTTTCTGTCGTAGTGAGAACATTTCCAAACCCCATTTGTACCAGAAGCAGGGATCATCCTATAATCCTTTGTGGAATCAGTGCATAGACAGAAGAGATACAAAGCTAAAATTGGTAGAGAAATTGTCACAGATGCTCTAACTATGATATGTAGGGATGCCAACTCTGGTTGGACGTATTCCCAGAAGTTTGATCACGTGACACGTGACTTCTGATTGTATGACATCCAATCATGACGTCTGATCACATGATGTCTGATCGCATGGCGTTTCCTTCAGTTTGAAAATGTTATTGCATTTAGTTTAGAAAGTTAGGCCATACATTCTAAATGTCCCGTCCAAGTGGAAAACCTTGCACTCTATTTCTCCGTGTCTGGAACTTGTAAAATATGTTAATATATCCAATGAAGCATTAAACTTCTGAAGACTTGTGCCTAAATACTCACGTTAATTGAAAAACATACCCATTAAAAAAAATTCTCATGGAATTATCTGACAGCTCTATCACTAGCATTTCCGGATTTAAAGATGCAATCTGCAATAAATATTTATTTTCTCATATCTTTTGTAAAAAGTTATGTAAAAGCAGTTTTCTCTTCTACAGCAAAACAACTTTCTAGAAGCAATGGAACTTTTTCTTTATAAATTCATTCTTGGGACATGGGCAAGGCTGACATTTATTGCTGATCTCTATTTGCCCTGAGGTGGTGGTGGTAGGCCTATATCTCAAACCGCAGTGGTTCAATGCAATTGAGTGGGTTGCCAGGCCACTTCGGAGGGCAGTTAAGAGTCAACCAACTTGGTGTGAAACTGGAGTCACATATAAGTCAGACTGGGTAAGGACAGTGGATTTTCTTCCTTAAAGGGCATGAGTGAACCAGTTGGGTTTTTAAACTGAATGCAAATTCTCAAACTATCAAATCAAATCAAATCAAATCAACTTTTATTGTCATTGTTAGTGCACAAGTGCAGTACAACAAAATGTAGGCTTGCGGCTCCCGAGAGTGTACAATTTAAATACACATTCATAACATAACCACAACACTACCATACTCTCTTATATTTTATATGTCTGGATCTCCTCGATAACTGGGTGGCATACCGTGCTTTTTATATATAAAATGCGATTTAAACCGGTTATGGTGGCTAATGTGGGATCATATCACCACAGAGAGTACAAAAAGAGCTTGCGATTGTATTTGTAAGTATAACCCATCTAGTCCAGTTTCAGGAGTGAGGGAGAACCTATCTCCTGCCGGATATCATGGAATTAGGGATATTAGGGGTAAAAATTGGTTGCTTTGCGCCTAAATTAACGCCCCGGCGATGTTAGCGCACCAAATTTTTCCCCCTTAGTCTTTTTGTTGTCCTCGATTATTTCTAGAAGCTAGTTTGAATTTTCAGTAGAACTAACTTTCTCCATAGTTTCCAGGGTACAAATTGCTTACTATCACCTGCAAATATGCATTTTGATAGCAAGAAATGCCAATGTCAAATCATAACACAGCTCTTTGCTTGCATACAGGAAAATTTAGAATGAGTTACTAAATTCACCAGCTGACAGAAAGAGTCTCCTTCTGCTGTCAAATTAGGGCTGACTAATTTTACCAGAAACATTGGCGTAAATAAAAAAGCAGATAATCTCATTTTGCGCTTGAACCAAATTTTTAGTTAGAATAATCAGTAGGGGTTTCACCCCATGTTATCCCCAGAAAAAAAGTCACAAGAGGACCGGCTGATAGTAATATAGAATACTAGCTGAAGTGCCCGGCGGTGCCGAGGGAATTTTGAGGGCATGTTGTTGTTGGAAGAGAGAGAGTGCGCGACTGGGGGGGAAGAGAGCGCGCGACTGGGGGGAAGAGAGCGCGCGACTGGGGGGAAGAGAGCGCGCGACTGGGGGGAAGAGAGCGCGCGACTGGGGGGAAGAGAGCGCGCGACTGGGGGGAAGAGAGCGCGCGACTGGGGGGAAGAGAGCGCGCGACTGGGGGGAAGAGAGCGCGCGACTGGGGGGAAGAGAGCGCGCGACTGGGGGGAAGGGGGGAAGAGAGCGCGACTGGGGGGAAGGGAGGGAAGGGAGGGGGGGAGGGGGAGAGGGGAGGGGGAGGGGAGGGGTGGGGGAGGTGGGGGAAGGAGGGGGGGGGAGAAAGGGAGGGGGGGAGCCAGCAGACCCTCTCCCCTCTGTCGGCGATGGCTCCGCTGAGCTCCGTGCCGCCCCACACACTGACATGCCGAGCGCAGCACCTCGGTGAGCCCGAGCCCCGCCCTCCTGAGGCCGGGCCTGAGGTGGCTTGAGACGGCCGACTGCGGCTAGCCGGGCCCGGTTGCCTTGGTAACCCTCCTCCCTTCTCCGCCTCCCGATCTCCGGGACCGGGCCTGGGCCTGAGCGGCTTGAGACGGCCGATTGCGGCTGGCGAGCCCGGTTGTCGGGGTAACCCTCTCCGCTCCCCCTCCCCTCCCGAGCCCCGCCCCCCCGCTAACCTGCTCGCTTCCCTCTGGCCGCGCTCTGTGTGGAGGTGCGTGTGCGCCGTGCAGCGCGAGCGCGAATGAAGCGCGAGGAGCTTGCAGTGAGCCCAGCCAGCCTTTACCAAGATGGCTGGCCGCTGGTTCGGAATCGGGCCCAGCGGGATGGCCGGTGCGTAGCTCGGGCGTGGCTGGGCAACAGACACCCAGGCTTCGAGGCCTGCCTGCAAAAACGGTGAAAGGTAGGAAAATTATAGAGGTTAGAAAAAAGATTTACAAATGAATTAACTTTTTTAAAAACAATTTGTGTTTTAAAAGCAACTTTTTTTTGGTGGAAATGTAGATTTGAAAAGAAACACGCAGAAAGCGGGAAATAGAAATGAAAAGTTTGGAATCAAGATGGCGGCGACTCACCTTGGTTCAGAACGATAAGGCCCGCCCACACACACACCGATTGGTCGACCGTCAGGTCACCGAAGCGTAGGATTGGTCAATCGTCCTGTCACTCGACTCTAGGAGGGCCCGCCCGCACGCGCCAGGAACCCGCCCCCGCCATGCAGCGATTGGTCGACCGTCGGGTCGCTCGACTGTACGATTGGTCGACCTCGACGTCACTCAATGCTAATGAGCAGGTAATGAGCGGAATTTTGAACTTTTTTGGATACCGCGGGCGCAATTTTTGTCTCACCGAAACGTAAATACGCTTACGACCGTTCTGGAATCGTAAGCTTTCTTTTGATGTAACACACGTGTAGTTACGCTCTATAACTTTTGATTGTATAGCCGGACAGAGAGACAGAAAGACAGACAGAGAGACATACCGTTTTATATATATAGATATACACAGAGAAGGTGAGATTGTTGTGTGCAGGAGGAAAAATCCCATTAGTCACTCTTGTGTTTCATATATTATTTGCATTATTTCAATGTTACCAATTGAAAAATATTTAAAATATGATTGTGCAGTTTATGCTCTGAATTAAAGGAGCATGACTTACACTGTGCATTGGTGACTTCATTTTTTTAAATTTTCTTTTGAAATATATTGATGTTTGCCCTTTTGTTGATGTAATTTAAGAGAATGATTGTTTGATTGCTTAAAGATTGAAATTAACTCAGTTTGCTGAAGATCGGTAAATTGTGAGGAAGAGGTATTAAATTTAAAGCTTTGTTGATTCACTTATTCCTGTGCTTCATTTCTAAATGTGAATAGCATGCTTGCATTAAATGCTCATAAAGTTTGACAATATTTGAGCTAAGAGATCTAGGCAGTTTACTCTAAAATGGATAAGATATATTTTAGCACATTGTGCATTCTGGGTAGGGGCATCCATCATTATCCCCCATTAAGACGGGGCTGGAGAGAATCTAATCCCACTCTCCATAATCTTCAATGTTTCTCTTTTTTGGTAGCTTGTCCAAAAGTGTTTGGAATCAGCACGGTATCAAGGTGGCCACTAAACTGAAGGCTTATAAGGCAGTTTTACTTACCAATCTCCTGTATGGATGTGAAACATGGGCGCTCTATAGAAAGCACACTCAACCTTTGATGGTAAGGTTTCATCAAAGACACCTTTGCACATTACTTTGTATTAGATAGCAGGACAGGATTACTAATAACAAAGTGCTGGAGTGTGCTGACACCATCAGCATTAAGGCTATGATAATCAATGCTCAGCTCTGTCGGGCTGGACATATTGTTAGGATGGAAAACGTACAGTTGTCAAAGCAACTGCTTTATGGAGAACTTGTGGCTGGCAGAAGAAAGCATGGCGGACAACAAAGATGCTACAAAGACATGTTGAAGATTCACTTGAAGCAATGCAATATGGTCATTGACTCTTGGAAAATTTGGCTAACCACAGACAACAAAAACATGCTAACTGATAGAAGGAGTGGAGGCCTTTGAGTTACAACCTTGTGCCAGTGTGGAGGCAAGACATAAGCAAGGTCAGAGGGATCAACGTAAGAACACCCCAGAGCTTGTGGTAGACCATATCCAGCAAGTATTGACCTACATAGTTATCAACGCACCCATCTACCATGAATTTATGCTCTCTTCTTTGTTGGCATCATGATCCTCGAGTATGAGGAACACAGCACATATGGAAATGCAATTAATGTTTTACTACTAGCCTCTCAGCCTGAATTCCTTTGACCCACTTTTGGTAGTTTGGTAATAATTCAACAGTCCTTAAGACTCAAGCAATAAAGCTGGACACATTGAGGCTTGTCAGGTTTAATGCTCTGTACAATTGATTTTTATTTTAAGCCCATCTGATTTGCTATGCATGTCCTAAATGCTTCATTTTTGTTCTTACTTTTTAGCTAGCATTTTATTTATTAAAGATTATCGACATCCCAGTAAAGCTAGAAAGTTTGTTTGCAATGGATTCATGGTGGCTTACATGCTCAATGCAACACAGTGTAGGACTCAAAAGTTTCTCATTTCGAAGGAGGTCTCTTGCCTTGCCGGTGCTATCTCTTCCCCTGCACCTGTTTTACAGTAGCCTATAAGATCCCGGCACCTAACAATGACAGGCTGTAGCACAGTGGAGGGCACAAACGTTTCTCATTTAGAAGATGGTCTCTTGCTTGGAAGAAAAAATGCTTTGAGGGATTTGAAGTTAACATGAAATCCCATGAGATCCCATGCTAGTGCCCAGCAGCATCTTGGAATTCAATTTCTTGGTCTAAGACTTGGAAGGCAGCTATTAATTCTTTAAGAGCTGAGAGAATATTTTGACACCAACATTTAAGTTAAAGTATAGAGTAGAGTACACCAATAAGTCTCACAGCACTGTTCCAATAGGCTGAGAAGAGCTGTAATACCCATGGGAGATGCAGCTTCATTTAATTTCAAATCACATCATTCTTTTGTGTCAGAGCTGCTGCTACAAAGCCAGCAATGTCACATACAGCAACTGGAAGTACGTTTAGCAATTAAAATGAGAAAGAAACGACACATCTTCTATCTCCATAACCCACAGGACAATAATAAACACAACGTTGAGTGCTTGTCTGGGTGTTAGTGCAGAGGATGTATCAGCATTGTACTTGCCACCCCACATTTGAGCAAGAAACCCTGGTAACCCATGAAATCACCCTGTAATTATTTTCTGGGTTATTTCTTCTGTATATGCACTGAAACATTGTGGATGCACAGAAGAGATAACACACAATGGATAACGAAGCAGCTGAAGAGCGATTTAATTTGTCCACAGGTCAGCACGTTTTTGAGCAAGCAGTGCAAGAGGTGGCTAGAAATGCATACTCGCCACACAGAACATGGACAGGTGGCAACTATGTTGCACATACAGCCCTTAACTGTCAAAGAGAGCAGACTTTCATCCAAACGTCTTGGCTGGATTCAAATGTAGGTCAAAGAAGAGAGAAGACAGTAATATTGTTCATTGTGCCACCCAGAAAACATCCATTAGAATAACTTTAAATATCTCCAACATGGATAACATTGATAAATGAGTTAGTGATGTAAATCTCAATTAATTCTTTCATATTTGTATAATCAAGATAAAAAGATAATTTGATGGTGGTATGGCTGTTTAATTACCTATACATCGACAGCTGAAAGGAGTCGGTATTGAATGAAGCAGTATGCAATGTAGTGAGCGGCTAGAGAATATACAGGCAAATTATAGCCTAACATACAGTAAATATTTCATTTGAATAAAGAACAACCACAAGTTAGTGAGCTGCTGCAACCCATGGAGATGCTCTCTATTCAATGGCCAAACACACAGAGAAAATGATAATATTGAAAGAAGCAGCTGCACAAGGCACTGAGCTGCAGCAGCCTGTATCATAGCAAATAGAAAATAATACTCCTGCCGTCAGCTTGGAACAGGTTCAGGGACAACATAAGCCACTGGAAAGATTTATTAAATTGACCAAAATATGTTCAATTCATCGAGCAGCATGAAAGCAACGATGCAGCGAAAGAAAAGAAAGAATGAGAAATTTAATACATGGCTTCTTACCAGAAAATAAATGAGGGAAGTTCAAAAAATAGCCTAGCTACAGGACTTGAAAGCTATCTGTCACAATCTTATTTTGTCAGCCTTGGGTTAAAAACTGGGAAAGATTTGAACTTGACAGCGACACTGCACATTGGCAATGTGAGGAGATTTTAAGGTGTAATAACAATATGCAGGCAATTTGCTGCTTGAATGGCCCATTATAAAGTAACATGAGTGACACAATACAAATTCATTTTTGAAAGGTTATAGAAAGTCTGTCAAATTTTGTACACTGTAGAACAACATGGATTGTAAGTCAAATTCTGTGAGAGAAATTAAAATAAAAGTTTGGCGGAGTATACAAAATTGAAAAAAGTACAAGTAAATCGCTGTTTCACCTGGAAGGAGTGTTTGGGGGCCTGGACAATGAGAAGGGAGGAGGTAAAATGGCAGGTGTTGCATCTCCTGCGCTTGCACGGGAAGGTGACGTGGGCAGGGGAGGGGGTGTTGGGGGTGATAGAGGAGTGGATCAGGGTGCCACAGAGGGAGAGGTCCATTTGGAATGCTGAAAAGGGAGGGGAAGGAAAAATTTGTTTGGTGGTGGGATCACGCTGGAGGTGGTAGAAATGGCGGAGGATGATCCATTGAATGTGGAAGCTGGTGGGGTGGAGGGTGAGGACAAGGGGAACTCTATCGTGGTTCTGAGAGGGAGGGGAAGGGAAGAGGGCAGAAGTGCAGGAAATGTAACAGACACGGTCGAGAGCCCTCCCAACCATGGTGGAGGGGAATCCTCGGTTGAGGAAACAGGAAGACATATCGGAAGCACTGGTATGGAAGATGGCACCGTCAGAACAGATGCCATGGAGATGGAGAAACTGGGAGAATGGAATAGAGTCCTTACAGGAAACAGGGTCTGAGGAAGTGTAGTCAAGGTAGCTGTGGGAGTCAGTGGGCTTATAGTGGATATTGGTCAATAGACTATCCCCAGAAATGGAGACAGAGAAGTCGAGGAAGGGAAGAGTCGGACGTGGGCTATATGAAGGCAAGGGAAGGGTGGAAATTGGAAGCAAATTTGATGAAATTTTCCAGTTTGGGGCGAGAGCAGGAAACGGCACCGATAGTGTCATTAAGGTACTGGAAAAAAGAGAGGGAGGTGACCTGAATAGGACTGGAACAAAGAATTTCCACATATCCCACAAAAAAGCAGGCATAGCTAGAACCTATACAGGTTCCCATAGCAACAACTTTTATTTGGAGAAGTGAGTGGAGTCAAAGAAGAAGTTGTTCAATGGAGAACAAGTTCAGCCAGGCAGAGGAGGGGGTGGATGGGGACTGGTTGGGCCTCTGTCCATGGTGAAATGGAGACAGTTAGGGCCAGGAAACTGTTAAAGTGATAGAGGGCATTAGAAGAGTCGCGGATGTAGGTAGGAAAAAAAAGGCTGCCTGTTTGTGATCATTAAGGTGAGGCATTTGTTTTTTGGGAATGGGTGATTTTTTCACATTTTGCACCCAGTGTCAGCTCACATGATCACGTGTAGCACAGGTTAGATGCGGAGTAAAGCTCCTTCTATACCCCAGCCTCAGAAATGATTGCACCAGTGTGTATTTTGCCTTCCCCCCCCAGCTAACTAGCCATGAATGAGATGACCAATTTAACAGCAATTTCCGTCACACCACATGCAGTTTTGTACTGTGGAGTTGACCTCACCAGGAACTAAGTTGAAAGTAGTCCATCTCATTTGATATAGAATGCTACAGCCATCAGAAACAGAAGCCTTTCTTTCCATCTTAAAATGAAGAGCTTGTGAAAAGGGACACCACACATGATTAAAAACATGTTCTCAAATACAGAAATTCGGTCCTGTGCCTGAATAATAAACTTCAACCTGTTTTCAGAAATGTACAAATGCAAATATTTTAAATAACAAAGCAGGGTTCCCTTGAGTACAGAAGATTATGGGGTAATCTAATTAATGTGTTTAAGATGATTAAAGGAGTTGATAGGATAGATAGAGTGAAACTATAGCCCCTGGCAGGAGAGTCCAGAACAAGGAGGCATAACCTTAAAATTAGAGCTAGGCCATTCAAGAAGCACTTCTTCACACAAAGGGGAGTGGAAATCTGAAACTATCTCCCCCAAAAAGCTGTTGAGGCTAGATCAATTGAAAATTTCAAAACTGAGATTGATAGATTTTTGTTAGGCAAGTGTATTAAAGGATATGGAACCAAGGCGGGTAGATAGAGCTAAGATACTGATCAGCCATGATCTAATTGAATTGGGCTGAATGGCCTACTCCTATTCCAATGTTCATATGTTGCCATGGCACTTCCGCCAAAGTTATGTCGGTGAGCAGGAAAACACCAGTAGAAATTCACCCCCTTTCAATCTATTAATAAACACAGTCTTGCCTCTGCAGAAAGAGAGGTTGAGCTGTCTAGACATCATTTTGCTAGTTGCTGCTCCCAGCACTGAGCCTTAATAATGGTAAAGGAGGATCAGAAGATCAAAGCTGATAGCCCTATCTCAACTATCATGCTCACTGCTAATAAGGTTTGACAGTGGGAGCCAAGTCTCACAATATTACCCCTCTCCTCTGTCTGCAGCAACAAAATTGGGTGACTTGATTTCTGATTTTCCCTCCTATCTCATGAGAAGTTTTTAGATTTAGCTCAACAGATTCCCATAATAACATAGCCATGATCAGCAATTCATTACTGTAGATTTTTAAATCAGACCTCAACCTGTTTTCAGAAATGTACAAATGCAAATATTTTAAATAACAAAGTTGTTCTGTATGTAATATGTGTGCTACTTTGAACCTATGGACAGGACTGCACTACTTGTAGGGCGTAGTGATACGCAGTACCACTCCTGGCCATAGGGGTATAAATAGTACTGTGGGTACTGATCTCCCCTCAGTTCCCGTCTGTGGGCATGAAGTAAAGACCTACGTGCAGTCCCTACCTCCAACCAGTAAAGACCTGTTTGAGTTATACGTTTAAGTCTTTGTGTTAATTGTTCAATACAATACACATACTTAACATTGGCGACGAGTCGGTT
Organism: Somniosus microcephalus; assembly: GCF_052327205.1. Taxonomy (NCBI): domain Eukaryota; kingdom Metazoa; phylum Chordata; class Chondrichthyes; order Squaliformes; family Somniosidae; genus Somniosus; species Somniosus microcephalus. The sequence goes on from NC_140993.1 coordinate 190,647,356, forward strand.
CGAACCCTGCGGCAGTTATTCCACGGCGGCTTCGTCCAAAGACAGGACGTTGAAGAGAGGTTTCAATCCTCAACACCCCACTGAAAACTGAAGGGCAGCAGAAATCCTGACAGCTTCCAGCGACTGGAAGCGACAGGCATTAGGACCCTGAAGCCTCCATAACCTCGTGGGTAAGCCGAGCAGCGTAGGCTGCAAAGACAGGGCCACCGATCGGGAGATAAGGGCGATCGCAATCCCTGATAAGAGCCACGGTGAAACGCGCGAGCGGGTAAGCCAGAGCCCGGGAGGGAGGGAGCGAGCAAGAGCCGCGCGAGCGGGTGAGCCAGAGGCCGGGAGCCGCTTCAAGCGGGAGGCGCTTAGCGGGCCAGCGATTGCACCGGTGATAAGGGCTGAGAACCGCTTCGGGCGGGCGGCGCACCAGCGATCGCACAGGAGATAAGGGCCGCAGTCGGGCTGAAAGTCAGCGACGAGAAGCGCGGGAAAACCGCCATTGAAGTGGGCGGGGAGAGCGAGAAGCACGGGAAAGCCGCCATTTTTCACGGGAAAACCGCTGGGGAAGAAGGCAGAAGCGGGAAACCGCCATCTTAGAAAATTAATAAGAATTTTCAGAAACAAGAAATAAGTGAAGCAATACTTGTGTTGTTTTCGAGAAGAGAAGAAGATGCCTAAACACAGGAATATTAGCACCTTTGATAGTGACCTCGAAGATTGGGCCATATATGTTGAAAGAGTAAAAAATTATTGTAAGGCCAATAAAATTCGTGACCAAGATAAAGCTCTAACATTATTAAATTTAATGGGTGCGAAGACATACGGGCAATTGAAACACCTGTTATCACCAGATGAACCGGCGGATAAGACGTTCGATGAGATTGTTACTGTCCTGAAAGATCATCTAAACCCCACGCCGCTGATGCTAGCGGAACGATTTAAATTTTATGACAGAAGGCAGCTACAGCATGAAAGCAATGCTGAATATTTGCTGGAATTGCGTAAATTAGCGAAATATTGCCAGTTTGGAACGGGACTGACAGATGCACTACGAGACAAATTTGTGTGTGGTTTATTTAAACAGGATACACAAAAGCGACTGCTCGAGGAGAATGAGCTGACGCTTGAGAAGGCGGTCACTATGGCAGCAGCACACGAAGCCGCAGCGAGAGGCACGGCAGTAATGCAGCTACGGTCACCGTAGCTCAGTGCACACAAATTGGGTGTGAGTTCTGGCAAATGTTATCGTTGTGGAAAGACAACGCATGATCAGAACCAGTGTTGGTTTAAAAACCAAGAATGTAGAACTTGTGGTAGGCTTGGACATATAGCTAGAGTATGCAGGTCAGGGAAGAAGACCAGCAACAAGAAGTCACCGCAAGGAAAATACGCAAAGGTACACAAGGTGACCGAACAGGAGTCCGATTCAGACGCTAGCAGTAATGAACTGGCTAGCTTAAACTGTAATGAACTGGCTAGCTTAAGAGTACTCAACGCTGGTAAGGGTGCAGACCTCCAGACAATTTGGGTCACTCTTCAGATAGAAGGAGTCCAAGTAAAACTGGAATTGGACACTGGATCGGCATTGACGGTCATAAATAAGAAAGATTACGGAAAGTTATTCCAACATATTCCCCTACAGGATACGGGGATTATATTGAAAACATACACGGGGCAAAGAGTGTACCCCATCGGGAAAATAGAGGTTGCAGTGGTCCACAAGGGCAAAGACAGTCAAATAATGGACTTATATGTGATATCTGAAGGAGGTCCTCCACTACTAGGACGGGAGTGGATTAGGAAAATGAATATGGACTGGCATTTCCTACAAACAATAACGAGTGAGAACTCGGTGAACAAAATCAACCCAGACTCTGGAACTGATGATGGTAAGACCAACCCGTGTGCAAAAGACAAAGTTTCAGCACAGAATTCCACTGAGATAGAGAATTCTGAGTCTGTCCAGTCTACTGACATGCACATTTCTGAGGGACACCGGGCTCGAACTCAACTCCATTTCAAACTGCAACAGCAATTAGAACAAATGATTCGCCGTTTTGAGCAAGAGATGAATGCGACGAAAGAGTTCTTTGATATAGAGTGGGAACATCTGGAAAGACAACAGAAGCAGCTGCTGGAGCAAATGGAGCAGGAGCACACAAAACGTCTGATGTCAGAGGAGTTAACGGTCAGCCAACTCCTGCATATGCTGAAGGACAGGACTCTGAAATGGGAAAAACTTGAACACGAACTTCAATATTCAAACGAAAGGGGTTCGGAGCTCTCAAAGGTTATTGGAAGAGCTGAGGTGGCAACACAGACTGAGATGACTGCAACAGAGCAGCCCTTGGATGCCAAAAGTACGCTGACTCACGTCAACGTAGAACAACAGACCGCTGAAACAGCTGCTCCGGTAGAGGGATTGAATAGTCCGATCAATCAATCTCCAAAAGAAGTTGAAGTAGTAAAATCTCAAATGAGGTCATTAGTAAACGACTTGCTGAAAGCCCAGAAAAAGCTGGATGAAGAGGTACGCATGAAGAAGTCTCTTCAGGAAAGATGTCTGGACTTGGAACAAAAGCTGGCTAACGCCCAGCTGGGTATGGAGGAAATAGAAGACCCTCTCGCTGGCCTAGATCAGGACGACACCGAATATTACTATGTCCTGTCCTGCCCAACTTGTAACTTCGACTCCCACCATACAGAAATCACGGAGGAGCACCGAAAGTCTACGCAACATCGGGAGAAGGTGGCTCTACTACGGAAAAAGGAGGAAGAGAAGGAGGAACTGCGCATGCAGCTGGCAGCTGACAGTGGAGCCCAGAGAGTCTCCAAGAAGCAGAAAAGGAAAAGTCGAAACAGAAGATGACCCATCTGAACCATTATTACCTCTACCAGATCACACACATGGTCCCTCCGAACGGAGCCAATTCAGTTCGGAAGTTCAAACTGTTAAATCCATGGAAGGACTATTGAATGAGTCACTCCAGCAACGTGAACCGACTACACCACAGAGATTGAATCTGTGAACTGTTTTCCGCAGAGACTGAATCTGTGATCTGTTTTGACATGAAGTTATCTATGTATCTATGTTATTCTGTTATGTAAACCTGAAGTTATATATGTATATATGTTATTACGTTATGTTAAATGGGGAGATGACTGTAAAGCTAAGAAGGGAGGAATGTTGTGTATGTAATATGTGTGCTACTTTGAACCTATGGACAGGACTGCACTACTTGTAGGGCGTAGTGATACGCAGTACCACTCCTGGCCATAGGGGTATAAATAGTACTGTGGGTACTGATCTCCCCTCAGTTCCCGCCTGTGGGCATGAAGTAAAGACCTACGTGCAGTCCCTACCTCCAACCAGTAAAGACCTGTTTGAGTTATACGTTTAAGTCTTTGTGTTAATTGTTCAATACAATACACATACTTAACAAAAGTCTGGGTGTAAAATGGGCATTATCAATTGCAAAATTAAGAGATCCTTAATGTTGGAAGTGCACCCATTTTGAATATCACATGCAATTCCGGTGCTAAATTAAATGGGAGCAGAAAGTTCTGGCCTGAAGCAAGTGGGAGCTTTATTGCAATATTGAGGTTATGATGAAGTTATGATGCTATCACTTTGATATGCATGCAATTTCCTGATGTTTATGCGTGCATTATACTGAGTGATCTAACTGCTTACATAAAATGGGTGCCCAGGCTTGCTAGGAACTTAGCTATATACACAAGTTCATTTAAACAGCCGAGTAAAAGTATTTAGCAAACAATTCACTTTGGCACTGTTTATTTTGCCCTATTTATGTTATTATTCAGGTTTTCAGGAGCCTTAATAGCAAATGTGCTGCTTCCTTTTTTTCCAACAGCTCAAATACTGCCTTAACCTTCCCTGGCACTTTTCCAGTTTACTTGCGGACTTAGTTATTGCTCGCTTCCAGCCTGTGGCAGGCCGTAGTATTTTCCCTTGCTCGCTCCTGGTCTGGCCTCCCCACCCACTACCTCCCAGCCCTAAGTATCTCCAATTTCTCCATTTGCTCACACTTGACTCCATGTACCTCCCTGCTCATTCATTTCCGTTCCTGGCCTTTTTACTCCTTCTTTCTGTCAGTCCAGGCTCCCCTTTAGTCTCTCCTGGTCTGAAAAGAAACATGGAGGCCAGGCCTTGTACTGGGATGCATTGGGTGGGGGTGTCTAGGGCTAGGACATGCCCACAAATGTAATAAAAGGCACATGCCTGGCCTCTCACTCCCAGAAGGATATACAATCTTTTCTATGCTATCAGAGAATTGAAGCTCCAAGCAGATCTGTAGGTCTCCCAGGTGAGAGAAAAAGGAGAGATTGAGAGACATGTAGAAGCAAAAAGAAATGCTTGAGGCATACAGAGTAGAACATATACAGTGAGAGACAGCGCGTGAGAAGATTAATGGGGGCAGATATAGACAACAGGAAAGAAAGACATAAAAGTGATGCAAGAGAATGGGAGGCATAAAATGGGAGGAGGTGGTGGAAAGAGATAGGCTAACAGAAAGAGTGAGAAAGAGTGAGAAGAATAAAAAAGAAACAAAGAAGCAGAGATATAAATGAGAGTGCGTGAGAAACAAATGGAAAGATAGCTGGAAAAATACTAGAGTGTAAAACTAATAAAACAAGTTAGAAGAATACAATTTTTTTCTTTGTTCTTAGAAATGTCACAGAAAATCAACTAACCTATTTTTTAAAAAGCTGCAAAGAACTTTGACTGTTAAGTAATTCATGGTTTTTGCTAAACCAAATTCTAATGCATGAACAATAAAATAAAGAACTTGCAGGAGAGAAACCAATGTGGAGCAGCAACAAAAATAAATCAATCACAATTGGACGTTCATCATGCAGATGTTCAATTCAATTTGTTTACTCCAGACCAGTGAAGTAAGAATAATACAGATAAAATCACCTGAAGGCAATTTAGAGTCTGGCCAGGGAACCTGACTTGAAAACAGAACTAACAGCTACTTGGCCACTCTTAAAACTCCTGTAGCCTACAAATGGAATGGCATCTCTGGTCTCAGTAATGGACGGAAATGTAGAAAGGAAACAGATAAGTGCAAAGTCTCACTCACCGGGAGTGCTTATCAGGAGTTCAGGCATGCACTCCTCACAATTTTCCATCCATTTATTTAAATGGACTAAAAATCATAGTGTGGAGTGTCTGATATGTGGTCCCAACCAGTGAGGCTCCACACCAATGCGCAATCTTACAACATTACCCCTATGGTGACAATGGGAGAGCAAAGAATGCATCACTTTTAATCAAAATAAAGTCGCTAAAACATTTAAAACACTCCTTGCAGAAGGTAAAAATAAAAGGGGCGATACAGAATTCTAGTAGCTTGTCACAGTTAGTTCACATTCTATTGCATTGTTAACGAGCTGTAGATTTTACTGTTACTAATAGCATAGATGCATTTAAGGGGAAGCTACATGAGGGAGAAATGAATAAAAGTAGATGTTGATAGGGTGAGATGAAGTAAAGTGGGAGGATGCTTGTGTGGAACATAAACACCTGCATAGACTTGTTGGGCTGAATGGCCTGTTTCTGTACTGTAACATTCTATGTAATAAACTAGAGATTCCATTTTTATCTTGCTGTACTAAATTATTCCTCCTATCTGGAGTTAATCATTGGACAATCACCTCAAACACATCTGTCCTGTTGGAGGTACTGTACACTGCAAAAAAAAAAGAACTGAAATCTATAGTAGTTTTTTGCATATCTGTGACAGGTTGTGTAGAAAAAGCAGTCATTTTTCCTTGGATGTTCTGATCACTGACATTAAGTTTTTGTTGTTAGAATCTCACAGGGTCTGGTTTGTAAAGATCGTAGGGTACAAATTCTACAGCGCCATTGTGCAACTGAAGTGTGGCAAGGTGGAACTTCCACTTGCCAATTTGACCTGGCTGTGATCCCTTCCCAAATTCCAAGGAAGGCTCATTTAAATAATAGGGGTGGCAGCCACACCTGTAGCAGTGTAACAGGGGCATTCAAGGACTGAAATGGTAAGGAACCATAATACTCTTCTGAGTGCTGCCCTGTGACCTTGGCACTTTTTCCAATGACAATCAATCCGTCTGGGATTGACTGCTGTTTGTAAGATTCGAAATTTTCAGCAATAATCACGCAAGAAAACAGGATAAAATAAGACAGTTTATTGACCAAAGTAAGCTTGCACAGAAAGACCTTTGATAAAAGGGCAGACAAAATGGCCGCCGGGCCTCGTGATCAGTTTTCTGGACCGTTTGATTTCTGTTACTGCAAGCCAAACAGGCTTGTGGATTGAAGACAGTAAGCCCGCGAAAGCCAGTATCTGGGAACCGAAACTCAGGGAAACAGCATACATATTCAATGGATTCTAAGTACAGGATGGGGCCCATCAAGATATGGGCGGACAATGCAAAAACACTTATACCCATTTATCGTACAAAGGAGAAACCATTTAACAGCCATCAAGGAAAATCTCCGGACCGATCAATATGCGAACCGAGTCGCGGTGACAATGTAAAAGACATTAAAAGACATTATCGGCCAGGAAGGCCAGTTAAGTTATCACCGGCTCCCGTTACAAGACAAAGCGCCCCTGCAGAGATTTCTGCCCGCCAAAATTAATACAAAGACAGGACTATGATTTGGCGGGAGATAAGACTGTCCCAAAAGGGTATAACTATGGATTGAAAGTCCATCAAAAGTTACGGAGTTATCGACGGAACGAACAGACGAACGAAGGACGGACGGTGACGGTTACACAGATCCAGGATCGGCGCCTCTTCTACCTCGGTAGCTTTGGAATCGATGAAGACGCTTCGTCTTTTTAAAGACGCTTCGGACGGACAATTTTGGTGAAAAGACAACGTGGTCGGTGTTCAGCCAGACAAGGCTCGGTGACGACGGGAAGACGGCGAGGGTGGCCCGGGTACTGTTGTCGGGAGATCATCGATGACCCAGGCCGAAGGAGAAGACACCCTCAGGAAAACCGACGATCCAGGCCGGAGAGAAAGGACATTCCGGGCCTGACACTTCCGTGTCTCAACATCCCATCGGGTGTTGGTCTGTTCCATGAACAAAAATCGACAACAGACCTAGGGGATCTTCAACCTTGACGAGCGCTCATCGAGGCTGTGTCTACCCCGCCGCCCCGAGAGAGAGAGAATATCGACTGCGCCAGAAGTTTCCAAATCCACGTGACGATGGAAAGCGGTGCCAAAAGGCTGCGAACCCCCTTTTCGCGATTTTGAGAGTGGTGAGCATGATCCCAAGTTCCTCAGGTCGAAACTTAGTTTAGGTATAGGGGAGGGAGTTAAGGGTAATCGTAATGTGTTTTCCCTTTTACGATGTGCCATGTGTTCCCCATTTCCATAGAGTCAAGTTCATAAATTTGTGCATGATTGTAGTTACTTTAATCTGTGCCTATGACATGTATTTTGTAATGCTTCAAACTGTTTAAAAATAAAAGCATCCATTTCGTGCTATTCAACCTGGTCTATTGAGTCCTTTCTCTGCACTACAGTTCTCGGCATCTAAGTCCAAGGTCTAGAACCGTAGGGGGAGTGGGTCGAACCACTCAAGGGTAATTATTGCACAAAACCTGGCAGGAGACCAGAACGAGCAAGAGAAACCCCCTACATGTTACAATGTCAGGAACTACTTTCGGCCTAGTACAGAACCAAACAGTTCTTCTCAGTAGATGTAGGTCCCACTGGTCCAATCAGAAGCACATCTGTCGGGATTGCTGGGTTAGGTCAGGAGCTCCTTCAGACCCGGCCTCAAACCAGTGCCAGATCATGGGGGGTGGCAGGGGAAGGGGCAAACAGAAGAAGCCCCGCATTACCCCTATGCCTTTCAGGAGGGGTGGAACCACGGCAGAGCTGGGGTTCTTACCTCTTTTTTGCCCCTTCCCTCCAAAAAGAATTGCTCAATTTCTCCTCATGTGCCTTGAAAAAACTGCTTTATTTATAAATAGAGATGCATAATTGATGATGTGATAACTTCACTTTTGTTTGTTTTCCTCAGAGTTTCAATTAAAAAGGACAAAATAATATATTGTACAAACCTCCACTGTAGGGAATATGCACTTGCCTGTGGTGCTGTCAACAGGGAGGGCTGGCACCATTTTCTGTGGCCAACCTCTCATCCTCAATTAAATAGGGTCCCTGCACAGGAAGTCTGGACAGGAGCACAGTTGGCTGGGGCTCTGAAATCTGGCCAGGGAACAACGGTTAAAGTGCTGTTGCTTGCCGTTAAAGGGGAAGGTAACTTTTGGTGTACAAAAGTAAAATCTTTACTGCCAAAAGAAATAAATGTGTAGAGAAATGTGATGAAAAATTAGGTTTTAACTCGCCCCCCACCCCCCTCGCCAACCTACCTCCCGACCGCCTCTTGCCCATCGGGGTGGGGGAGGGTGGGAGGGGTGGTGGGGCAGTGGTGGTGGTGAATATCAAGGCCAATGGTTCTGAAGAACTCAGGGTGGATAAGTCACCGGGCCCTGATAACATGCACCCTAGGCTGTTTAAGGAAATCAGAGTGGAGATAGTAGATGCTTGTGGCACAATTATTCGATGCTCCTTAGATATGCAAATTGTGCCCTAGGACTAGAGAGTAGCCAATGTAATACTTTGGTTCAAGAAGGGACAGAAGGATAAGGCAGGTAGTTACAGATCAGGTAGTCGAATGTTAGTTACGGACAAACTCTTAAAATCCATCATTCAAGATATAATTAGTGAGCATTTAGAAATCTATGGGTTAATCCAGAATGGAATTCTCTAAGTCAAGTTGTGTTAGACAAATTTGGAAGTTTCTGAAGTAGTTACCGATTGGATAGAAAAAGAAAATACAGTGGATACATACATTATATATATATATGGTTTTCAGAGGGCATTTGATAAGCTGTGTCACAAGAGTGTTGTTAGAAAAGTTCAAGCATATGGTCTAAGAGGAAATGTAGCAGCATGGCTAGAAGGTTGATTGACGGACAGGAAACAAAGAAATAGGATAAATGGGTGTTGCTTAGATTGGAAGAGAGATGGAAGTGATGTACTCCAGGCGTAGTACTGGGTCCACTTTTGTTCTCAGTATATCTGGATGATTTGGACTTGAAAATAGGAGACAAAAATTTCAAAATTTATGGATGGCACAAAAGGAGGGTGTTCAGCAAACTGTAAGGGGGTGTCCTGGACTTATTACATGCAGATAGCACCCTCTAGTGGTAGTTTGTGTATAGCAGTGTTATTGTATAGCAGGGTGTTATTTGACCTTCTTCCTGTTTGCTCCGGAAGTAGTATTCCAGGAAGTACCTGCTGAGTTGTGAAGAAAACTCACATGAGGCAGTCATTCTGAATCCTGTTCCATCCTTCTTATACGCTAGGCAAGACGCAATGTCTGTGAGTATCCATGTTTAGTAACATGATAACAACCTTGTCAGTGTAGTATTTTGACAATACTTTGTCTATAAGAAGTCCAAAGATGTGCAGGTTAGGTTGATTTGGCTATGATAAATTGACCCTTAGTGTTAGGGGATTAAATACATGGGGTTACGGGGATAGGGTGGGATATGTGTCGGTGCAGGCTCGATGGGCCGAAATGGCCTCTATCTGCACTGTAGATTCTGCGATTAGCTGTTAGCTACTGAGGTTTAGCTTCAGTGCTATTTAGTTATACAATTAGTCTATTCTGTTGTCATAAACATGTTTATATCTTAAGTAACATCTAATGTATAGTACTCAGCTCTATGTACAAAACATACTTTGTCTTTGTTTACAGTTTCACAAATTTTATTCAAGTAAAGCTTCAAAACTGCACCCTGTTTCTCGAGGAGTTATTTGAATGAGTGTTTAGCTGACTGGATAACTGGATAAGAGTACGTCTAGCGAGACCAGTACAGGGGGACTGTAACAGACTTCGGGAAGACAAAGCTAGCTTAGTAGAATGGACAAACGGGTACAATTGAACACATTTTGGGAGAAATTTCGGGGCGCTAACTTTTAAAAGTTGAAAAACTTAGCGCCAGGCACTAATGTTTCTCAACTTTAAAAAAATTCGGTTTTGCACTCCAGGAAGGAAGTGGAGCGCTACATCAAGCACTTCACTTCCTTCCTGGAGCGCAACAGGCAGCAGGCGGGTGGTAGGTGTGCAGCGCTGCACAATGGGCCATACAGCTCTTCCACGTTGGAAGGCTCCTTCGCTCTCTTAAAGGGAAGGACTATCGCTGCAGGCTCTGCAAGGGGAAAACTTAACTGGTCCCTGATGGCAGCCGCAATCCAGCCCGATCAGCCTGATATGCTGCAGCAGAGTGCTGGGCTGATTGAGATCTGGGGAAAAAAGGAAAAAAACCCAGAAAACGAGCATTTGATTATTTTTTTGCCTACCTTGGCCACCTCGCCTTTAAGTATCGCCCCTGAAGCGCCCGGCCTCCCGAACAATGCCTCCAGCAGCTACCGATGTTGTCGCCGGCGATGCTGCAGGGGGCGAAACCGAAGTTCGGGCCCGGGGCGATGACGTCACGATCTCCAGGTGAAGGAGATCGGGATGTAATGCCATACTGCCGCCACAAACCTCCCACCGAATTTAGCAGGAGGCGATATTCTCGCCGCGCCCCCGGGCGGTAAGTGGTTAGCGCTCTATTATCGCCCCCCGGAGGCGATAATGGGAGGTGCAAAGGTACCCAATTTCTCCCCCAAGGAATGGTAGTGTACACTAATGCAAAGACATTGAAGGTTATGGATGAACAGAAAGATGTAGAGGTTCAAATACATAATTCTCTGAAAGTGCGAGTGAAGGTAGATAAGTCCATTTTAAAAAAAGGCCAAGAGTATTTTTAGTTTTATAAATAGGGTCATTGAATGCAAGGGTAAGAAGCAATAAAAAATTTGGAGCACTGTGCACAGTTTTGGGCACCCCATGACAAGAAAGAAAGAAAGAAAGAAAGAGACAGACAGAGAGACTTGAATTTATAAAGCACCTTTCACAACCTCAGGATGTCCCAACGCGCTTTACAGCCAATTAAATACTTTTGACATGTCTTCACTGTTGTAATATATAAGGATATATGAGGATGTTTCTATCGTCAGACACCACCTGAACATGAGTTAAATGGAAGCCATTTCAGTTCATGTAGGCCATAGGATTAATGTGAGAAGCTCTGGTGCCCACATAGGTGCCATCTATGATGCTCTGGACCCTTGGGTAGTCCATCATACAGTCAAGGTTCAGTGGTCTTTTGAATTAATGGTTCTTTTCTACAGGGAAAATGATGAAGCTATTAACTCTTGCAAACATTGCATTTGTATCTTACTTGATACATGAGTGCAATGCAGACTAGCTGGTTTGACAGGTGTGATTTGAGAGTAGGATAAAAGCATCACCTTCACTCCTTTGAGAAGAGCCATCCCTTTTCAAGAAGTAGCATGCAGGTTGGATGCAGTAATAGAATAACTGTCATCCTCCCTTGTGAAGAAGAGGTGGTGAAGATAGGTGTCCTCTGACATCTCTAAATAGCTGCAGCCAGGTCTGTAAACACAAGTCCTAAGGTCATAACGGATGTGGACATAATGCTGTAGGTGTCAAGGCACCTGCATTTGTTGTCCCTGGATGAACTTTTCACCATATCTAGATCACGCACTACTATTAGACCCCTGAAGGAGTTCCTAGCCCCACCCACTTTATTTGCCAAATTTTATAAATATTGCAGACAAGTATTGTCAAATATATTGCATTGCCAAGCAACAATACTGTAGGAAAGTATTACTAAAAAAAATACAAAATATCACAATCTCTAGCAACAAAAACTAATGCAGGGAACAAAATGTGACCAAATATCAATGCTAAATAAAAAAATCCAGAAGCGTACAATCAGGTTTTGTAACAGTAACTTTACATTAGGAATCTAACTTCAGAAGACCAGAACAATTAATATCACGCACCTACAGCACAGCCAAGGTTCAATACATTTTTGCCATAAAATATGATACTGCATCTTGACTGCACAGGCCGACTGGGTCAATTTTACAGCTGCCTCTCACTACTAGGGAGGCACTAAACTGGTAAAAGGACCTCACAATTTTGACTCCATGCCGTCTGCTGCAGCATGAATAAGCTGCACCCTTCTGAAGGCAGCAAAAATGTTGGGAGTTGAAGTTCCGTGCAAGTTTTGCCAATCATCTGCTGTAACTTTGTCAGAAGATCCATGAAAACCCAGGAGAAATGTCATAAGCACCGTTTGCGCCATTTCTCCGGGGTTTACGTGGACCTTCCGCTGAAGTTACATCCGACGATAGGAAGCACCCCCATGGAAATTCTACCCCGCTCTTTTCAGAGAAGGCTACTCTTCGGTACTCCCAAGTACTGACCTGGCCTGAAAAATCCCTTAATCTATCATCCATTCGTCATTGCTTTGGTCTTGGTTTTGCATTCTTCCTGCATTTAGATAGTGTGGGCATTAACACATTGTAGAAAAAGCAAGTACTTTGTTGCTGTGAGTGACTACTTGTTATTACTTACAGGCCAGTGTCTTCCGAGTCTGAGAGTTGTTAATGCAAAATTGTGGTACTCGTGCAGCAAATTACACTATATGGACTAAGTGCAGCAATTTACAGGATTTGTTACAGCAGTGTGCACCACACCAAATCACTTGTCTTATCTAAAAGTAATCAAAAATATATTTTATGATTATAGTGGTTAACTGCTTCAGTTTCAGTGAATTTTTGGACAACCTCAAACTCCAACCGTTCGATGCTGAACAGAAAATCTAATCTTCAGCTGTGGCTGCTAAACTAAGTTGCTTTCTTCAGCTATCAATCATAATGTAATTATCTGGGTGATAATTATGTTAGAAGCAAACATGCATAACAGATTAGCAATTAGTAGAAAACTATCTTGCTAATTGACTACATCTTGACTCAGTGGGTCATCAAATGGAATTGAATAATTTCAAAAATTTCAGAAAACAATATTTAGTATTTAAATAATAAAATCCAGTAAATAAACACAATTCATGGAGTACAGTCTCACTTTGAATTGCAATCATTGACTGAGCTAATTGTGCCTAAATTAATTTAGAAACCCTTTGTGCCAGTTTGGCTCTATTAGTTGCACTTGTGCTGCAGGATCTAAAGATTTGCAGGGTTCAAATTCCACATTAACAGTTGAGTGCATAATCTAGATAGACTCTCCAATGCCATCCTCCAGATTAAATTTTAAATTAAGGTGCTGTTAAAGTGGTATTTGGCCAGACATTGTTTGAGAAAGAGCTGAGAGTTCTCCCAGCATTCTGGTCAACCTTCCTCCCTCAACCAACACCACCAAAACACCTGTACTGGGCATTACCTCTTATGGTATCTTGCAGAATGGCTTCCACATTCTCGACATAGCTGCAGGCACTGCATTATGATCATTAATTCGGTGTGGAGTGCTTTGATGCACGAAAAGGTGTTTATCTAAATGCAACTATTAATTCTTCTAATTTGGTAAATTGTCAGGACCATTTTAATAAAACAACTTAGAGATAGCTAGATAGTGCTGCAATTTGTGAATTTATACATTAGTTTCTGACCTCAATTGAACAGTTTCTGAGAGATGATGGGGAAATGAGACGCTTCACCAGAGAACAGGACAAACAATTCAAGTATTAGTCAAAACATCCCATTTAGCAACTATTTCACAAGCAACACTGGGAGAGGCATAAGAGAAAGAAACTGGAATGCTTTATGTGAGCTGCAATGGTAACGTGGCTGTAATTACTTACCAAACTGAGTTGAAACCTGTGCAGTTAAAAAGATTTAGGTAGCACAACGCTGTGACATGATGATACTTATTATATCCTGAGGCTCTGCATCGCTTGTAGTTGTTCTAGTGGGGTGAAACAATGTCCTCCAATATCTATCTACTTGGTTGATAGGCCTCAGTGGAGGTTATCCAGCCAAATCAAAGTGAGGGACAGCTACTCTTTTCTGTGATTTTGCACCTAATTAATGCCATTACTATTATAAATATAGTGCAAAAATTGTAGTATTACTGGAATGACCATAGCACTGTGGGGGATATGCAGCATGAAGCAAAATTACTTTATAAAAATGAGAAAAACGTAAGTACAAGCTATAAAAGGTGTACAGTCCGTCGTCCAACTGATGTGGATTGAAGTTCAAAATAAAAGTGGTTCCTATACCAAAAATGTCACTTACTTTAGTTTGAAGATAACTGTTTTAGAAAGTGATTAATATTTCATATCAAGTTGTATTTCTAAGTTGTTGTAATGCAATGCTTATTTCAGCCAATTAACAACAACTTGCATTCATGTAGCTTGTTTAACAGAGAATAACGTCCCAAGATGCTTCAGAGACATGAGAGAAAATGGGTGTCGATCCGAAAATAGGAAGGTGACCAAAAGCTTGGACAAAGAGGTGGGTTTCAAGGACGGTCTTAAAAGGAGAATAAAACACACAGCAGATCTGTCAGAGCCTTAAGAGAGGAAATATGGTTTAATAATTTGGTGTAGACCTGGCGTAAAGGCTCTACACCCAAAAAAACCTGGGGGGAGAAATTGGGTGGAGCCGCAAACGGGGCGCCAAGCTCGCCTGGGCGCCAGATTTTGCGCTGCAATCGGAGCAGCAGCGATCGCCGGAAATTCAGCTTGAGCACCCCAAGAGGGACACGGGGCAAGGCTCGAGGCGCTCCATGTCCCTCTTAGGGCGCTGAAACTGAATATCGCAGCGCAACGTGCCGCAGCACCACACGCTGCGGCACGGCACGCTGTGGTACTGCAGGCCTTCCTCCCATTCTTAAGGGGGAGGGGCCTGCACCAGTGCGATGAGCGATCGCAAGTGCCGGCAAAAGAGCCCGGCACTGAGGAGAAGTGCCGGGCTCTCGGAAAACAGCCGGCAATGCCGCGGGGGGAGAACAGGAGGCCGGGGACGGAGGTGCTAGCAGGCGGCCGCTGAAAAAAATGGCCGTCCCGCACCTCCACCTTAATTTGCGCCACTGCCGCCACAGGTAGGCCCCGTGAACCGGGCGCGATTAGCGAGCCGCGCTACAGAGGCGGTCGCTGCCAAATATCGCGATCGGGGCGGTAGCAGGGCGCTGCGCACACCGATGACGTCATCGGTGGCGGCGCAGCGCAACAGGCTAACACCGCCATTAGCGCCCCAGCTAAATATCACGGGAGGCGTGGCCAGTGGCGCTAAAGCCACTGAGTGCCCTCTTTAGGCGCTAACTGGTGGCGCAGCCCACAAATTTCTCCCCCCATGTCTTTTCTCTCTGCAGCTGCTAACAAAACTGCTGTATATTTCCAGTATTTCCCACATTAATTTTACTTTTTAAGAGGCCAAGGGGGCGATTTCGCCAATGGGCCCACGTTGGAGACGGGACTGCTGCTTGTCGGGTCGATGTCCCGTCTCCATCGATTTGTGGCCAACCCACGCTATTTTCCCTTGATTGACCTTGTTAAGCCCACCCAGTGGGCTTAGCAGGCCAATTAAGGGAAAGCCGGTTACAGAGAGCGTCAGCTTATGACATTTCATCTGTCAAAAATTTTTGACAGCTGAATTGTCATCGTTTGACAGCTCTGTGAAGTTGTCAAACACTGACATTCTCTGTAGTTTGATGAGTTCTTGAATTCAAGACTCATCAAACCTCTTTCTTTAGCAGAAATTAGATGGTTGTTGCATTGGAGAATGCAGCAGCCATCTGTCATCTCTGCTGCGGAGGTGCGAGACTCTCCGCATACCCAAATCTTGAAGCCTGCAGGAAGAAACAAAGGTAAGTAAATTTTTTGTAACACTTTCCACTTACCTCACCTACTTACCTCTCCACACTTGCACCCATCACTTACCTTCACAGCGCACTTTTGCACCCCTCCAACCCACTACTTGCCTCCGTGACCCCGGCAGGGTTTGGAGCCTTCGGGAAGCCTGCACTTGTGTGGGTAAAATGGGGATAATTCTCTTATCTGCCTGTTAACTACCTGTTAACAGGCAGTTAAGTGGCTGTAATCCATTTCCCGCCTCCAAGGAGACGGGACCCAGGGTTGGCTACCCGCCTCCTGGCAAGATGGCACAGAGGTGGGTTGGTGGCGGGTTGGGCACCCGCCCCCAGATTCTGCCACTTTCCTGGCAGTCCCGCCTCCATAGCTGCCTCCCCAGGGCTGGCAAGATTGCGCCCCTAGTTGCAGACTAAAGTCTTATGCCATGATTGAAAATACATGATTAAATCAAAACTCCTGTCAGCTAGTTTGAAACAGAAGATCAAAAGTGATATCCAGATGTTATTATTTTTGTGAAAAACAAGAAACAACAAACACTGTGGATATACCTTCAGATGACAGCCAGTACTATATGAACACAATATTGCAGTGATAATTAATGTACTTGTAGCACTCAGATTGAATTTCTGTTTATTTAATAGGGCAAGAGCGTGAACCACAAAAGCTTGTTCAGCTTGCAGTTGTGCATCATTTTCCAAAAAAATGATTCTAATCCTTAATGAAATACACATGGCTTTGTTGTTCCTTTTCGATTCTCCTTTTCCTCATATTGCAATGAAGTGATCTTTTCAGCTTTCCCAAGCAAACCAGATTGTGTGACCACGAGGCCTACCATCTGAGGCACTTGCACTGGTGCATAGATTGCCTGTAAGTAGGTGATTATTTCACCATCACTTAGAATGTTTTTTTCACTGTGTGTAAATTTAAAGGAGCATTCTTTTACTGAGCTGTCAATTGCTTATAATGACAGCTCAGCAAAATAATTTCTCTTTAGCTTTCCACACAGAGGAATATAAACCCACCACCAATGTCAGACCTGATGCAAATGCCACCAATTTTAACTCTGGATGAGAGTCAGGTGGGCAGGGACCGAGACGGGCGGCAAAACATCCTAACCTCGGCAATGTGAAGCCCAGGTGATTTTAACTACCCGGCCTCATCTGCATAGCTTCAGTCAATCTCTTGCCTAAAACTGATGGGAGGCAACAGGTGGCTGGTGGGCAGAAGCATAATATCGGCATAAGGTTGCTGTCACGGACTGAAGGTACAGTCCTCAGCACGCAGATAAGTTTCAGGGAGGGGGGGTAGGCTGAGCCTCATGAAGGGTTGGGGGGAGGGGGGAAGCCCGTGGCAGTACAAGCCTAAACATTTCTTGTGGGACCTGGCAGTCCTGTTCCTTCAGGCCCTACAAAGAAACTCAAAAAATAGCAAAAAAGACTTAGCTTTTTGGGCCTCTTCTGACTGCGACATCTCTTCACATTGGACAACTTGGAAAAGCCACAATGGCCATCCCGCGCAGGCCTCCGGCAGTCGGGCCCCACAGGGCAGCTTAAAATTGGAACATGTGGGATCAGTGTGGGATGTCGGTTGGTAAGTCCCATAGGCGATTTTAACGCCCCGCCCACCCGCTAGTTTCTGCTGGGTGGGTAGGGTTCAAATTTCATCTTCCGATTTTAAGCCATGTCTCCTGGTGCAAGGCACCATGCTATAATGCACTCTCCTGAATATGATTTCACAGTGCCAGATACCCTCTGGTACCTCACCCGAGGCCATTCTTCATGCTTCAACCTAGAAAGTGAGTGGTAGCAGGCTATTTGCTTGCATGGGCATCACAGGTAACCCATATCCTGTTCTTACCCAATTTCCACAAACCCCAACAAGGATCATTAGATTCCAGCGATAAACAGAAGTAATGGCTGATTTTCTCTTCCCCTACCCAGAGCTGCTGATTGCAGTTATAGCACCCTTACTGTGTGGTAGCCTGAAATCTCTTACCTCAGCATGGACGTTCCTGGTCTGTATGGCTCAACTATTCGTTGCCGTCAACACATGAGCCTTGGTGGAGCTGATAGTATATCTTTAACAGCAATAAAGTACATTATTTTGAAGAATGAAAAATAATTACCTAATGAATGTCAAAGATATGATGTAGTCATCGTTAACGGAGATAGTCCAGTCACACTCTTTGCCATGTGGATATGGATGTGGGTAACTTGGCGAAAGAATAAACCCTGAAGAACTTGTCAGGTTGCCGCCACATGGTGCTGAAAAATAAGATCAATCTTCACTTGTACTAAAGTGATGAAAATTTCAACACAAAGTCACAACTGACATTCAAATTGCATTGTGATAAACATGGGCTTATTTTGAATTTCACAATGCAAACAGACTTTATTCTGATGCAAATCTTTCAATCTTTTGTTCCTTCTCCATTCCATTTTCTGAGGTACTTTTTTCTTTGCAGTGAACTTTGAAGGTAAGGATCAGAGTCTTTGCAAGGGCACTTTTTAAAATAGAACATGTGCTGCAACCTATGCATCACATGATACTCCAGGAAAGGGTGGAGTATTGCAGGGTTATCAGATAAACTTAAAAATTGCTTGCATCTGTTCCAAAAAGGGACATTATGTGTACTTAAAAAAGAAAGTTCTCTCAGCCTACTAATTCTTTTATGCCTGTGATGCACCATTTGAGGAGGTTTCTACTCTGATACATATACAGAATCCCAGTGCAATGAAGATTATTATCCCTCAGTTATTTCTGGGACTAATTGGATAGCTCTTTCAAAGAGCTGGCACAGGCACGATGGGCCGAATGGCCTCCTTCTGTGCTGTATCATTCTATCATTGTACGGTAGCAAGAGAAAGCTGCAAGAAAATGTAAAATCATATGAAAAGTACATTTATAAAAGCATACAATTTGAACTTGAAAATTTTATTATTCATGTACATTACTAGTTGCTAAAAGCATGCAGTGCTAGCTAGTGACAAATCAAGCAGAGTTAATTGCACTGCCAAAGCAAGTAATATACAGTAGGTGATAATTAGAATTCCTATGACAAAAAGAGACAAAGCAAAGCCTCAGTGAACAAGTGGAACCATATTACCATCTCTGTATTGCTAATATTTTGCTGCAGTGAAATGGCATAGAAACTGAAAATAAAACAATAAATCTTGACATGAACATATTTGAGCTTTAAGATATGTAATCTATCTGCAGTGCACTTTACGTTGCATCTGAAACCACTTGTCTTGCTAATGCGATGGAAATAAAGGTTTCAATGTTTGACAGCACATTAACAGAAACTTTACATGAACATTGGCTAAAACACACAAGTGCCTACCCTTGTATGTTGTTAGTTGATATGATTGGACTAGGATGAGGGTGAGTGTGAGGGGTGGCTAGTGAGATGGGGAAGTGATAATGTAGATAGAGAGGGATGAGTGGAGGTGCAAGGTAAGTTGGTGTGAGTAAGGATGTGCAGGAGTAGGGTAGGGAAGGCAGAGTGATGGGGTTGTGATGAGTGGCACAGCAGGATGGGGTTGAGTGTGGCTTTACAGTAACGTTTCCTGATCTACTGAGGTCATTGAAAGGTTTGCGCCACTGCAGTCTGGCCCTCCTGACAACATCCCTGCTTGTGTCCTCCTGTGCAATGTGCAACCAGGCTGTGTTGATCTCCTGGGGAGAGTCAGGGGAAAGCCTGGGTGCAGACGTGCACCTCTGTGCAGTGCTTGTCAGTGTTTGCAGCACCTCAATGCTGTAAAACACTGACAGCACAACTGTCAAAATCAATGTGGCCGTAGTCCCTTTAAGGAAACCTGCTAATGACACGTCATCAAGTGACGCCATCAGACCCGCTTCCTTCAATTGGCCGGCAAATGCGCTGGGCGGGCTTAACAAGCCCCATCAACGTAAAATCATTCTGCAGAGCGGGCTGGAGTCAGCAGCGGGCTCAGTCCCTACCACCGACGTCGGCCACCACAGACCCGCCAAGGTAGGGGAAATCGCAGCCTTGATTTCAGGCCCTTTTTGTTGCACTCCCTCCAGAGCTATATCAGAAGTGTCCCAGAAGGGATGTCGATTTTTGGTCCCCCAAATATTATTTTGTTGCGAAGACGGACGAATCCCATGAGGCTAAAAAAAAATCCAGTTGCTGTAAATAAGTACAAATCTGAGGTCAATCAGAATTTAATTGGTGTTAGTGAGGGAAGTTTGCAGATTGGAAGATGTTTGTAAACTTTCAATTTCTGGTCAGCATGAAAGGGTTTCCGCCAATCTTCCACCAATGTTACAGTAGGTGATTGGGAGAAGCCCAACAGAAATTACTGCTGTACATCTTAGAAGAATTGTGGGAAACAAAGAATTGAATTCATCTACCCTTCTTATTTTCTGTGGACACTGTTATTTCAAAGCAGGGAGAAGATACAAATGCCATGGAACAGAATACATTATGGGCTAAAACTTTGTTTGCCCCAAAAACGTGCACGGGAATCATGATGCGGGATCAATCCACGCCCGTTCAAAGTAATGCAGACAGCACACAAACTTTGTGCTGTCTGCTAATTAGAATGATTATGGTATGCAGCTCAGCACTAAACGTGCTGCTGAGTGACTGCACGCTCAGCAGGGGGTCCAAGTTTTTGTGAGGCTAGCACCAATTAAAGCTAGCCTGCACTTCTTAAAGGGGAGGTGCATTATGGCTGCAGCAGGAGATTCAGCTGGCTGGGGAACAGTTCAATGGCACGAAGGGGGAAAGAGCGTGCACCAAGTTTCTCGGATGCAGCACTGGAGGCGTTGGTGCAGGAGGTGATCAAGAGGAGTGAAGTCCTGTATCCACAGGGGGCCAGGAGGCCCTCCAGGCAAATGCGGAAAAGGCAATGGGAGCAGATAGCTATCGTGTTCAATGCCAGCAGTGTAGCCCCGAGGACTTGGATGCAGTGCTGCATGAAGTTCAATGACCTCACATGCGTGGTCAAGGTCAGTGAATTCATCTTCAAAGCCATATCCTTACAACTGAACCACACTGCTCAATTCACCACACCCCCTTCACTCACCTACCAACAATCTCTTTCAATCACGAATCAGACCATACATGTTTATCTTCACCTCACCCTCACACACTTAGCACTGCTACAAGCCTCACACCCACATCTCACAGCTTGCAGACATTGCCAGCTATTCAACCATGATAGGCACATCCCAAACACATTGCACCACATTCACAGACACACTTCCATTCTCTTGCAGGGCAAAGTGACTCATAGGAGACTGGTCAAGAAGGTAAGAGCCCATGGGATCCAGGGTGCCTTGGCACGTTGGATCCTAAACTGGCTGAGTGGCAGGAGGCAGAGGGTGATGGTCGAAGGTTGCTTTTGTGACTGGAAGCCTGTGTCCAGTGGGGTACCTCAGGGATCGGTGCTGGGTCCCTTGCTGTTTGTGATCTACATAAATGATTTGGAGGAGAATGTAAAAGGTATGATCAGTAAGTTCGCAGATGACATGAAAATTGGTGGGGTGGTAAATTGCGAGGAGGAAAGCCTCAGGCTACAGGACGATATAAACGGGTTGGTCAGATGGGCGGAAAAGTGGCAAATGGAATTTAACCCTGAAAAGTGCGAGGTGATGCATTTTGGACGGACAAATAAGGCAAGGGAATACACAATGAGTGGTAGGACCCTAGGAAGTACAGAGGGTCAGAGGGACCTTGGTGTACATGTACATAGATCCCTGAAGGCAGCGGAACAGGTAGATAAGGTGGTTAAAAAGGCATATGGGATACTTGCCTTCATTAGCCGAGGCATAGAGTATAAGAGCAGGGAGGTTATGATGGAGCTGTACAAAACGCTGGTAAGGCCACAGCTGGAGTACTGTGTGCAGTTCTGGTCGCCTCACTATAGGAAGGGTTTCCTCCGGGTGCTCCGGTTTCCTCCCACAGTCCAAAGATGTGCAGGTTAGGTTGATTGGCTATGATAAAATTGACCCTTAGTGTTAGGGGGGATTAAATACGTGGGGCTACGGGGATAGGGTGGGATATGTGTTGGTGTAGGGGTTACGGGGATCGGGTGGGATATGTGTCGGTGCAGGCTCGATGGGCCGAAATGGCCTTTATCTGCACTGTGAGGTTTCTGTGATTCTGTGATGTGATTGCATTGGAGAGGGTGCAGAGGAGATTTACCAGGATATTACCTGGGCTGGAGCGCCTCAGCTATGAAGAAAGACTGAACAGGCTGGGGTTGTTTTCCTTGGAGCAAAGAAGGCTGAGGGGGGACCTGATTGAGGTGTACAAAATGATGAGGGGCATAGATAGGGTAGATAAAGAGGAACTTTTCCCCTTAGTAGGGGGGTCAATAACAAGGGGGCATAGATTCAAGGTAAGGGGCAGGAGGTTTAGAGGGGATTTGAGGAGGAACTTTTTCACCCAGAGGGTGGTTGGAGTCTGGAACTCACTGCCTGAAAGGGTGGTAGAGGCAGGAACCCTCACAACATTCAAGAAGCATTTGGATGAGCACTTGAAATGCCATTGCATACAAGGCTATGGACCAAATGCTGGAAAATGGGATTAGATTGGACAGGTTTTGATGGACGGCGCAGACACGATGGGCCGAAGGGCCTCTTTCTGTGCTGTATAATTCTATGACTCTATAACCGCAGGCAGCAGGGGCTACCTGCAGGGAGACAGGCGCACCTGTATAATCTTATCCTAATGGAGGAGACACAGCTGGAGATCATTGGAGCAGCCATTGCTGAGCCTATGGCAAGCGACGTGGCCGATACACTGCAAGTATCCTTATACCTAATACACCTTAGTCATAGAGTCACAACGGCATAGAAGGCAGCCATTCGGCCCATCGAGTCCGTGCCGGCTCTCTGTAGAGCAATCCAATCAATCCCATTCCCCCACTCTATCCCCGTAACCCTGCAAGTTTATTTCCCTCAAGTGCCTATCCAGTTTCCCCTTGAAAACATTGAGTGTCTCCACCTCCACCACTTCCATCAGCAGCGAGTTCCAGGTCCTCACGACTTGCTGCGTAAAAAAGGTTTTCCTCGCATCCCTCCTGTATCTCTTGCCCAAAACCTTAAATCTGGGTCCCCTAGTCCTTGTACCATCAACTAGTGGGAACAGCCTTCCCCATCTAGCCTATCCAAACCCGTCATAATCTTGTACACCTCTATCAAATCACCCCTCAACCTCCTTTGCTCTAATGAAAACAAATCCAGCTTCTCCAACCTGTCCTTGTAGCTAAGATCCCCCATCACTGAAACCATTCTGGTAAATCTCCTCTGCACTCTCTCAAGTGCCTTCACATCCTTCCTAAAGTGTGGTGACCAGAACTGGACGCAATACTCCAGTTGTGGCCTAACCAGCGATTTATAAAGGTTCAGCATAACTTCTCTACTTTTGTACTGAATACCTCTATTTATGAAGCCCAAGATCCCATATACTTTGCTAACCACTCTCTCAATATGTCCCGCCACCTTCAGGGACCTATGCACATTAACTCCCAGGTCCCTCTGTCCCTGCACACTCTTTAAAACTGTGCCATTAAGTGTACATTGCCTCTCCCTGTTCCTTCTGCCAAAATGCATCAGCTCACACTTCTCTGTATTAAATTCCATCTGCCACTTGTCTGCCCATTCGGCTAGCGTTTCTATGTCCTGTTGCAGTCGATTGGTATCATCATCACTGTTTGCCACACCCCCAAGTTTGGTGTCATTGGCAAATTTAGAAATTCTACTCTGTATTCCAATATCCAGATCATTTATATATATCAAAAAAAGCAGTGGCCCCAGCACTGACCATTGGGGAACACCACTGTCTACCATACTCCAGTCTGAATAACACGCATTTACCACAACTCGCTGTTTTCTGTCCTTTAGCCAATTCCTTATCCAAGGTGCCACTGACCCACCTATTGCATGAGCCTCAATTTTGTTAACCAGCCTTCTATGTGGTACTTTGTCAAACGCCTTCCTAAAATCCATGTAGACAACATCCATTGCTGACACTGTGCATACTTTAGAGGGTAGCGTAGAGGCAGGATCTGCATGAGGTGAGAAACTGAGCACAAGTGGGCTGCAGCCAGGGCAGGGGGAAATGGTAGCTCAGGTGCCAGCTCCCTGGAGGGCGAGGTTGCACACGAGTTCTGCTGCACAGGACTCAGATGAGGACTTCAATGGGGCGGCCTCCAGAAGAATGCTGATGAGTATACACGAGATGCTTGGTGCATTGGCAGGCCTGTCAGAAAACCTGAATGCAATGTCAATGTCAAGGAGCATGGAGGAGACTGGCACCAAACTTGCTCAGGGCTTTGTGCAGAGCTTTGAGCCCATCCTTTCCAGCGTGGAAGTGGTGGGCAAATCCATTAGTGCTCCTGTGGACCCAACCATGATATAGCATCTGACGGCCGATGTCTCAGCTTCCAAATGTCTGAGTGCTGCACTGGAAGCTCAGATTGAAATCATGCAAGCTCAGCTTGTTGCCACGCAAGCACAGACTGCTTCCATCATGGCTGTGGTTACCAGTGTCGAAAGGGGCTTGCAGGGTGTCACAGCAGTCCAGCAATCGGTCCTCCAACAGATTGGTAGGATTGCTGAGGCGCCACCCTGGGGGAGTGGCAGTGGCTCCGTGGAGGACGAACCTGCTGTCCTCTCTAGGATGACAGCATTCGTCCTCCCACCACTCCCACTCTGCCAGTGCCCTTGCTTTCGCCTGTCAGCCAGCCAGGACTGCTACAGACCATGCCTAGGTCTGCTCAAAGTCATTCTCCAAGGCCAGCTGCAGTCTCCCTCACTGAAGGTCAGCAGCCTTCCACCAGCCATGCTACGCCACTGAGGTAGCTCCCATAGGAGCACTAGGATAGGCAAAGGCACACAGAAGACTGGCACTATGGGAATGCACAAGCGTGATTAGTTGACTTTGTTATGTAATATTGGATAATTTGATTTATAAATTTGGTTTGTAATGTTTGTTTTGTGGTTGGCTTTTATTGTAGCATTATGGCCAAGAGGACACTGTGATGGTCAGTAACGGAGGGAGGTAAGCTGTGGGACAGTTGGTGAATGGGGAATTTGGATTTCATTCACTGGCACCGCAGTCGAATGAGTCGCTCACGGACAGCCCTTCCAGAAAGGGCTGTGTAGGTTGCCTCCTCCCTTCCTCCTCCTCATTCTCAGCTCTTTACCGTAGACATGCTGGCAAGAGCTGTGCCCTCATCATAGCGAGGCTGTGGAGCATGCAGCTGACCACGACAAATCTTAAGACGTGCTCTGGCGAGTACTGCAGGGCTCCTCTAGAGCGGCCAAGGCAGAGGAAGCATTGTTTAAGCACACTAATGGTCTGATCTATCAGAATCATTGTGGCAACATAGCTTTCGTTATATAGAATCATAGAATTTTATGGCATAGAAGGACGCCATTCGGCCCATCGTGTCTGTGCCAGCCGAAAAAGAGCTATTCAGCCTAATCCCATTTTCCAGCTCTTGGTCCTTCTGGCCTTGTAGGTTACGACACTTCAACAACAACAAAAACAACAACTTGTATTTATATAGCGCCCTTAATGTAGTAAATCATCCCAAGACACTTCACAGGAGTGTTATAAAACAAAATTTGACACCGAGCCACATTAGGAGAAATTAGGGCAGATGACCAAAAGCTCGGTCAAAGGGGTAGGCTTTAAGGAGGAAAGAGAGGTAGAGAGACGGAGAGGTTTAAGGAGGTAATTCCAGAGCTTTGGGCCTAGGCAGTTGAAGGCACAGCCACCAATGGTTGAGTGATTAAAATCAGGGATACTCA
This sequence comes from Somniosus microcephalus, assembly GCF_052327205.1. NCBI lineage: Eukaryota > Metazoa > Chordata > Chondrichthyes > Squaliformes > Somniosidae > Somniosus > Somniosus microcephalus. Next base: position 190,672,930 of record NC_140993.1, read on the forward strand.
AGAGGCCAGAATTAAAGGAGCGCAGATATCTCGGGGGTTTTGGGGCTGGAGGAGATTCAGCCTCAGACAGATGCTAGGGAGAGGGGTGGAGTCAGTGGCTAGGGAACGGAGTTTGTGGCGGGGACCGAAGACAATGGCTTCGGTCTTCCCAATATTTAATTGGAGAAAATTTCTGCTCATCCAGTACTGGATGTTGGACAAGCAGTCTGACAGTTTAGAGACACTGGAGTGGTCGAGAGAAATGGTGGTAAAGTAGACCTGGGTGTCATCAGCGTACATGTGGAAAGTGACGCTGTGTTTTTGGATGATGTCCCTGAGGGGCAGCATCTAGATGAGAAATAGGATGGGGCCAAGGGTAGATCCTTGGGGAAAACCAGAGGTAACTATGCAGGAGTGGGAAGAGAAGCTGTTGCAGGAGATTCTCTGGTGACGATTAGATAGATAAGAATAGAACCAGACGAGTGCAGTTCCACCCAGCTGGATGACAGTGGAGAGGCATTGGCGGAGGATGAAGTGGTCAACCATGTCAAAGACTGCATACAGGTCGAGAAGGACGAGGAGGGATAGTTTACCATTGTCACAGTCACATAAGATGTCATTTGTGACTTTGATAAGAGCCGTTTCGGTACTGTGGCAGGGGCGGAAACCTGATTGGAAGGATTCAAACATGGAGTTCCAGGAAAGATGGGCACGGATTTGGGAGGCGACAACACGTTCAAGGTCTTTGGAGAGGAAGGGAGGTTGAAGATGGGGCAGGAGTTTGCAAGGATGGAGGGGTCAAGGGTTGGTTTGTTGAGGAGAGGGGTGATGACAGCAGATTTGAAGGAGAGGGGGACAGTACCTGAAGAGAGAGACCCGTTAGCAATATCAGCTAACAGGGTAGCCAGAAAAGGAAGTTGAGTGGTCAGCAGTTTAGTGGGAATAGGGTTGAGGGAGCAGGAAGTGAGTTGCATGGAGAGGTCATGAGGAAAGATCGGAGAGAAACTCAAGAAAGATGCAATTTCAGGGCTAGGGCAGGGTGGAACCTTAGAGGAAGTTTGGCCCAGTGGGCTAGATGAAGGAAGGGAAGTGGCAGGAGCAGCTGATCAGATGGTCTCAATCTTAGGGACAAAGAAGTCCATGAGCCCCTTGCACTTGTTGCTGGAGGCGAGGGTGGAGGAGACAGGGGAGAGGGGTTTAAGAAGATGGTTTGCAGTGGAGAATAGAAGCCGCGTGTTATCTTTGCATTCCATAGAGCGCAGTTTTGGCAGACGTTAAGTGCATATCCAAGTACTTTTTAAATGCGATCAGTGATTCGGCTTCTATCACCCTTTCAGGCAGTGGGTTCCAGACCTTCACCACCCTCTGGGTGAAAAGAATTTCTCAACTCCCCTCTAATCCTTCTACCAATTACTTTAAATCTATGCCCCCCTGGTTATTGACCCCTCTGCTAAGGGAAATAGGACCTTCCTATCCACTCTATCTAGGACCCTCATAATTTTGTACACCTCAATTAAATCTCCCCTCAGCCTCCTCTGTTCCAAAGAAAACAACCCCAGCCTATCCAATCTTTCCTTATAGCTAAAATTCTCCAGTCCTGGCAACATCCTTGTAATTCTCCTCTATACCCTCTCTAGTGCAATCACATCTTTCCTGTCATGAGGTGACCAGAACTGTACGTAGTAATCTAGCTGTGGCCTAACTGGTGTTTTATACAGTTCAAGCATAACCTCCCTGCACTTATATTCTATGCCTCGGCTAGATGCATGCTGCCCATGCGTGCTTGGATTGCACACCGAAGTCATGAGCTAGGTGGTCAGTGGATAGCCCTTGCTGCCCAGTAGCCACCCTCTAGTTTGTCGTGGTGACTCAAGTGCAGACTGTAGCAGAATGAAGGCATCACGACTGGTGCCAGGATACCGAGCATTGACTTGCATGATGCACTGAGTGTGGTCGCACACCAGCTGGACATTGAGGAAGTGGAATCCCTTCCGGTTGCAGTAAATTTCTGAATTCACATGCGACGCCCACAAAGCAACGTTGTGTGTAGTCAATGGCACCCTGCAGAATGGGGAAGCCTGCTATCCGAGCAAAGGCATGTGCTCGCTCCACCTGCTTCTCTCTGGCAAGAGAGAATGAAGTATATTCATTTCTCTTTGCATACAGAGTCTCAGTGACCTCCCTTATGCAATAGTGCACGGCAAACTTGGAAATGCTGGAAATATCGCCTGCTCCAGCCTGGAAGGAGCCCAACGCATAAAAGTTCATGGCCACGCTCACCTCGACAGTCATTGGCAATACCGTCCTCGTCCAGCTCTGAGGCTGCAGTTCAGCCTGCAACAGGTGGCAGATTTCAGTGAGCATCTCCTTAGTGAAGCGGAGACGTTGCACACACTGTTCCTCACTGAGGTTGAGGTCGGCGAATTGCTCCCTGAAGACCCTGGGTGGATATAGCCTCCTGCTGAGAGCCCTTCCACCCATCCTCTTCCTCCCTCTTCGAGCAACTTGTCCTCCTCTACATCGCCTGCGCTCATCCTCCCTGTCATGCTGCAGGCCAAGGGGGATACAAACTACTGCACCCATGTCTGGGAGCAACTGGCCTGAGCAGAATTCTTGAAGTAACCTGCCACACCACTCCCTGGACACTTCAGCAGCTTCAAATAAGACACCAAACCAAGAAACACCTCTACAAGCTCAGCAAGAGCCAGTAGAAATCAGTCAGCAACTAACCTGAAAGCAGGTGATGATCCCTTTAAATAGCGCGGGTGGGGGGGTCCTTCCTGCTGCTGAACGCATGTTCAGCTGTGCAAAGTTAAGCAAGGGCGTTAGCTCCAGCATTGAGGTCGAAAATGGCAGCGCTGATGTCAAATCATACATGCTGATTGACGTCATGATCTGCATACTCTGCATAATTCCAGCACCCGCGCTAACGATCTACCCACAATGGTGTCAGGCGCGGCCCACGCCAGAGGTGTGCGCGCGCTCCTTGCAGGCCATTTTGGACCCGAATCGGCACCCCTAGCACTGAAAAATTGGGCACTACAGAGCCGGATTTAGCAGCAACTGACTTTACCCTGTAGGACGACCCCTTTCAGGACTTCCTGGGGTGAATGCAATCTGAGGATCTGCAATGTCATTGGCTGCAATTGTTTTGTGAAGTCAGTGAAGTAAATGATATTTCAACATAACTATAATAATTATCTTGACTGATGTGAAATAACAGAGAATTATGAACATAACATTAAAGTGAGTTAACAATGTTTTATTAATAGAGCTGCGCTGTTTTTAAAGTGAGGGAGTTTGAGCTCACACAAGCTTTAGTGACTAAGCCATAGATGGTGAAGACAACGGGCTAGATTTTCAGTATAGACAGTTTTGGGGCGCTAAGCTTAGCGCCCGCCCGAAGTTATCGCCCGCCCCAAAGTAGCGCCCCGTTGCCGGAAATTCAGTGGCTTCGCCCTAAGAGGTTGGTGGAGCGCTAAAAGAGGCGTTCCACTAGTATCTTTAGGCGCTAAGCCGGCGGTGGAGAGCGCAACGGCAGACACTCTGGTGCCAGTGAGCTCTTAAAGGGGAAGGGTGCATGTATTTTTTTCAAATGCAAAGTCTGGGAGGAGGAGGAGGAGGAGGAGGAGGAGGAGGAGGAGGAGGAGGAGGAGGAGGAGGAGGAGGAGGAGGAATTGGAGGAGGAATTGGAGGAGGAATTGGAGGAGGAATTGGAGGAGGAATTGGAGGAGGAATTGGAGGAGGAATTGGAGGAGGAATTGGTGCCCGGAAACATAAATAGACCGTTCAGAACAACACACAGCTTACTTCCACACAACACATGCAGAGTGCCTTTTGTACGAGTGCCCTTTAATTTGCGCTCCCCAGGGTGTGTTGCGTTCCATTTTACAAACGCTCTGGACGCCAGGCGCACAATGGGGCGGTCCGACTGAAGTTTGGATTCGGGGCGGCCAAAGGGCGTTGCACGAGGATGTGACGTCATTTTCTGCGCGCGCATCCGGGCGGCCGCTAAACTTTGCGCCGGCGCTAACGGGCAACTTAATTTGGGGCGGGGCGCAAACTGCGCTGCGCCCAGGCGCTACACGCATAGCGCCCGAAAATCACTTCTCTTAAGGCGCTAACTGCTGGCGCAAGCAACTGAAAATCTAGCCCAACAAGTTTTAGCAGTTTCTGCCAGATCTTAAACAGACTGAAGAAGAACGAGGACCAATTACATTGGAGTATAAATTTGTCTTGGGCAGTGGAGCAAAACGGGCGATAGTGAATCATCAGCATGTTTCCATTGAAGTCAATGGGAAAGAAAATTGGGCGGAGTGATAATGCCAGGGATGAGGGAGTTCAGTTATGTGGAGAGATTGGAAAAGCTGTAATTGTTCTTCTTAGAACAGAGAAGGCTCAGGGGAGACCTAATAGAGTTAGGTAGGGAGAAACTATTTCCTCCGGCAAGTGGGTCGGTAACCAGAGGTCCTAGATTTAAAATAATTAGCAAAAGAACTAGAGGGGAAATGAGGAAAAATGTCTTCACACAGAGCGTTATTAAGATTTGGAACGCACTACCTGAAAGGGTGGTAGAATCAGATCCCACAAGAACTTTTAAAAGGCAACTGGACCTGTACTTGAAGTGGACTAATTTGCAGGGTTGTGGGGAAAATGCTGGGCAGTGGGACTAAATTGGACAGCTCTTTCAAAGAGCCGGCACAGGCCTGACAGGCTGAATGGCCTCCATCTGTGCTGCAAAATTTTATGGGGGAATTTTAACTTAAAAAAACAGGTGGGTTGGGGTCATGTGGGAAGTTCTGAATGACGACAAGAACCCTCCTCCAACCTGCCCACTTCTGGTTTTAAAGGAGGTGGGACAGGGCGGGCAGCCAACCTGCTCCCAGGAGACGGGTCAACCATTTAAATATTATAATGAAGCTGAAAGCCTCTGCTTTAACCTACATTTTGAATTTAACTTCAGCTGGTTGGGTTTTGCAGGCCTCATGAAACCCGCCAGCTAATGCAAGGCGAGTACTGCTGGATCCAGGGGTTAAGTATCTTTACGCTTACCTCCTGGATCCAGCGTCCCTACCTAACCCACCTCCCACAATTGGAGACCCTCCACGAGGCCTCCTATTCACCCTCCAGGCCTCTGATCCCCGCCATGAGGCCTCCACCACTCCCATGCTCCTCCTGCCCCCGATACCCACCTGACCCACACCACCCCCCACCGCTCCTCCGGTCCTCACCCGCCCCTTCTCCACGCCCCCCCCCCCCCACCCCACATTTGCTGGTCCTGGCCCCCAATCCTCACCTGAACCCCCGCCCGCCAAATGATGGTCCCGGCCCCCGATCCTCACCCCTGCTCCTCCGGCCTTCCCCCTCCCCCCCCACCCCCATCTCCTCCAGCTGCCCCCGGCCCCCATACGATCCCTCCCTCCCTCTGCGGCCTAGTGCCGAAGGCCTACCCACCCGCAGCCAGCCAGCCTCTCAATCTGGGTAGCTGCGGATGGGAAACAGAGGTTTCCCATGCAAATCAGGCCCTGCCATTAAATTCAGCAGGGCCCGCAGCAAACCCGTTCTCCCAAGTTTCCCAACCGCTTCAGAGCCCCCCGCTCCCAACCTGCCTTAGAAGCATAGAATCATAGAATGATATAGCACGGAAGGAGGCCATTCGGCCCATCGTGCCTGTGCTGACTCTTTGGTAGAGTTATCCAATTAATCCCACTTCCCTGCTCTTTCCTCATAGCCCTGTAAATGTTCTCCCTTCAAGTATTTATCCAATTCTCTTTTGAATGTGACTATTGAATCTGCTTCCACCACTCTTTCATGCAGTGCATTCCAGATCACAGCAACTCACAGTGTAAAAAAGTATTTCCTCATGTCTGACCTGGTTCTTTTGCCTATCACCTTAAATCTGTGTCCTCTGGTTACCAACCCTTCTGCCACTGGAAACAGTTTCTCCTTATTTACAAAATCAAAACCAGTCATGATTTTGAACACCTTGATCAAATCTCCTCAATCTTCTCTGCTCTAAGGAGAACAACCCCAGCTTCTCCAGTCTCTCCACATAACTAAAGTCCCCATCCCTGGTACCAGTCAAAAAATCTCCACTACATTTACCCCATATCTGTTCCCTCCTCAAAGAACTATCTGGTTTGTCAAACACAATCCATCTTACTGCCTGACCACAGACACCAAACAAAAGGGTTTGGACTGGAATAGATGAGAGATGACAAATGCTCAATCGAAGAGCTATGTTTTAAGGAGGCTTTTAAAGACCTGGCAGACAGGCCTAGGAAGTGACTTTCAAACATTTGGACTGTGACAGTTGATGGCTCTTCTGCCAAATTAGGTGTGATAGGAAGGGAATCCAAAGGAAGCCACAGTCAGAAGACCGTGGGATGTCAGACTGGAGGAGGCTTGTGATGGAATGGTCCAGTAATGCTGTGGATTCTGAATTCAATGTGTTGGGAGACAGGGAGTTATTGGAAGTTGGTAAGGATTCCAGTGATAATCCACAGTTTATGCTACTGATTTGCCAATCAAGGGAAACAATCATTTCATCATTTTATCTGGTTAACTGGTTCACAGATATCCCTCACTGTGCTCCAAAGACTCCAACAGAGGTACCAGCAAATTTACACAGGTGGAGATTCTGTTTACCAGTCCTCACATTCAAGATTGGGAGTGCAGTCTTCCCAAAGAGACATACCACACTAACTTAATCCCAGAGAGCTCAAGCACAGGTTAGCAGTCGTCAAGGCTTAAGGGACTCCCCCCACCTCCCCCCCCCACCCCACCACCCCTGGAGTGTACACAGGGGAACGGGGAACTGCTGGAGTTTAACAGAAGAGCTCCTCAATACAGAGCACTACTGGGCTTCCCATCACTTGTGCAGGCAGGACCAGCTATCAATGAGGGAACTGCCTTGCTGGATCTGATTGGGAAGAATCCCAAACACCAATAATATGCATTTGTTGAATGCTGTCCAGCTTAGTTGTGCCCACATAGCACCAGCAAATTTTAAAAACTGATAAACCTAAGTAAAGGGGCCAAGGGCTGTGGCTTGCAGCTAGTTCTCACTCAAATCAGTTTGTTACCATCAGGTTATGAAAGTCCACATAAGACTTGGGTATACAAGGAACTACTGCTGAGCAATGTTCCCTGTAATCTGCACAGCCGGGCGGCGCAGTGATGGGAACGGGTCCCGCACAGGCTGCTCACCGGCTTTTACATTGGAAATACCGGGCATGCGCAGAAATTTAAAGGGACCGTGTATTAAAAGAAACAGGCCGCGCAGAACAAAGCGCAGCTTACAGAGGGCATGCCTTCCCCAGTCAAACTCAGCACTATGATTCTATGATAAATCGGGCTGCTGACTTGCTATCGTCCATTTTGCTCTGCTATCTAAGATGAATTTATACTCCATTGGGTCCGACCTACCAAAGTGCACACACTCCTGATCTTCTGCAAATCATTTCATCTTACAATTTTAGATTGGATCAAATAATTCCAGATAAAGCAGTTATTACTATAAGTTCTTAACTAATTCACCTTTCTTAATTAATTTACGCTTTTACTAACTAGTTAAGAAACATTATTGACTTTACATGTTTCATTTACGCTTATATTTTTGCTGAATATATGTCTTTAAATATATGAGTTCCAATCATATCACCAGGAAACTAGCTTGGAGCACTTACTAGTCCTGATAGCATGAGGGAGCTGAATTAATATCAGTGGAGATCAATCATTAATACAGGCTGCCTCAATGCTCATGTCATTTCGAATGTGTGTGGTAATTTATTTCCTTCAAATTTCATTTTTCATATTGCTAAATTTTAAAACGTAGCATGATTAATTGTGCAAGAGCTGACTGAAGTTGTTGTCATCTTCCTTAGTGTATTAATGAACAGGGGGGCAAAGTGTGCTGACGTGATGTTAAAGATGAAGCATCAAAAACAACAACTTGCATTTATATAGCACCTTTAAAGTAAAAAAATGTCCTAAATCATTTCACAGAGGAGAAATCAGACAAACATGGATGCTGAAAATGTATTTCCATAAATACACCTTTTAAAATTGAACAGTTGTGAAGAATTATGATTAACCATAAACTTCCTCACAGAGAGTGCTGATACCATCATAGGAGAAAATCAGTTTGGAGGAGTTACCGAGTGCAACAGTGTGAGGGTATTAAATTAAGTAAGTACAGCTAAAATGACATGATCAATAAAACACTCTGGTAGCTATCTTCAGCACTATAATTAGCTAAATAACTTCTTCAAGTCTATCCCCCACCTTCATATTGACACCGTTATTATTATTTAACAAAATTATGACGGGGGGGGTGGTGGGGGGAGATGATCGGGGGACCTGATGTGGGGGGGGGGGCGGAGAGAAGATCAGGGACATCGAGGGACCTGGGGGGAGGGGGGAGGAGAGAGAAGGTCAGGGACATCGAGGGACCTGGGGGGAGGGGGGAGGAGAGAGAAGATCTGGGACATCAAGGGACCTGGGTGGGGCGGGAGGAAAGATCACTTCAGGACCATACACGAGAGGATTGTGGCCGGCCTCAAGATAATCGGGGGGGGGGGGCGAAGAACACTTCGGGGCCGGCCACCAGAGGATCGAGGCCGGTCTTAGGATGATCGTACGGGGGGAAACTCTTCTTCTCTCTTCCTAGGCAGTCCTTCGGAACCGAGGATGACTTGCTTCCACATTAAAAATGAGTTCTCAGGTGACTGATGAGTCCAATGCGGGACCTACAGTCTCTGTCACAAGTGGGGCAGACAGTGGTTGAAGGGGCGGGTGGGTGGGGTGCTTGGGTTGACGTGCGCTCCCTTGCACTGTTTGCGCTTGGCTTCCGCTTGCTCCCGGCAAAGAGACTGGAGGTGTTCGGCGCCTTCTCGGATGCTTCTTCTCCACTTTGTGCGGTCTTGGGCCAGGGATTCCCAGGTGTCAGTGGGGATGTTGCACTTTTTCAAGGAGGCTTTGAGGGTGTCCTTGAAGCATTTCCTCTGCCCACCTGGGGCTCTCTTGCTGTGCCGGAGCTCTGAGTAGAGCACTTGTTTTGGGAGTCTCATATCGGGCATGCGGACGGTGTGGCCCGTCCATCGGAGCTGATCGAGCGTGGTCAAAGCTTCGATGCTGGGGATGTTGGCCTGCGTGAGAACACTGACGTTGGTGCGCCTATCCTGCCAATGGATTTGCGGGATCTTGCGGAGGCAGCTTTGGTGGTACCTCTCCAGTGCTTTGAGGTGCCTGCTGTACATGGTCCATGTCTCTGGGGCATACAGTAGGGCGGGTATCACTGCTGCTCTGCAGACCATGAGCGTAGTGCCGGGTTTGAAGTCCTGGTTTTCAAACACTCACTTCCTCAGGCGACCGAAGGCTGCACTGGTACACTGAAGGTGGTGTTGGACTTCGTCATCGACGTCGGCCCTTGCTGACAGTAGGCTCCCGAGGTATGGAAAGTGGTCCACGTTGTCCAAGGCCTTGTCGTGGATTTTGATAATCAGGGGGGCGGCAGTACTGTGTGGTGGGGGCAGGTTGGTAGAGGACCTTTGTCTTACGGATGTTTAGTGTAAGGCCCATGCTCTCGTACGCTTTGGTGAAGGTGTTGACGGGGGAAAACACTTCGGAGCCGGCCACCAGAAGATCATGGCTGGCCTGATGCTGATGGCGGGGGTGGGGGGTGGGGGGAGAAGGAAGATCGGGGCCAGCCACCAGAGGATCATGGCCAGCCTCGATGATCGTGGTGGGAGGGGTGTGGGAGGGCAGTTCAGGAATGCGATCGGAGGCCTCGAGGTCTCCAATCAAGGGGGGTGAGCTAGCTAGGGACCCTGGATCCAGGAAGTAGGTATAAAGGCACTTATGTCCTGGATGCAGCAGTCCCTGTCTTGCTGTAACTGCTGGGTTTTACAAAGTGTGTAAAACCCGACCAGATGCAGTTAAAAACAAAATGGAGGTTAAAAAAGAGGCTACCAGCCTTATTCGAAAATTTAAGTTGACATCCTGCCTCCTGGAAGTGGGCGGGTTCAGGTCGGGAATCCGATTTTTAACAATTTAACTACCCCCATGCTCCAAATCCACCCTTTTTTTAGGTTAAAATTCCCCCCATGGTCTCTGTTTCAATCACTAATTCTGGTAGTGGATTCCACAGACTCACAATCCTCTGTGTGAAGAAGTTTTTTCCTGCTTTAATCTTATTGCTATATCCCCTTATTCGAGACTCCTCCATTTGTTTTTATCTACTCTGTCCATTCCCTTCATAATTTTAAACACCTCGATCAAATTACCTCTTAACCTCCCCAAGTAGTCAAGTCAATCTTTGTATTTGTATGTCCTTATATCAGGCATCCTCCTAGTGAATCTGTGCTGTACCCGCTCTGTTCCTTCAACATCCTTCCTATAATATGGAGCCTAAGACTTCAACTGTAAATATAATTCTTTGCAATTAATTCTTAAATGAACTGATGATTAAACTCCCATATTAAGGTGCATTCATTTGTGTTTTATCTAGTTTTGCACTGTATATCTAAATAATTAAAGTTTACAATTACTGGTTGACCTACAGACTACAAAGCAGAAATCAACGAATCGTTTATTTGCTGTAGTATTTAAAACACTTCAACTTGTCTATTTGCTCCATTTCCCAAACATTACTGAGCATGCTTCTGTAATAACGAAACAGCAGAAAATTGCACACACCAATTATTGTTAACAGTCTTCACGTTGTAGAACTTGTTTATGGTAGAATAAAACTTGCTACTACTGCAACTACTTATATATAATAGAATTTTGAAGTTTAAATCACATACCGATGCAAACAGGAGGGCTGGGCTGCCAGAAGTACCTGTTTTCCACCTGAATGCAGGTAATTTTCTCTTCTCCCTGAAGCTCATAGCCAGGTTCACACTGGAAGATGACAGTATCTCCAGGGTCTCTGCCATCTCCATTCCGACTTCCATTCATAGGTACACCTGGGTCACGGCAAGCTGTTGCCACAGAGCCTAGGGATTAAAAAGGGATAAATTATTTATAATAATAATGTTAGCTTACTTGCTGCGATTTTAAAAAATTTAAAACATGTCTTGTGGGACAAACAGCCACAAAAGTCCAAAGTACTTGTAACCAATATTCCCTTTAAAATTTCATTGTTGTGCGCGGCCAGTTTATTTCAATGAGCGGTACCTTTAAATTTGTTGTGGTATTTGCGGACATGAACTTATAGAACTTATAGAGATAAGAGCTTGTGAACGTCCTGCTCCGTACCTTCAAAGTTGCAGCATGCACAGCTTAAAGAGAACATTGCTCGTAACTTATGATGGAACTTTTTTTTGTATTCTATTATTATTTGCAGTGAGTCCTTCGAAAGGGAGCTAGACGTGTGGAAAACACTTTGGCCCGGAATTTCCCGGATCACACTTATGCCGGTTTCTGCACCCAAATATCCTATGGAGCTCATTTACCAATTTTGGAATGTAAAAGTGGCATCTCAATCTCAGAGCATCTTGTCTCTGCTGTTCCTCTTCCTCTTCCATTATTATGTAGAACAAGGGTTTGCTCATTGGGAAGGCCATTCCAGTTACTTAGTCCTCCTCCCCTTAAAACCCAACTTCCGGCTCAGCTTCACTTGGCAGCTGATGGATCTCCCCCTGCCCCCAACCCACCCCCACCCCAAATGGCGAGCTGCCTGTGAGCGCTGCTTCTACACTTGCAGCTCACCATTCATATTGAAACAAGGCCTGGCTCTCAAAATGGCTCAGGCCTCACGGTAAGGACTGTGGGTGAGTGGCACAAGCACTCCTCCCACTGCACTGCAGAAGTCCACTCAAAGCCTAAACCGCCTGGTAACTAAGACAGAAGAGCAACGGAAACCCTGGAGAAACAGCATAAATGTCCCTTTTTAGCCATTCACACCGATTCTCCAGGGTTCAGCTGATCTACCGCCAGTGAACCCTGGTGGAAATTTCAGGCGCATATATTGATTGCAATTATCATATTCATGTGGAGAGCAGATTGAACCAAACAGAGACCTAAACCAGAAAAAAAAACCATCTTTTGGAAATCATCAGTGTAACTGAATGATTCCACAGAGCAATGACACAAATGAAAAATTGGGTGGCGGGACATAATATTATTGGATAGAACTTTACATCGTCATATCAGAGGAATTCTGCACAATGTCTGCCCTCAGACTACCTCTAGTCGTCAGTTTTAAACATAAAACACGGGGCAACTGAGTGACATTGATATGTACAAATATATTTCTTCAAAACAGGAACTGTGCAGCAGTTCACTCGAATACACTTCTCCTTTGAGCAATTTCGATTGACTTTTCCTCTCCAGAATGTCAGGAAACAAATGCCTCACTGGGGAAGCATAACAATTTTTTAAAAACCAACCTCTATTTAAATGACTTCCTGCTAGATCACTATTTATCATTTGTTAATACCAGAAGCCTGTGATTATGGAAATATGCAAAATTTGTGGAAAGTGACAACAGGCGCAATTATCGCCTGCTGCCTGCCCTATTTATGAGCCATCCGGCAGTTGAAAATGGCAATGAAACAGTGCCTGCTACTTGGACGAGAGTTGTTAGGACATGGAGTGCCCTCCTGGAACAGCAACATAAACAGGATTCATGACAGCTTTTAAAAGGGAAATGGATAAATATTTAAACAAGAACATTTTAAAGGGCATGGGGATAGAACAAGTGAATGGAACTATGGGCATATCTAAGAGCCAGTCAGGCACAATTGGCTTAATGAGTTTCTCTGCTTTACAATTTATGATTCCATGATTTTACATGTCCATCATTTCAGTAAAGTAATAGTTACATCAATAATTCCAAATAAGCCAAGAAGTCACAATTCTGCCAAATAAATAGCAAATGTGTGCAATATTTGCAGATTCCAAATTCCAAATTCACTTTGGTTCATTTATCACCATAGTTGGTGCGAATGATACAGGGTGTTGTGAGGTGCTGGCTTGTCCTGAGCCATTAGCAGCACTGGTAGGCTGTTGAACCAGGTCTACACAACGGAAGAGGAACATATGCTTCAAACTGACTGCAGGCCACTACTTGAAATGGTGAGTGAGTGTGAGTGAAAGTGAATCATACTTTATCAACTGTTCTTCTCTCCCACAGGGCAGCTGTCTTCCATTCTGCCAGTGCAATTTACACTTCATCTAGAGCCATCCTTTGTTTCTTAACCTGTCCCATTACCATCTCCTTTTGCCTTGAATATCTCTTAATGTCTCTCAATGTCTCTTACTCTCTCCTGCCTTCCAGCCTATCACAGACCTTCTCCTTTGTTCTTTCATCCCCCCCCCATTTCCAAGCCACTACACTTGCATAAAAATCTGTTCCATTTCCTGCTTTTTTCCAGTTCTGACGAAAGGTCGACCTGAAACGTTAACTGTTTCTCTCTTCACAGATGCTGCCTGACCTGCTGAGTATTTCTAACATTTTCTGTTTTTATTTCATACTTTATCAAGCATGACTTCAAAGACAGCATCCTTGAATGTGGAGGCGTGGGGTGAGAATACTTAATTTTACAGGGATAGTGCAGCTTTAATTTCTTTGCCTTGTCAGGCAGTTGACAATATGGCCCTTCAAATGGCTGGTGCAGCACTTTAAAATTCTTGTCAGCTGTGCTCCTTCAGGTAGTTCACTGTGCAGATTAGAGTGTGTTCTGATTTGTAAATTACTGCTCATGCCAAATTTCTATGGGGAGCAGAAAAATGTCCCGTCATCAGACTATTCCCACCCAAACTGTGCCCCAACAAGAATTTCTGCTTTAGTATTGCAAATGTTCCTCCAGCAATAATGAATTTAAGACAATTCAGACAGTGTAAGAAAGAACCTGCATTTACAGAGCACAACTTCAAGATGTCTCAAAGTGCTCCACAACAGATGACTTTTAAAGTGCAGTTATTGTTGTTATTGTGGCAAACGCCAAAGCCAATTGGCACACGGCAAGGTCCTGCAAACAGCATATGAATGAATGACTGGTGGTATTGCTTGAGAGTTGAATGTTAGTCTGAACATATGAGACTGTCGGCTCTTCTTTGAATAGTGCCACTGGATGTTTTATTTTCACCTGAATGGACAGACCTGGCCTCAGTTTAACACCTAATCCAAAAGATGATATAACATTTGATTCATACAATATCATGTAAACCATATTTATTTGCAAATCTAGGAGCGTTTTTATACTACCGGTACCAGTCTCAGACAGAGATATACTACCAGCTACAAGCTGCACTTTATCGAAGGGAAAAAGAACTCCAAGCATGAGGGTAAGCACAAGCTTTTCTGTGCAGTGGCTTAAATTTTAATATTTGGATAGAACCAGCATGCACTTGCTGCGTTAACTATTAAATTAGTGACAAAATCCCCGATTCTAACACCCCGCCGCCTGGCAGAAACTGGGTGGGGGAGCAGTTAAAAATGAGGGCAGTCACTTACCTTACCTCCTGTGATCCTGCTGCCTTCTCACTGAGTCGCGATCTTGACCTGCTCTTTTGAGCAGGCGAGTGGGACACCCGCAGGAAGAAAGCAGGGTCCTTCTTTAATATGCAGATCAGGTCCTGATGATGTCATCGGGACTCAACTGCAATATTAGTTGGAGGCCCGAGCAGGGGAGCTGCGACGGCTTCTCTGTTAGGCCAGACCTGCTGGGAGGCGGATTGTGGAATCTGAAGAGGTCCAAGTAGGCAATTTTAGGTTTTCTTGTGGGCCAGGAGGAGCAGCAGTGTTCCTCCGGGCCTCAAGAAAGCTTTGAGCCTCTCTTGCCTGGGCTCCCCCCACGATTGCCTCCAGAGCCTGCAAGCATCGTACCCACACCCTCATTTAAAATCAGGGCCAAAGTATATGTAGAGCTGAAACCTGTAATTGGAGCTCCGCGTACAAAAGCTGTAGCACTAGTGACACATAGCTTTCAAAAATCAATTGGGGGAGAAAGTAAAATCAAGAGATGCACAATACACAAATGAAGTGTATGCTTGAGAGAATTGATTGTATTGTCGCTAAGCAAAAGGAAAAATATCTGTCATATTGGGCAGAAACAACAAAAACCCAAAGCAAACTCAATTGCTACTTGGCCCTAAACAGACAATACAACATAGCTGATTACCTGACCATGGTAAAGGATAACAAACTGAGAAGAACCTTGACAAGGTACAGACTTAGCGAACATAGCCTAGCGATCGAAAAAGGCAGACACAGGCAGACCAGGCTGCCAAGAGAAGACAGGATATGCTCTCACTGCAGTCAGGGAGTAGTTGAGACAGAGATGCACTTCCTCACAGCCTGTGGAAAATATCAGGGCATCAGAGAGAATTTCTATCAAAAATTCTCACAAATATGCCCTGAATTCAGAAATCTGACTGACAACCAAAAACTCCCATTCCTACTGGGGGAGGAGAGAAGCTGTGTAACACTGGCGGCACACTATGTTACAACTTGCCATGAACAGAGGGACAACCAGTAAACTAAGACAAGAGTATATATAAACAAGGCGAAAATATATTTATAAACTCAGGGATATACCTGTTTATACACTGTATGAATGGAACCGCGTTTATGTGTTCAACCATAAATGTATTTTGATGCTTTGGCAACATAAGATGTACCTTATCATGCCAATAAAGCGATTTGTATTGTATTATTATTGTATTGTATTGAGTCATATAATAGGATGACATTAGAAAGGTGTAAGATATCCAACACATTAATTGTAGTACAGCTGATGACATTAAGGAAACACCCAAGCATGGTAAAAAGCTTAGAGTAAATGACTAAGGTAAGGATTAGTCGTTGCATGGACAATAATCCTTTACACTGATGGTGTTTGAAAGCATCATTAATTTATTCAGAATGGTTATTTTACAGAACGACACAGGAGTCAGAAATATAATGTGTAATTAATTTACTATTGGCAGTATATAATCCTCCATTCTATCGAGGTGCAAGAGGTAGAATCAAGAAACTAACTACAAATTTGCCAATAGAAAAAAAGCAATTACATTTCAGTTCATTTTATAACATTGGGCTAAATTTTGCAGCCTCCTACAGAAATGGAGTGGCAGTGGCCTGAAAACCATGGGGAAAGAATTGCCACCCTGTTCTCGCCGTCACTGTGGCCATGGCAATCCTCCTACCAATGAGCAGCGGGAGTGCTTCCCTGAGTCAGGCGGTAGGCCTATTTAAAATGCAAATCAGATTCCTATGGTGTACATGGGACCCCAATTGCCTTTTTAGGAGAGAACGAGTCGGCGCGTGTTTCACCAGCATTGTACTTGAATAGGATCTGTAAAGAGATCCGCAAATGTATGTTGGCCTTTATTGCAAGGGGGTTGGAGTACAAGAGTAAAAAAGGCTGGCTGTACTTAAAGTTGATAAGTCAGCAGGACCGGATGGGATGCATCCTAGGATGCTGAGAGAAGTTAAGGAGGAAATCGTGGAGGTACTGGCCATAATCTTCCACTCTACCTTAGATATGGGGGTGGTGCCAGAGGACTGGAGAATTGCAAATGTTAAATCCTTGTTCAAAAAAGGTGTAAGGATAAACCCAGCAACTACAGGCCAGTCAGTTTAACCTCGGTAGTGGGGAAGCTTTTAGAAAAGATAATTAGGGACAAAGTTAACAGTCACTTGGACAAGTGTGGATTAAATAAGGAAAGCCAGCACGGATTTGTTAAAGGCAAATTGTGTTTAACTAACTTGATCGAGTTTTTTGATGAGGTAACAGAGGGTTGATGAGGGCAATACGGTTGACGTGGTGTACATGGACTTCCAAAAGGTATTTGATAAAGTGCCACATAATAGGTTTGCCAGCAAAGTGGAAGCCCATGGAATAAAAGGTCCAGTGGCAGCATGGATACGAAATTGGCTAAGTGACAGGAAACAGAGAGTAGTGGTGAACTGTTGTGTTTCCGACTGGAGGAAGGTACACAGTGGTGTTCCCCAGAGGTTGGTACTAGGACGACTACTTTTCTTGATATATTAATGACTTGGACTTGGGAGTACAGGGCACAATTTCAAAATTTGCAGATGACACAAAACTTGGAAGTATAGTGAACAGTGAGGAGGATAGTGATAAACTTCAAGAAGACATAGACAGGCTGGTGAAATGGGCGGACACGTGGCAGATGAAATTTAACAGAGAAACGTGCAAAGCGATACATTTTGGTAGGAAGAACGAGGAAAGGCAATATAAACTAAAGGGTACAATCCTAAAGTGGGTGCATGAACAGAGAGGCCTGGGGAAATATGTGCACCAGTCATTGAAGGTGGCAGGGCAGGTTAAGAAAGCGGTTAAAAAAGCATACAAGATCCTGGGCTTCATAAATAGAGGCATAGAGTACAAAAGCAAGGAAGTATGATGAACCTTTATAAAACACTGGTTCGGCCTCAACTGCAGTAATGTGTCCAATTCTGGGCACTGCACTTTAGGAAGGATGTGAAGGCCTTAGAGAGGGTGCAGAAAAGATTTATGAGAATGATTCCAGGGATGAGGGACTTCAGTTATGTGGATAGACTAGGGAAGCTGGGGTTGTACTGCTAAGAGCATAGAAGGTTGAGAGAAGATTTGATTGAGGTGTTCAAAATCATGAGGGGTCTAGACGGAGTAGAAAGAAACTGTTCCCATTGGTGGAAGGATCGAGAACCAGAGGACACAGATTTAAGGTGATTGGCAAAAGAACCAAAGGCAACATGAGGAAAAAGTTTTTTATGCAGCGAGTGGTTAGGATCTGGAATGCACTGCCTGAAAGGATGGTGGAGGCAGACTCAATTGCGGCTTTCAAAAGGGAATTGGATAAGTACCTGAAGGAAAAAAAATTGCAGGGCTACAGGGAAAAGGGCAGGGGAGTGGGACTAGCTGAAGTGCTCTTGCAGAGAGCCGGCATGGGCTCAACGGGCTGAATGGCCTCCTTCTGTGCTGTAACCATTCTGTGATTCTATGAATAAGGAACTCTTGCTGCAATTTTACAGGGCTATGGTGAGACCACACTTGGAGTACTGTGTACAGTTTTGGTCTCCATACCTCAGGAAGGATATACTTGCCTTACAGGGTGCAACAAATGTTCACTAGATTGATTCCTGGGATGAGAGGGTTGTCCTATGAGGAGAGATTGAGCAGAATGGGCCTATACTCTCTGGAGTTGAGAGGAATGAGCAGTAATCTCAATTAAACAGACAAAATTCTGAGAAGGCTTGACAGGGTAGATGCTGAGGTGGTTTCCCCTAGCTGGAGAGTCTAGAACTGGGGGGCATAGATTCAAGATAAGAGGTGGATATTTAGGAATGAGATGAGGAGAAATTTCTTCTCTCAGAGGGTTGCGAATCTTTGGAATTCTCTACCCCAGCGGGCTGTGGATGCTCAGTCGTTGAATATATTCAAGGCTGAGATCGATAGATTTTTGGTCTCTAAGGGAATCAAGGGATATGAGGATCAGGTGGAAAAGTGGAGTTGAGGTCGAAGATCAGCCATGATCTTATTGAATGGCGGAGCAGGCTCGAGGGACGTATGGCCTACTCCTGCTCCTATTTCTTATGTTTCTCATTGTTCATTAAGCCATTGCAAATCTCAAGTCACCTTTCAAAATGGGTTTAATAGAATGGATAACATTTTACCACCAGTGCACTAAAACAACAATTGAGTCAACGGATAGGGGGTGAATCCAGATAACTTAAGTAAGACACTATTTTCTGATATTATTACTGAGACTACAGTTGTATGACACTACTGGTCTAAGACGGACAGCTATAGAATGCAAAGCATAGGCAGCAACAGTCGAGTTATATTGCGGGTTGGGCCTGGTTGTGAATCACACTCTGTGCCTGTTTAGTCATGCACAGATGCCAGTTCTCTTAGCGACTATATTTAAATTTAGGAGAGCATGGGGCAAGAGCTGCAGTAAATTTAGTAAGTTCAAATGGACTACCTGCTCCATTTCTAAACCTGGCTTCATACACACTAAAGTTGTATTCAACTTGGGGCCAAGCCCAAGTAATCTGAGATGACTTTCTGAAAGGGTCTTCTGGAGTCAGATCAGCACGTGGCTCTTGAGTTATTCTGCTACGTTTGCGTCGAGGTTCAGCCAAGATCACTTTGTGGCATAATAATGACCGACCCACAAAATTGGCCACATCCCAGGATGAATTAATCAGCATGGCGAGTTTCTGCCAATTGTGCCCATGTGCGGCATTTTGAGGAGGCTCTTAAAATTAAGCTGGCTTTTTAGGCGCAAGGGCACTAGTTGGCACCTTTTAAACATTTTTAAATATTAAAAAATATTTAATTTAGTAAGAAACTGACTAGTGCACACCAATGAAACTAGTAAATGGTCCTGTATAGTTTTTTAAAGTCATTTTCAGTCATTTAAAATTGGGTTATTCCCAGGTGGTGGACTAGACACTCTGATTAAAATGCTTATATTTTGTGATAAACCCATTTTTAGCTGTATTAATAAAACTGCACCAGGTTACCACTCTTAAATACATCAAGGAATATCTTTTAATGGAAGGCAAAAAAAAAACACAGGCCAATTGCGTTGGTTCATGGACGACTTTACGTTAGTGCTTATGCAAATTAGTTTGTGTGGAAAACTGAACCATAACTTCACTTCGGAAAACTAGCATAATTTGCGCCCGGATTACCAGTTGCGCCCAAAGCGGAAACTCTACCCCAGCATGTTTACGAATGTTTATAATGATGTCATCTTTTTTTACGTCTGTAGACATAGGTACAAACAATATTAGAAAATAAATCATGGCCTGTAGTGACAATTGCATTGAATGTAACATACAAAATAGTTATTGAAATTAGGTATTGAAATTAAATGTATTTGATCGGTTTAGATATTCCGAGGACTCAGCTTCTGAACTAGGGGAGGACATGTCACTCAAAAGATCCTCCACAGGTTGATACACTAGAATGGGAGGCACATCAGAAAGAAAAAATAAATTCTTGCATTAACATAGCGCCTTTCATGACCACGGGATGTCCCAAAGCACTTTACAGCCAATTAAGTACTTTTGAAGTGTGGTCACTGTTGTAATGTAGGAAATGCGACAGCCAATTTGTGCTCAGCAAGTTCCCACAAACAGCACTGTGATAATGACCAGATAATCTGCTTTTGTTATGTTGATTGAAGGATAAATATTGGCCAGGGCACCGGCGATAACTCTTCTGCTCTTCTTCGAAATAGTGCCATGGGATCTTTTACATCCACCTGAGAGCGCAGACGGGGCTTCAGTTTAACATCTCATTCGAAAGACAGCACCTCCAACAATGCAGCACTCTCGCAGCACTACACTGGAGTGTCAGCCTAGATTTTTGTGCTCAAGTCTCAGGCTGAAAATTAAACAAAAGAACTCATAGGTACCACAACTCCTGCAGCACGGTCATCCATGTTGATCCAGGTTCTTATTGTTTGCAAGACTGGGTCATTCTGGTAGTGCTAATGCTAAGAAGCATTGTCCAATGTGGGTTTAACACCTACTTCACAGTAAATAGCAGGGATCGGTGCTAGGACCCCAGCTATTCACAATATATATAAATGATCTAGACGAGGGTACTAGATGTAATATCTCCAAGTTTGCAGACGACACAAAGCTGGGTGGGCGTGTGTGCTGTGAGGAGGATGCACAGAAACTCCAGTATGATTTGGACAGGTTGGGTGATTGGGCAGATGCATGGCAAATGCAGTATAATGTGGATAAGTGAGACGTTATCCACTTTGGTGGCAAAAACAGGAAGACAGATTATTATCTGAATGGCAATAGATTGGGAAAAGGGGAAGTGCAACGAGACCTGGGTGTCCTTGTGCACCAGTCGCTGAAGGTAAGCATGCAGGTGCAGCAGGCGGTTAAGAAGGCAAATGGTATGTTGGCCTTCATAGCGAGAGGATTCGAGTACAGGAGCAAGGATGTCTTGCTGCAGTTGTACAGGGCCTTGGTGAGACCACACCTTGAGTATTGTGCGCAGTTTTGGTCGCCTTCTCTGAGGAAGGATATTCTTGCCATGGAGAGAGTGCAGCAAAGATTTACCAGACTGATACCTGGGATGGCAGGAATGACATATGAGGAGAGATTGGGTCGATTAGGCTTATATTCGCTAGAGTTTAGAAGAATGAGAGGGGATCTCATTGAAACTTATAAAATTCTAACAGGACTAGACAGACTAGATGCAGGAAGGATCACAGTCTAAGGATAAAGCCATTTAGGGCAGAAATGAGGAGGAATTTCTTCACCCAGAGAGTGGTGAACCTGTGGAATTCTCTACCACACAAGGCAGTTGAGGCCAATTCATTAAATATATTCAAGAAGGAGTTATATATATTTCTTAAGGCTAAAGGGATCAAGGGATATGGGGAGAAAGCAGGGAGAGGGTACTGAATTTAGATGATCAGCCATGATCTCATTAAATGGCGGAACAGGCTCGAGGGGCCGAATGGCCTACTCCTGCTGCTATCTTCTATGTTACTATGTTTTCTATGTAAATCACAATTCCCATTCCCAATACGAGTCCCCTGGCCAGATGTGTCACTTTCTATAGCTATTTTGCTTTCGTTCTTAGAAACAGTGTGGTGATGATCCAATGACTGAGCACTCGATTTTGTGGACTAATCTGTGGAGAGATAAGAGACAGTTTACATTATTAGATTTTGAATTATGCATGATGTTTTACTGTATCTACACGATTGTTGAAAAGAAACAACACTGCTATTTAAATTGATTTACTTGGATCACAATACATGATTATGGACACAGGACAATATTGACTAAGGAGTTACAAGAATTTACTACATATTTTAGCATACAGATTAAAGAAGAGTTTATAAACATTATGCATTTATAAAGATGGCAAATATACTGATATCACTTACCAGAAACAGCAGACTCTGATGAGGAGAGGTTGAAAAAGTTCACCCGATGAGGTTCACCAGAGAAAGTTAGGGCTTGTCCATTCCAGTGTAACTACCATTTTAATGGCGTGCTAAGTTTTGACTACTGCCAAACAACCTCTCTGGCACTGGAAATTAACTTTACAAGTGTGGAGTCTCACTCCTTCAGATTTTAATTATTGTTGAAGATATTTTTTAATTCTTTCTGTCTCTTATCTCCCTCTCTTAATCGCATCTTTCTTTCCCTCTTCTATTTCTTTTTGTACCTGATTTGACATTGAATTCACTATTCTAACCGACACTTTCTGCTTCAGACTCTGCGCTGCTCATAAACAATTCTTCAGTCTGATTGGTTAAGGAGACACACATAGGATATACGGCACAGAGACAGGCCATTCGGCCCAACCAGTCCATGCCGGCGTTTATGCTCCACTCGAGCCTCCTCCCGCCTTTCCTCATCTAAATCCATCAGCAAAGCCCTCTATTCCCTTCTCCCTCATATGCTTGTCTAGCCTCCCCTTAAATGCATCTATACTTTTTGCTTCAACCACTCCCTGTGGTAGCGAGTTCCACATTCTCACCACTCTTTGGGTAAAGCAGTTTCTTCTGAATTCCCTATTGGATTTCTTGGTGACTATCTTATTTTGATGGCCTCTAGTTATGCTCTTCCCCACAAGTGAAAACATTCTCTCTGTATCCAATCTATTAAAACCTTTCATAATTTTAAAGACCTCTATTAAGTCACCCCTCAGCCTTTGTTTTTCAAGAGAAAAGAGACCCAGCCTGTTCATCCTTTCCTGATATGTATACCCTCGCATTTCTGGTATCAGCCTTGTAAATCTTTTCTCCACCCTCTTCATTGCCTCTATATGCTTTTTATAATATGGCGTCCAGAACTGTACGCAGTACTGTAAGTGTGGTCTAACCAAGATTCGATACAGGTTTAGCATAACTTCCCTACTTTTCAATTCAAAACCTCGAGAAATAAACCCGAGTGCTTGGTCTGCTTTTTTTATGGCCTTGCTAACCTGTGTCGCAACTTTTAGTGATTTGTGTATTTGTACTCCAAGATCCCTTTGTTCCTCTACCCTACCTAGACTTGCACTCTCCAAGTAATAAGTGACATGCCTATGCTTCTGACCAAAATATAATACTTTACATTTATCTGTGTTGAACTTCATTTGCCAATTCTACAAGTTTATTCATATCCTCCTGTAATTTGTTTCAGTCCTCCTCAGTATTGACTATCCCTCCCAATTTGGTGTCATCCGCAAATTTAGAAATTGTATTTTTGATTCTAAAGTCGAAATCGTTAATATAAATTGTTAACAACAGTGGTCCCAGCACTGATCCTTGTGGAACACCACTACCCACCTTCTGCCACTGTGAATAGCTACCCTTTACCCCTACTCTCTCTGCTTTCTGTCTTGAAGCCAGCTAGCTATCCATTCTGCTACTTGTCCCCTGACTCCGTATTCTCTGACTGTGGTGTATGTAACCTGTTCCACCTTAAGAGAACTTAAGCCTGGTCCACCTTAAGAAAGGTACTACTTTCTTTGGCTGCTGTATACGTAATACCGGTGGTGACCACACCGGTATATAAGCACAGTGTAATAATATTGTATTCAGTATAGTCCGACCTCCAACCAGTAAAGACCTGTTGAATTTACTCTTGTGGTCTGTGTAGTAATTCTCACTATAACACACAGACTTAACACTGACCTTGTTCATCAGTCTATTATGGGGTACCTTATCGAAGGCCTTTTGCAAATCTAGATAAATTACACTGTCTACTCTCTCTGTTACCTCTTCAAAAAATTCAATGAGGTTGGTCAAGCAAGACTTTCCCTTTTGAAATCCATGCTTACTATTCATTACTATATTTTTGGTTTCTAGATGTTCTTCTATGTTCTCCTTTATAGGGATTCCATTATTTTTTCTACCACCGATGTTAAGCTGACTGGTCTATATTTCCATGGACATGTTCTAGCCACCTTCTTAAATATAGGTATTACGTTAGCTATCCGCCAGTCCTCTGGCACTACACCTTTTTTCTAATGGATTATTAAATATGTGTAGTAATGCCTTTGCTATCTCTTCCCTAGATTCTTTTAAAATGTGTGGATGCAATCCACCTGGACCAGGGTTTTATCCTTTTTGAGTTTGATTAGTTTATTTAATATATCCCCTCTTTTTATTTTAAATGCACTTATCTCATTACTAATCTCATCATCCAATGTCATATCCACCTGTTCTATCTCCCTGGTAAATACTGAAGCAAAATAATTATTTAATATTTCTGCCATCTCTCTATCGTTTCCTGTGGTATTATCCTGTCTATCCCTTAATGGCCCTATTCCCATCTCAACCTTCCTTTTTTTATTGATGTGCCTGTAAAATATTTTACTATTAAGTTTTATGTTCTTTGATAATTTAATTTCGTAGTTCCTCTTTGCCTTCCTAATTTTTTTTTTTACACAGTTGCTTGCCCCATTCACACACATCCCAGGTGCCCTGTTGAGGGCGCTGCACTGTTTGTCTCTCTCTAATTTACAGTAAGTGCCAGTGCAAGATCCCATAGCAAGTTCATGGGCAGGTGCAAGTGTAATTCGTTCGCCACTGAGAACAAGAATCGGCCCATTATTGCCCAGAGCTGCGACTCTGTGAGCTGAATTTGGATTTTGTGGTCTGAGCATGTGCAATATGCCTAATTTCCCAAGCTATATCAGTGCCATTCAGTCAACTGCATGAAGCTAGTTTTTGTTTAGCTTCCAGTACTTTATACACAGAAGCTTTTCTTCAAATAATTTTGGGAAAAAAGAGGTCCGATTTCAAAAGCTTTATTGAGGTAAATTTATATTGAATGTTTTTTTAAAAAAAAGAGAGGCTGTATGTGTGTAAGAGTGAGTGAGAAGAAAATGACAAATTTCTTTTTAAAAAGAACACCTACATTTTTAAGGTCAGCAAGTGACAATTATTCTCTCGGATACAAACTGCAACAATTCCTATGCGGAAAATAAAAGTCCTTCACTTGGCATAGTTGGGATCAAATATGCTGCATGTCAAGAAATCATAGGGACAGATGAAATAAATATTAAACCACATTATGACTTATTGCATTGGGAAGAAATGCATCAATCCAATATGTTGTCCTTAAAAATTAACTATACACATCATCTTACATTCTTAATATTAATTTGCTATTATCAGTAATTTACTTTGAATTTGCTGGAAGGTGCTGTGACAAAGAATGGTCTAAACCCTGTGGCAATTTCATAAATAGCAAAAAAGAAAGCATGGCCGCCAAAATCAATAACTCCCGAAAACGGGCACAGGGTTCACAATATGTGATTAACCTGCACCCGTTGAGTCTGATGCAGGTCGCATGGCAACTTCGTGCTGCCTGGTCATTCAAATGATTGTAGCGTGCAGCCAGTGCTAACCGCGCTGTTCATTGGCTGCACATATCAGCAGGGGGCCCAAAATCGTGAGAGGCTAGCACTACTTAAAGTTAGCATGCACTACTTAAAGCCAGCCTGCACCTCTTAAAAGGGAGGTGCATTGTGGGTGTAGCAGGTGGTGGAAGTCGTTCTACAACTGATTTTGATATGGGAAACACTCAATAATGACACAAGTACGATAGCAAAATACTGCGGATGCTGGAAATCCGAAATAACAACAGAAAATGCTGGAAAAACTCAGCAGGCCAGGCAACATCCGTGGAGAGAGAAATAGAGTCAACGTTTCGAGTCAAACTCTTTGTCAAGTCTGGAAAGGCACAGGAAATGAAATAGATTGAAAGGCCAGGCTGGGAGAGAACAAAAGAGAAATGAAGAGACATTAAGAGGCATTCAAAACGAGACGAGATGGTGATAGGACTAGTGGAGACGCAACATGGGAGAGAGTGATCAATAATGACACAACATGGGAGAGAGTGAACACCAAGGTTCTCCTACACTGCACTGGAGTCCTTGGTGGAGGAGAGATGTCTTGTATCCACAGGGGGCCAGGAGGCCCTCCAGACAAATGCTCAGAAGGTTGTGGAGGTCAATACCAGGAGTCAAGTTCTGAAGATCTGGATGCAGTGTTGCAAAAAGTTCAATGGACCTCACACAAGTGGTCAAGGTCAGTGAATGCATCTTCAAATGTCATATCCCACCAACTGCACCACTAGCCTCAGCAACTGCTTAATGCACCACACCCCTATCAATCAACTACCAACAATCTCTATCAATCAGTACTCCCACACACTGCTGCAAGCCTCATACCCACATCTCACAGCTTGCACACACTGCCAGTTATTCAACCATGGCAGCCACATCACCCAAAAAGATTGCACAACACTCACTGACACACTTCCCTCTCTCTTGCAGGACAAGATGGTACACAACTGGAGGCAGCAGGAATAACCGGCGGGGAACAGGTGCACCTGCATGGAGGAGACAGTGCTCACCATCATTGGAACGGTCAAAATTGAGGCCATGGCCAGCGGTGAGGCTGAAACCATATAAGATGATGGTATCCTCATACCAAATACTCCTTCCCACATCCCCCTCATCCCACATCCCCCTCATCCTACAATCTAATCTGATTTACAAGCTGCAGATGATGTAAGCATGTACTTCCTGCTTTCCCTCCCTCCCCTCACCATAACCTTACCTTGTGCCTTTCTCCTTTCAGATACCCAAGAACTGCAACCTGGCCAGGCAGTGGTGGAAGAGCAACAGGTGGAAGAGCAACAAGACAGTGATGATGAAAAAACACCGTCACTCAATTTCACAGCCACCGGCTCAGATATTGCGCATAATTTAGAGGATAGCATAGAGGTGGGATCTGCACATGGTGGGACACTGAGCACGAGTGGTCTGCAACCAGGGCAAGGGGCAAGGATAGCGTAGGTGCCAGCGTGCTGGAAGGCGAGGTCGCACAGGGGTTCAGCTGCAGAGGACTCAGATGAGCACTTCGATGGGGAAGGCTACAGAAGAAGGCTGATGGGTATACACAATGAAATGCTTGGTGCATTGGCAAGCCTGCCAGAAAGCCTGCATGCAATGTCAAGGAACATTGAGAAGTCTGGCACCAACTTGGCACAGGGCTTTGCGCAGAGCTGGGAGCCCATCATTTCCAGCATGGAAGTGGTGGTCAACTCCATTAGCAAACTTGTGGACCCAACCATGATGCAACGTCTGATGGCCGATGTCTCAGCTTCCATTGCAGCACAAGCAGCAGCCACCCAACATGAGTGCTGCAGTGGAAACTCAGACTGCTGTCATGCAAAGTCAGCTTGCTGCAATGCAAGCTCAGACTGCTGCCATCATGGCTGTGGGTTACAGTGTGCAAAGGGGCTTGCAGGGTGTCACAGCAGTCCAACAATCTGTCTTCCAACAGATTACTATGATTGCTGAGGTGCCACCCCTGGGGAGTGGCAGTGGCTCTGTGGATATGAACCTGATGTCCTCTCTCAGGATGACAGCATTCATCCTCCCACCCCTGCCACTCTGCCAGTGCCCTTGCTGTTGCTTGTCAGCCAGCCAGCCCAGACTGCTGCCGCCCATGCCGAGATGGTGCAGTCCGCAGCTGGTCCTTCTAGGTCCACAGCTGCTTGAGGTCGTCTTCCAAGGACATTTGCAGTCTCCTCCACTGAAAGTCAGCAGCCTTCCACCAGCCATCTTGCAGCCATTGGGGTAGCACTGCGTAGGAGCACTAGGAGATTCAAAGGCATACAAAAGACAGCCACTAAGGGAATACACAAGAGTGATTAGATTACATTTGTATACAATATGGCATACTTTGATATATAAACTTTGTTTGGAATATTTATTTCGTATTTTTGCATTTTGGCCAAGTGGACGCTGTGATGGTCAGTGATAAAGGGAAGGTAAGGTGTGGGACTGTTGCTCAGATGAGTTCTTCACGGACAGCCTGGCCAGAAAGGGGCTATCTCAGTTGCCTCCTACCTTCCTATTCCTCCTCCTGCTCCTGAGCTGCTCGCCATATAGCTGGTGGCAAGTACTGTGCCCTCATGATGGCGAGCTTGTGCAGCATGCAGCAGGCCACCACGACTCTTGGCACCCACTCTGCTGAGTACTGCAGGGCTCCTCCAGAGTGGTCCAGGCAGCGGAAGCATTGGTCTGCTCTATCACATTTTATGTGGCAGCATGGCTTTCATTGTATGCAGGCTGCACACGTGTGGATAGCTCTTGTCACTCAGTAGCCACCCTTTGTTGCTGTGATGGTTCAAATGCAGATGCCACAGCGGACTGCTGCAGAATGAAGGCATCTTAACTGATGCCAGGATATCGGGCATTGACCTGCGTGATTTGCTTTCTATGGTAGCACACCAGCTGGGCGCTGAGGGAATAGAATCGCTTTTGGTTGCGGTACATCTCAGAGTTGACATGCTCCTCTTGAGTGCCGGGCTGCTGGCATGGCACCCCGCTCCCGGCAGTCCAGGTAGGGCCCCACAGAGTTTTGGGCTCGGACCTTTCCCTTTACTGAGGGGAAGAGCCCTTCCATGCAGCAGCGCTACTTGGCCCAGTGCATAGCACTGCAGAACGCACCACCCAGATATTCGGGGTTAGCGTTCTACGAAGGAAGTGGAGCGCTTGAATTAGTGCTCCACCTCCCTCTTGGGGCGCTAAAACTGAAGTTAGCAATCGCTAGCGCTACTTTTCGTCAGGCGCTAAATTTCGCGCCCAGGCAATACCGAATTTTTCCCCCCTTAGTCTTTCATTGAGTTTGGTTGGGAGCTAAACCTTTCAATCGCCACCAATGTAAAGTTGCACTGCCTCTATAAAGTAAACAAAGACCAGCAATTTCCCCCTTTCAATACCAATATCTGTTCAACAAACAATAATTATTTACATGACACCAATAATCATGTATTAAAATTGCACCATAAGCATTTCAACTGAGAAATTACATAATCATTTTGTTCTCATTAACAGGGGTTGTACTATTACATAACCAGAGACTACAACTGGGACTTACTTGAAAACTGGACAGCAAATCCTGATTTACTGATGAAGAAGTCAGTATCAAACTGGATTGTGATAATGTTGAGGGTACTGTGGATGTTGTCAGGGAGAAGAGATCCACTGACTTCTTTCAGAAGCATCTCGTTCTCAGGAGGCCCATCCCACACTCGTAAAATGTCGTGAGATGCCTCAGTATCAAAAGCAAGAAACTGAAGACTGTAAAATGAAGGAAAATAATAATAATTATAAAAGACAATCTAATTCTATGAGATTGATGCAGTATTAACAGCATTGTACAACCTGGGGTATATCAAGACTGAGAACACTGGGTTTACAATCTGTATTTGGTGGGCTCAAGCGAAGAACTCCTCATCCTCTTGGCCTCACCAAAAAGAAATGAGACATTTCCTGAGCTGTTTTGTGAGCGGCCACCAGCAGTCCCTCAGAGGACCGTTGATTTAGCCGTTCACTGCCTGGTACAAATAAGAAGAGCGTGTACAACACACACTTCGTCCATTTGTAACTGAAAATCGGGGTCCTATGACTGGCGAAGGACCACGATATACATATTTAAGCAGCTTCCCGATTGTTTCAGGCGGGTGGCTGCTTGTCCATTTACAGGCCTGTCTGAAAATGGCATCAGGCGGGCCTATGGCATTCTCCGATTTTAAATTGCCGACCACCCATTTTTCAGACAAGAAACAGCGGGTGGCAGCTGAAAATCATCCCTTTGTTCGATGGTGAGTGAAATAAGTATTTTAATTCAAACCTTTATAATGACAACAATGCGTTTGTGGGGCAGTGCAACTGATTTTAATTGAATTGCTGGTTGTAAGGTATGCATTATTTTAATGTACAAGTTGCCTATTTGCTCTCTGTTCAACTTGCCAAGTTGTTGCTCTTAACAATGTCAGTGCCGCAGGTACTTTAAGATAATAATTGCATATGAAGTTAATGTATCAATGAACAACGTGTTGCTAAAATATGTTGGGAATTTTCAATAAAAATTCACGATGAATTCTTCTTTTCCTAAACCAGCCATTCTTGTGGGGTCTGAGTGAGGTGGCAATTAGTGTTCATTGATGGTCAGTTTTGGCTGTGGAATCCCATCTGTTGAGAACCAGGCTTTTAAAATGAATTATAATGCACTAAAGAGTAACCTTCCAATTATCACACAATTACAGCCACTTTGGATAGAGCTTTTCTTGCACAATATTGACAATACTACAGTACCTGATAATATTTCCTGGGTCCATTTCGATTGTCCAGATGCACCGGAGATTATTGTCGTATGGGAAAGGGTAACCAGGGGACAGGATTCTTCCAGATGATTCACCTTTGAACTGGCCTCCACATTCGGCTAATAGGGAAATAACACATCAGCTAACTTTTTAGTAATTATAACAGTTTTGGACTTCTTGGCCATTTTTCTACAGAAAAGGTTTGGAAATGAGTTACATTTAATGTTGTGTTTTTAAAGCAAAGTGCACTCATGCAAGTTTTAAAAAAAATTGGGACAAGAGGTGGTTAAAATGTTACTGGTCTAGGTATTGAAGTTGTTTCCTCAAAGACTGAAATAAAGCAATTTGTTAGCTTGTCTTGATAGTTAATAAATACCTCACACTCATCATGTTAGGAAGGCTCTGGTCCTGGGTGCTTGGCAAGGGCTGTCTGGCATAGCCTCACCTCTCTGTTTCTGAACACAGAGATAAAAAGAGAGACAGAAACACTCACTGACAGTTAGGTTTTTAGAACAGAAAGCTGGCTCCGGAGTCTTTTGTCACACTCAGAAGATTAGAATGCAGGAGGCTAATTAGAAGTTACTGGCCTAGAAATTCGGTGGGCTGCGCCACCAGTTAGCGCCTAAAGAGGGCACTCAGTGGCTTTAGCGCCACTGGCCGCGCCTCCCGTGATATTTAGCTGGGGCGCTAATGGTGGCGTTAAACTGTTGCGCTGCGCCGCCTCCGATGACGTCATCGGTGTGCGCAGCACCCCGCTACCGCCCCGATCACGATATTTGGCAGCGACTGCCTCTGTAGCACCGTTCGCAAATGGCGCCCGGTTCACGGGGCCTTCCTGTGGCGGCAGTGGCGCAAATTAAGGTGGCGGTGCGGGGCGGCCATTTTTTTCAGCGGCCGCCTGCCAGCACCTCCGTCCCCGGCCTCCTGATTGCCCCCCGCGACATTGCCGGCTATTTTCCGAGAGCCCGGCACTTCTCCTCGGTGCTGGGCTCTTTTGCCGGCACTCGCAATCTCTGATCGCGCTGGTGCAGGCCCCTCCCCCTTAAGAATGGGAGGAAGGCCTGCAGTACCACAGCGCGCTGTGCCACAGCGTGTGGCGCTGCGGCACGTTGCGCTGCGATATTCAGTTTCAGCGCCCTAAGAGGGACGCGGAGCGCCTCGAGCCTCGCCCCGTGTCCCTCTTGGGGCGCTCAAGCTGAATTTCCGGCGGTCGCTACTGCTCCAAATGCTGCGCTAAATCCGGCGCCCAGGCGAGCTTGGCGCCCCGTTTGCGGCTCCATCCAATTTCTCCCCCATTTTGTTTAATTCATGCAAGGCAACCCACTAATGTAGGGTCATGTAGTGGCTCCATTAATTCATATGATTAAGTGAAGATACATTGCACTGACTGAATGAAGTAAGTCCAATCACTTGCTATGAAATAAAGCAGCTTAATGATTCAAATATGGCCTCGTCTTACTCAGTTCTTTCTACATCTACCTTCAAAAAGATTAAGAGATATGGAGGAACATATGAAAGACAATAATATCCAGCCCAGATCACAAGGAGGTACCATCATTACGCCCCCAGTTACATTATTGTATATGTAGATATTGGGCAGTACGGCACACCCCGAAACATAAGGTGATCAGACCGCTTACGGGAGTTACCAGCACTGCAGTATCCAAGAGGTTATCGAAGGTAAGACCCCAATCTTGTAGAATACCATAAGCTAACATAACTGAAACCTAAATAGTGCCTGATTGCAAAGTATTAAAGTATTATTAAAAAACTGTTAAAGAAGTGTGCTGCTTATTTTTAGCATTATTTTGCAATAGTGATTCTAATTATTAATATTTCAATATCATGAATCAAAGTACAAGAATAACCAATAATAATCTGTTAATTTGACACTAAGAAACATGCATTCTCTTCAAAAGGAGGTTATTGATCAGACAGACTCACATGAACAATTCTTAAGCAGGGTCATTTTTTATTGATGTTTTGACGACGACTGACACAATTAATCCCAAACACTTCTGTACCTGGCAAGTTGCAATTTTTATCTTTATTAGAACTCCATTAGTGTGGAGCAAACACCTTGTTATTTTAGTAATAACAGAAAATGCTGGAAACACTCAGCAGGTCAGGCAGCATCCGTGGAGAGAGAAACAGAGTTAATGTTTCAGATCTGTGACCCTTCGTCAGAACTGGAAAAAGTTGGAGCTGCAACAGGTTTTAAACAGGTGCAGAGGCAGGGAAAGGGGGAGGGGAGGAAAGAACAAACGGGACGGTCTGTGATAGGGCGGAAGGCAGGAGTGGTTAAATGTTGCCTTGGGGATGGCAGAATCATCAACAGCTGCCACCTGAAAAACAGGGGCAGGGGTTATAGTCTGAAATTGTTGAACTCAATGTTGAGTCCAGAAGGCTATAAAGTGCCTAATCGAAAGATGAGATGCTGTTCCTCGAGCTTACGTTGAGCTACATTGGAACAGTGTAAGAGGCCGAGGACAGAGCAGTCAGAGTGGGAGTGGAGCGGAGAATTAAAGTGACAGGTGACTGGAAGCTCGGGGTCACGTTTACGGACTGAACAGAGGTGTTCCGCAAAGTGGTCACCCAATCTGCGTTTGGTTTCCCCAATGTAGAGGAGACCACATTGTGAGCAGCGAATACAGTATACCAAATTGCAAGAAGTACAAGTAAATCGCTGTTTCACTTGGAAGGGGTGTTTGGGGCCCTGGACAGTGGGAAGGGAGGAGGTAAAAGGGCAGGTGTTGCATCTCCTGCGCTTGCACGGGAAGGTACTGTGGGAAGGGGAGGAGCTGTTGGGGGAGATTGAGAAGTGGACCAGTGTGTTGCGGAGGGAGCAGTCCCTTTGGAATGCTGAAAGGGGAGGGGAGGGGAAGATGCGTTTGGTGGTGGGATCACGCTGGAGGTGTTGGAAATGGCGGAGGATGATCCGTTGAATGTGGAGGCTGGTGGGGTGAAAGGTGAGCACAAGGGTAACCTTAACGTGGTTCTGGGAGAGAGGGGATGGGGTGAGAGCAGAAGTGCGGGAAATGGAACGGACACGGTCAAGGGCCATGTCAACCATGGTAGAGGGGAATCCTCGGTTGAGGAAAAAGGAAGACATATTGGAAGCACTAGGTGGCGTTGTTGGAACAGATGCGGCGGCGGCAGAGAAACTGGGAGAATGGAATAGAGTCCTTACAGGAAGCGGGGTGGGAGGAAGTGTAGTCCAGGTAGCTGTGGGAGTCAGTGGGCTTATTGTGGATGTTTGTCGATAGCCTATCCCCAGAAATGGAGACAGAGAAGTCGAGGAAGGGAAGGGAAGAGTCAGAGATGAATCATGTGAAGGTGAGGGTAGGGTGGAAATTGGAAGTAAAGTGAATGAAATTTTCTCGTTCAGGGTGAGAGCAGGAAACACCAATACAGTTATCAATGTACCGGAAAAAGAGGTAAGGAAGGCGACCTGAGTAGGACTGGAACAAAGAATGTTCCACATATCCCACAAAAAGGCAGGCATAACTGGGGCCCATGCGGGTACCCATAGTAACACCTTTAATTTTGGAGGAAGTGAGTGGAGTCAAAGAAGAAGTTGTTCAATGTGAGAACAAGTTCAGCCAGTCGGAGGAGGGTGGTGGTGGATGGGGACTGGTTGGGCCTGGAACACTTTCCTTATAAGTCAATGAACCAACTATTTCCTTTTCAATGCATCATTTGTGTTCCTCACTGTTCAAACTCAATTCAAAATGAAAAATCATAAATGTTTAATGAAGATTTCAAAATCATTCTGGTTAGTGGCCATAAGGCATAATTGATTAAATATTTTGAAAAAGTTACTTCTCTACTACCAACAGCAATTAATCCAGTTATATGACTACTTACATTGTTAAACTGAATGAGATGATGTCCAAGAGAAAAGAAAAGATTATTCTATGACCTGAAATGTCAAAAATATGCTAAATGCATAAACCATCAAAAAGAATAATGGCAGCCTGTCTAAAATATTTCTGTCTAGCTGAATTACAGAAAAATATGATGCTGGTATATTAAATCAGCAAGAACTGCTCTACTAGTCATCATTTTTAATTTTATCATGCAGGCATTTAATTAATGACTCCACTGATCTTCGCTACTGCACAATGCACATATTATACATATTTTGTTAACTGAAATTCCCTCCATTTTGCTTTAAATAGTTCTCCGCCTGATTCAGTGCTCCCACATGCTAATCAATTCCACCTGACCAAGAGAGTGGATATGGTGGCCTAGAAATTCATTGACGCCACTTTTGGGGCGCTAAAGTGGGGCGTCCGCTAAAGTTTGCGGCCGCCGCCAAATCTAGGCCACTTCTCCGATATTCATTAGCTTCGCCCTACTAGTTCGGGCGAGCGCTAAAACTGCTGTTGGACGCCTCTCTTTGGGCGCTAAGCCGGAGGTGGTGATCGATAGCGCCGAGGCCGGGCGCAGCGCAGGTGCGGCCATCTCGTGACTGACAGCAGACACCCTGGCGCCGGCCAGCTCTTAAGGGGGAAGGGTCGACTGTGTCTGCTGCCACGCCCTGGATAGTGGAGCCCTCCAGCTAGGCCTGAACACTGCTGCTGGACCCAAATAGCGCCTGAAGACATGGAGAAGGCCCGTGAACGTGCGCAGCGCTTCTCAGAGTGTGATCTGAGTGTGCTGCTTGCTGCTGTGGAGAAGAGGCGCCATGTTTTGTACCCGGACAATGGCAAGAAGGCGGCGGTCCGCGTCTACAGGAGAGCCTGGAGGCATGTCGCCAGCAAGCTGTCAGCCAACAGCGATGTCCCCAGGACCGGTGCCCAATGCCGCAAAAAGTTAAATGACCTCACACGCATTGTCAGGGTGAGTACCCTTTCCAATGACCTCCTCATCCTTGCATGTGCACCTCACATTATGGGCAAAGGGACCTGAAAGCTCTAATGGCCAGCCTTCATCCAACAGCTATGGCACAGGCATGAGCATCAATTGCACATTCTGCACTGAACACACTGGCCAAGCTATTCCACCATGGGAGGCAGTGCACACCAGATCATGGCGACACACTGGCCAGGCTATTCCACCATGGGAGGCAGTGCACACAAGATCACGGCGACACACTGTACTTAGAGGCCGTCCTTTCTCTTGCAGGCCAAGCTGGCGAATAATCGCAAGAGCCGGACTGCGACCGGGGGAGGACGACCCCATATCCAGCCACTCACCGACCTGCAACATCGCGTGGAGCGCCTCATGGGCGGCCGGGTGATTGGGCCCGTTGCATGTGGAGATGCCGACCCTGTTCTGGGAAGCAATGGTAAGGACATCACCTTTTGCACCTCTCTCGTCCCACTTGCGCATCAGATCTACATCCTTTGCCACTGTCCGACCAATGTGCTGAATGCCACCACTCATGCATCCCGCACTGACGCCCTCTCCTCACTCTAAAGCTACTCTTGTGCCTTCCTGCTTTCAGATGGTCAAGAGGAGGTCCCTCAACTTGCCAGTGACAGACCCTCCGAGGAGGAGCAGGAGGAGGATCAAGAGGAAGGCGGCCCATCAGGGGAACCCTCAGTCGCGGCCACCCAGGCCAATGTAGGGGACACGTCTTCCCTGGAGGGCAGCGTGGCGGAAGTGTCGAAGGGGAGGGGAGCTCCTGGGACCTGCGTGCTGCAGAAAGGCGGGAGGGGGTGGAAGCTCGGCGGCCTTCTCCCCAGAGGGGGGATGCGTCGGAGGGGAGTCCAATTGCTGGGCCCAGCGGCCTCCAGCAATGCAGGAAGGGTCGGTCAGCTCGGCGGCCTTCTCCCCAGAGGGAGAGTCCGGCCTCCAGTCAGGAGATGCTCTTCGCCGAGGAGATGGAACGCCTCGAAGACTTGTCCGCGGACTCAGAGCGCCGGCACACGGAGCTCATGGCGGCAGTGGCACAGTTGCCTGAGTCCATCGATTCCCTCTCTCGGAGTGTGGCCGAGTTCGGGCCCTTAGAGGCCACCAGTCGGGCGGAATACCGGGCAGATCTTTCAGCGACTGGCCAGGTGATTAGTGGTGCCGTCCAGTCACTGGCTGCTCTGCTGCGGTCAGTGAACAGGTCAACACGGGCACTCACTGCTTCCACACTCGCTGTGTCAGCCAGGCATCGCCAGGGCACCCGGCGCGCTGCAGCAGCACATCGGTCTGTCCCTCGGCAGATTGGTGCGCATGCTGCAGTGCTGGCCCGGGCGAGTGCCAGTGTCTCAGGCGACCAGCGAGCGCCTGCCATCCGCCAGCTTGCCGCCATTCCTCCAGCCGCCACTGCCACTCCCCCAGTGGAGCTGCCAGGAGCTGCTGCAGCGACTGATGCTGGCCAGCCACAGCTGCAGCAATCAACAGCCGGCCGCTCGACGCCCAGACCTCGACTAGGCCGACCCCCAAGGGCATCTGCCGTCACGACATGTGCCCCTCAGGAGCCTGCCCCCAGCCTTGCAGCAGCCAATGGCCTTACTTTGAGGCGGAGCAGCAGGGCGGGCAGGGGCCACCCAAAGATGGCCAAGGCATCACCCTAGCGGGCCAAATAGTCGAATGTGTGGCCATTTGTGTTTGTTTCTTGAGGCCGAGAATTGGATGTTTGTTTTTTGAAGGCCGATGATGTGATGTTTGTTTTGGACGAAGGCCGAGAATGACGGCCATTTTAGTTGCCCTATTTTGTTAATCCTCCCCAGGTTGTGGGAGCGAGTAATGTGTTTGAGTGTTTTTTGGGGGTTTCCTCTGTTTTTGGTTTTCATGTGGGAAGGGCCCAGAGTTTGTACAATAAAGCATTTTATTTATTCACATTGTCCATGTTTGATCTTTGAAGTGTTTGTTGCCTTAACCGGCTGAGGGCTTGCGGAGCGGCTGCAATCATGTTCTTTCATTGGCACAAGCCATTCCCTGACAGGGGGCCTAGAAGTGACGTTCAATAAGCCGACGACGGGCGGCCCTTGGACCTTGTGCGTCCCTCCTGGGCTGGTACTCCTCGTCCTCGTCGTCCTCATGCTCCTCCTGCGGTGGTGGTCCAACGTCAGGTGGCAGTGCCTGAGTCCTGCGGATAGCCAGGTTGTGCAGCATGCAGCAAACGACGACGAATTGGGAGGCTCGATCCTGCGAATACTGGAGGGCTCCCCCGGAGCGGTCGAGACAGCGGAACCGTTGCTTGAGCACGCCGATTGTTTGTTCTATGAGGTTCCTCGTCGCTTGATGGCTCTCGTTGTATGCCTCTTCAGCAGGGGTCGTGGGCGCGCGGAGCGGGGTCATGAGCCAGGTACACAAAGGATAGCCTTTGTCCCCGATAAGCCATCCTCTTGGGGGAGGCTGTGCCTGGAACATGTCAGCCACAGTTGTCTGTCGCAGGATAAAGGCATCGTGGCTGCTGCCTGGAAAGCGGGCATTGACAGCTAGGATGCGCTGCCTGTGGTCACACACCAGCTGTACATTGAGGGAATGGTAGCCCTTCCGGTTGCGGTAATCCTCGGCATGCTCAAGAGGTGCCCGCAAAGCCACATGCGTGCAGTCAATGGCGCCCTGCACCATGGGGAAGCCCGCTATTCTTGCAAACCCCACTGCACGCTGCTGCTGCTTGTCCAGGGTCATGGGGAAGGAGATGAATTGATGTCTCCTTCTGAAAAGGGCTTCGGTCACCTGGCGGATGCAGCAATGCACGGCGAACTGGGAGATGTTAGCGATGTCCCCAGTAGCGGATTGGAAGGAGCCGGAGGCATAGAAGTTGAGAGCCACCGTCACCTTCACTGCCACCGACAGAGACGTCCTGCACATCAGCTGTGGCTGCAGATCTCTCTGAAGCAGCCGGCAGATGTCTGTAACCACCTCCCTTCGGAATCGCAGCCTCCTAACACACATCGCGGCAGACATGGTCAGATAGGAGGTCTGCTGGCGGTATACCCTGCGTGGGTAAGGCCTCAGTTGGCGACGCCTGTTGCCCCCTCTGCGTCTAGCCAGGGCTGCCACTCTCTCACGGCGTCTGTAAGCCCTTCTGGCATAAGGCTGAAATTCAGCGTTGCCACCCAATGCAGCCCCCATTATATGCTGGCAAACACTGAGTTCTGAATGAAGGCTAAGATAATTGGTAAGCTCTGGCCTGAGCCAAAAATACCTGTCCAAGTGTTGGTCCAAACCAGTAAACTCTCCTCCTTGGTCTCTGTCCAAAAAACCGTTGCACAAGAGTGAATGCTGCAAAATGGCTGGCCTTTATACTGCTGGGTAAGTGCCCTTTAATTAGCGCTCC
This sequence comes from Somniosus microcephalus, assembly GCF_052327205.1. Taxonomy (NCBI): domain Eukaryota; kingdom Metazoa; phylum Chordata; class Chondrichthyes; order Squaliformes; family Somniosidae; genus Somniosus; species Somniosus microcephalus. The sequence continues at coordinate 190,711,266 of NC_140993.1, forward strand.
CCCCGGCCCGGCTGGCCTGTGTACCGTTCCACTTCACAGTCGCTCGGGACGCCCGGCGCACAATGGGCCGGCGCGAGTGAAGTTCCGGTTTGGGGCGCACAAAGGGCGTTGCACTATTAAATGACGTCATGATCTGCGCGCGCAGCAGGGCGCGCGCTAAGACTTTGCGCCGGCGCTAAATGTGTCCTGAAGTTGGGGAGAGGCGCAGATCGCGCTGCGCCCGGGCGATAAGCGCCTAGCGCTCGAGATCTACTCCCCCTAAGGCGCTAACGGCTGGCGCGCCCAACTGAATTTCTAGGCCGGTACCTTTACGCAGGCTTCTGCCAGTACTAAGCTGTGATTGGCCAATAAGAGATGTCAGAGATTGCACCCTCCTTTTTTCATCCTGTGCATGAATAACCTCTCAGCTGTGCTCAGCACCTCTTCAGATGGCTAGGCTGAGATCAGTAATAAAACACAATGGTATAGCCCAGCATCCTACAGGGCACACAGGTGTGTGCAAGGGCCACAAATACACTGCACTATTGATCTGACGATGCTCATTTTGTTTTTTGCATGCTAAGTAAACTGTCTTTTCGTAACCAAGAAAATGTCTTGTTGGCTGCCTCATTTGCTGTTCAAGCTGTGCACTTATATGCACAAACAGCTAATGAATGCAATCACAGCTGTGGGACACAAAGTACACATTTCATTGCAGTATTACATAATTTATTTTTTAAAATAGCATCATACCACACTTCAATATTTATGACTTTTATTCCTTTCTGGCACCTGCAGCCTCTAATACCTTAATGAGAGAGTGTGACTATGTTTGGGCTTCAAACCTACATGTTTCAGTGACAACAGCTGGAATTTTAATCTGGAGGTGGGTAGGGAGCAGGGGGGTCTAGAAAGCGGTAGGGAAACCCAGGAGAATGGGTTTCCCACAGGCCGTGCCGAATTTAATGGTAGGGCCTGATTAATATTTCAAAGCTCGGATTCCCGCCCACAGCCAGCCAGATGGAGAGGCCAGCTGGCTGTTGGGCAAGTAAGTCTGCAGCACTAGGCCGCAGAGAGGAGGGAGGAATTGGGGGCGGGGTGAAGGGTGGTTGGGGACAGGAGGAGGATTGGGGCCGGAGGATCGACATCGGAGGAGGATCGGGGTGCAGTAGGAGACCGGAGGAGGATCGGGGGATGGTCGATCAACATGAGGCACGCCAGCCTCATTATAATATTTAAATGGGTGACCCACCTCCTGGGAGTGGGTTGGCTGCACACCCCCATCCCGCCTCCGTTAAAACTGGAAGTGGGTGGGTTGGAGGTGGGATTCAGTTTTTTAACTCTTTAACCTCCCACCCAACTGCTGTGAAGGAATAGCCATGATTCAGAGAAATACACAATACTATGAACAGAATTCTGATATTATTAATACAGAATATACTGGGTTTAAAAGACACAAGTCTCAGCAGACACAGGCTGTAAACAGAATACAGGCTTCTGAGAAAAGATCAGTTGACAACAAAGTTGTAAAGAAGCTTTGAAATGGGAATTAGTTAAATATACTAAAACAATGAAAGATTGAAGCAAACCATTAGTGCTTCCGAAAGGTCTACGGTTTGCAACGAACTCAATGAGAATGCCCAGTTTAAAGTGTGAAGAGCTAACACGTAAAACAGAAATACAAACATTACAAGAGACATGTGCCTTTGAAACATGACATCAAGTAAAGAAGCCTGCTGGTCAAATAGTTTTATGTTAAACTTGGAAAACAGGAACCATAAGATTAAATATGCAACCAATTAAGATAGCTAGAAAACAAGTAAACACATAGTTAAAGTGGTTTTGATTTACATATTGTAAATATACCAACAAGAGGGCTTTGAAAATATGACTTCAATAGAGACACCAAGCAATTGCATTGTGTTTGTATTAAACTTGGATCACCATGGAGTCGAAATGTCTGTTAAAAACCAGTAAAGCCAATAAAAGAATTGAATGAAAGCATTTTGTCGGAATGACATCAAACAGAAACCATAGCTGTCATTATTTTTATGATGGTTTTTGGAACACCTAAAGGTAGAGAAATAATTATGCATGCAATAGTTGAATTGATATTAGAATAGAAAGCATTCGAAAGAGGTATCAATAAAGACAATTGGCTGATATCAGTAGAGAACATCAAAGAAGAAACCACTGCCAAAAGGGTATAAAAATAGACCTTTTTTAACAGAAATCAGAACTCGCTGAACAGGCAAAGCGTTTCTCAACTCTTCAGAGGAATCTCTAAGTCTTTAACTATGAGTCTCGGGAAGTCAAAGTGATTGATTTTGGTGGATGTTCTGGATTTAGAAATTATTTTGGTGGATGTTCTGGATTTAGAAATAAGAAATAAGAAATGTAACGAAGTAAAGATTTGAGAATAAGGATCTCTGAGAAATAAGAAATGTAAGCTAATTGTATTTTGAATTGTTAATGTTGTGACTGATTCAACAGATGTTAACTGAATGTCGGCTCTCAAGTAAAACTATTTATTTTTAGAATAGTCTCAAAGAGAAATTCTGTATAGACTCGTGAACCCACATTTCTGTACACTCTTTTGTAAGGAGTTGCAGAATTCTGGGGGGTATTCCGGACCCTCATAATATCCGCAAGGTTACAGTCTAGTTCAACTTATTAAAAGTACTATCCGGAGGACGGTAACATCGTCAGTCGTTCCTTTCCTTTAGGGAGAGATAGCCTGAACCTTTAGACTCATTTAAGCATCTTATGGAATTCGGCTATCTCTAACTTAAGTTGAAGGTGAACGTCTGGGGAATACACCTGATCTGGGATAGCCCAAAAGGGCTAGGACTGTAATTATCCCTTCACAGCAACCCACCCGTTTTTTGGGGTTAAAATTCCCCCCCAACATATTTGTTGAGAAATTACGCCTCAACATTAAAGGGAAAGCTCTCATCAAATGTAAGAAACTTTGACTTTTTATTTCAGACTTCGGTGAAATAAACATCACTCTGCAGTTATGCGTTGTCTTTTTACTCTCTGTCCTAGTTTGCCTGCATTAAAATTGATTTCACTTGCTTGATTAAATATCAGAACTCTGATGCCCTGCAAAAGTTTATCCAGGTAATATGCTCCATCTATAAACTCCTATTTCAAAAATTATATTTTAAAATCCTGCAATACTCATTATGTGCAGCAAAACTGAACATTCTTTTCTTGTTCAGCCCACTGACATTAAGCATTTGCTTGTTACACATAAACTATGAATTGTTGCCCTCCTTCTACATTGCTCCAACAATACTAATGTTAGAAGTACACTGTTTTTTCAGTGTAGTGTTTCCTTTACCCCCCATGGCTTCTAGCTATGCAAACTTTCTGATGGAAATGTACTGTGCAGCTAGTGTTGAATGATAGTGCTCTGTCCAGAGAGCAACTGGCCACTAGGCTGAGACTGATCAAGCTAATTTTTAATCAGTAATTTGCCTTTACTGTCAGAGACAGAACACTTTCATTATCGAGACTAGATTCAGTCCCTGAGTCTGAACGCATACGATCAATGGTTTAACTCCTGTGTTACCTAAGTATATAAAGTACAGTACTATAAATGATAATTGCATAAGACTGATCACACTGTGTAAAGTTTCTAAATGGCTGTCATTTTGATGTCAAACAAATTGTTGATAGTAACTGTAATGGACAGCAGAAACACATTTATATACACAATTTGATGTCCATCAAAAATGTGATTGATAACTTTTAATTTTTTGTATGCATGTAGGATATTTTAGCATTAACATATAAACATATATGCTAGTTTTCTGGTTTATATGTCTCCATGATTGATAAACTTTGTAAATTGTTGTTGTCACACCAGTTAATCCCAAAACTATATGTTTCAGCCAAATATTTTGCATTTCATATATTTTACTTAAAAAGTCACAGGACTTTATCCTATAAACTGATAATCATTCAAAATAACCAAGTAAGCTTCTTACCAATGCACGATGGAAGGGGATAATCCCAGGCTCTTCTTTCTCCAGTCATACATTTCAGGATGCTACTTCCATGTAGCGTGTAACCTGGATTACAACCATAAGAAATAGTGCTGCCAGCAAAATGGCCCTGGTCACTGATTTTATATCCAAACTGAGGCACGCCAGGATCTTCACAGTGAGAGAGCTCAAAACCTGTGATGGGAGCACAGAACACAAGAACATAAGAAATAGGAGCAGGAGTAGGCCATCTGGCCCCTCGAGCCTGCTCCGCCATTCAATAAGATCATGGCTGATCTTCTACCTCATCTCCACTTTCCTGCACTATCCCCATATCCCTTGATTCCCTTAATATCCAAAAATCTATCGATCTCTGTCTTGAATATACTCAACGACTGAGCCTCCACTGCACTCTGGGATAGAGAATTCCAAAGATTCACCATCCTCTGAGTGAAGAAATGTCTCCTCATCTCAGTCCTAAATGGCCGACCCCTTATTCTGAGACTGTGACCCCTGGTTCTAGACTCCCAGCAAGGTGAAACATCCTCCCTGCATCTACCCTGTCAAGTCCTGTAAGAATTTTGTATGTTTCAATGAGATCACCTCTCATTCTTCTAAACTCTAGAGAATATAGGCCTAGTCTACTCAATCTGTCCTCATAGGACAATCCCCCCATCCCAGGAATCAGTCTGGTAAACCTTTGTTGCATTTCCTCTATGGCAAGTATATCCTTCCTTAGGTAAGGAGACCAAAACTGTACATATTACTCCAGGTGTGGTCTCACCATAGCCCTATATAATTGCAGTAAGACGTCTTTACTCTTATACTCAAATCCTCTTGTAATAAAGGCCCACATATCATTTGTTCTCTTAATTGCTTACTGTACCTGCATGTTAACTTTCAGTGATTCATGTACAAGGACACCCAGGTCCCTCTGAACACCAACATTTCCCAATCTCTCACCATTTAAAAAATACTCTGCTTTTCTATTTTTCCTACCAAAGTGAATAACTTCACATTTCTCCACATTATATTCCATTTCCCATGTTCTTGCCCACTCACTCAGCCTGTCTATTTCCCTTTGAAGCCTCTTTGCATCCTCCTCACAACTTACATTCCCACCCGGCTTTGTATCATCAGCAAACTTGGATATATTCAGAACAAACTGAATGACATCACAAATGGAAATGTCAGTGCATATAGCATCAAAATTAAGAGATGAGCCACTCGAAAAAGAAGACATTGATCCACTTGACCAAAAAATTAAATCAGAATGAATTTTCACCTAGAAAAGCAGAACTTCATAAATACTGCAGTGTCAATTTATTTACGAAGTAAGACACGCTCCTATACAATGTAAAATAGCTTAAGGAATTAAAGTCTGCTGAAATATTCTTTGTTCTTTTAATTAATTTAGTTATCCCCCATTGTTTCTTTAACTCTTTGTTCACCAAATTTTCCATTAAAAATTAGCGGATGTTTAAAAAATATTGGGGGAAAATTCGGTATCGCCCATTTTGGGACGCTAATATCGGCCAGGCGCAAATTTTAGCGCCCAGCGCAAATTATCACCGCCGACCGCGAAATTCATCTCCAGCGCCCCTGGAGGTGATTGGAGCGTTAATCAAGGGCTACACACCTCTCTTAGGGCGCTAACGTCTGGGAACGAGGCGCTACCTCAGCGAAGCTCAGGCAATGTCAATTACCTTGTACTCAGACAGACTGGCACCTTCCAGTTCTTAAAGGGGAGGGTCAATCTTGCTACACAGCCATACCTTGCTCATTGCAGCGTTTGACCTCGGCCTGTAAGCAGGTAGAAATCTTCAGCAAAAATTCATGATGGCTACTCAGAGGGCGAGGGAGAGAATTCGCTGGTTTAGCGACCAGGCATTGGTGGCTCTGGTTGGCGCTGTGGAACACCGACGGGCAGTGCTGTTTCCTGAGACTGGCAGGAGGCCATTGCCCCGGGAGTTTACAAGGGTGTGGCGGAAGGTTGCCCAGCATGTTTCATCCAGGAGCCTGGTGCAAAGGATGCATACGCAGTGCCGTAGGAAGTTCAATGACCTCACTCAGGTGGTTAGTGTGAGTACATGCTTGAAAAACATCTACAGCCCACCATCTCAACCTCACTCTGAGCACAGATGGTGTAAATTTCCAAATCCCCAACACCCACCCAACAACTATGCCCATCTAATAAAAGTCACATCCACATCTTGCAGACATTAACAGCTATTCAACTATGATAGGCACATCTGCCAAACACATGGCTGCACACTCACTCACACGCTGTCCTTTTTCTTTCACATATTCGAAGGGAGCAACAACGCACAGGAGGAGGACAGGCGGAGCTGCACCCCTTCACACAACTGGAGGAGCGAGTCCACAGACTCATCGCCAGTCATGTCGTTGACGCTGTGGCCGTTGAATAGGTCACCCCCCCCTTGGGGACAGCAACGGTATATTCATCACCCTTATCTCAACTTCCCCTCACAACACCAGCCTTTCCCATTTTCCATCTAACGATACTGTCTTCATTCCTTGCTCCCTTCCTGCTCCCCTGCCCTCACTTTAAAGCCACTCTTGTACATTCCTGCTTTCAGATAGTGAGCCACCAGCTGACCAGCCTGTTCCTCAGCCTCCCAAGTGGCAGCGACGTGGAAGAGGAGGAGGAACATGAAGCCCGCGCCTCACCGCCTGTGTTTCCCAAGGGCAAGACATCCAATACTGGGGCTACACGGTCACTGGAGGGGAGCAGGGGATTTGGATCTGATGTGGGTGAAGCTCCGGGACCCAGCGGGCTGCAGCAACGCCATGGGGAAAGGGAAGCTCGGGGGCCATCTCCCCGGAGGGTGAGTGCGTGCATAAGTTCTGCTGCACAGGACTCGGATGAGGACCTCGATATAGTGGCCATGAACACACAGGCAATGAGCATGCACACTGAGCTCATGGGTGCAATGGCAAGGGTGTGGTTCAGCCTCAGACAGATGTTAATGAGAGGGATGGAGTCAGTGGCTAGGGAACGGAGTTCGTGGTGGGGACCAAAAACATTGGCTTCGGTCTTCCTAATATTTAATTGGAGAAAATTTCTGCTCATCCAGAACTGTATGTCGGACAAGCAGTCTGTCAATTTAGAGACCGTGGAGGGGTCGAGAGAAGAGGTAGTGAGGTAGAGCTGGGTGTCATCAGTGTACATATGGAAACTGATGCTGTGTTTTCAGATGATGTCGCCAAGGGGCAACATGTAGATGAGAAATAGGAGGGGGCCAAGGATAAATCTCTGGGGGAATCCTGAGATGCCTTGGGACATTTTACTGCGTTAAAGGCGCTATATAAATACAGCAGTGAATCCTATTGTATTTTAATCATGTACTATCTGAGGCTGAAGCAGAACAAATTATTTGAAAGCCTAATCCCTATTTCTGATCCACTGCCAGCAGTTCTACACAAGTCATATGCTAAGCTCTTGGAGCACACTTCAGCTCATTCAAACTGTCAAAGCCTGGGTGACACAATCAAAATTCACCAGGAACTAACACTTTCATGTCGATTTTCATTCAGCAGTCGGGAAGGATGCGGGACTACAACTTTCGGATTTTAGTCCCACCTACATCGATGTCTGGCCAATCCACGCGATTTTCCCTTGATTGACCTTGTTGAGCCCGCCCAGCGGGCTCAGCAGGCCAATTAAGGGCCACCCGGCAACAGGTGACGTCATAGACTGAAATTTCATCTGTCAAGAGGTCTTGACAAATGAAATATCAGTGTTTCACAGCTGTTTGAAGCTGTCAAACACTGACAGTCTGACTTCTAACCTGAGTCCTTCTACACAGACTCAGTTAGAACTCACACCGGCAATGAAAGCTGAAGGCTGTCACTTTTGACAGCTCGCAGCCATTTTTCTTTCAGTGCCGGCTGAGTGATGGACTCCCGAAACCTAGAGGAAGAAAGGCTGTTAAGGTAAGTACAGGTAACTTAAACTTCTTTAGACACACCAAACACACTTAGCTTTGTACTCATGCACCCATCACTCACCTGAACACCGACATCGCGACCCCTCCAAGTCCTTCAACCCGACGGCTCGCCTGCTCTAACCTGGCATGGTTTGGAGCCGTTGGGAATCCCACACGACACCCCTCAAAATAGGGATTAGGCTAAAAACTGCCTGTTAACTACCTGTTAACAGGCAGTTAATTGGCACTAATTCCTTCTCGCCTTGGGTCGGCGGGTCCCAGTGCGGGGCGGGTACCCGCCTCCTTTGAAACTTACGTGGAGGCGGATTTTGGGCGGGATGGTGTCGGGACCCCCGAATTCTGGATTTCTGCCCCCCGCAGGCCTAAAAGCCCGCCTCACGGCACACTGAAAATCAACCCCAATGGGTAAACACAGCTGTAATCATTAGCAGCGCTGTCACTGCCTGGAATAAATCCCCAGGGCCATCCACAACTTCAACAACTCAGTAACATTTACTCACCAGAACAATGCATCAGATATGCTACATGTATGTCAATGTGTCATAATCAAAGAACAACTGCAATAAAAATACACTACAATCTAATTTCCAATTGTTCTGGTCAGTGTTCTCCAATTGTGATTTCATACAAGTCATGGATCTGAATTAAATTTCCACCTACAAGTCAGATGTAGTAATAGTGGCATCCAGCACTTCCAAAAATCCAAAGGCACACCTTCTAATTTCTGTGAACTTCTTTTTACGCTGATGATGATGGGAAGTGTTTTACTAAACTGAGAGAACAGTAATAGCAAAGACCCTGAGCACTGGAGGTCCTCCACTCCCACATGAGGAAATAATACACAGCAAAAGTCCATTTTACTGTTAGTGTTTCATTCAGAAAAAAAAATGGACACCCCATTGTAAATTTCAATCCTCTGGATGTAAGTCAACCATCACAAACTCTATGACCTGACATCTATTGCTGTTTAACTGACCATACAGCAACAAACGTTATGTTATGCAGAATTAATAAATGGTTATTTCCTTTAGTTACAGAATACTCTCATGAAGTACAAAATTCGAACATTCCTGAAAACGGTTAAGGGCTTCCTGAATTGAACTGTTCAATAATCACGTGATTAAATAGCCAGATTATATAAAGCCTGGCAAAGCTAGCTGTTTGGCTCAATTGGTAGCACTCTCACAATTAAGTCAGAAGATTGTGGGTTCAATCCCCACTCCAGGCCCAGGTTGTCACTTCAGTGGAATGATGAGGGAATGCTACATTGTCAGAGGTGCTACCTTTAAAATGAGACATTAAATCAAGGCCCTGCCTTCCTGTTACAGTGAATATGGAAGTTCTCATAGCACTTTTGGAAGAAGAGCAGTGAGTTCTCTTGAGTGTTCTAACCAACATTTCTCCCTCAGCAACACCATCAAAAACAATTAACTGGTCATTTATCTCATTTGTTGTTTATGGCACCTTACAGATGCACAAATTGGTGTTGTGTTTATCTAAGTAGCAAGTAACTACATTTCAAAAGTAATTGATTGGCTGTGATGTGCTTTGGATGTGAAATGTGCTGTAAAATGTACATTTTTTTCTAACATATGGGCAGAGTGACAGGTGAGAGTTGTTGGTAGTTTTGTGACTAGAATTATTGTCAATTTGGCATAACAAGTTTTACTGTTAAGTCACAAAACACAAAAACTATAGTCACTTTTCTTTAATTTCCTGCAGTGCGGTGCATACCTGGCCTTTCCTTGGCCAATCTCCTGAACAGAACCCTCAATATTACAACGCATTTTAGTCAATGTCTTCCCAGCTGCTCACTCAGATAGAGTTGTTTCTATGGCTTTTTGATGAGACATGGTTCCCTCTGAGGGCAAAGGTTTTAAGATGCCTTATATCTAAGAATTCTTCAACTTGAAAGGCAGGGCTGAAGCATTACATGTTACAACTAATGCTACTACAGGTTCCATGGATAGATATTGCACTAGCTATGAGCTGTGGCATAAGATGCTGTGCTTTAACAAAGCTCTGTTTCTGCACTGTCAAAAATCCATAGAAGTGACTCCAATTCTATCTGAGTGTGCAACTGAAAATAGCTTGGCTAAAATTCTCATATTATGGGTTATACTTAGGAGGCCTTCAAAAAGGAACTGCACTACAAGGCATAAAAAATTAACAAAAACTTACAAAAGCTATTAAACCTACAGTTAACAGATTTGACTGTCTGATAGCCCAAGGCCTAAAACTTATTAGAAGAGAAGTCTGCATCTTAAACTATGTTGCTCAGGGTTGCTTTTAATTTTCACCATTTAATTCAGCATTATAGCCATAACTCACTATGTAATGGCTACTCATAGGGTAATTCTGTTCAATGATCATTATCTTATGCAAGCTCAGATTACATTAAAGGGATAGCAAACTCATGAAATAATATTTAGAAAGCATTTATTTGTGTGGCGATATAAATTGCATTGAAACCTATTGTTATATAATTTATTTGTTACATCATCTAAGGTTGACACACTGTAGGATTTTGAGTGGGCTGTCTAAAATTTTCTAAAATGTAAACCAGATAAACAAAAGTTATTTTTAAAAATATATAAAATTGCATTTTTTTCTTTTTACTTTTGGGCCTTATGATGCAGAGGACATTAATCATTTGTGTTATTATGGTTTTCAATAAATTCTTATCAGCAGCAAAGCAAACCTCAGAACTGAAGCCATGATGCCAATCCCTGCCATGCCCCCATCTGCTGTTGAGTTTGCCTCCAGGAGGCAAGCCTGACATTACCATGATGAAAGTGGTACACAGCTCATCTGGGTCTTCGCACCCACAAACTAAACAAGATTTTTCAAAGACCCTTTAAAGAAGGCAGTACCCATTTAAGAATTCTTTCATTTTCAAGTAGTTTCAACACATTAAACAGATATATTGTATCACATAACCTGTTGACCAAAGCTAAACAAATATGCTCTTTGAAAAAGATATACTCTTTGAAAATGAATGAACAATTTTGCGCAACATATTGCAATTGCGCCCATAATAATTTATTTACACCACTTTGGAATTAATGAGTAACTATAATGGTAGGAAATTTCAACTGAGCATAGAATTTATATTGTCTAAAATCTGGTTCTTGTACAAGAAAAAACAATATAATGAGTTCCCTTGACCATACACAACAAAGGAGGTTGAAGCACTCACCAGTGTAAACCAGCTGAAAACCTTCATCAGTTGCTTCAGAGTCCGTATTAAACTCCAACCATAGATGATTGGATGTACTGCTCAAAGTCAATCCCATCATCCCAGTGCCAGAGAATGCCCCCAGAAGATGAGTAGAACTGTCTTTCCCATCATATATCTAACAAAGGAGGCAAATTGACAGATCATTTCACTATCAGATAAAGTAACAGATGCAGAAATGTGAGTAAAATAGAACTAATACAATGTATGGTATGATAGTATCATGGCGCAGAGATAATAATTGGCCCCCTTAAGGGTATAAACTTGTAATAAAACATGAAAATCCTTTCTGTGAACAAAACTCAAAGATGGAACTAAAAACACCTAGTTTGGAAAGGCTTGCCATTCCACAGGGCTCTCTGTGCTCATTCTCTTTCCATCGTGCTTTTGTGGCTGTATCCAGCCTTTCAGAAATCTTTACAATGGCATTGAAAGGTCTCCGATGTAGAGGTAGATTGCAGAACAAAGGAATAATTAGATCATTTTAAAACTGCTGCAGCCCAGCAGCACACGTTCTGACCTTCCCCTTGTCATCCTTTCTTAGCCGTTTTCTCTTTGTACAAAAATGTTTTTTTTCCCACTTTTATTTATGACTACCAGTAGCTTAATGGGCTATCCTGGCTCTCTCTTTAAATAGTTTTATATATGTATATATTTTAAAATGAACTGCTTGCAACTAATTCCTTGATGGAATTGGAAATGGCGTAGGTTTAAAAAAAATCTTAAACAGAATGAGAACCGATGGAAAATAACTAAAATGATGATATCCATGCTACCTATCTAATCCAACTTCCAAACCTTTGCAAAAATCAGAGTCAACACACACAACAACCCTGAAAAATGTCAAAAGGCGACTGGATTCATCTTGAATATGAGACTATTGATTTAATGCCAATTTATGGCTGCATTTGCAATATGAATTCATCCCAAATTCTGACATCTATCTGTCATCATAAAAGTGCAAAACTCTTCACCCAAAATGACTTCTTCCCCTTCCTTGGTGCTGCAGTTCCATCCAACTTGATAGAATAGAACTATTTTACTTTTCCATAAATCTGGGATTTGCACACGTACAATAGAAAAGCTTGAAATGCCCAACAATCTTGGACTGATTAATATATTTTTTGTTTAAAGTTTAATTTTACTGTTCAGATTAGTGGATCAGTTAGTACAAGGAAAGGAAAGCAGATGGGATCTGGCTACTGGTGAGAAGCATTTGTAAAAATAAAAACAGAAAATGTTGTAAAGGCAAATGGTGTGATTTGAGTACCACCCAACACTTTGATTTTCTGCTCATAGCAGAAAGGCAATTTGCATAAGCAATCAAGTCCCTTACAAACCAAAACCCATGCTATTTTTGTGCCCTGAGTATGATAACATGACAGATAGATGAACAATTACCCCTTAATTACAGCATAACACACTGGAGATTACATAGAATGCCCAACGCATTTTCCTGTCTACTCTCAAGAGTGGTAAATAACCATAAATAACCATAATCATTATGTTCAGGCTATAAATAACAGATTTATTTAAAAGTAAGCTATTTTACAAAAACACTAAGAGACTGACAGCACAAGCATTTGGAAAACAATAAAGCTGGAACAGTTTGGTAGGTGTTAATATACCTTCTTTAAAACATATCTCTCACAGAATCTGCAAGACTTCTGGAGAAAACAGTGACCTAGAACTTGGATCATGTGCGAATTTGGGTGCGATCCCAGTGTAGTGCACGCGTCTAATGAGGTCATTAGAAGGACCATGGGAAATTTGTCCACCGGCCTCACTCATTTATTAGCGGCAAACTGCAGGCACCAGTCATGATCCCGGAGGTAGATTGAAGATTGGCTGGCATCTGTGGTATGCAGGGGCGGGGGACAAAGAGCATGACTGGTAGTGGCCCGTGAATTTAATGTGGGGCCGGGTGGGCCATTACTGCTCTTCCTGGCTCCACAATAAGTTAAGAAAAAAAATTACAACTTATCGTTCGGAAGACAGCCTCCAGCAGTCCATTGAAGGACTGCTGATTTGGCTGCCAAGCACCTAAGAATACTGACCACAGCATTCACGCCACAAGTTGCAGTGAGTCACTAAAGAATTTTGTAAAGGGGGCCTCAGTGGTGGTAGACCCCCTATTTGCAAAGGCATTAGGGGGAAATTGGACAAAGGCATAAAATGGGGGAAAAAGGCACCATTTTCCCAGTGCAGTCTCTCATGACCCATGGGTACCTGAAATACATCTGATGCCCTATTAGGTCAGACAATACTTTAGGCAGCTAAAACAGAAATTAGGGTCCTTGTATGTGCTAACGAGAGGTCTTATGCCTGTTTCAGGACCTCTCTCAGATGTTCATTAGGACTGAGCAGGCAGGCTCCACACAGGTTTTTGGGTTCTTCAGCAATCTAACCAGCAGTCCTTAAACAAACTACTGGAGACTGCTAACAAAATAGTAAGTATTTTCTTTTAACTTTGCCTAAACAAGGAGTTGGGGGAAGCAGGAGTGCTCATCCCAGCTCCATATCACTATTTCAAGCTGCTTCTGGCCTCCCACCCTTTCTGTTGTGCACCCCCCCCCGCCCACCCCCCCTCACAGGACCATTGCCAACAAGCCTCTGGATGCCTGACTAGCATCCACAGCTCCCTGAAATTATGCTGGTGAGCCCTGAGGCCCAGTTTTGGTCGAGCCTCAGGCCTCTGGGTTCTGGTGCTCACTCCCACAGCGTCAACCATTCTTCATCTGAAAACGGGCTGAAACTAATCTTTAGCCCAAATTTTGTAGATCAATCAGGGGATACAGTTATTCATTGCACAATGCCCAGCTATTAGACTGAATTGAAACTGAACTAAAGGTGAGCAAGTATGGCGGCTTTTTATGCAAAAAGAAGTCCTTATGTCACAGGTCAGTGAACTCATTTTAGAATCCAAATTAAGAAATTAAGAAACTGGATTAATCTCTATCCAATATGCACCAAAAACACATGAGCCTTGCAATTAGGGTTGGACATATTCCTGGAGTTTCATCACAAGGCCTCCGGCCTCCAACAGCCCTGCAGTCAAATCCAATTCCCATTTCCAATATTTCTATAACTAATAAACAAAAGTGTTCAAAGAATATGAAGAAAAACTTTTTTTAAAGGCCCCTATGAATTTTCAACTGGGTTGCTTGCAGCAGTGTCCAGGAGATTAATCTTAAATTCCTGGAAACTCCAGGGCAAACTTGGAGGGTTGGCAACCGTAATTGCAAACACTGCGAGGTAACGCATTGACTGAAATTCCTCCCAGCACTTTGTAAAATAAATGGGTTAGTGCCACTGCTAAAAAAAATGGAGAGGGGAATTTCAGGCAAACACATTAGCAGTCATCTGCCAATATTCCATAGCATAATTTGAAGCCATTGTCGAAACGATTGTAAAAAAAAGTTAATTTATTTTCGTAAACAGACTCAACTAATTCAGAAATGGAACAATTTCCCAGTTTTGCACATGAAAGTAAATCCCCAAATGAAGCATCATACAACAAATAATAAAAAATAAACTCAATATTGATTTTCATTGATCTAAAGTTATTGCTTAGTGGTCACTCAAAATTAGTTTTCTGCTGTTTTCACAGCTGACTGTGTCTGTTGCCTTCTCAGCTCTGTAACATCATAAAGCAAATAAGTATTTTTCCTTGAAACTTTCTTCAGTCTAGTTTGAAGGTGCTGACTTATGCTGGAGTTCAATTCACCACGGCAGCTGGGGAATTTAAATTCAGTTAATTAAATAATCTGGAATAAAAAGCTAGTATCAGTAATGGTATCCATGAAATTATCAGATTGTCGTAAAAACCCATCTGGTTCACTAATGTCCTTTAGGGAAGAAAATCTTCCGTCCTTACCCAGTCTGGCCTATATATGACTCCAGACCCACAGCAATGTGGTTGACTCTTAACTGCCCTCTGAAATGGCCTAGCAAGTCACTCAGTTGCAACAAACCGCTACAAAACACACTAATAAGAATGAAACCGGACAGACCACCTGGCATCGACCTCGGCACCGGCTATAGACACGGCAATGGCGCACCCAGCCCAATCAACCCTGCAAAGTCCTCCTCAACAACATCTGGGGACTTGTGCCAAAATTGGGAGAGCTGTCCCACAGACTAGTCAAGCAACTGCCTGAAATAGTTATACTCACAGAATCATACCTTTCAGCCAATGTCCCAAACTCCTCCATCACCATCCCTGGATATGTCCTCTCCCACCGGCAGGACAGACCCACCAGGGGTGGCGGCACAGTGGTATACAGTCAGGAAGGAGTGGCCCTGGGACTCCTCAACATTGACTGTGGACCCCATGATGTCTCATGTCTTCAGGGCAAGTATGGGCAAGGAAATCTTCTGCTGATGAATCAGTACTCCTCCATGTTGAACACCACTTGGAAGAAGCACTGAGAGTAGTAAGAGCTCAGAATGTATTCTGGGTGGGGGACTTCAATGTCCATCACCAAGAATGGCTCAGTAGCACCACTACTGACCGAGCTGGCCGAGTCCTGAAGGACAAAATGCCAGACTGGGCCTGCGGCAGGTGATGAGAGAACCTACACGAGGGAAAAACCTACTTGACCTCGTCCTCACCAATCTACCTGTCGCAGATGCATCTGTCCTTGACAGTATTGGTAGCATTGACCACCACACAGTAATTGTGGAGTCGAAGTCCCATCTTCACACTGAGGACACCCTCCATCGTGTTTTGTGGTACTACCACCGTGCTAAATGGGATAGATTCAGAACAGATCTAGCAGCTGAAAACTGGGCATCTATGAGGCGCTGTGGGGCATCAGCAGCAGCAGAATTGTATTCCACCACAATCTGTAACCTCATGGCCCGGCATATCTTTCACTCTACCATTACCATCAAGTCAGGTGACCAACCCTGGTTCAATAAGGAGTGTAGAAGAGCATGCCTGGAGCAGCACCTAAAATTGAGGTGCCAACCTGGGGAAGCTGCAACACAGGACTACATGCATGCTAAAAAGCGGAAGCAGCATGCTATAGACAGGGCTAAGCGATCCCACACTCAACGGGTCAGATCAAAGCTCTGCAGTTCTGCCACATCCAGTCGTGAATGGTGGTGGACCATTAAACAACTAATGGCAGGAGGAGGCTCCATGAATATCCCCATGCTCAATGATGGTGGAGCCCAGCACATGAGTGCAAAAGAAAAGGCTGAAGCGTTTGCAACCATCTTCAGCCAGAAGTGCCGAGTGGATGATCCATATCAGCCTACTCCTGAGGTCCCCACCATCACAGAAACCAGTCTACAGCCAATGCGATTTACTCCACGTGATATCAAGAAATGGCTGAGCGCACTGGATACAGCAATGGCTATGGGCCCCGACAACATCCCAGCTATTGTGCTGAAGACTTGTGCTCCAGAACTAAACACTCCTCTAACCAAGCTGTTCCAGTACAGCTACAACACTGGCATCTATCCGACAATGTGAAAAACTGCCCAGGTATGTCCTGTCCACAAAAACCCGGCCAATTACTGCCCCATCAGTCTACTCTCAAGCATCAGCAAAGTGATGGAAGGTGTCATCGACAGTGGTATCAAGCGGCACTTACTCACCAATAACTTGCTCACTGATGCCCAGTTTGGGTATCGCCAAGACCACCCGGCTCCCGACCTCATTACAGCCTTGGTCCAAACATGGACAAAGGAGCTGAATTCCAGAGGGGAGGTGAGAGTGACTGCTCTTGACATCAAGGCAGCATTTGACCGAGTGTGGCATCAAGGAGCCCTAGTAAAACTGAAGTCAATGGGAATCGGGGGGAAAATGCTCCACTGGCTGGAGTCATACCTAGCACAAAGGAAGATGGTTGTGGTGGTTGAAGGTCAATCATGACAGCCCCAGGACATCACTGCAGGAGTTCCTCAGGGCAGTGTCCTAGGCCCAACTATCTTCAGCTGCTTCATCAATAACCTGCCCTCCAACATAAGGTCAGAAATGGGGATGCTTGCTGATGACTGCACAGTGTTCAGTGCAATTCACAGCTCCTCAGATAATGAAGCAGTCCATGCCCGCATGTAACAAGACCTGGACGACGTTCAGGCTTGGGCTGATAAGTGGCAGGTAAAATTCACGCCACAGAGGTGCCAGGCAATGACTATCTCCAACAAGCAAGAGTCTAACCACCACCCCTTGACCTTCAACGGCATTACCATCACTGAATTCTCCACAATCAACATCCTGGGGGTCACCATTGACCAGAAACTTAACTGGACCAGTCATATAAATACTGTGGTAACAAGAGCAGGTCAGAGACTAGATATTCTGCAGCGAGTATCTCACCTCCTGACTCCCCAAAGCCTTTTCACCATCTACAAGGCACAAGTAAGGAGTGTGATGGGATACTCTCCACTTGCCTGGATGAGTGCAGTTCCAACAACACTCAGGAAGCTCGACACCATCCAGGACAAAGCAGCCTGCTTGATTGGCACCCAATCCACCACCTTAAACATTCACTCCCTCCACCACCAGCGTACCGTGGCTGCAGTGTGTACCATCTACAAGATGCACTGCAGCAACTCGTCAAGGCTTCTTCGGCAGCACCTCCCAAACTCGCGACCTCTTCCACCTAGAAGGGCAAGGGCAGCAGGTGCATATGAACACCACCATCTCCAAGTTACCCTGCAAGTCACACACCATCCTGACTTGGAAGTATATCACCATTCCTTTGCCGCTGGGTCAAAATCCTGGAACTCCCTCCTGAACAGCACTGTGGGAGTACGTTCACCACAGGGACTGCAGTGGTTCAAGAAGGCGGCTCACCACCACCTGCTCAAGTGCAATTAGGGATGGGCAATATATGCCAGTGACGCCCACATCCCATAAACAAATTAAAAAAGTTCTGCAGGAGCCCATGGGTACTTTGCGCAAATGGTCGTGCTCCATGTGTGAGGGAACATTAGGATATCTCTGGACGGATAAATTAAGAGGGTGTTCCTCATCCATAATTATCTTGTAAACCTATTAACTGATTCCTGCTGGAATGTGTTCCTGGAATGGAGGTGGGGGTTGGGGAGGTGGGGGATTGCGGGTGGGTGCATCATAGCTGAGCCAAATTCTGTGCTCATGCAACAGCCACATGGGATCGTATTCCAGCAGTAGTGAGTGAATATTAATTCGGAGCAGGAACCCCTTCCTAAACCAGTGATTCTGAGGCAAATTGAAAAGTTCAAAAGTCCCTGCCATTGCACTGGCTGAGATTAGCCAACCCAGCACTTCCCTGGTCACAATAGTATTTTCCACATCAGGAAGTTTACTTATCAACTGAGCCATTTAGAGAGCTGTAGAAAATTATTATTTAACACCATAGTACAAAACATATTCGTCATCATACTTTTCCTTTGCTAAGCAACAAGAATCAGCAATTTTTTTCAATCTATACTATTCACTAAAATAAGCAACTGCATTAGAAATCACAATTTAAATCCATTTTGTTCATGAAACAATAAAATGGAAAGTATGTGGAATTGAATTTGAAGTGATTGCTTTTTATTTCCGTGCCGCTCAAACTCCAGCCAATCAAACGTCATAGTATTACTCATCAGGGAATCAGCACCATTGAGATATGTTTCTTTCTGTCTAGTTTCATGTCACACATTCTAGATGCTGTTCTGTCAGAGGGAAAGTCTGAAAGGTAATGACGGAAACTTCTGTTACAAGAAAAATAAACAGCAGTGGGTAGAATTTCCGCTTTGGGCACAATTGCCAATTCCGGTGCAAATCGAGCCCAAAATTGCGCCCATTTTGAAAAGTGTTTTCTTCCCCCTCCCCAGAGTTTCCGCTGAAACTCATTTGCATATCGCCAAATGCAAAATCTGCCATGAACCAGCGTAATCGGGCAATATTTAGAAATGTAATTAAAAAAAAAAAATTTGCTTAAAAATGTTTTCCATCATATATTTAAAAGTGGTAACTTGGTGACATTTAATTAAAACAGCTGAAAATAGATTAATCAAAAAAATAAGCATTTTTAATCACAGTGTCAATCCATCACCTCTGAGTAACCCAATTTTAAATTATTGACATTCACTTTTAAAAAATATATAAAATTATTTTCAAGTTATATTGGGGTACATTAGTAAGTTAGAAATTAAAATAAAAATCACATTTGAAAGCTTTTAAAATGCATCATTTTTTGGCTTGGAATTTGCAGTGGGTAATAACAACGGGGGGAGGGGTCGCTAAAAGATCATGGGCTGGCACCAGCGTGGTGGGGGTCTGAAGTGATCGTGGGCCAGCAGCAAAATGGGGGTTGGGTCTGAAGTGATTGTGAGCCAGGAGCAACATGGGGCGGGGTCTGACGTGATCATGGGCCGGGAGCAGCACGGTGGGTAGGGGGGTCGGAAACAGCATGGGGATGGCCAGAGGAGTGGAAGAAGGGGAATTGTCAGCAAAAATCGGCGGCTGGAGGAGCGGGGGAAGGAGGGGGTGCCAAAGGAACATGGGTGGGGAGGGGGGGGGGGCGGGGGGAGAGGCCCCTTGGGGGATTGGAGACCTAGGTGGCAGGGGGGAAGCCTTGTTAGGGGGTGATCGGAAGCCTGGAAGGCGGGTCTCTGATCGCGGGGGGTGGATTAGGTAGGGATGCTGGATCTAGGAGTTAAGTGTAAAGGCACTTACCTCCTAGATCCAGCAGTCCTCGTTTTCCATTAGCTGTCAGGTTTCACGAAGCCTGCAAAACCCGACCAGCTAAAATTAAGTTCAAAATGGAGATTAAAGCAGCGGTTTCCAGCCTCATTATAATATTTAAGTAGATGAACTGCCACTTGGCATGGGGTTGGCTGCCTGCCCCCCGTTCCGTCTCCGATAAAACCGGGAGTGGGCGGGTTGGAGACGGATTCTGGTCGGGATTCAGATTTTTAATACTTTAACTTCCCACCCACCCCGAACCCACCCGTTTTTATTAAGTTAAATCTCCCCCCATTGTTTTCCCCTCTGCTTTCGTTGCTGATATTGTTCAAAAGGAGAGATCCAGGTAGCAATTTGACAGAGTAATTATATATGATAAGTAAAGTATAGCCTTTGATGATCCACTTTTAGCTACTCAGTACCCTAATGTACAAAAATAAATTTTGATTTTCCATCTAAAAGAA
This sequence comes from Somniosus microcephalus, assembly GCF_052327205.1. Lineage (NCBI taxonomy): Eukaryota > Metazoa > Chordata > Chondrichthyes > Squaliformes > Somniosidae > Somniosus > Somniosus microcephalus. The sequence goes on from NC_140993.1 coordinate 190,731,584, forward strand.
TGCTAGCAATTGAATAATAATCTTTCCCAATAGCTAGCATTGTAATGTAAATGTAATGCTGCAGAGAATTGATCAATCTCCAAGTTCCCTGTAACTCCCAGCCACAACGTGATTACAAAGATTGCTACACCAATTTGCTGCTTATACTGACAGCTTGCTTCAGCTTCAGTTTAGCACCAAGGTTTCAGTTTGGGCACTTGGTGCCAGCATTCAAGCACACATCGAGTGTCAAAGGACAATCTCTGCTCATTAGAATTATTCAGATGAAGCTCAAGGTCCAATTTCGAGGGAGCCGTGTGTAGTGTATGTAACGTTCCACCTTTAAGAGAACTATTTTAAGGGTTGCACTACTTTGTCTTGGCTACTGTATACTGTAATACCGGTGGTGACCACACCGGTATATAAATGCTGTGTAAGGATTGATTGGGCAGATTCGCCCTGACCTTCGAATAGTAAAGTCCTGTTAAAGTTACTCTTGTAGTCTGTGTATTAATTCACCATATAACCCACAGACTTTACAGTGGCGACGAATTCGATCTTACCCTGCGGCAGCGACACATCCGAAGCAGTTAACGAGCGTCGAGAGGAGGCACCCGCCCTCGTCATTCTGCTGAGAGAAGACTCGAGTCTGCAGAGCAAGGAAGAAGGAAGAATTCAGACACGAAGCCTTCCATCAGCAACAGGCAGTGATCGTCCCTTCTGCCACGGTGGTGAGTGAGCCGATCAGCCACGAGAAGCAAGTCGGCCACGTTGACTGTGAGTAGGGGGAAAATTTAAAAAAAAGAACGGAGGAAGGGCGGTGAACTCGACCATGGTCGGGGGGAAAGGAGCCGGACAGAAGTCGGGCCCAGAGGCGCTGAGACTGGGGCAGCGTGGGGCACGGAAGCCGCGGTGCAAGCGGGAACGCAGCCGGTGTGAGAGACCGGGCTACCAGCGGGAACGCAGCCGGTGTGAGAGACCGGGCTACAAGCGGGCTGGGAGACGCAACAGCGTCGTGAGACAGCTCGACCGCGACCGGTGAAAGGCCGGGCAGCTACCGAGGCCGCGAGGCGCTGCGACCGGGATCGTAAGGCGCGGGAAGAAATAAAAATAAGAAACCGCGGAGAATTCAGCCGCAGCCGGGGGAGGAAAGGACCGGACTGCGAGAGGGCTGGGAGGCGCGATTGGAAGCCGCTGAGGGAGAGACAGAGCCCGAGCGAGCGGGAGAGACAGAGCTGAGCGAGGGAGACCGAGGAGATTCAGCCAGCGGCTGGAACTGTTCGCCGTCAACGGGTTGTCCCCAGCGCCGGTTGCCCTGCCGAGAAAAGGGAACAAAGAACGCACTGAAGCCGGCGCGCAGGCTGCGAACCCCGAAAGCCAGCGGTCGTCACCCGAGGGAAAAGCTTACCCCTCCCGCCAGTAGGCGGAGAAGAAGACAGGAGCGGGAAACCGCCATTTTGAAAGTGGGCGGGGAAGAAGACAAGCGCGGGAAACCGCCATTTTTGAAAAAAAAAAGTTAAAGAAAAATTTCGTTGTTGTTTCTCAGGAAGATTGTAAAGATGCCTAAGCGTGGCAACATCAACGAATTCAATTCTGATGTGGAAGATTGGACCACATATGTAGAACGCATCGAGATATATTGTAAGGTCAATAAGATAGCAAATTATGATAAAGCTCTAACCTTACTAAACTCAATGGGTGCGAAGACATACGGGTTATTGAAGCATCTTCTATCACCAGCTAAACCGGCGGATCAGTCTTTCGCTAATATTGTTGCTGTCCTGAAGGATCATGTGAACCCCACACCGCTGATGTTAGCGGAACGAGCTAAATTTTACGGGAGAACGCAACTAAAGGAGGAAAGCAACGCGGAGTACCTGGTTGAACTGCGTAGGCTAGCAAAATACTGTCAGTTTGGGGTAAATCTGACAGAGGCACTGAGAGACAAGTTCGTGTGCGGGATGTCGAAGGAAGGAACACAAAAGCGACTGCTCGAAGAGAACGATCTTACACTTGATAAGGCTGTCCTTATTGCAGCATCGCACGAAGCCGCAGCGAGAGGCACTGCGGAAATGCAGCTGAAGACAGCGGTACTCAGTGTGGATCAAATGACTTCGGGTACAACGAAATTTACCGTTGTGGGAAGACAACACACGACCAGAACCAATGCTGGTTTAAAAACCAGGAATGTAGAAAATGTGGCAAACTTGGTCACATAGCTAAAGTATGCCGGTCAGGAAAGAAGACCAGCAACAATAAGTCACCGCAGAAGAAGTACAGAAAGGTACATAAGGTGACTGTGAAGAGTCCAGATGATCTGAATTCGGATTCAGACCCCAACAGCAAGGAACTGGGTAGTCTGAGGATTCACAATGTGAGTAAAGAAGCTGACCGACAAACTATCTGGGTCACACTGCAGATTGCAAAAGTCCAAGTGAAGATGGAAGTGGACACCGGATCGGCGTTGACGGTCATGAATAAACAAGATTACAAAAAGTTATTCAAACATATTCCCCTACGGGATACGGAGATAGTATTGCAGACATACACGGGGCATAAAGTATACCCCATCGGAAAGATAATAGTCAAGGTGAGACACAAGGGCAAAGATCACCAAGGAATGGACTTATATGTACTACCCGAGGGAGGTCCACCACTTCTGGGACGGGAGTGGATCAGGAAAATAAAGATAGACTGGCACTCACTAAACACAATGACGGTAGATTTCGGAAAGAAAGATGTCAAACCTGAACGGTTGTCCAGAATATTGGACGAGGCTAAAGAGGTATTCCAGCAGGGACTGGGAACACTGAGAGGAATTAAGGCAAAAATCAAGATTGCAGAACATGCAAGCCCAAAATTTTTCAAAGCCAGATCGGTACCTTACGCGATACGACCTGCTGTGGAGGCAGAAATGGAGGAGCTTGAACGTGCAGGGGTACTGTCGAAGGTGGACTGGAGTGAGTGGGCCACGCCCATTGTTCCCGTCATGAAGTCTTCATCAAGTAACAAGCCAGGGGGACCGGGGAAGGTCCGCATCTGCGGAGACTTCAAGATCACAGTTAATCCGGTGCTCCACACGGTACAATACCCGCTTCCGCGGATTGAGGATATCTTTGCTTCATTGTCTGGCGGGAAACACTTCACCAAGATAGACCTGGCACAAGCATATTTACAGATGGAGGTCGAGGAAGAGTCACGCCAGTATCTCACAATCAACACACACAGAGGCTTGTATCGATATAATAGACTGGTTTTTGGAGTAGCTTCGGCTCCAGCAATTTGGCAGAGGGCCATGGAGCAGGTCTTACAGGGTATTCCAAGCACGCAGTGTTACTTGGACGATATCCTGATTACGGGAGAAGACGAGGAGGAACACCTCACAAATTTGAAACTGGTGCTCACCAGGTTGAAGGAATATGGCCTTCGAGTTAATCGCCAGAAATGTGAGTTCTTCCAGAAATGGATCTCGTACTGCGGTCATGTCATTGACCAAGAGGGGCTGCACAAGTCACCTGACAAGATCGAAGCGGTCGTGAAGGCCCCCGCTCCGGAAAATGTATCACAGTTGAGGTCGTTTCTGGGGTTGATTAATTATTACCATAAGTTTCTGCCAAATCTATCCACGGTGCTGCATCCGCTGAATGCTCTGTTGCGGAAAGAAGTACCATGGAAGTGGAGCGAGGACTGTAAGAAGGCCTTTCGCAGAAGCAAGGCGTTGATTACCTCTGAGGAAGTGTTGGCTCACTTCAACCCAACGCTACCTCTTCGTCTAGCTTGTGATGCTTCCCCTTATGGTATTGGAGCTGTACTGTCACACAAGTTACCAAACGGCTCGGAAAGGCCAGTCGCATTTGCATCCCGATCATTGACCTCCGCTGAGCGAAATTATGCTCAGATAGATAGGGAGGCTCTCAGCCTTGTGTGGGGAGTAAAGAAATTCAATCATTACCTGCAGGGCAAGAAGTTTACATTGCTGACAGACCACCAGCCGTTGGTGTCCATATTCAACCCTAACAAGGCCGTTTCCACTATGACAGCACAAAGGCTACAGAGGTGGTCCGTTCTACTAGGGGCACACCAATATGACATCGAATACAAAAGGTCCAAACAGCATGGAAATGCTGATGGGTTATCGCGCCTACCGTTGCCAGTGGAAGAAGAGGCAACTACAGTGGACCCAGTGGAGATGTTCCACTCAACCATAATGGAATGTCTACCAGTATGTGTCTGAAGAATTCAGGAAGTTCTTAAAAAGCAATGGGGTTAAGCACTATACGTCCGCCCCATACCATCCCGCCACCAATGGATTAGCTGAAAGGTTTGTCCAGACCTTCAAGAAGGCCATAAAGGCCATGGGTAATGAAGACATAAATCTACAACATAAGGTAGATAACTTCTTGTTGGCGTACAGGAATGCAACACATGCGGTCACAAACCAAACTCCCGCCATGATGTTTTTCAATAGAAGAATAAGATGCCGGCTGGATTTGATTAAGCCAAACGTCAGAAGGGACGTAGAGAACCAGCAATTTCAAGGCATGAATGAAAGGCCAACTAGATCCTTTCAGATAGGTCAACAAGTTTTGGCCCGGGACTACCGTACCGAGAAATGGCAGCCTGGAACTATTGGAAAAAGGCTTGGACCGTTGATATATACCGTGGACATTGGTGAAAGCATAATAAGGCGCCATGTTGACCAGATCATAGAATCATCCACAAAGGCCCAACCTACTCCACAACTCTATACGTCTAATGTTGAAGCAGAGATACCCAGAGCATCTACCTCCGATCCGGTAATACTGGAATCCGATGAACCTGAAACGGTCCTTCAAGCCGAATCGACCTTGCCAGAAGAACCTACTACACCACCGAAAACGACTACACCACCGAGGCGTTATCCGGACAGAGTCCAGAAGCCTCCAGAGAGACTGAATCTGTGAACTGTTTCACATAAAGTTGTATATATGTTAAGATGTTATATTAATGGGAATATGTATATATTGTTAACCTAAAAAGGGAGGATTGTAGTGTATGTAACGTTCCACCTTTAAGAGAACTATTTTAAGGGTTGCACTACTTTGTCTTGGCTACTGTATACTGTAATACCGGTGGTGACCACACCGGTATATAAGTGCTGTGTAAGGATTGACTGGGCAGATTCGCCCTGACCTTCGAATAGTAAAGTCCTGTTAAAGTTACTCTTGTAGTCTGTGTATTAATTCACCATATAACCCACAGACTTTACACCGTGGGCCTCCAGCTTCTGGTGCACACTGCAAGTGCACTGATAATTTCGGGCCCAAAGACGAGGCTAAATGAATTTCTCCCCCACTCTCACATTCATCAATGGCTTATGGAGGCACATCTGTGCCCTACACTGTGCGCAGAATATAAACTAAACCTAACGAAGATGAAGTGTTTTAGCTAAGAATTGAAAATATGAAGAAACAACAGATTTTTTTTTCTTGAATAAATACAGAAAATGCTGGAAATGCTCAGCAGGTCAGGCAGCATCTGTGAGAGAGAAACAGAGTTACTGTTTCAGGTCGATGACCTTTCATCAGGTTTCTCTCTCCACAGATGCTGCCTGACCTGTTGAGTATTTCCAGCATTTTCTGTTTTTATTTCAGATATCCAGCATCCGCAGTATTTTGCTTTTGCATTTGTATTTTACTTTAATCAATTATTTTGAACTCATGAATTTAAATACACTCAGCTGTGCAGTTTTTTGTGATCTAAGTGGCTGCGGCAAGAAAACGAATGTAAATCTAGCAAATTTGTGGTTGTTATTAACTTCATTGGTGGGGAGGAGGAGGAGCACTGAGCTTGGATAATCAATTTTGCACGGTTTCAGCGAGTGTATTGGCGGAGCGGCTCAAAAGTCCCAGGAAATTATAATGCTGCATAAGCAATGATGTCATAATTTCAGGAGACTTTTGTGGTATAATACAAACCCAATGCTGTAGATGCGCTCCTAGAGTCATAGAGTCATAGAGTTTTACAGCACAGAAAGAGGCCCTTCGGCCCATCGTGTCTGCGCCGCCCATCCATCCCTGTCCAGTCTAATCCCATTTTCCAGCATTTGGTCCATAGCCTTGTATGCAATGGCATTTCAAGTGCTCATCCAAATGCTTCTTGAATGTTGTGAGGGTTCCTGCCTCTACCACCCTTTCAGGCATTGAGTTCCACATTCCAACCACCCTCTGGGTGAAAAAGTTCCTCCTCAAATCCCCTCTAAATCTCCTGCCCCTTACCCTGAATCTATGCCCCCTTGTTATTGACCCCCCCACTAAGGGGAAAAGTTCCTCTTTATCTACCCTATCTATGCCCCTCATCATTTTGTACACCTCAATCAGGTCCCCCCTCAGCCTTCTTTGCTCCAAGGAAAACAACCCCAGCCTGTCCAGCCTCTCTTCATAGCTGAGGCGCTCCATCCCAGGTAACATCCTGGTGAATCTTCTCTGCACCCTCTCCAAAGCAATCACATCCTTCCTATAGTGAGGCGACCAGAACTGCACACAGTACTCCAGCTGTGGCCTCACCAGCGTTTTGTACAGCTCCATCATAACCCCCCTGCTCTTATATTCTATGCCTCGGCTAATGAAGGCAAGTATCCCATATGCCTTTTTAACCACCTTATCTACCTGTTCCGCTGTCTTCAGGGATCTATGTACATGTACACCAAGGTCCCTCTGACCCTCTGTACTTCCTAGGGTCCTACCACTCATTGTGTATTCCCTTGCCTTATTTGTCCGTCCAAAATGCATCACCTCGCACTTTTCAGGGTTAAATTCCATTTGCCACTTTTCCGCCCATCTGACCAACCCGTTTATATCGTCCTGTAGCCTGAGGCTTTCCTCCTCACAATTTACCACCCCACCAATTTTCGTGTCATCTGCGAACTTACTGATCATACCTTTTACATTCTCATCCAAATCATTTATGTAGATCACAAACAACAAGGGACCCAGCACCGATCCCTGAGGTACCCCACTGGACACAGGCTTCCAGTCACAAAAGCAACCTTCGACCATCACCCTCTGGGAAATTTTGGCCCAATATCAAAATGTTCCTCTTTCTCAACTTGTATTCATTGCAATATACTCAGATTATGTACAGCTCACTACATCCATATAGGATACACAATGCAATGAAATATGATTTTAATTTCTGTGAGTGAAAGAGATGTGGTGCCTCTCATGAGTAGAAATAAAATTCTTATTTCTCTGCCTTCTACAGTGTATTCACTTTAGAACACTTCTGTGGGTATTATAATTAGGTGCTTTTAGAATTAATTCTTTCTTTTCAAATTTCATTTAACAAGGAACTTGGGCTCAGCCCACAAGTAATTCTTCAAGTTATGGAAGCTGTCAGTCCACCTTCAAAAACCCTTTCTGGTTTATTACCCAGGCTCTGGACATGAAAATAATCTCAAAATAATATTTTAGTTGTTGTTGATTTTCTCCATAAATCACCAAAACATTTGCACTTTGTTAAATATCATACTAAATTGCATAATTTCAAAGGTATTTTTAAGCAAGGACAGATGAGGTAGAATGACAATGTTTGAAATTTATGATCCACTCACATGGTTCTGGAGGTAATCAGGACGCTAGTCTTTGTGGGATTCCATGATGTTAACCTAATTAATATGTAAAGTGAGCTCTTGGCCCAGATTGGGCTACCAGTGAAAGCTCACTGTCAGCAGAGGGTGGAAAATTTTATGTTGCTGCTGTTTAAAAGTGCTCCTTAATTCTAGTTGAGTGTGGATACAAAGCATCTTCATTTTCTGATACTGCTTTGGAAGTGTTTGTCCAAAAGTGCAACAAAAGAACTCTTTGGGATCCCGGGCCATCTTCCCTACAGGCGCTCCATCTACCCTGCTTGGCAATGAGACGTTGCATATAATCAATGCTGCCAAAGGACATGGGCACAAATTAGGAAAATATGACAGCCTGAGGAACTTTGCCAATTTAAGACTAGTCAGTATTCTAGTATGACACACAGATGGGCAAATTATGCCTGCTGCAATGCATTTCCTCTCATTCTGTTAAATCATGACTGAGGCTGCACCTTAAATTCTCAAAACAGCTATTTTCAACCTTCACATACATATCCATATTGCAGCGACTTCATCACTATCACTGGAACTGTTGTCAAATTAGCATTTAAATAGGTAAGCTCACAAATTAACTTTACAACAACCTACATATATCATGCGTGTTATTTTGCTCACACCAAACCTAGGATGTAGGGTGGACACTTGAGCATCACTCTTCAAACTTCCATTATTTCAGCACTACTTCTCCACTATGTCCAGAGAGACTTCTTTTTAAGGTATAGAATAGGGTACAGTATTAGCAAATTATAGAACTGGCATGCACTTGGCAATTGATGTAGCACAGAGACCAAAGTTGCTGAAGCTGATTTGGGCTACTGCATTGTGCGTATGCATGGAGCAGACTATTTGTGCAGTATTGCCTTGCTTTATCAATGCCTTGGTGAATGAGGAGAGGAATGTAATCTTCCTGCATCCGCTCTATTAGTAGGCTTCTCTGAAAATAAATGTTGTGGAGCATGCAACACACGACGATATTTTTGGGAGACTATAAGTAGGCCTTGTAGTATGTTAGATAATGCTCTTGTAAAACGTTCAGATGTTCTTTGACATGATGGGCACTATAAATGCAACATGTTGTAAGTAAGGAGATAAAAACATAAAAAGTTTAAATTTGCATCCTTATGTTCAAATCCCTCCATGGCCCTGCCAGCAACCTCCCTATCTTTGTAACCTCCTCCAGCCCTACAACCCTCCTAGAACTCTGCATTCCTTCAATTCTGGCCTCGTGCATCCTCAATTTCCTTTGCCGCTCCATTGGCAGCCATGTGTTCAGCTGTCTCGGCCCTAAACTCTGGAATTCCCTCCCTAAACCTCTGCACCTTTCTCTCCTTAAAACCTACCTCTTTGACTAAGCTTTTGCTCACCTGTCCTACTGTAATATCTCCTTATGTGGCTCGTGTCAAAATGTGTCTGATAAAATTCCTGTGCCTTGGGATGCTTTACCATATTAAAGGCGCTATATAAATGCAAATTGTTGTTGTTGTTGAATGTAAGGAATGAGAAAAGGCCAGTTGCTCCCTGAAAGCTCATCCCTCATCATGTTAACTCTTCCATTATAGCATGTAATTGTACCTCGAGTAACTCCAATACTTTTGCTTCTATTTCTTTGTTTGGTAGATTATTGCAAATATTTATCACTCTTCCAGTTAAAGAATTTCTTTATAATATCTGTTCTAAATTTACTTTTAAATATTTCCATTTATATGCTTTGGTCCTATTTTCTTGGTGTGCATTGAAGCAATAATATTTTATCAGTTAATACTTTATTTACCTCAATAAACCCTCCGCAATCAAGGATCAGGCAAGATGGCTGGAATTTTACCGGCGCTCAGAGTGCGGGTTTGGATGCGGGCCTGCTGTCAAAATCACAAAGATTGACAGCGGGTCAGTATCCCGCTGTAAACCCGCCTCCTTGTCAGTTTCCCAAGTGCCAGGTCTATCGTCCCTGAACAGACCCGGCACCAAGCGAAGGGGTCAGCCAGTTTAGATACTTAAAATCTAGTTAAAAGATAGTTAAGAACCATTTTCCCATGTACTTACCATTTTTCCAGGTTTTTAATGAGGTTCCTGGAGAGCGGGTATCACGTCAGTTAAGTAGATCGGGTATTGTGTCAGCATTGAATGATTTACTAACCTGACAGCTTGAAATGTTCTATGAAAGCTTCCATTACACAGGTCTTCACTTTCCAAGGTTAGAAGCTGTTGCTTATTGCATTTGGAAGACAGATTGAGCTTTATGCAGTGTCACCTCATTGGAACAACCTCTTGCACCATCAACAGATCGCTTCTGTCATCTTAACCTCAACTGCCATCTATTCCATCAGCATCGGTGCCCTTGAAAAAATCTCACCTTGGTCCTCAGAATCCCAACACCAGCATCACCAACATCCACACCAAACTTCTCCACAATCAACTAATGCTGCACAGGACACAGGGCATCAGCACCCGACCAGATTGCTGCCCGGGACGCCAGGGATGGCCTCACCTGTTAAGTATGTGTATTGTATTGAACAATTAACACAAAGACTTAAACGTATAACTCAAACAGGTCTTTACTGGTTGGAGGTAGGGACTGCACGTAGGTCTTTACTTCATGCCCACAGGCGGGAACTGAGGAGAGTACCCACAGTACTATTTATACCCCTATGGCCAGGAGTGGTACTGCGTATCACTACGCCCTACAAGTAGTGCAGTCCTGTCCATAGGTTCAAAGTAGCACACATATTACATACACAACATCATCATGTCCAGATTTACTTCACTTAACAATGTACACCCTGGCTGTCACATGATGCACCAGGTTGGCACCACCACCAGCACCATTAAGCATCCCTACAATGCCCAAGCCATACCTTTCACATTCATCACCATTGGGGGGGGGGGGGGGGGAGCGTTATGTCTCACCATTCACTGCAACTCACTAAGACACATCCAAAGGTGCACACAAATCTGTCCAAGAAGGCAAAGTGTTGAAAATAAAAGATTTCAATGCTTGACAACACATTATCAGAAACTTTACATGAACATTGGAGTGGGCCTTTGGTGTAGCGGTAGCATCCCCGCCGCTGGGCCAGAAGGCGTAGGGTTTCGAACCCCGCTCCAGACAGTCCCAGCAAGTGGAGTCGGAGCTCCGGCTCTAAATTCTGGGTTGACATCCAGCGGGATACTTGCGTCCGTGGGTGTGGATGGGCCCCCCCCCCTCGTATGGGTTGTGGGAGCCCGTAAAACCCTCCCGCCATAGGACTAACCACCCTAATGGCTGGTACAAAGATGGTTACGGTCACGGAAGGAGCGTTAATCGCGGCCAGAAATCCTTCCACCACTTCATACAGTTCCCCAAAGGGGACAGTGTGAAGACACGTACGACGACGACATGAACATTGGCTAAAGCACACAAGTGCCTACCCTTGTGTGTTGTTAGTTGGTATGATTGGACAAGGTTGAGGGTGTGTGTGAGGGGTGGCTAGTGAGATGGGGAAGTGATAACATAGATAGAGAGGGATGGGTGGAGGTGTAAGGTAAGCTGGTGTGAGTAAGGATGTGCAGGATTAGGATAGGGAAGGCAGAGTGATGGGGATGTGATGAATGGCACAGGAGGATGAGGTTGAGTGTGGCTTTGCAGTAACATTTCGTGATCTACTTTGATGGTCCTTTTAAGGAAACCTGCGTCATCAAATGACATCACCAGACCCGCTTCCTATTAATTGGCCGGGAACCTCGCAGGGCGGGCTTAACAAGCCCCATCAATGGACAATCTTGTTCGAGGCCGGGGTTGAGACAGATGCCACGGATGTCGCCTGCCACGGACCCGTCAAGGTTGGAAAAATCCAGCCCAATGTGCGTGTTTATAGATATCAGGGGATCAGCCTACTTGTCAGTACTTGTTGGCTTGAGGACATCAGTCAGGATTGCAGGTCTCAGGAAGTTGGCAAGTATGAAAAAATCAGTTTGGATGTCAGCTGGATGAGATCAGCCAGGATGGCAGTAACCTTAAGTATCAAGACATGGGATAACACAGAGATAGAAAACCTGCATTCTTCCCATGTCTGCTTGTGATTTGGCACTGCTGGAGAATAGGGATTTCCCTGTGGGGCTGAAACCATTGCACAGCATTTCATCATTTGTCCCCATTTACTTCTGTGTAGCATTCCCCAAGTAGAGAAAGTGTGCAAGTAATCTACTCAAACTCTCTGCTAGTTCTGCTCAATAATCAGCCACTAAAAGAGGGTAGAAGCAGACAGCAGCTCAGAACATTTTTTCTCCCTTCCAATAGCACAATGCTTTACCTTGACTTGGTGCTTTCTCCCGACAGCTCAGCCAAAATCTAGATCCTGCCAAGCAGGGACCTGTAGCAGAAAACCCCAAGTCAACCACATCATGGCTGTAGTACATTGGTAGATTATTTCTTTGCTCAATAGCTGCATTTATCATACATGTTTTCTTTGTGCTTTGTGTTGAACAAAAGCTGATGCGAATATATTTTGCATATATTAGTACTTCCCATTGCTACTAAGTTTGGATAATATTAAGCCTGAAGCTAGCTCTTGCAGTTTCCAGCACATTAGCAGTGTCATTGCATTGCAAATCATTCGCTGACTGACAGTAAAATGTTTCTTACTAACCAAGTCTTGGCAGATATATTTTTGGCCTTTGTTCAACTCTAGTGCTGTAAAGTTTCTTCTCGGTGGGATGAAAGTGAACTCAGCCGCTGTCCTTACTCACCTCAGACAATCTCATTTCAACGAGAAACTGCAACAGTGTTAGAATAATAGGACCTTAATTTAATACAACTGTCCCGGAAATTTGTATTGTAAAATGTGATCTGTGAAAAAAGGTGGGATCTGAGTACTTAAATCTACCGAATGCCCAATAATGTTAATAAGTGGAGCATTACTGTGATAGGTAGCAAAGTTCATGCACAAATTATAAAGAACAAGTTTAGTAACTAGTGAGCTCTCATTCTCATTATTAGTCCGCCACTATCTTTTATGTTATGTTCATCAAGTTGACAATGTATAATTAGAAGATGTGTAGTTAGGGTCAACAGTCATGAGATATCAGTGTTATAGATCTTTCTTGAAATGCATCTTGGGAGAGATTAGCAGCGCTGTCTAAAAAGACAAGAATTGGTATAGTCATGAAAATCTTACAAGTTCCATATATTTGGCCAATACAATACATGTTGGTCTGACTACTGGCTGTGCTTTGTTCAAGCTGCACTGCACCACATCAAGTACAGCAGTACCAAGATCAAATGAGGTTGAAATTAAAAAGAACAGTACAGTTTGCAGAAGACTGTTGCTTTGAGGCAGTAATCGACTTAATAGTCGAAATATTGCAGCAAGGATCTCTTTAGTGACATGGTATGTTGGAATTTTCTTAATGGTAGCTGTAGATAAGCAAAGGGATTTGGGTGTACAGTGCAGATTAACTAGAATTATACCAGGGCTTAAAGAGTTAAATTCTGGAAAGGTTGCATAAATTTGATTTGTATTCCCTTGAGTTTAGAAGGTTGAGGGGTGATCTAATCAAGGTATTTAAAATAATTAAGGTGTTCAATAGGGTAGATGCAGAGGAACTACTTCCTTTGGTGGGGGAATCCAGAACAAAGTGGCATAAACTTAAAATTAGAGCTAGGCCATTTAGGAGTGAAATCAGGAAGCACTTTTTCCACATAAAAAATAGTGGAAATCTGGAACTCTCTCCCAAAAGGCAGTGCGGATGCTGGGTAAATTGAAATTTGCAAGACTTAAACTGATATTTTTTTGTTTGGCATAGAGCAAAGGCAGGTAGATGGAGTTAAGGTATAGATCAGCCATGGCTTAATTAAATGGCGGACAGGTTAAAGGGGCTGAATGGCTTACTTCTGTTCCTATATTCCAATGTTCCTATGGTAACATAGACTGCTAGATACATGTCAGTACTCATGGTTCCTGAGATGATTTCAGTCATGTAAAAAGGAGATGTTTAGCTAAAAGATCAGACATTGCGGGAACGGTACCACAGTGGTAATGTCACTGGGCTTGTAATCAAAAGGCCTGGACTAATGATCCAGAGACATGAGTTCAAATCCCACCATGACATCTGGGGAATTTAAATTCAGTTAATTAAATAAATCTGGAATAAAAAGCTAGTATCAGTAATGGTAACCATGAAACTATCGGATTGTCGTAAAAACCCATCTGGTTCACTAATGTCCTTTAGGGAAGGAAATCTGCCGTCCTTACCTGGTCTGGCCTATATGTGACTCATAACTGCCCTCTGAAATGGCCTAGCAAGCCAATCAGTTGTAACAAACCGTTACGAAACACAATAAGAATCAGACCGGACGGACCACCCGGCATGGACCTCAGCACCGACTACGGACATGGCAATGGTACACCCAGCCCAGTCGACCCTGCAAAGTCCTCCTCACCAACATCTGGGGACTTGTGCCAAAATTGGGGGAGCTGTCCCACAGACTAGTCAAGCAACAGCCTGACATAGTCATACTCACAGAATCATACCTTTCAGCCAATGTCCCAAACTCCTCCATCACCATCCCTGGGTCTGTCCTGTCCCACCGACAGGAGAGACCCACCAGGGGTGGTGGTACAGTGGTATACAGTCGGGAAGGAGTGGCCCTGGGAGTCCTCAACATTGATTCCGGACCCCATGAAATCTCATGTCTTCAGGGCAAGTATGGGCAAGGAAACCTTCTGCCGATTACCACCTACCACCCTCCCTCAGCTGATGAATCAGTACTCCTCCATTTTGAACACCACTTGGAAGAAGCACTGAGAGTAGCAAGAGCTCAGAATGTACTCTGGGTGGGGGACTTCAATGTCTATCACCAAGAGTTGCTCGGTAGCACCACTACTGACCGAGCTGGCTGAGTCCTGAAGGACACAGCTGCCAGTCTGGGCCTGTGACAGGTGGTGTAAGAAACAACACGAGGGAAAAACCTACTTGACCTCATCCTCACCAATCTACCTGTCGCACATGCATCTGTCATGACAGTATTGGTAGCAGTGACCACCGCACAGCAAAGGCTATGGGCCCTGACAACATCCCGGCTATCATGCTGAAAACTTGTGCTCCAGAACTAGCCGCGCCTTTAGCCAAGCTTTTCCAGTGCAGCAACAACACTGGCATCTATCCAACAATGTGGAAAACTGCCCAGGTATGTACTGTCCACAAAAAGCAGGACAAATCCAATCCAGCCAATTACCGCCCCATCAGTCTACTCTCAATCATCAAAGTGATGGAAGGTGTCGTTGACAGTGGTATCAAGCGGCACCAACGCACCAATAACCTGCTCACTGATTCCCAGTTTGGGTTCCGCCAAGACCATTCGGCTCCCGACCTCATTACAGCCTTGGACCAAACATGGACAAAGGAGCTAAATTCCAGAGGTGAGGTGAGAGTGACTGCCCTTGACATCAAGGCAGCATTTGACCGAGTGTGGCATCAAGGAGCCCTCGTAAAATTAAAGTTAATGGGAATCAGGGGGAAAACGCTCCATTGGCTGGCATTATGCCTAGCACAAAGGAAGATAGTTGCGGTGGTTGAAGGTCAATCATGACAACCCCAGGACAGTGCTGTAGGAGTTGCTCAGAGCAGTGTCCTAGGCCCAACCATATTCAGCTGCTTCACCAATGACCTTCCCTCCACCATAAGGTCAGAAATGGGGATGTTCGCTGATCACTACACAGTATCCAGTACTATTCACAACTCCTCAGATAGTGAAGCAGTCCATTCCCGCATGCCAAAAGACCTGGACGATGTTCAGGCTTGGGCTGATAACTGGCAGGTAACATTCGCACCACAGAAGTGCCAGGCAATGTCTATCTCCAACAAGCGAGAGTCTAACCACCACCCCTTGAGATTCAAAGGCATTAGCATCGCTGAATCCCCCACCATCAACATCCTGGGGGTCACAATTGACCAGAAACTTAACTGGACCAGCCAGATAAATACTGTGGCAACAAGAGCAGGTCAGAGGCTAGGTATTCTGCAGCGAGCGTCTCACCTCCCGACTCCAAAGCCTTTCCACCATCTACAAGGCACAAGTAAGGAGTATGATGGAATACTCTCCACTTGCCTGGATGAGTGCAGCTCCAACAACACTCGTGAAGCTCGACACCATCCAGGACAAAGCAGCCCGCTTGATTGGCACCCCATCCACCACCTTAAACATTCACTCCCTCCACCACTGGTGCACTGTGGCTGCAGTGTGTACCATCTACAAGATGCACTGCAGTAACTCTCCAAGGCTTCTTCAGCAGCACCTCCCAAACCCGCGGCCTCTACCACCTAGAAAGACAAGGGCTGCAGGCTTATGGGAACACCACCAACTTACACACCATCCTAACTTGGAAATATATCGCTGAACTTTCATCGTCGCTGGGTCAAAATCCTGGAACTCCCTACCTAACAGCACTGTGGGAGTACCTTCACCACATGGACTGCAGCGGTTCAAGAATGTGGCTCACCACCACCTTCTTAAGGGCAATTAGGGATGGGCAATAAATGCTGGACTTGCCAGCGATGTCCACGTCCAGGATACAATTTTTTTTTAAATTACCGTGATAGATATTAATTCATGTCTATTTGCAACTCCAGATTTCAGATAGGTCCCCTTGGAGGACAAGACCAAATTTCTGATTGGTCCACTTGGAGACACATCCAACAGGTTGTCTGGAATGTGTAATTTGATCTTGCCTGCTGTAGACAACCCTGCAATGTGTAATTTGATGCAGTCTTGCCAGACTACAGAATGTGGAAGTCTAGTTAGCTTTGAGAAGATCCTCTGTTAATAGTGTTCTGCAATTGTAATTCTAGTTGTTCTTTGCTGGTAAAACTTTATACTCTAATTAATGGGTAGTTAATTCTTTGGAATTTCATGGGTTTTTTTCCTTTTGGAAGTGATAAAAATTCTTAATTCTGAATGAAGGGGCCATGTGTAGGTGTGCGGTGTTTTGCTCATAAAAGTGCAGTTCCTAAGGTTTCCCAGAAGGATGCAGAACACTGTGCAAATAACCACAGTGTAGATAGTACAAAGGCATTTGAGCACAGAAAAGAAGGATGAGACGGACAGAGAATCATCCTGGGACATTCTCCTTTCATACTTGTGGCTAGATGACTATAGATTGACAGACACTTAGGAATAGGTTGCATGCCTTGCCTTTTAAAGGGGGAATGACGTATGTTGTGGGCACACCTAAAATTGAAAGGAGGAAATAATGGCCCAAAATTTACGGTCCAAGGCTTCCAGTGGGCGGATGCCTCCGACCTGTAAAAAATCTACGAATTTACCTGGTGGTACGGAGACTTGCGCATCTGGGCCTCTCCGGGTACTCGTGGGCAGAGGCCCACGTATCCCAGGGGCACATGTGTTTCTCAAATACCGGCCCAACCAATAAAAGAAGGGAATCCCCATTCAGACTTATGGGAGTTCCCTAAGTATGAATGGGAATCGTTTAAAAAATACACGAATGCATAAAATACATTTTTAAAAAACTAATTAAATATTTTAAACAAAATTTTAATTTTTTTGAAAAAAAATCGATGTTTTAACAGGGTAAGAATAAACTTACCTTATTGGACAGGGTTTTTCATGTATAAATGAGTGATAAAATTTTATTTTTCTATTTTTTTTAAACTCTTATGCTGGTAAAAGCAGAACTTCATGGGCATTCAGCGGGCAGAAGTTGGGCAAATAGCGCAACTCTCCACCTGTGGAGGCCCTTTTCCCTGAGATGCAGATGATCTTAATTCTTGACAGATCGCAAGTTCCAGGTTTTAGCGCATGCCTAAACCCAGAACTTGCCCGGCTCCTACGAGCGCGTACACACCTCGTACGTACCCGTAGGGGTCGCAAATACGGCCCACTGAGATTCTAAGGAATTAATTTATTGTGTATGATTTTCAATATCAATATGTGCAAAAAAAATCTGCATAAAAAGAATAGTGACTGTACACTGCATTGCCTTTCAGAAGCAATCATCCCAGAAAAACCATAGACCAAAAATAATCTGGGGCCTGTGAGTAACTGTTAGATCTCCCTGTAGATTACTGTACATGTTTTTTCTTTTCTTATTAATGGATTGAAATTAGCTCTGTTACATTAATGCATTTTGTATGATATTCCGCTTTCTGTTATTTGATTAAGGAGTTAATATATTTACAATAAAAGGCTAACATCTTTGTTAAAATAATGAACTAAGGAATATAATATGAACATGTTCATGACTAATATCATAATTTCAACACATATTTTTCCCAAATATGCCACAGTTTTGTTGCCAGGAGATTTTGTGGTTAAGGACTGGACATATGGTGTGCCTGGTTGCCCCTTATCCAGATGAGGTGAGATTCATGTTTTTCCCCATCCTTTTCACATGTATTTTAACCACTTGAGTACTGACAAATTAATTTTATTCTTCATTTTCTTTTAAAGTTCTACATACATGACATCTGTTATTTATATGCAATTTCACTGGCACCAAGCCAGTGCTGAATTCTCTACACACTGTGTCACAATGTAAGCATTTATGGTTGGGCTGTTCTCAAATGATAAGTTTTGGATTGAAATTAACTGAAACCCTGGATAGCTTTGATCTGCAAAGCTCAAGTGTCCCAAACCTGCTGTCACTTCTGTAAAATCAGCTGGAGTCTGCCACACTGGAACAAGCAGAAACATAGCACTGACAGTGAAAAACAACACATGTTCTGGAGTATGCTGTGCTTATTGGTGGCACCATCTGTCCACTTCTCTCATGTACAGCTCTCAATGTGCCTGGTGTTTTGGAGGGTGGGGTTGAATTAAGCAATACAAATGTTGGTACACTATTTATAAGAGGGGAATAACCATGTTTTGCATGGAAGGGCATAACATTGTTCATTTCAAAGTTCCTTTTCTTCAACATGAAGTGTTCATGTGTTGGAATAAAACTTTCAATCATCTTTCAGCACAATGTTAAGTTCATTTTGATTTTGCTTAATTAAGTCATAATCAATTGATTCACAATGATGCTTTCTTATTTTAAAGTCCTGTATTAAATTAATTGTTCCCTTTATTTCTGTGGGAAGATGGAAATTTAATATGTGAAGGAGAGCTCCTGAAGTCTAAAAATAATGGAAGGGTACAACTTTTAATGCATATTTGTCACGAAACTATAATGAATTTACTTCATTTTTAAATCAAACTAACAAACGCAAACTACTTAAGTAATCAGGAGACTAACAGAGTCAGTAAGAGCATCAACTGAAACTGACCAAAAGGAAACACTTCCACAGTATCAGAGACTTCTCTAGATTTGAATACATTCAATAGATTCCTTCAGCCAGAGGCCAAAATAATTCTAAATGTACTTTTCTAAACTTGCCAAATTGAATATACAAATGTTAAGAAACAAAATCAGAAAGAAAGCAAATATTGTGACGTTGATGAATTTTTATTTGTCAAGATGAGGGATGTCAGCATTGGGGAATAGAACACCTTCCCATTTCAGACATCTCAGCCGCGATTTTGCCGACGCTCAGAGTGCGGGTTGGAGGCGGATCCGCTGCCAAAATCAAAATGATTGTCAGCGGGTTGGGATCCCGCTCCGAACCCGCCTCCATGTAAGTTTCTAAAGTGTCGGGTCTGCGATTTCAGAACAGGCCCGACACCAAGCGGCGGGGGGAGGCATTTAAGATAGTTAAATGCTTGTTAAATACTTGTTAACTACTATTTTGTCAGCCTATTTTAATTTTCCCACTTTTTTAACGGGGTTCACGTCGGTTGGAGAGTATGTAGGTCAGGTTCTCTGTGTCTCCCCATTGCAGTGAATAAGTGGCAGCTGCAAAAGTGGTATGAAAGCTACTATTTCACAGCTGGTCACTTTCCAATGTCAGAAGCTTGAGCCTTCAGGACTTGGAAGACACTTTGAGCTGTTTGCAGTTTGGAAATGTTTGGAGTAAACTCTCTATCCAATGTCACCTCCTTGGAGCAAGCTCTCTTACCATCGACAGATCGCTTCTGTCATCTCAACTTCAGCTGCCATCTATTCCAGCCCTTGAAAAAATCTCACCTTGGTCATCTGAATCCCTCCACGATCAGCCCCAACACCAACATCGATACGATAGCAAAATACTGCGGATGCTGGAAATCCGAAATAACAACAGAAAACGCTGGAAAAGCTTAGCAGGCCAGGCAACATCCGTGGAGAGAGAAATAGAGTTAAATCACTAGGCACACCAACATCACCAGGCACACCAGCAGCACCAACAACAATACCAACCTTCTCCGCAATCACCTGCTGCTGCACAGGACATCAGCACCTGACAACATTGCTGCCTGGGAGGTCAACGATGACATCACCATGACCAGATTTACTTCACTTGACGCTGTACACTCTGGCGCCAGGTTGACACGACCCCACACCAGCACCATAAAGCATCCCTACGATGTCCAAGCCATTCCTTACACACTCATCACAATTGGGGGGAGGGAAGTTATGTCTCAACATTCACTGAAACTCACTAAGACACTTCCAAAGGTGAGCACAGATCTGTCCAATAAGGTAAAGTGTTTAAAATATAGATTTCAATGTTTGACAACACATTAACAGAAAGTTCACATGAATATTGGCTAAACCATCCAGGTGCCTACCCTTGTGTGTTGTTAGTTCGAATGCTTGCAGTAGGTTGGGGTGAATGTGAGGGGTGGCTAGTGAGATAGGGAAGTGATAATGTAGATAGAGAGGGATGGGTGGAGGTGCAATGTAAGTTGGTGTGAGTAAGGATGTGCAGGATTAAGGTAGGGAAAGGAGAGTGATGTGCATGTGATGAGTGGCACAGCAAGATGAGGTTGAGTGTGGTTTGGCAGTAACATTTCGTGATCTGCTCAGATCATTGAAAGGTTTGTGCCACTGCAGCTTGGCCTGCCTGACGATATCCCTGCTTGTGCCCTCCTGTGCTATGTGCAATCAGGCTGTGTTGGTCCCCTGGGGAGGTCTCTTCTGCCCATTGGAAGGGAAGAGAACCTCCCTGCATACTGTGATTCCCTCCATAAGCATATTGTAGGGGTTCGCAAAATCCCCTCAGCCCCCGAAGATCGGGAAATATTAATCCACATCGTGGACGAAGACTTTGTGTGATTTTAAATTGTCTCTGGGTTGGACAATGTTTTAAAACATACCCAGAACCGCAAAAGGGCTGCGTTAAAAAGCTCTTAGGCTAGGCAGCACTTGGACACTGGAATCAAAGAACTTTGTGAAAATCGCACACTTTAAGATTTCTGAGAACAGCATCTTTACAAGATAATTGAATGGGGCAGTGAAGTAATGTTACCATGTGCTGAATTCTGAGTAATGTTGAGTTAAGCGGAAATAGTTTCACTCAGAACCCTAACAGCCACCAATGTAGTCTTTCCTACTATCTGTCTGGCCTCAATTTCAACCCTAAACCTTAGTTGGGACAATGGCAGATAACTCATCTACTGTAAAAGTAAAAGAACTTGCATTTATATCATGCCTTTCACAACCTCAGGACATGACAAAGCGCTTTACAGCCAATTAAGTACTTTTGAAGTGTAGTCACTGTTGTAATGTAGGAAATGTGGCAGTCAGTTTGCGCACAGCAAGGTCCCACAAACAACAATGTGATAATGAACAGATAGTGGGCTAAATTCGGTTGATTTGCGCCTCCTAAGAGGGCGCTAATGGGGCACAAATCAACTAGTGCCTGGGCGTGGTGCTGCTAATGCCTCCTGTGAAATTCAGTGGGAGGTTAGCGGCGGCGCTAATCATTAGCGACGCTGCACCGCCGGTGATGACGTCATCGCCGTGCGCAGTGCTCCGGCTGTAATATTGGGTGGCGCCCCCTCAACTTACCGATGGACGCTATGTCTGCCGGGGTCATGGGGGCCTAACTGCAGCCGGGGCGGCGCTAGTTAAAGGGGAGGTGGCGGGTGGCCATTTTTGTTGCTGGCTGCCTGCCAACCGTTGCTGTCCCCGGCCCCCGTGAAGCCCCCCTCCCCGCAGTGTGCCGGCTGCTCTCCGTGAGCCCGGCACTCCTCAGTGCCCATCCTCCCTCTCGCGGCGCTACCTGGGAAAATCAGCCGCAGTGGCGCTAACTTTTTCGGGGCCAGAGGGGGCGCTACCCAATTTTTACCCCATAATCTTTTTTTTAGTGATGATGGTTGAAAATAAAGATTGGCCAGGATTTCAAGGAGGAATACCCTGCTCTTTGAAAAGTACCATGGGATCTTTTACATCCACCTGAGAGGGCAGATGGGGCCTCTGTTTAACGTCTCATCTGAAAGACGGCACCTCCGACAGTGCAGCACTCCCTCAGTAATGCACTGGAATGTCAGCCTAGATTAGGTGCTCAAGTCTCTGGAGTAGGACTTGAACCTACAACCTTCTAACTCAGAGGTGAGAGTGCTACCGCTGAGCCTCGGCTGACTGTACTACTAAGCTTACACTAAACTCCGCAGAAGAATATAATAAAAAAGAAACCACTGCTTCTGATTTGGGCCCATTTAATTAAAATAAGGTTTAAGGAGAAAAATACTACTTGACAACCTGATGGAAAGCTGGAGGTGAAAAATGCAAGAAGAACAATGAGGTGACCATTTGGCCAATATTAGTGCTCATGGTTCCCCATCACTTCATCTAATTACTGTATCTTAAATGAAACAACACAGAAGATCATGCCAGATGTTGATCACCATTTGCATGAGCAAATTCTTCCTAACATCAGTCCTAAATTATTCTTTCATCAGTTTTAAGCTATTGCTCTTTGTTCTGCTGCCTTGACTTAACTTGCAGTAATACTCAGGAATTACCTTGGGTTTTAAATATTCATTAACAAATTAAGTACAGTCTTTAAACAAGCTGACATACATATTTAGATGTTCAAGCTTGCTTGCTACAATACCTGCTGTCAGTTTTGGTAAAAGTAGCTGCAATTTGCCTATTTTGGAAAGAAGGGACTATGGTGTGGAAAGGGAAAGCAACCAGAGCTGCTGTGTGTCATTTCACATCAGGTGAAGGTGACACAATGACATTTACTCACAATGTTTTCCGACTTAAATCACAACATCATATTACTTGTTTACAAAAATGGTTAAAAAAAAACTTGTCTTACTTTTCATGCAATGACCAATGTTAATATGCTTCTAGATCCAGGAATCTACATAGCCATATCAAATGTTTGAGAGTATCAGTTACAATTCAGTGTCAAAAGTATATGTAAATAAAAGGGAAAGGCGATCATTTCATGCTTTTTTTCTGATCCACAGCAGCTTCCAATCTGCAAACATTTCCCACCAGACAGCAATTAAACTCTGATTGACATCTCATGCTGCGTTTAATTACATCAATGATGCATTCTATCCTTAAAGGACCAGGCCTACTTAAATATAACTCTACTGTAATAGCAATATACTGGGGGCTATTTTTGACCCATTTTTGGGCAGGAATGGGTGGTAGCAGAATAAAAATCACGGGGCTAAACTTACCGCCCTGTTGCTACTCCTGATCCACCCATCAGAAATTTCCATTGAACCCTAATGCAATTACAGGTATCAATGGTGCAGAGCTTATACCATGCACCCTCTGCCTATTACTACTCGGCGTTGATCGATCTAACCAGCGGTCCTTAAAGGTACCACTGCAGGCCACTCCAAACTGACATAAGGTTCTGTTTGTTTCTTTATAATGCTCCTGCTGGCCACACAAAAATCTTCTGGCCCACTAATGGTCCATCCATGTTATTTCCTGTGATTTCCTTCTTCTCTGAACATTGAATATCCAGCTTGGCTCTGAAGTGGAGCAGCAGAATTTCCCCTCACCTTCTGACTGGCAAGCTGGCTGTCAGTGCTGGTTTAGTGTTCATGGCTCGCCACCATTACGCAGATAACGTCCCACCATCAAAATGGCTCATGTCTCTCATGAGGATAGCAGGTGGGTGGTGCAACTGCACCACATGCCTAATGTCCACTCAAGGTGAAAATCAGTCCCATTGGGCAGGATTTTAACATGAAGGTGGGTAGGGGGGCAGGTGGGCTGGATTGCGTTCGGGAAACACGGGAGAACAGGTTTCCCTCAGGCCCTGCCGAATATAATGGCAGCCTTGATTAACATTTTGTTCTGTTTCCCGCCCGCAGCCAGCCAGAATGAGAGGCTGGCTGGCTGCCGGGCGGGTAGGCCTGCGACACCTGGCCACAAATGGAGAGCAGAGCGGAGGGAGGAATCGGAGGCTGGATGGGAGGGAGGGTCGGGGACTGGGGAGCGGAGGTGGTCAGAAGGCCGGAAATCGGGGGATGGGGGGAGGGCAGTGGAAGGCTGGGATCTGAGGGGTTTGGAAGGCCTGGGTTGGAGGGGGTCGAAGATCAGAGGATCGGAAATCAGAAAGTCGGAGGGGGGGGGGGGGCGGGGACGTCAGGGGCCAGTGATCTGAGGCCAGGGTCAGAGTCCGGGGGCCAAGGATTGGCAGCCGGGGGCCAGGTTGGAAGGTCAGAGGGGGGTTCTAGGGCCGGACCCAGCAGGTTAGTGGAAAGGGACTTATCTCCTGGATCTACCAGTCCTCACCTCCCTTTAGCTGGCAGGTTCCCGAAGGCCCAGGAAACCCGGTCACCCAGAGTTAAATTTAAAATGGTGTTTCCAAATGAGGCACACAACCTCATTATAATATTCATTGTGCCAACCTGCCTCCTGGGAATAGGCTGGCCGCCCGCCTCCGTTGAAACCGGAAGTGGGCAAGTTGGGGTCGGGATTCAGATTTTTAACACTTTAACTTCCCACCAAACCCAAACCCATCCGTTTGTTGGGGTTAAAATTCCCCCATCGTGTGTAGCCCGCTATAATGCTTTTGACATTATACAAAAGTATATGACTTACTTACCATAATATGGAAGATTGCTAGTTTAAAAAAATCCCTCAATATTATTATTCATATCATCTTCAACTTAACCGAACATTAAAGCTCAGTTTTAGACTAGAATGGTTTCAGCTGGTTTAAATTAATTCTCTGTTTGGCTGTCTCCTTTATAGCCATAGAATTTAAAATTGGGCTGGTTGGTTTATTTAAAGCTTTCACAACAGTCGTCAACTGCTTTGTCATACAATGCTGATGATATCAATTAACTGTTACATGATGACCTCTATCTATGGTATCGAAATACATTACAACCTCAAATTAAAATGCTTTCAAAACAGATTTTTCCATTAAGCTCCAGATTGCTAAATCTTGCAATGTTATTGGTGCTTTGAAACAGAAACTTCATTACCATACCAAATCTTGTACACAGTCAAACTTTCTGCATTTAATAAACATTAAATAAGTTTAAATATATCATCTTTACATTCAATAATTTAGTTTTTCCAGGCTCAGTAATAAACCCAGTAGGCATGAAACACATAACTATTTTGCAATCATCATTTTTTATTAAATCTTCCTCGTGTATTATAACATTCCCCTCTGGTAATAAAAGAGATAGAATAGTAATTTTCATTTAAAGTGGTTTGTAGCTATGCATATCATGAGGAACTAATTATTCCCTTATGAAAAGACAACATGTGTAATAAACAAATAATGATATTCTCCTTAAACTGACTTTTCAGATTACACAAAATATGTACATTTCACCTCTAAATTCCAATTTTTAAAACATTTCTTTATTGTTCAAACCTAAAGCGTAACTACCCATGAAACAGAAGGCAACATTATCAGAGTGATGACATAATACAGGTGGCGTAGACTGAATCTTCAGTCCACCTTCTGAGCAGATTTTATGAGGATTGTATTTCTAGCCTCCTGCAAGCCAATTGTTGGAATCTGCACCGTGGTTTAAACAGAAGGAGAGCCTATTTTTTAAGGATATGGGACATTGTAGGCCTTTAGTGCAAGGGACTGAGATTTTTTTTCTCCCACAACATTTGGACAAATTCATTGTTGTACAGTACCTTGATGTAAATAACATTATGTGAGAGCTGCATACAGTCCAAGTAACAGAGAAAATAAAACTGAAAGGGTAAATGTATGTCTTTGGCATGATGAGCATAAAGTAAGGAAATTTTGCTTTAAAGCAGTTTTACATAATCAAACATTCCACAGGAGCTCACTGTAATGGTGAAGATCTGTCTCTGGGTGGCCATGCAATTTTAGAAATAATTAAATGTTGGCTAGCTTATTGGCTGTCGATATGGAAGGATAGGATACGGATGTCACAAGCACTAAAACATTTGTGCTCAGAATTGCTTCATCACCTTAATATTAAATTTAAAAAATTGGTTATTCTAGAATTTAAGTGAAAAGGTATAAGATTCAAACTGACATACAAACATTACGAAATATTCAAATATCTTTGTCATATCATACCTTAAGAGTGTCTCCTTGTGCTAAGTGGAATGTTCTGGCTGAAATATTAATCCCTTTGCCTGCTTGCACCTGTATACTGTACACACATTCATGGTTGTTTTCATAGTTCAAAGGATAGTTGGGGGACAGCAGGATTCCCTCGTTGCTTGTTATAGATGTCCCACATTCAGCTGCAGTTAGAAGAAGCATTTTGAATATAAGTAGTACTCTGGACATAGACCAAGTTCTCTCTCTCAGACACAGCACGGTGGTTACAGAGAACAAGGATCATCCTTTCCCATCACATTATAAAATGGATTTAAATAACAACATCTGTTTAAATTGGAAGGCAATTAATAACTCCTGTGCCAAATGAAATAGAAGCTGTAGAAATCATTTATCGCTCAGAGCAGTCTTGTAAAACATTTTCATGCAAAACTTCAGCATGACTGCTACTACAAATAAAGAATGAAACATTGGTGTGGCTATATCTGAAATGAATTGTGTATAATACAATTGGGTAGTGTACTGTGCAATTGGAGGAAATAGCTATTTATTACATAATACTTTAGTATTCTGCGGCGAGTGTCTCACCTCCTGACTCCCCAAAGCCTTTCCACCATCTACAAGGCACAAGTAAGGAGTGTGATGGAATACTCTCCACTTGCCTGGATGAGTGCAGCTTCAACAACACTCAAGAAGCTAGACACCATCCAGGACAAAGCAGCCCGCTTGATTGGCAGCCCATCCACCACCTTAAACATTCACTCCCTCCACCACCGGCGCACCATGGCTGCAGTGTGTACAATCTAAAAGATGCACTGCAGCAACTTGCCA
Source organism: Somniosus microcephalus (assembly GCF_052327205.1). NCBI lineage: Eukaryota > Metazoa > Chordata > Chondrichthyes > Squaliformes > Somniosidae > Somniosus > Somniosus microcephalus. The sequence continues at coordinate 190,758,354 of NC_140993.1, forward strand.
AGGCTCCTTCAGCAGCACCTCCCAAACCCGCGACCTCTTCCACCTAGAAGGACAAGGGCAGCAGGTGCATGGGAACACCACCACCTCCAAGTTACCCTGCAAGACATACACCATCCTGACTTAGAAGTATATCACCGCTCCTTCATCGTCGCTGGGTCAAAATCCTGGAACTCCTACCTAACAGCACTGTGGGAGTACCTTCACCACACGGACTGCACCAGTTCAAGAAGGCAGCTCACCACCACCTTCTCAAGGGCAATTAGGGATGGGCAATAAATGCTGGCCTTGCCAGCAACACCCACATCCCATAAACGGAGGCAGGAAGACAACTTCAATATTAGAGTGGGCAAATTGGAGTGCCGGCGGGTGCCCGGGGGCATTGTCGAGGATGAGTAGGACCTTGAAGGCCAGATTTTGTCTCGCAAGGTACCGCTCCATGTCATGCACAAAACAGTTGTGAAACCAGTCCATGAAGACTGCAGTAGTAACCCATGCCTTGGGGTTAGAACGCCAAAAGACAGGTAGATAGTTTTTGTTTTTGCCCTTCAGAGCACAGGGATTCAGAGAGCGGTAGAGCAGCATCGCCTTCACTAAACAGTCTCCCTCGGCGTTAGCACAAAGGAGAAGGGTCACCCTATCCTTAGCCACCTTGAATCCTGAAGCATGCTTCTCAGCCTTCGTGATGAAAGTTCGGGTAGGCATCCGCTTCCAGAAGAAACCAGTCTCATCCGCATTAAACACCTGCTCCAGCAGGTAAACCTTCCCGGCGATCAACTACTTCAGCTCCTCCAGGAGCTTGGCAGCGGCCTCGTGATCGGCTGAGGCCGATTCCCCCACAACCTTGAGGTTAGTTAAGGTGAACCTCTTCTTAAAATTTTCCAACCAGCCCTTACTCGCTTGAAACTTTGTCATCTACACTTTCCCCGGCAGCCACAGTAAGATGCTTGTAGATACTAAGGGCCTTCTTACGTACCCATGCGGAATTAACATTCGCTTTTTTCTGGTTCTGGTCTTCCAACCAGATATTAAGTGCCTTCTCCATTTTTTCAAGCTTATGGTCCCGTGGCATAAACGACACTTTAGCACTTTTCAAAGAGCCACCTGCAATACTAGCCCTTATCGACACTTCACTTTTTTTATGGTTCTAATGGTGGACTCGTTAACCCCCATTAGTCGTCCAACTGACGCTATACTTTCACCACGGGCAAGTCCATTAACGACATCTAATTTCCTATCTAAGGTTAGAACATTCCTTGCCCTTTTCGCTATTGATTCACCTTTACCAGTGAGATTACACTTAGGGGCCATGATTAAGGGCTAAATGTTCACACACACACAGTACAGGTACAGTATATCCACGAGTGGAGCGAGACCACGCCTGGTAGTAATTATGCTGAAAAGAGCGGTGCGAATGAATGCAGTCTCATGTTCGGTAGCGCGACCGGTGAAATTTGAAAATTAAAAACTGCGTATACGCAAAATTCACTGCCGCGGTTGGCAAAAATTGTCACAGAGAGGAAACCGTGTATACGTGAAATCCGCGTATGGCAAAACTGCGGTTGGGGCGGGATTCCTGTATTTTTTAAAAAGTGAACGATAATCCTCTGCTCTAAGTCCAATTGAAAAGCCAATCATTGACAGAACACTCGTGTTCTGTCTACCCATCTACCTGGCTCTCTATCTCGCTCTCCTTTAAGACACTCCTTAAAACTTACCTCTTTGACCAAGCTTTTGATCATCTGTCCTAATATCTCTTTATGTGTGTCGCTGTCAAATTCTGTTTGATAACACTCCTGTGAAGCACCGTGGGGTGTTTTTACTATGTTAAAGGCATTATATAAATGCAAGTTGTTGTTGTGTTCACAGCATGACAGAAGATTGGAATATTTTTATCCAAGATGTTATAAGGTCCAGTGTAATCAGTCTAATGGGTACACAAACATTCAGAACAACAGGGAGAGTGCAAGGATGTCTTGAGGATAAATTCACTGTAGATTTAAATAGGAAATGATATAATTAAGTTAGTTACTTTGTTTTAATAACACTACAGTAAAGAGTGGGTGCAGTCTTTGTTGAATGTCTTTATAACCGGTCATAAACAAGTCCCACTAATACGAGATTCCACAATGGTGGGTAAATGATGAGCATGCTCACCTACATATCCAATTCTCCAATCTGTGTTCCTGTTGAGTGATATTCTACACTGGGTGTGGTCTTTTACAATTTTGGGGAAATCTTACATAGGACACACACAATTCTTGTCCACAAAGATTGTTGTCACAATTTTTGTCATGTTTTTGTATCAAGTTCTCCCATTGTAAATTCTTATGTCCACATTTACCATTCAATTTTGTTATGTCAACTATCACCTGCCATGGTGTAATTGCAGCTATTGACCACAAAGTGGTATCTTTTCCTCACAAATCAATGAAAATGGTTTCTGAATAAAAGATTGTCTACCGTTTTCTTCAGTAACTAAAATTCCCAATGTCCAAAATAAGATTTCAGACAAAATACAACATTTGAAAAAATCACATTTTTGTCAATAATAGTGAAAAATGAGTATCAAGCAGCAAAAGACCAGTGGAGTTTATTTTATTCGTTCATGGGATATGGGCGTCGCTGGCAAGGATGGCATTCATTGCCCACACCTAATTGTCCTTGACAACGTGGTGGTGAGCTGCCTTCTTGAACCGCTGCAGTCTGTGTGGTGAAGATACTGCCACAGTGCTGTTAGGGAGGGAGTTCCAGGATTTTGACCCAACGATGATGGAGGGGAACTTGGAAGTGATGGAGTTCCCATGTGCCTGCTGCCCTCTTCATTCTAGGTGCTAGGTGTCATGGGTTTGGGAGGTTCTGTCGAAGAAGCCTTAGCGAGCTGCTGCAGTGCATCTGGTTTTGTCTCCAGGGTCACTGCGTGTGTGGAGAGGATGGAGGAGTCCAACTCAAATATGAGCAGAGCCTTTGTGGAGTCATTGGCGCATGAGCGCATCTCCTCGGAAAGGTTGGCTGCCTCTCTGCAGATGATGGCCAGGCCATGGAGGAGATAAGTCGCCAGAGTGTTGAAAACATCGTCAATGTTCAGAATAGACTGACTTCTCTAGCTGGTAATCTTAGATCTGGTCCTGTGTAATGAGACAGGATTAATAAAAAATGTCCTAGTAAAGGATCCCCTTGGAATGAGTGACCATAATATGGTTGAATTCCAAATTCAGTTTGAGGGTGAGAGAGTTGGATCTCAAACCAGCGTACTGAGCTTAAATAAAGGAGACTATAAAGGTATGAGAGTAGAATTGACTAAAGTGGACTGGGAAAACAGATTAAAGTGTAAGACGGTACAAGAGCAGTGGTCTACATTGAAGGAGATATTTCACATCTTTCAAGATAAATATATTCCACTGAGGAAAAAGGGGAGTAAAAGAAAAGACAGCCAACCGTGGCTTAGTAAATTAATAAAGGATAGTATCCGACTGAAAACAAGGGCATATAAAGTAGCCAAATCTAGTGGGAGGATAGAAGATTGGGAAGCATTTAAAAGCCAGCAAACAATAACTAAAAGATTAATTAAGAAAGGGAAGATAGATTATGAAAGTAAACTAGCAAAAAATATAAAAACAGATAGCAAGAGTTTCTACAGCTATATAAAAAGAAAAAGGGTGGCTAAAGTGAACGTTGGTCCCGTAGAGGATGAGACCGGGAAACTGGTGGTGGGGAACATGGAGAGGGCAAAGACGCTGAACAAATATTTTGTATAAAAATATCCCAACACTGGACAAACAGGGGGGCAATGGGGGGGGAGGAGCTAAACATGATTAAAATCACTAAGGAGATGGTACTCGGTAAAATAATGGGACTTAAGGCGGATAAATCCCCCGGACCTGATGGCCTACATCCTAGGGTCTTGAGAGAAGTGGCGGTAGGGATTGTGGATGCATTGGTGATTATTTTCCAAAACTCCCTGGACTCAGGAAAGGTCCCGGCAGATTGGAAAACTGCTCATGTAACACCCTTATTTAAGAAGGGAAGTAGACAAAAAGCTGGAAACTATAGACCAGTTAGCCTAACATCTGTGGTTGGCAAAATGTTGGAGTCCATTATTAAGGAAACAGTAACAGAGCATTTGGATAAACATAATTTAATAGGACCGAGTCAGCATGGTTTTATGAAGGGGAAGTCATGTTTGACAAATTTGCTCGAATTCTTTGAGGACGGTGGATAAAGGGGAACCAGTGGATGTAGTGTATTTGGACTTCCAAAAGGCATTTGACAAGGTTCCACACAAAAGATTACTGATCAAGATAAAAAATCACGGGATTGGGGGTAATATACTGGCATGGGTGGAAGATTGGCTATCTAACAGAAAACAAAGAGTTGGGATAAATGGTTCGTTCTCGGGCTGGCAATCAGTAACTAGTGGTGTTCCGCAGGGGTCAGTGCTGGGACCCCAACTCTTTACAATCTATATTAACGATTTGGAGGAAGGGACCGAGTGCAACATATCCAAGTTTGCCGACGATACAAAGATGGTAGGGAAAGCAGTGAGTGAGGAGGACATAAAAAACCTGCAAAAGGACATAGACAGGCTAAGTGAGTGGGCAGAGGTTTGGCAGATGCAATATAATGTTGGAAAGTGTGAGGTTATGCACTTTGGCAGAAAAAATCAAAGAGCAAGTTATTAGCTAAATGGAGAGAAACTGCAAAGTGCTACAGTACAAAGGGATCTGGGGGTCCTGGTGCATGAAACACAAAAAGTTAGTATGCAGGTGCAGCAGGTGATCAGGAAGGCCAATGGAATCTTGGCTTTTATTGCAAGGGGGATGGAGTATAAAAACAGGGAAGTCTTGCTGCAGTTATACAGGGTATTGGTGAGGCCACACCTGGAATACTGCGTGCAGTTTTGGTTTCCATATTTAAGAAAAGATATACTTGCTCTCGAGGCGGTTCAGAGAAGGTTCACTCGGTTGATTCCGGAGATGAGGGGGTTGACGTATGAGGAAAGGTTGAGTAGGTTGGGACTCTACTCATTGGAGTTCAGAAGAATGAGAGGCGATCTTATCGAAACATATAAGATTGTGAGGGGGCTTGATCGGGTGGATGCGTTGAGGATGTTTCCACTGATGGGTGAGACTAGAACTAGGGGGCATAATCTTAGAATAAGGGGCTGCCCTTTCAAAACTGAGATGAGGAGAAACTTCTTCACTCAGAGGGTAGTAAATCTATGGAATTTGCTACCCCAGAGAGCTGTGGAAGCTGCAACATTAAATAAATTTAAAACGGAGATAGACATTTTCCTAGCAGATAAGGGAATTAGGGGTTACGGGGAGAGGGCAGGGAAGTGGACATGAGTCTAGATTCGGATCAGCCATGATCCTATTGAATGGCGGAGCAGGCCTGAGGGGCCGTATGGCCTACTCCTGCTCCTACTTCTTATGTTCTTATGTTCTCTCCCTAAACCTTCTCTGCCTCTCTACCTCTCTCAAGAGGCTGGCTGGCTGCAGGCGGGAAGGCCTGCAGCACTAGGCCACAAAGGGGAAGGAGGCAGGGATCGAGTGGGGGTCGGGAGGTGGCTGGAGAAGCAAGGGGGGTCGTCAGATGAGGATCGCGGGCCGGGGGCAGCCAGAGGAGCACGGGCTGGGCCAGGACCAGCACGGGGGGGGCGGGGGTTGCAAAGGATCGGGGGGGGGGGATGTGGTGCAAGGAGGATCAGCAGCCGGGAGCAGCACCCGGGGGGGGCGGGGGGGGGGTAGTGGTGGTGGGCAACAGCACATTGGGGAGGATATTAGGCCTAGGGGGGATTGGAGGTGGGGGGGAATTGGTGGCCTGTGGGGGAAAATCGGAGGCCTGGGGCGGTGATCGGAGGCCTTGTAGGGGGGTCTCCAATCACGGGGTGGGTTATGTAGGGACCCTGGATCCAGGAGGTAAGTGTGAAGGCACTTACCTCCTGGATGCAGAAGTCAGCCTTCCATTAGCTGGCGGGTATTAAGAGGTGTGCAAAACCCAACCAGTTAAAATTAAAGATATAATGGAGGTTAAAGCAGAGACTTCCAGCTTCATTGATATAGACGACCCGCCTCCTGCCTACGGGTTGGCTGCTCGCTCCCGCCCCACCTCCGTTTAAACTGGAAGTGGGTGGGTTGGAGGCGGGTTCAGGTCGGGATTCTGATTTTTAAAACTTTAACTACCCCCGCGCCCCCAACCCGCCAGCTTTGTTAGGTTAAAATTCCCCTCTCGGTGTCAAAAATGCTATTGATAACACTCTTGCTTAAGCGCCTTGGGACGGTTTGGTACGAGCAAGGGGCTATATAAATGCAAGTTGTTGTTGCTGTGTATTTCCAGTACTTTCTGGGTTTTATTAAATTTCAAGATACAGGTTTAGTTTCTATCTGATACTGGTTCCTGCTTTAATTTGTCATCTCTTGTTCACGCCAATAGATAGTCCACATCAAGCTTTAGCATGAAATCGCAATTGGCAAAAGCACTTGTCCTTTTTTTAATTAAATTTCACAGTGGTTGCAGTGGTAGACAGCTGGATACCAACAAAACCCGTCACTGAGTAACAGGACGCAGGCTCGCTCCTGCAACTGCTCTACTTGGCTGCCGGGGTAGGCGTAATGCAGAGGCACAACAGCCCATGCAAAAAGAAACCCAAAAGTATTGGAGGAAGTTACCAATGCCGACCATTGTTCTGTCACTATAGGGTTTGTGAATAATTACAACTGTTAATTTCATAGTACCTAATATAGCAAAATTGTCTGGCGGGGAGGGGGAGCAGAGTGGAGATATGAGTAGTGGGAAGGTGACCAAGAACGCAGTCAAACATATTAAGAAGGCATTTAATGGTGGTGAAAGATGTACCAAGGGATATGGGCTTAGTAATTCGAGAATGTGGAGGCAAAATGGTTGAAGGCTCTGGAGTAGGATGCAGACGTAGGATGGGGCAATGAGCAGAGAATGATTAACACACGTAATGGATTTATGAGTAGAGTGGTGGAGGCAAAAAACCTGGAACAGCTAGATGCAGTAATGGGGGAAGTGGAGGGCTGTTCTGGATGGATGTAGTAAGATGGGCCAAATGGTCTTCCACAACCACACGTGTTTTGTGATCAGTTAAACATTCCAACTCACTTAGTCTCACAGCTGCTTCTGCCATTATTTCAAACCAAAATCTCTTTAACTGCTCATAAAGTTATTAGGCCGCGAAATTCGAGGTTGTAGCGTCGGCCGTTAAGGCTGGTTTTGTTGAAAAAATTGCGGCACCTCACTTCCACCCGCTTCTGGTGCGGGACACAGTGGCCACCATTTTGGAGAGGTCGGCAGTGCTGCCGTTGCCTGTGCTCGCCTCTCCCATGTAAATGTGCAGATCGTGACATCAATCGGCATGCAACGCCTGAATTGACGCATAACTGCGATTTTGTACATTGCCATTCTCTATACCGCCCTCTGCTAACCATGCACAGAAGAACATGTGTGCAGCAGTTCTACAGAGACGCTGTCAGCGCTTCTTAAAGGGACACACACATCTTTCAGATGGCTTTCGATTTCAGCTTTTAGAGTTTTATTTTACATTTTATTGTTAAAGTGTGCAGGGAATGCAGGGTCGCTTTTAAGGCTTTGGATGTTAAAGGAAGGTGCCTGAGAACAACACTTGCTCACAGTCCTGGGGCTCTAATTGCAATCCGCTTGGGCTGCAACATCACGTGGAGATGAAGCAGAGGCAGCAAAGGAGACAAGCTGCTCACAGAGGGAAGAGGAAAAAGCAAAAGATAAGGAAGCAGAAGAGGAGGAAGTGGAAGGAAGTCAACCCGGACAGCCCCTTTCTGGCTGGGATATCCGGGATCGAATCATCCACCTGTGGTACCAGTGACCACAACCCGAATTCCCCTATCATCATTTGTCCCACACCTTACCTTCCCTCTGTTACTGACCATCACAGCGTCCGCTTGTCACAATGCTGAAATAAAAGCCAACACAAAGCAAACTTTCTAATTCAACTGCATCCAATATTACATCAAAAAAGCAACTAATCTCCCTTGTACATTCCATTAGTGACTGTCTTATGTGTGTCTTTGCCTATCCTAGTGATGTTGCGCAGTGCTACCCCAGTGGCTGCAGCTGGCGGAAGGCTGCTGACTTTCAGTGGGGGACACTGCAAATGACCTTTCAGGACAACCTCGAGAAGCTGGTGGCTGGGAATGTGAAATCGAATAATGATGCTTCTTCTTCTTCTTCTTCACTCTCCTCTCTCTCTTCTTGGTTAATCACTGGCTGGGTAGGTTGCATTGCTTGGGTGTCTTAAATAGGAAGGCACAAGGGTAGGGTTGTGGTGAGGGGAGTGCGGGAAAGCAAGAGGTGCATGCTTACAGCATGTGCAGCTTGTAAACCAGAAGAGACTGTGGGATGAGGGGGAAGTGGGATGTGAGCAGGAGGATAATGTATTTTTTCAGCCCCGCCACTGTCCAAGGGCTCAGCCATGCACTGCCAAGAATGGCCAATGCTGTCTCCTCGAAGGGGGTTAAGTGAAGTTAGAAATGTAAGGTGTGTCTCGTGTTTAGTAGAGATTGTTGGTAGGTGAGTGATGGAGGGTGTGGGTTGTGCATTGAGCAGTGTGAGAGGAAGTGGTGCAGTTGGTAAGAGATGGCTTTTGAAGATGCATTCACTGACCTTGACCACTCGTCTGAGGTCATGAAACTTCTTTGGTCACTGGAGCTAGGTCCTGGGGCGGGGGGGGGGGGGGCGGCGACACTGCTGGCAGTGACCACCTCGATGATCTGGTCCCACATCCTTCTTTCTGGAGGGCCTCCTGGCCCCCTGCAGGTAGAGGACCACTCTTCCAGTGTTGTCACCCTGCACAATGCTGGAGGGCTGCGTGTGAGACCCTGGGTGCCTTTTCCCTGGCCTGTTGAGCCATTTAGAAACATAGAAAAATAGGAGCAGGAGTAGGCCATTCGGCCCTTCGAGCCTGCTCTGCCATTCAATATGATCATGGTTGATCCTCTATCTCAATACCATATTCCCGCTCTCATCCCCATACCCCTTGACGACTTTTGCGTCTAAAAATCTATCTATCTCCCTCTTAAAAATATTCAATGATTTGGCCTCCACAGCTTTCTGTGGTAGAGAATTCCACAGGTTCACCACCCTCTGAGTGAAGAAATTTCTCCTCATCTCAGTCCTAAATGTCCTACCCCGTATCCTGAGACTGACTTCTCGTTCTATAGCCCCCAGCCAGGGGAAACATCCTCCCTGAACCCAGTCTGTCTAGCCCTGTCAGAATTTTATACTTTTCAATGAGATCCCCTCTCATTCTTCTAAACTCTAGTGAATACAGGCCTAGTCAACCCAATCTCTCCTCATTCGACAGTCCTGCCATCCCAGGAATCAGTGTGGTGAATCTTCACTGCACTCCCTCTGTGGCAAGTATATCCTTTCTTAGGTAAGGAGACCAAAACTCCACAGTATTCCAGGTGTGGTCTCACCAAGGCCCTGTACAACTGTAGTAAGACATCCTTGCTCCTGTACTCAAATCCTCTTGCAATGAAGGCCAACATATCATTTGCCTTCCAAACTGCTTGCTGCACCTGCATGTTTGCTTTCAGTGACTGGTGTACAAGGACACCCAGGTCCCTTTGTACATCAACATTTCCCAATCTATCACCATTTAAATAATACTCTGCCTTTCTGTTTTTCCAACCGAAGTGGATAACTTCACATTTATCCACATTATACTGCATCTGCCATGTATTTGCCCACTCACTCAACTTGTCTAAATCGCCTTGAAGCCTCTTTGCATCCTCCTCACAACTCACAATCCCACCTAGTTTCATGTCGTCAGCAAACTTGGAGATATTACATTTGGTTCCCTCATCCAAATCATTGATATATATTGTGAATAGCTGGGGCCCAAGCACTGATCTCTGCGGTACCCCACTAGTCACTGCCTGCTACCTCGAAAAAGACCCATTTATTCCTACTCTCGGTTTCCTGTCTGTTAACCAATTTTCAATGCATGCCAGTATATTACCCCAATCCCATGTGCTTTAATTTTGCACACTAACCTCTTATGTGGGACTTTATCAAAGGCCTTCTGAAAATCCAAATACACCACATCCACTGGTTCTCCCTTATTTATTCTACCAGTTACATCCTCAAAAAACTCCAGTAGGTTTGTCAAACACGATTTCCCTTTCATAAATTCATGTTGACTTTGTCTAATCCCATTGATATTTTCTAAGTGACCTGTTATCACATCCTTTATAATAGACTCTAGTATTTTCCCTACTACTGATGCTAGGCTAACTGGTTTGTAGTTCCCTGTTTTCTCTCTCCCTCCTTTTTTAAATAGTGGGGTTACATTTGCCACCCTCCAATCTGCAGGAACTGGTCCATAATCTATAGAATTTTGGAAGATGACAACCAATGTATCCACTATTTCCATGGCTACCTCTTTTAGTACACTGGGATGCAGATTATCAGGCCCTGGGGATTTATCGGCTTTCACTCCCATTAATTTCTCCAGCACTACTTGTTTACTAATACTAATTTCCTTTAATTCCTCCTTCTCACTAGACCCTTGGTTCCTTAGCATTCCTGGGAAGTTATTTGTGTCCTCTTCCGTGAAGACAGAACCAAAGTATTTGTTTAATTGCTTCTCCATTTCCTTGTTCCCCATTATAAATTCTCCCGTTTCTGACTGTAAGGGATCTACATTTGTCTTCACTCATCTTTTTCTTTTTACATACTTGTAGAAGCTTTTACAGGCTGCTTTTATGTTCCTTGCAAGTTTACTCTCATACTCTATTTTTCCCTTCTTAATCAATCTCTTGGTCCTTTTTGCTGAACTCTAAACTGCTCCCAAACCTTAGGCTTGCTACTTTTTCTGGCAACATTATATGACTCCTCTTTGGATCTTCATTTCTTTTGTTAGCCATGGTTGGGCTGCTTTTCCTTTTGTGTTTCTACACCAGAAAGGAATGTATAACTGTTGCAATTCATGCATTCGTTGCTTAAATGTTAGCCATTGCCTATCCACCGTCATGCCTTTTAATGAAGCTCCCCAATCTATCATAGCCAACTCCCTTCTCACAGCTTCGTTGTTTTGTTTAGATTTAGGACCCTAGTTTCTGATTCACTTTCCATCTTTGTAATGTATGTACCTTTAAGGGGAGAACTACTTTTTACAGCTCCTGTATACTGTAGTACCGGCAGTGACCACACCTGTATATAAACCCTGAGTAGTGATCTGTACAGTTAGTTCCAGAGTAACCCTCATTCAGTAAACACCTGTTGAATCATTCCCTGCTGTCTTGTTGTCTAATTATTGAAGGACACAACATCAAGATACACGGATCTAACTTTGGCGATGAGCAGATTCAAACCTACCTGCAACTCTGCATCACCTCCCAGGGATTCGCTCCTGGAGAACAGTGGAAGAAGGCCGAGTCCAGAAGCACGGGCGTCGACCACGGGAAACCCCCCAGTCATCCAGCGGAGATTTGAGCATCGCAGGGGAGGCTGTCGAGAGCCAGGCTTGGCTTTCCAGTCACGGTGGTCCAGCGAAACGGGCTGGCAACAGGTACTGCACAGACCCTTCCCGGACAGCAGTGGCTAGAGCCCACCGACGGCACAGAAAAAGGCTGAGCAGCGTCGACGGGGGAGAGAGAGAGGGTAGAGCGCAGAGGGCGCAGCCGGTGTTCAGGACCGAGCGGCGTCAACGGGGGAGAGAGGCGAGAGAGAGCAGAGCGCAGCCGGTGTTCAAGGGCCGAGCGGCGTCAACGGGGGAGAGAGGCGCGCAGGAAAATGCGCAGAGCGCAGCCGGTGTTCAAGGGTCAAGTAGCGTCAGCGGGGAAGAAAGGAATGCGTGGGAGACGCCATTTTAAGCCGCAGCGGGGAAGAAAGGAAAGTGCGGGCGATGCCATTTTAAGCCAGTCTAACAACACCCAAAAATGCCGAAGCGTGGCAGTATCACAGCATTCGACAATGAAGTCGAAGATTGGACGACATATGTCGAACGCATAGAAGTATACTGCAAGGCGAATGAAGTGCCAGATGACAAGCGCTGGTATTGTTGAATTCAATGGGTGCAAAAACGTATGGCTTACTACGAAACCTAGTAACCCCAGAGAAGCCAGCAGAAAAGGATTTTGAAAACATAGTGTCAATCCTATAGGACCACTTAAACCCCACACCGCTGCTGATAGCAGAAAGATTTAAGTTTCACAAAAGGAACCAGCATAAAGATGAAAGTAATGCTGAGTATTTAATGGAACTGCGCAAGCTATCGAAACACTGCCAGTTTGGAACGGGACTAGCAGATACTTTAAGGGACAAGTTTGTGTGTGGGCTTCAAAGTGAAGGAACCCAGAAACGGCTTCTATCAGAAAAGGATCTTATGCTGGACAAGGCTTTCAGCATTGCAGTATCACATGAAGCAGCAGCACGGGGCGTGGCAGAGATACAACAGAGACCGCAAGAATATGGCACAAATGAAATGTCATAGGGAACAGTGAAGTGCTATCGCTGCGGCAAAACAACACACGACCATAAGAATTGCTGGTTCAAGGACAAAGTGTGCAGACAGTGTGGAAAAGTAGGACACATAGCAAGAGTCTGCAGGTCGGGAAAGAAAACCAGCAGCAAGAAATCTCCACAGGAGAAGTACAAGAAGGTACATAAGGTGACGGAGAGTAGTTCAGACGAACAGAAAAGTGATACAGACTCCGGAAGCAAGGAGCTGGGTTGTCTGAAACTACATAATGTGATCAAAACGGAGGATCACCAAACTATCTGGGTCACGCTCAAGATAGCAGGAGTCCAAGTGAAAATGGAATTGGACACAGGATCAGCCCAAACAGTCATAAACCGAAGGGACTACAAGCGGCTATTCTCACATATACCCTTGAGAGATACAAAGATTGTCTTGAAGATGTACACGGGGCAAAAAGTCTACCCCAAAGGAAAAATAAGGGTGAACGTTATATATAACGGCAAGGAAACACCAAAAATGGACCTATATGTATTGCCAGATGGAGGACCACCACTACTAGGACGTGAATGGATCCGGAAGAGAACAGCTGTCAGTATGCCAGGGGACCTTGATGTGTGGATCCCGAGTGGTAATTCCACCCAAGTTAAGGGAGAGAGTGCTCAATGAGCTTCACGAAGGTCATCTGGGAGGGGTGAAAATGAAAAGCCTTGCTAGGGCTTATGTGTGGTGGCCGGGGATTGATCAGCAAATCGAGGACCTGACAAAGAGCTGCTCAGGATGCCAGAAGGTCCAAAATGCACCACCACATGCCCCTCTACACCCATGGGAGTGGCCCTCATCTCCATGGCAACGGGTGCATATTGATTTTGCTGGTCCATTCATGGACTCAATGTTTTTAATAGCTGTGGATGCGCACTCGAAATGGCCCGAGGTGATCAAAATGTCCTCCACCACCACGGAGAAAACTATTGCAGTCCTATGGACCATTTTTGCCAGGAACGGCTTGCCAGAGCAGATTTGCTCTGATAACGGCACAGTTTGTGTCCGAAGAGTTTCGAAGATTTATGAAAAGGAATGGGGTAAGGCATTACACATCCGCCCTATATCATCCAGCCACAAATGGATTGGCTGAGAGGTTCGTACAAACCTTTAAAAAAGCAGTAAGGGCCATGTCCGATGACGACATTCCACTGCAGCATAAGGTGGACAATTTCCTGTTAGCCTACAGAAATGCGACACATGCAGTCACCAACCAGGCCCTGGCCATGATGTTCTTTAACCGAAGGTTGAGATCTCGTCTGGATTTGCTCAGACCAAATGTACGAAGAGATGTTGAGAATAAGCAATTCCAGCACACCAATGAGAAGCCGACAAGGAGCTTCAATGTAGGGCAACCAGTCTTGGCCCGCGACTACCGAACAGAGAAATGGCAACCAGGAACGATATGCACACGGCAGGGGCCACTAATGTACACAGTGGATGTTGGGAGAACATTGTGAGACACCATGCCGACCAGATCCTAGCATCACAGGAACGAGTCAACCCCATGTCTCACCCATACGTACCTGGTGATGAACCCGACGTACAGGTAGCATCTACCCCAGAAACAGTAGCATCGGAAGCGGATGAACCAACCGATGACAGGGTGCCAGAATCGCCTCCGCACCAAGAGCAAGACACTCGGGAAAGGCGCTATCCAGAAAGGATCAGGAAGCCTCCCAAAGACTGAATTTATAAATAGACTATTTTCAGCTAATGTTGCATGTTAAAAGTGTTAATTGTAATTAGTTTGATATTTAATTGTTAAATGAGTGTTATGGACTGTTAATCTAAAAGGGGAGGAATTGTAATGTATGTACCTTTAAGGGGAGAACTACTTTTTACAGCTCCTGTATACTGTAGTACCGGCAGTGACCACACCTGTATATAAACCCTGAGTAGTGATCTGTACAGATAGTTCTAGAGTAACCCTCATTCAGTAAACACCTGTTGAATCGTTCCCTGCAGTCTTGTTGTCTAATTATTGAAGGACACCACATCAAGATACACGGATCTAACAATCTTAATGAGGAATTCTATCATGTTATGGTCACTCTTCCCTAAAGGACCCCGCACAAGATTATTAATTAACCCCTTCTCATTGCACAATACCCAATCCAGGATAGCCTGTTCCGTAGTTCCTCAATGTACTGGTCAAAAAAAAATCTCGTATATATTCTAGGAATTCATCCTCCACAGTATTGCTAATTTGGTTTGGCCAGTCTATATGTAGATTAAAGTCACCCATGATTACTGTAGTACCCTTGTTACATGCATCTCTAATTTCCTGTCTGATGTCGTCCCTTACATTAGCACTACTGTTTGGAGGCCTATAGACAACTCGCACCAATGTTTTCTGCCCCTTGGTGCTTCTTAGCTCCACCCAGACTGATTCTACATCTTGATTTTCTGAGCCAATATCCTTTCTCACTATTGCTCTGATTTCATCCTTTACTAACAACGCCACCGCACCTCCTTTTCCTTTTGCCTGTCCTTGCTAAATATTGAATATCCTTGGATATTCGGCTCCCAGCCTTAGACACCCTGCAGCCATGTCTCCATAATCGCAATTATATCGTATCCGTTTGTGTTAGTGCTGAAGCACTTTTACCATTTTTTACATGCAGAAGGTAGTTCAGCTTTAAGAACTGAAGACAGCCTAGTTTTGAATGATTTTAATCTTTTTTTTTCAAGAAGGCAGTTGAGCTTTAAGGGCTTGAGACTGCTTTCAAAACGAATATCTTTGCTTTACAAAAATGCAGTGTCGCTACAGCGATGCGAAATTGGGCCTCCTGCTGAGTGCACAGCCTGAAGCAATGCGTTCGTCATTGGGTTGTGCGCAAAAATCATTCAGATTAGCAGGCAGCACCACATTAACGCACTGCATGCGCTTTCTAAATGGGCCCGAGCAAATCTCGCCCCGCAGTGTCCTCACCCATTTTTGAGCCTTATCCAATTTCATCCTCTTCAACCTGCTAAGAATCCCAGAAATCCCCAAAATCCAGCTGTGATCAGCCAGCACTTCCTTTAATTGCTAGTTAAAAAACCACAAGAGATTCCAGGTTTCAAAATTTTTTTTCAAAACTCTGGGAAAAGCTGACTATTTCCCCCTTGAAATGGAAATGCTTCCGATATGCCAGTTTTGGGATTTGTCCTGCTCACAGCCCCCTCCCCTGCAGTTGTTGGGTCTCAGTCTCCTTTTCCTTCTGTAGGCCTGTCCTGCCATTATAAACACTCTTGGGGTAAAGCTCTGCTAAACTCAGACTCTAACCCAGGGGACAGCTCAGTAGTTGGGAAATTCGGAAAAAAAGCTTACAGTACACTGAGCCTTATGAAACATTAATATTCAGTCTTGCATCACAGCATTTAGGGCAAAATGAAGTTGTGGGAGTGAAGCATCGATCCAAGAGCAGAGCTGATTACTACAACAGCAATCGCTATTCGGAAAACCAGCATTTTCTTCGGAAGTTTATGGAGAACATACTCGGAAGTGAGTACAACTCTGGGGACTCCAAACTAGAGCCTGGGAAGGGGGAACGGGTTGGAGGCATATGCAGCCCCGAAGCTTTCATTATCTAGCTCAAAAGCTCCAGCAAGTCAGTTTCTATTGATTCTTGTATATTTTTTACTCCTAATTTCTCCTGCATGAATTTCAGGAGTCTGGGAAGTTAGCAAACAATTGTTCTCAGCAATGCTTCCTCATTACTGGATAAATCCTAAATCTAAACCCAAATTTGTCAGGATGGGCAAAAAAAGAAATAACTTAAGATCAATGGAAATGAATTTCAGGTTGTTTCAATAATGGGTAGTTGAACCATGATGGCAATTTTACGCTGGGTGGTTAAGTTGAAAATCTACCCCAGACTTTTTTGAAAATAGCTGCTTGATGATTTGCTGTTATTTTGATTGTATTTTTATCATTTTTATTACTCATTTTTACTTAGAATTGATAAATTTATCTTTTGTTTTTTCAATTCACGTTATTGCTCAATTTTCCTCTTTGATGATGCAAAAAAAAATGCCCTGTTCTGCTGGGTAAATGCCTGAAATGATCCAGCTGCCCATAAACATTATCAAATTTTGTGGAATACGAAGGCTCTCTCTCACATTGAGCCTCGGATTATGAGATTTAGGTAATGGCTGCCTTGGGTTATATTCAATGTCATCTCTGTGCTCCAGCTGGTTCATTACTAGGCCTTACATAAGCTGCTGCTTTTCTTCACTCGTCTGGTGCAGACTGCACTTGCTGTTGGCCTGTTCTGTTTTAAGTGCTTGTACAGATAAAACACTGATTTGCCAACCTTCTGGCTTTTAACTAGCAAAAAATACAGGCTTGAGCTGGATTTCAGCCTGTGGATATCCAAATTATTCCATTTTGATCCCACCTCCAAATGGAAGGACAAACAGGATAAGGTTGTGGGTTTAATTTTTAAAAGAAAAAAGGAAGAATTGTTAAATTAGAAAAAAGTCATATTAGTAAAGTAATAAAAAGTGAGAATGGGTGAAAATTAAAGGCTGGACAATCATAAATAACATTTTCCAAATATTTTATTTATAGCTATGTTATAAGTATTAAATTTAGTTCTATAGAATTCTTAAAGATACTCGGTTTTATTACTGTAATATTAATCTTTATTGCAATATATCAAATGGGGGGATTTGAAAACTAATCAATTGAAAGTGACTGAAATTGCCCTTGGAACATAGGAACAGCAGTAGACCATTTAGACCATCGAGCCTGTTCCGCCATTCAATGAGATCATGGCTGATCTGCGACCTAACTCCATATTTGCCTTTGCCCCATAGCCCTTAATACCTTTGGTTAACAAAGATCTATCAATCTCCTATTTAAAATTAACAATTGATCTAGCATCAATTGCCGTTTGAGGAAGAGAGTTCCAAACTTCTACCACCTTTTGTGTGTAAAAGTGTTTCCTAATTTCACTCCTGAAAGATCTAGCTCTAATTTTTAGACCATGTCACCGAGTCCTATGCTCCCCAATCAGGGGAAATAGTTTCTCTCTATCTACCCTACCTGTTCCCCTTAATATCTTGAAAACTTTGATCAAATCACCCCTTAACCTTCTAAATTCCAGGGAATACAACTCTAGTTTGTGTCGTCTCTCCTCATAATTTAACCCTTGGAGTCCAGGTATCATTCTGGTAAACCTACACTGCACTTCCTCCAAGGCCAATATATCCTTCCTAAGGTGTGGTGCCCAGAACTGCTCACTGTACTCCAGGTGTGGTCTAACCAGGGTTTTGTATAGCTGCAGCATAACTTCTAACCCCTTGTATTCTAATCCTCCAGATATAAAGGCCAGCATTCCATTAATCTTTTTGATTATTTTCTGTACCTGTTCATGACATTTTAATGATCTATGTACCTGGACCCCCAAGTCTCTTTGGACCTCCACTGTTTTTAGCTTTTCACCATTTAGAAAGTACCCTGTTCTATTCTTTTTAGGTCCAAAGTGGATGACCTCACATTTGCTTACACTGAAATCCATTTGGCACAGTTTTGCCCATTCACTTAATCTATCGATATCCCTTTGTAATTTTATGCTTTCATCTACACTGCCTACAATGCCTACAATGCCGCCTATCTTAGTGTCATCGACAAGTTTGGATGTGTGGCTTTCTATCCCATTGCCTAATAAATACAGTGAATAGTTGAGGCCCCAACACAGATCCCTGTGGGACATCACTAGTCACATCCTGTCAATTAGTGTACCTGCCCATTATCCCTACTGCTCAGCCAATTTCCTAACCAGGCCAATAATTTGACTTCAATTCCATGGGCTTCAACCTTAGTTAACAGTCTCTTATGAGGGACTTTATCAAATGCCTTCTGGAAGTCCATATAAATAGCATCCATAGACATTCCCCAGTCCACTACTTTAGTCAGTTCTTCAAAAAATTCAATCAGGTTCTTCAGGCATGGCCTACCCTTTACAAATCCATGTTGCCACTCTCTGATCAGCTGAAAATTTTCAAGGTGTTCAGTCACCCTCTCCTTAATTATAAAGTCTAGTAATTTCACGACAACAGATGTTAGGCTAACTGGTCTATATTTCCCTGTTTTCCCACTCTCACCATTCTTAAATAGCGGAGTTACATGCAAAATTTTCTAATCTAAAGGAACAGTTCCTGATTCGAGAGAACTTTGGTAACATCTGTAATGTGCTCACCTACTTCCTTTAAAACCCTGGGAGTGCCATCATTTCTTCAATACTGTTATTTTGCTTACGTTAATTTTAGTGAGTACCTGCCCCTGATTCAGTTTTCGTTTCCTTGGGATTTACGGCATGCTATCCTCTTCTACTGTAAATACTGACGCAAAGTAATTATTCAATATGTCCGCCATTTCCTTATTATCATTGAAAATATCACCGTTATCAGTTTTCAAGGGGCCAATATTGCTCCTGACCATCCTCTTTTTCCTAATATAATTGTAAAAAATTGTGTTGATTTTGATATCCCTTGCAAGTTTCTTTTCATACTTCTTTTTGTAGCTCTTACTATGTTTTGTCACCATTTGCTATTCCTTGTATCTTTCCCATCTGTGCTTTTTTCCCCATTTTTTATGCTTTTTATTTTAGTTTTATGTTATCTTTTACCTCTTTAGTCATCCTTAGCTGTTTTTTTGACAAGTAGAGCTCTTGCCACTTAGGGTATCAACTGGTTCTGTATCGCATTAAATTCTATTTTGAACACCTCTCACTGATCTTCTGTCTTTTTTACCCATTAATAGATTTGCCCAGTTTACTATGGACAGTCTTTGTCTCATCGCATTGACATGCCAGCAGTTCAAGAGTTAAATTGTACTGAATAACAAATAAGGTCGGAATTTTGCTGGCGCTCAGCAGACGGGATGGGTGGTAAGTCAGCTGCTAAATTTAAAATGATTGACAGCAGGTCAGGAACCCATTGTCAAAACGCACACACTGGACTTTCCCGATGTGGGTCTGCCAGTGCGGCACAGACCCAATAGGCAGCGGCGGGGGAGGCAATTAAAATCATTAGTGGCTTGTTTACAGTCACCTATCAATGGTTTTTTCCCAGCTTTTTGGATTGGACAGGTCACCCACCAGTTCCCCGCTGTGCCTAGACCTCGTCTGTGAAGCTGAGGCGGGAGGTCAGTGGCCATTGAATCAGCTGTTGAGTTGACAGCTTCAAATGTACAGTAAAAGCTTCCACATTACAGAGCTGTCTTCCCTCAGCCACAAACTCTTTCTCACTGCATTACCACAACAGATTCACCATGCTGCAAGTCTTTACACAAGTCTCCATCCAGTCTGACCTCATTACCTCTCTCACCATTGACAGATCACTTCAGTCATCTCAGCTTCGCCTGCCATCAATTCCATCAGCATGGGTGTCCTTGAAACTCTCTCACCTTGGTCCTCAGAATCCCACCATGATCAACTCAAACACCAGTAGCACCAGGCACATCAGCAGCACCAACAACAACATCAACCTTCTCTGCAATCACCTGATGCTGCACAGGACACAGGGCATCAGCACCTGACCACATTGCTGCCCGGGAGGCCAGGGATGGCCTCGCCATGGCCAGATTTACTTCACTTGATGCTGTACACCCTGGCTGCCACATGATGCACCAGGTTGGCACCACCCCACACCAACACCATAAAGCATCCCTACAATGCCCAAGCCATTCCTTTCACACTCATCGCCATTGCGGGGGGTACCATTATGTCTCACCATTCACTGCAACTCACGAAGCCACTTCCAAAGGTGCACAAAAATCTGTTCAAGAATGCAAAGTGTTGAAAATAAAGGATTCAATATTTGACACCACATTAACAGAAACTTTACATGAACATTGCATAAAACACCCAAGTGCCTACCCTTGTGTGTTGTTAGTTGGTATGATTGCACTAAGATTAGGATGTGTGTGAGGGGTGGCTAGTGAGATGGGGATGTGATAATGTAGATAGAGAGGGATGGGTGGAGATGCAAGGTAAGTTGGTGTGAGTAAGGGTGTGCAGGAGTAGGGTAAGGAAGGCAGAGTGATGGGGATGTGATGAGTGGCACAGCACGATGAGGTTGAATGTGGCTTTGTACTAATGTTTCGTGATCTACTGAGTTAATTGAAACATTTGCGGCATTGCACCCAGGTCCTCCTGACCACATCCCTGCTTGCATCCTCTGCTGCAACATGCAACCAGGCTGTGTTGATCTCCTGGGAAGGTCTCTTTTGCCCATGGGAAGAGGACCTCCCTGTGTGCTGTGACTCCTTCCATAAGCATATGGAGGGAGTCATAGGAGAGCCTGGGTGCAGCCCTGCAAAGAGAGTGCTCATCAGTGCTTGCAGCATCACAATGGTGTCGAACACTGACAGCACAAATGTCAAAATAAAGTTGGCCATGGTCCCTTTAAGGAAACTGGCTGATGACATGTCATCAAATGACGTCACCAGACCAGCTTCCTCAAATTGGCTGGGAAACACGCTGGGCGGGCTTAACAAGCCTAATCACGGTAAATTCATTTCAGAGATGGGATGGAGTCAGCAGCGGGGCCGAGACCTGCCACCTACGTCTCCCACCACGGAGCAGCTGAGGTAATTAAAATCGCGGCTGAAGTGTGGCCTACAACAGATATAGAAAGGTTGGAGTAGAGCCCCTGCTTTGGGTGAAATCAGCGATCCAGGTGCAAATTGTGCCTGTTTTGAGAATGTTTTGTTTTCTCGAGTTTCCACTCAAACTCATTTACATATTGCCGAATGTAAAATCTGCCTTGAATCAGCGCAATCGGGGAGCGTTTTAAAAGGTATATTTTTGAAACAGAAATTTGCTTTAAAAAATTATTTCTTGATATTTTTAAGCATGGTCACTTGGTGCAGTTTGATTAATACAGCTGAAAAAGGGTTTATCACAAAAAATAAGCACTTTTAATCACAGTGTCAATCTGGGAGTAACCTGATTTTAAATTACTGAAAATGACTTTAAAAAAAATACAGAACCATTTTCTAGTTATATTGTGGTACAATAGTCAGTTTCTTCGTAACTTAAAAAAATGACACTCAAAAGCTTTTAAAACATGCCTATTAGTGTCCTTGGGCTCAAAATATCTGAATGCGAATCCAAAGTCCAAACCTTCCCATTCATTCCCAATGCATACCATTGTTACATAAGTACATAAGAAATAGGAGCAGGAGTAGGCCATTCGACCCTTCGAGCCTGCTCCGCCATTCAATGAGATCATGGCTGATCTTCTGCCTCAACTGCATTCACCGGTCCTATCGCCATATCCCTTAATGCCCTTACTAGTCAGAAATCTATCGACTTCTGTTTTGAATATACCCAATGATTGAGCCTCCACAGCCCTCTGGGGTAGAGAATTCCAAAGATTCACCACCTTCTGTGTGAAGAAATTTCTTCTCATCTCAGTCCTGAATGGCCTACCCTTTATCCTGAGGCTGTGTTCCCTGGTTCTAAACTCCCCAGCCAAGGGAAACAAATGTTAGTACATAATTCTGAACAGCAATATCTTGAAAATTTTGAAACTGAAATAAACAAAGATTCCGCAGTGGCTCAGTATGTTGTGTGGTAGTGAACAGGAAACTTCTATGTTTCAGCCTTGGTCTGTGCTGTTAGCCAATCTCAGCTGGTGCAGGAATAGAGGTTCTTCAATTGGCCTGGGCATTCCCAGACTAGGACAAGGATAAATATAGAAAGCATTTCCCTTGCATATCACTATCAAGTAATCTCTACTGGGCATACTTGCATGGGGATCAGTTAAAGACCAGATGGGTTTAGCTGCCCAGGATCACATATGAAGAAAGGTCTTTTGACAAGATACCAAATAGCTACTACGATAGCAAAATACTGCGGATGCTGGAAATCCAAAATAACAACAGAAAATGCTGGAAAAACTCAGCAGGCCGGGCAACATCCGTGGAGAGAGAAATAGAGTCAACGTTTCGAGTCAAACTCTTTGTCAAGACTGGAAAGGCACAGGAAATGAAATAGATTGAAAGGCCAGGCTGGGAGAGAACAAAAGAGAAATGAAGAGACATTAAGAGGTATTAAAAACGAGACGAGATGGTGATAGGACTAGTGGAGACAAAAGACGGCTCTAGATTAGGTGTGAAATGTGCTGGCAGAATGGGAGACAGCTGCCATGTGGGAGAGAGAGAGAAAAAAAAGAAAGGGGGTCGCCTGTCATTTTAATTCACTGCCCCATTCCCACTCAGACCTCACTGTACTTCGGCTCGTGCATTGTTCCATGGAAGCTCAGCATAAACTCGAGGAACAGCACCTCCTCTTCCGATTAGGCACTTTACAGCCTTCTGGACTCAATATCGAGTTCAACAATTTCAGATCATAACCTCGGCCCCTGTTACATTTTTACTTATATTTTTTATCCACCCCTTTGTTTTGGCCCTTCCACCCCCCCTTTCTTTTTTTTCTCTCTCTCTCCCACATGGCAGCTGTCTCTCGTTCTGCCAGCACATTTCACACCTAATCTAGAGCCGTCTTTTGTCTCCACTAGTCCTATCACCATCTCGTCTCGTTTTTAATACCTCTTAATGTCTCTTCATTTCTCTTTTGTTCTCTCCCAGCCTGGCCTTTCAATCTATTTCATTTCCTGTGCCTTTCCAGTCTTGACAAAGAGTTTGACTCGAAACGTTGACTCTATTCCTCTCTCCACGGATGTTGCCTGGCCTGCTGAGTTTTCCCAGCATTTTCTGTTGTTATACCAAATAGCTACTGTTGCGACTCCAATAATAGTCACTGCCTTCAGGATCGGAGTAGTAAGAAGAGAAAAAAAATACGGAAAAGATGAAATAATGAACACAAATGTAAAAGGTCTTTTATGGGCTGGGGTTAATTGCAGTGTCTGATGGCTTTATTTTCACACCAATTAAACGAAAAGTAAAGTATGATGATGTGCTTGATCCAGAATTTTTTTTAATTGACTAAGTAGAATATTATAATGTGGACGGATAGGAAAATAGTTCTTTCAGCCATGAGAAAAATGTTTCTACTTGCATTTTTATGGTTCCTTAATACTAGTCTAGAATATTCAGTATTTGACTGTTCTTTAAATCAGGATATTTTTGTTATGTTCCCAAAATGACCAGCTTTCATTTTAACATAATATTGTCTGTTTTACTGTTGCACAATTATTTTCAATTGCATAGGCCCTCCCCCAAGTTAAGAATGATATTTTTCCCATTAGTGAAATCATTTTCTCTGAACTAAATCTAAAATAATAGCACCTTATTATTCTACCTTCAGGCTACTGGATTTCAAAAAGGTTAATCAATTGCTATTTGATCCACATTCACCTACATAACAAAGAGATTGCTAAGATTCAGTCAACAATTTTAGAAGCCAAGTCAACCATGAAAGGATATCTAGTTCCATCCCACTCAAACACTAATATTGTCTATTGAATCCAGTATGAACACTGCTGTGACTAAATGTTTCATTATATTGTGCATGCTTTTAACTACAACTCCATAAACCACAACTACATGTACGAGCAAACAAAAGCAGCTGACCACGTACCCACACACCTTGGCAGAGGTGCACTCCACACACGACGACCACCTCCAAGACATGTGATCTGCGATGCACCTTCCAGACGGTAACCAGGAGTACAGGAAAAAGTTAGAGAATCGCCAATCCCAAAAGATGTCCCGAGACGTTTGCCAAATGTTGGATTGCCCGGGTCTTCACAGGGTTCCAAGTTGTATTCTGCCATTATCACCACAGAGATGTGTTAAGAAGCATACTTTTTTTTAAAAAGGTCTCAAAGGAGAAAGCCATTTGTAAGTTTAAACATCTATAAGATCTGAAACAGATGCTTTAATACAGTTGTTGTTAAATAATAAAAGTGGAAAATGCTGGAAATGTCTTACAGATCAATTGGCATCTGAAATTTAAGAAAGGTTAATATTTCAGGTTTGACCTCTCATCAGAACTGGAATCACAAGCCCAAGAATACTAAGATGTAAGAAGGGAGGTCAAGAGTTTAAATATTCTAACTACAACAGATCTGGTTTTTTTTTATTCTTCTGTGTTAAAATTAGGATTGATTACTTTCATATTCAACAATTTATTTTATTTACTGATTAGTATATCACTTGCCTATTTTCTCACCTGAAAATGTAATATTAAATCCTTCATATGATATTGAAAAGTCTGAAATGAAGCGTAATTGAGCCTTGAAATTCCCATAGAGACCAGCATTAATTGGTGCAAGAAGTTCTGAGCCAGTCAGCCGTGCTAGAGGCTGAGTAAAGCTGCCATTCTCTGTGATTAGAAAGTAGTCATGATGATCCTCCAGGTGAAAGGTGTGAAAGGTGAACTGTACACCTGCAAAAAAAGAAAATGAAAGGAGTTTAAATCACATTCAAATCTCATTAATGACTTACAGTTAGGCAAGAATCACTGATGTATTTTCTTTCATTGAACAGATGCTCATTCAAATGAAAGCTCCCTCACTTGAAGATTATTCTTTATTGCAACAACCCCTGCTGCTCTGCCTGGCACAACCACATTAAATTTACAAAATGGTTTATCAATGAATGGATTAGAATTTATAAAGCAATTTATTTGCATTAAAAGAAAACTGCAGAAGCAGTACTGGCAATGCCCTTTAAAACCATAATAAATCAATAGCCGATGTATATTTTAACTGTCATTTATAGGGCAGATTAACACTCACTCTGACCCTTGGTACTGATGAATTAACAAGCATTACACAAGTGCATTTTTCAATGGAATAGTAGGAGGAAAAATATCACAACTATTAAGAAAAAATCTAAATAATTTGCATTCACTATCAATGAAAACTAAATACAAAGCATGAACTAAATGGGTCTGAATTGTGCTTGTGTAAGTTAATTTGGGAAAGTTGGATTTGAAGGTGCTTATCCCTTGAAACAAGCTGCAGGAACTGTTGGACCTGACAAGTTTCTTCTCAGTTGAGATCCCCATAATTTGATACTCTGTGATCAAAAGAAGAGGGTCACGTGTGACCTTTTGATGAACACATGTCCATCCAATTCTCTGTGGTGTAGTGATCAGGCACATTGTCCAAACTGAGCCATGTCCTCCAGGCTTTATATTTTTTCAGCTTTTCTCTCCCACATATGCATGATTTCTTTGCTATCATAAAGCCTAACTTCAATAGTCCACTCTTGTCATCCAGAAGCACAGATCTATAAGATCCTGAAATAACTACAGTATTGAAGTAACGGAGATGTAGCTCTGGACAATCACTCAGAAATATAATTAGTGTCGCAATGGGGTAGTCTCACAGAATTCACTCCTCACCCTTCCATCTTCAACAGTTGGTGGATTCCTGACACTCCACCAATTTAGAACCACAGTAGTTATGTAGAAGCTATTAAGAATTTGTAAGTGGTTAAAAAAAGTGTTATGGGTGATACATCTAACAGTTCGACTAGTGTGTTTGCGTGGGTTTCCTCCGGGTGCTCCGGTTTCCTCCCACAGTCCAAAGATGTGCGGGTTAGGTTGATTGGCCATGATAAAAAAATTGGCCCTTAGTGTTAGGGGGGGGATTAAATATGTGGGGTTACGGGGATAGGGCTTGGGTGGGATGGCTGTCGGTGTAGGGACCGGGTGCTAGGGTTTGGATGATCAGCCATGATCTCGTTGAATGGCGGAGCAGGCTCGAAGGGCCGAATGGCCTACTCCTGCTCCTAGTTTCTATGTTTCTATGTTACTGATGACTTGCATGAAAGTTCGTAATCAGGTTTTTATCTCTGACCACTTGGCCACCATTCTACTTGCTAAGAAATAGAAAGATTTTTGGATTAATATAGATTCTTATTTGCTTATCTCAAAAAACTTATAGTAGTGATAGATGTAGCTTAGCAGATAACAGACACTTTAGCCATGAGTACGTCAGAAATTAGTCTTGATCAATCTTGTGTTATGCTTTGATGTTGTGAAAAAACAAATATCTATTTTTCTAATGCAGATCCCTCACAGAATATAGAATCAAAAATTCCTTTACCTGTGAAACTGCACACAAAACTGAACATGCATAAAGAGTGGCAAAATGATGGGCTAACATATTAATTGCCTGTAATCTGAGTATACCTACCATTCAAAAATAAATATTAGAAACTCTCGCAAAAATGTGGAAAAAAAGTCCAATTGAACTTGCTAATTGAACATGTTAAAAATCACAAATGAATAACTAGCATAGAATCTTAATTGCCATTTTAAAGGGGGTGCAGAACAGAGAGACCTGGGAGTTCACATACACAGATGTGTCAGGACATGTGGATAAGGCTATTGAAAAGCATGCGGGATTCTAGGCTTTATAAATAAAGGCATAGAGTCAAAAGCAAGGAAGTTATGCTAAACCTTTATAAATTACTGGTTAGGCCTCAGCTGGAGTATTGTGTATATGTGTCCAATTCTGGGCACCACATTTTAGGAAGGATGTTAAGGCCATGGAGAGGATACAGAGGAGATTTTCTGGAATGATATCAAGGATGAGGGGTTTCACTTATGTGGTGAGACTAGAGGAGCTGGGATTGTTCTCCTTAAAGCAGAGAAGGTTAAGGGGAGGTTTGGTAGAGGTATTCAAAATTATCAAGGGTTTTGATAGAGTAAATGAGGCGAAACTGTTGCCACTGGCAGAAGGGTCAGAAACCAGATGACACATTTAAGATGATTGGCAACAGAACCAGAGGGGAGATGAAAATTTTATTTTACACAGCAAGTTGTTATGAACTGGGAAGCAGATTCAATAGTAACATTCAAAGGGAATTCGATATATAATTGAAAAGGAAACATTTGCAGAGCTATGGGGAAAGAGCAGGGGAATTGGACTAATTGAATAGCTCTGTCAAGGATCCGCACAGGCACAATGAACTGAATGGCCTTATGGGCTGTATGATTCGAATATATTTTATTTTATTTCTTTATAATGAAACAATTACAAACTGCAAATGCACGAACAGTGAATTGATTTTATTAAGTTGTGCAGCACTAGTGTCATAGAGTCATAATGGCACAGAAGGCGGCCATTCCACCCATCGAGTCCATGCTGGCTCTCTGTGGAGCAATCCATTCAGTCCCATTCCCCCATTCTATCCCTCAAGTGCCTATCCAGTCTCCCCTTGAAAAAATTGAGTGTCTCCGTTTCCACCACATCCATCGGCAGCAAGTTCCAGGTCCTCATCACTCGGTGCGTAAAAAAGTTTTTCCTCACGTCCCCCCTGTATCTCTTTCCCAAAACATTAAATCTGTGTCCCCTAGTCCTTGTGCCATCAACTAGTGGGAACAGCCTTTCGCCGTCTAGCCTATCCAAACCCGTCATAATCTTGTACACCTCTACCAAATCACCCCTCAACCTCCTTTGCTCTAATGAAAACAAATCCAGCTTCTGTTGTCCTTGTAGCTAAGATCCCCCATCCCTGGAACCATGCTGGTAAATCTCCTCTGCACCCTCTCAAGGGCCTTCACATCCTTCCTAAAGTGTGGTGACCAGAACTGGACGCAATACTCCAGTTGTGGCCTAATCAGTGCTTTATAAAGGTTCAGCATAACTTCTCTACTTTTGTACTCAATACCTCTATTTATGAAACCCAAGATCCCATATGCTTTGCTAACCACTCTCTCAATATGTCCTGCCTCCTTCAGGGACCTATGCACATTAACTCCCAGGTACCTCTTTCCCTGCACACTCTTTAAAACTGTGCCATTAAGTGTATATTGCCTCTCCCTGTTTCTTCTGCCAAAATGCATCGCCTCACCCTTCTCTGTATTAAATTCCATCTGCCACTTGTCTGCTCATTCTGCTAGCCTTTCTATGTCCTGTTGCAGTTGATTGGTATCATCCTCACTGTTTGTCATCCCCCAAGTTTGGTGTCATCAGCAAATTTAAAAATTCTACTCTGTATTCCAATATCCAGGTCATTTATATATATCACAAAAAGCAGTGGCCCCAGCACTGACCCTTGGGGAACACAACTGTCTACCATCCTCCAGTCTGAACATGTGGTGTACATGTTTCTTGAATTTGCTACACATTTGCCTCTTTTGTGTTGTGAACTCCTTTGTGTTCATTGTTGATATGTTCTACTGCTAACTACTTTCCTTAATGAAGGAATCATGCTGTTGGATGGCTGCATAATCAACTGTGATGTTACAGGTGTACAGAAGGTCCATTATCTGCATCGGTGACTAACAATGATGAGTCTGCATCAGTTCTAAGGGTCTCTGGTACTGTAGTTGCTATGTACTTAATGCTTTCGGTCTTCTGTGCAGGACTGCATGATAGCACAGAATTGCTGTTGAAATTAGCTCCTGCTGCCTTGAACTGTGCTACTCCACAGTGACCACTGATGGAGTACATCCCTTCATGCTAGCTACTGATCTGTGTGAGCATAAAGCAATGGGTATCTATAAGGTTTCAGAATCCTTCCTTCATGTTTGCTTGTAACAGTTCTCCAAGCAAGTGGAAGGTGGCTGTAATTGCATCTTGGAGGTTAAAGCATAAAGCACTCATAACATTAGTTGGGGCATTCACAAGAGATGCTCCTATACAGCTTGAATAACCAAAGTCACCACTGTAGGTGCTAGTGACGTTGCCATGTTCACAATGGTAAACAACAATGCAGACAACTGTTGCTCCATGACTTTATTGATGGGAATGTATAGCTGTGTTTTGAACTCATAGAACTACCTAGATGGTCTTCCAATATTGTACATAAGGAGGTAAATTATATCTCAATCTGGTACTTCTGCTGTAATAATCTCTGTTTAAAAGCTTGGCGACTAAGGTCTGTATCCCAATACAACTTACTAGAATTACTCAGCATGCTGGAGTTCCATCGTGAGCCAGATAGTCACTCCTTCAACTCCACTATTGGAGACATAGATTAATCTGTTAAGGTATTTAACATGAATTTTCCACAGATATCTTTACTTATAGCTTCACTCTCTCTGCTTCCTGTATACGTAATGAGAATTCAGTATCGCAAAGAATGCCATTTTTCTGTTCCACAGAGTATTAATATTAATTTCTGGACTATCATTGATTTCAAAGCACTCAAATAAAAATGGTGCTATGATTTTGACTACATCTGATTTCTCACTAGCGAGCCAGTAAATTTCCAGGTACCTTTAGAACTACCTGCCGAGGGAAAACAGAAAGAGCTCTAATCCCACTGAGGATTGCCTGAAATGCTGATAAGACCAATTTCTTCCATATACACAATAGGCATGGTATTTTTTGGAAATTAATACAATGCTTAAGCAGGAGTAATGCCATATTACCAAGCAAAATGTATCGTCTCTGTCATCAGGTGTGTAAAGGATCAGAATCAGGTTCCTTCAGATTTGTTGATATTTCTGATTTATCTTCTACTTGGGTCAGGGGCCACCTTCCAGTTGTTCTCTACCATTCTATCCCAACTCACCATCCCCTGCCTCCCCAACCCCTCCAAATTCTGGATTAAGCAGATGCCAATTCAACCAATAATTTTGCTAGGCAGAGTGTATTGCTTTCACTGATTACAATTAATATATAAACTAAATGTGTTGGTGATTGAATTAGTGTTATACTTACAGATCACAGTCGACTTGTTTCATCTGAAATAATTGCCATTTTCAGTAAATCTTCAGTTCATTATTACAACACAGGTTCCTTTCAACTCAAAATTGACTGCATGACTAGAATATGATTGGACAAATTATAGGCAGGAATAAGTAAAATCCTCATATACATAGTTCATTACCTTTACCATGGGAAACCTCGACAGTCCACGTACAATTTAATGAATTTGGGTAAAAGTCAGGGTAACCAGGTGATAAAATAGTACCAGTGGGTCCTCGAATATCTCCACCACATAGCGCTACAAAGGAAAAAAGAAAATCAGTATTTAAATGAAAAATTAAAGCACTTTGGTACTATTTAATGTTTGCAATATTATGCAAGGAAAGAATGGTTATAATCTACAAAAGCATTGGCATCAAAGGCCATTTAAATTACAACTACATTTCAATTGTAATCATGGTCTCGGTATTACTTGTCATTACCACAAGTGGTTCACTCATTTACAACGCTTAGGGGCATTAATTTTTAAAAGTTTGAAAAGTTAGCGCCAGGCGCTAACAATTTCAAACTTTTGAAACATTCGCCGTTTTGCGCTCCAAGAAGGAAGTGGAGCTAAATCAAGCGCTCCACTTCCTTCTTGGAGCGCAATCGGCAGCAGGCAGGGCGGAGACTTCAGCAGCACTGCACACTGAGCCGTGCAGCGCTGCCGTGTTCAAAGGCTCCTTCCCTCCCTTAAAGGGAAGGACCATCACTGCAGGCTTTGCAATATAAAAAGTACCTGCCTGGAACACCAAGGTAGCCGCGATCAGCCCGATACTCACTCAAGCAGAAAAAAACTGGAAGAAGGAAGGTACGTTTTTTTTTACTTACCTTGGCCACCTCACCTTTAATCATCGCCCCCAAAGTGGCCGGCCACCTGATGCACGCCTCCTGCAGCTGTTGGTGTTTTCAACCGGCACTGCTGCAGGGTGTGGACATCAATTTCGGGTCCGGCGCGCTACCGGGGTGATGCACACAGCGATTATGTCACGATCTCTGGGTGAAGGAGATCGGGGCGCAATGCTGTAGCGAGCCGCAAAACTCCCACTGAATATGGCAGGAGTCGATGTCAGCCC
This sequence comes from Somniosus microcephalus, assembly GCF_052327205.1. NCBI lineage: Eukaryota > Metazoa > Chordata > Chondrichthyes > Squaliformes > Somniosidae > Somniosus > Somniosus microcephalus. Next base: position 190,789,569 of record NC_140993.1, read on the forward strand.
CAGTGACACAAACAGGAGGCGCAAAGGCACCCAATTTTCCCCCTTATACTTTTCCATGGGAAAACTGCTTCAATAGTCAAATATGATCACTGCAAATTTTAAACTCCGATGTGTTTTTCTTTCCCTCAGAAATAGATGAAATGTGAGCAGTCCCTTCCAGATCATGCAAACCACTCAAGCCTTCCTAAACACTGATTATGCATGAATGGAAAACCGCAAATGTAACGCCCCTATTCAAGGAAGGAGGGAGGCAGAAAGCAGGAAACTATAGGCCAGTTAGCCTAACATCTGTCATTGGGAAAATGCTGGAAACCATTATTAAGGAAGTAATAGCAGGACATTTAGAAAATCATCATACAATCAAGCAGAGTCAACAAGGTTTGATGAAAGGGAAATCGTGTTTGACAAATTTACTAGAATTCTTTGAGGATGTAACGAGAAGGGTGGATAAAGGGGAACCAGTAGATGCAGTGTATTTGGATTTTCAGAAGGCATTCGATAATGTGCCACATAAAAGGTTACTGCACAAGATAAGAGCGCATGGGGTTGGGGGTAATATATTAGCATGGATAGGGGATTGGCTAACTAACAGCAAACAAAGAGTCGGGATGAATGGGTAATTTTCAGGTTGGCAAACTAACTAGTGGGGTGCCACAGGGATCAGTGCTGGGGCCTCAACTATTTACAATCTATATTAATGACTTGGATGAAGTGCCGTATGTACTGTAGCCAAATTTGCTGATGATACAAAGATAGGTGGGAAAGCAAGTAGTGAGGAGGACACGAAGGCCACAATTTTATCAGCACTGAGAGGGCAGATTTGGAGGCGGGTCAAGGGTTAAAATAGTTTTGATTGATGGCGGGTTCCGATCCCGCCATCAACCCGCCTCCAAATAATTTTCCCAAGTGTCGGGTCTCCAATTTGCGCATGGACCCGACACCTAGCGGCGGGAAGAGGATTAAAGCCACTTACCTGCCTGTTAACAGGTACTTGATAGTAGTTAACAGGCTCTTTTTCAATTTTGCCACTTCTGCCTCGGGGTTCCCGATGTCCAGACACCACACCAAGTAAGTGTGGCGTGTTGAGTCTGCTGTAATGTATCTGCATTGATAACAGCTGCAGAAGTGGTATGAAGGATTCAATGGTGCACTGGTGAGTTTCAGAGGTAAGAAAATGTTGGGAAAATCATTTTTAATGCATTTACACTTTTCTGTATGTAACAAGTTTTGAAATTGATGTCTAGTCCCACTTCATTGGGGGAACCTCTTTCACCAGAGACAGATTGCTTCTGTAACCTCACCTGCAGCTGCCATCTGTTCTAGCCTATAGAAGGAGTCATTGGAGAGCCTGGGTGCAAGAGGTCACCTTTGTACAGTGATTGTCAGTGTTTGCAGCACTTCAATGCTGTCAAACACTGAGAAATGAGCTGTCAAAAAAAAATGTGCGTGGTCCCTTTAAGAAAACCGGCAGATGATGCATAATCAAATGACGTCATCTGACCGGCTTCCTCTTAATTGGCCGGCAAGCCTGCAGGGCGGGCTTAACAAGGCCAATCAATGTAAAATCACATACGTGGGCCAGATGCAGTTGGGGGCGGGACTGAAACCCGGAAACCACATGACCCACTCCCATCCCGCATCCAATGACAAAATCGCGGCCAAATAGTCTGCAAAGGGATATAGATAGGTGAAGTGAGTGGGCAAAAAATTGGCAGATGGAGTATAATGTGGGAAAATGTGCGGTTTTCCACTTGGGTAGGAAAAAATAAAAAAGCAAATTATTATTTAAATGGAGACTACGAAATGCTGCGGTACAGAGGGATCTGGGGGTCCTCGTACATGTAACACAAAAAGTTAGCATGCAGGTACAATAACTAATTAGCAAGGCAAATGGAATGATGGCCTTTATTGCAAGGGGATGGAGTATAAAAGTAGGGAAGTCTTGCTACAACTGTGTAGGGCGCTGGTGAGACCACACCTGGAGTACTGTGTGCAGTTTTGGTCTCCTTATTTAAGGAGGGATATACTTGCATTGAAGGCAGTTCAGGGAAGGTTCACTAGGTTAATTCCTGAGATGAAGAGGTTGTCTTATGAAGAAAGGTTGAGCAGGTTGGGCCTATACTCATTGGAGTTTAGAAGAATGAGAGGTGATCTTATTGAAACATATAAGATTCTGAGGGAGCTTGACAGGGTAGATGCAGGTCGGATGTTTCCCCTCGTGGGGGAAACTAGAACGAGGGGGCAGAGTTTCAGGATAAGAGGTCACCCATTTAAAACGGAGATGAGGAGGAATTTCTTCTCTCAGAGGGTCGTGAATCTTTGGAATTCTCTACCCCAGGGAGCTGTGGAGGCGGAGTCATTGAATATATTCAAGGCGGAGATAGACATATATTTGAGCTACAGGGGAGTCAAGGGTTATGGGGAGCAGGCGGGAAAGTGGAGTAGAGGCCAAGATCAGGTCAGCCATGATCTTATTGAATGGCGGGGCAGACTCGCAGGACGGAATGGCCTACTCCTGCTCCTATTTCTTATGTTCTTATGAATCACTCCCAACAAATTGCTCCGGCAATTACTGTAAATTGTGCTACTCTCTAGCACTATCATACAGATGTGTCTTCAGAGTGAGTTAAGTTACCCAGAATATAGAACGATGTCACACTTAATAATATTTTAGTCAAAAAAGGAAAATGCAAACCATCCTTTGATTCAGACTGTTAAGAGTAAGTGGTATGTGAACACAGATAGTGAAATTCAAGGGCAATAACCTGTTAGTGATACAATGCTCCTCAATAACCTGTTAGTGATACAATGCTCCTCAATAACCTGTTGGTGATACAATGCTCCTCAATTGGCAACTGTGGGTGCAAAGCTTGTCATGGAAGTAGAAAATCCTCAATTGGATTTTTTAAAAATTCTTCATTAATAACAGTGAAAAGCAATTTATATTGCTGTTGTTTGCTCAGTAATGTTACATAAGGGAATCAAGGGATATGGGGCTAGTGCAGGAAAGTGGAGTTGAGGTAGAAGATCAGTCATGGTCTTATTGAATGGTGGAGCAGACTCGAGGGGCCGAATGGCCTACTCCTGCTCCTATTTCTTATGTTCGTATGCTGCAGTGGCTGTATTTAATGACTCTTGCAGTGTGCAGTAGATGGTGTAACATATATGTGTTTTATTTCTATGTCACTTCGCTTCCTCGAATGAAAAAGGAATACTCAATAGTAAGGCCTGATAATTCTCAATGAATAATGGGAGGAGACACCTTTTTTCTACAATTAACAGCTCTCTAACAAAGTCTAAGAAATAACACCTCAAAACCAAGTGTCTGCGATTTAACTAGCGAATCAGTAAATACGGAAAACAGAGGCATTTTCTCAATTTTCATATATGGGAGCAGTGAACAGCCATGGGGGAAAAATTTGGTTGGTTAGCACCTCCTGTTAGCGCCTCCGGGGGGCGCTAAGAACTTAGCGCTGCTCGCAAAATTGACCAGTGGTTTTGCGGCAGCGCTAAACACTACCGCCACGATCTCCTGCACCCGCAGATCGTGATGTCAGTCAAGCGTGCAACACCCCGGACCGGATATTGAGTCGCGCCCCCTGCCTTAGCGCCTGCCGCTAGAAACGACAGATGGAGGGGAACGTTTTCAAGTCGGGACGGGGCTGGGGGAGCGCTATTTAAAGGCGGGCGCTTCCTGCCTTTTCTTGTCGGCAAAATTTTTGATTTTAATGCTGTCCTAAGGAGTTTTGGTCCTCAGCACCACTTTTGAGGTTCCTAAGCGCCGAGCTCTTTCCCTGGGCCTATCCATTAGTGCTTCCAATACAATTGCTTTTGAGGTTTCTCCAGGCCGAGATTCAAGGCTGCAAGGAGCAGGGTGTGGCTGGCCAGCAAGATGGTCCCTCCCCTTTAAGAACTGGACGGCGCCAGTCTGTCTGGCTTCCATGATAATTGGCATCGCCTGAGCTTCGGTAGCATTCTGAGGTAGCGCCTCGCTCCCTGATGTTTGCGCCTTAAGAGAGGTGTGTAGCGTCTGATTTAGCGCTCAAATCACCTCCAGGGGCGAGAGAGGCAAATTTTGCAGTCAAAGGCGATAATTAGCGCCAGACGTTAAACTTTGCGCCCGGCAATATTAGCGCCCCAAAATGGGCGATACCGAATTTTTCCCCCATATGTTTGACCCTCACCATTAACATTACTGGTGCGGGGTAGGGAAAAAAATAAAAAATTTGCACCAAGTGTTCTTTCCATTCGTACTAGGTGGAGAATCACCTGGTTTAAACATTTCTGGGGCGTTTATTTAAAATGCTTCAAAGCCAAGCTCACACGGTAATTGAAATCACTGCATTGATGATTCAAAGTCAAATGTCATTATTTTCTATAATAAAATATTACAAGATAATTAATTTGACAGAATTACAGAATCTTACAGCCCATCATGCCTATGTCAGTTTCAGTTGGTTCTTTCCCCATAGCCCTGCAAATGTTTCCTTTTCAAGTATTTATCTAATTCCCTTTTGAAAGTTACTATTGAATCAGCTTCCACCACCCTTTCAGGCAGTGCGTTCCAGATCATAACAACTTGCTGTATGAAAAAAATTCTCCACATGCCTCCTCTCGATCTTTTGCCAATTATCGTAAATCTGCGTGCTTTAGCGACTGACCTAACTACAAGTGGAAACAGTTTCTCCTCATCTGCTCTATCAAAACCTCTCATAATTTTGAAAATCTCCTCTTAACCTTCTCTGCTCTCAGTCGAACAATCCCAACTTCTCCAGTCTCTCTATATTACTGAAATCCCTCATCCCTGGTATCATTCTGGTAAATCTCCTCTACACCCTCTCCAATGCCTTAACTTGCCTTGCCATCTTTAAACTCTGTTCCTACAGCCCCTTTGAAATTGTACCATTTAATTTATATTGCCTCTCTTCCTCCCAAAATGAATCACTTCACGCATCTCTGCATTAAATTTCATCTGCCACGTGCCTGCCCATTTTACCAGTCTGTCTATGTCCTCCTGAAGTCTGCTGCTATCCTCCTCACTGTGTACTACATTTCCAAGTTTTGTGTCATCTGCAAACTTTGAAATTGTGCCCTCTATACCCAAGTCTAGGTCATTAATATATATCAAAAAGAGCAGTGGTTTAAATACTGACCCCGGGAGACACCATTGCATACCTCCCTCCAGTCTGAAAAGCATCTGTTCAACACTAACCTCTGCACTTCAATGGGGAACATTTCCAAAAGTATTAACGTATGTTAAAGTAGTACCTTGTAAAGTTACTTTCTACTATTTTTGAAATGTTACCTAGAGAGACCCATAGTAATTAATTGTTCTGATTCTGAGAATGAATCACAGAGGTTCGCTCTGTGTGAAATCTCCTCAACAGCCCAGCACTTTACCCCACTGTGTTTCAAACACTGGAATTTTTTCATTCAATGCATTCTTTCTAGCTGCCTTACTTAAAAGATTGAAAGAAGAAACCACCATAAACAAAGAATGAGTAATTGGACAAATGATCCAAAAGAACACTTTTTCAGTTATTAATGCTATAATTATCAGAAAATGCAAGTAATTCAGACTAACATCAGTAAAACATAATGGCCCAGAAATTAGGATCGGGGGCTTGCCACGCGTGCAAGCCCCTGATATGCACTTACCCGGTACGCCGACAGCTGAAGCCTGGGCTTGCTTGGAATTCCTGTCACTGGCCCGGTTCAGCTGTCGGCGCGATGTGCTTGCCTGATCCAGCGGCGTAGCTAGTTCGATGTGCCGGCTGGGATCAGGTGAGCACTGGGCAGCCAATCAGGGGAGGGGAAACTTCATTCATGAGTTTGATAGTAAGAACTGTCAAACTCATGAAAACTACGGGTACCCAAAACACTACTTAAACTTTAAATAAAATTTTAAAAAACATCCCACTAATTAAATGAACTATAAATAACTTTTAAAAACTATTTGCAACAATTAATCAAATTTTTGAAAAAAATAATTTTTTTAAGAAATCGGGTCTAAAAATAAACTTACCTTACTGTAAAGTCCTTAAAAACAATAAAGCTTTGGAAAAAATGTTATAATTTTAAATAATAGACCACTTACCTTAAAGAATCAAGTCCTTACGTCTCCATTTTACATTTCTAAAAAGTTCAGGCCCTTACACACGGGCAAACCTGTCAAAAAGAAGGAAGTTCAACGCGTGCGCGCAGAGACTTGCGCGCACGCGTTGGACCTCTGAACCCCTTGGAGGAAATGCCGGTTTCCCGCGCATGTGCTGTGCATGCTGAAATCCAGCACTTCCAACGGGCCCACGCGTGAGTACCCCATCCGTACTCACGCGTTGGGACCGGAATTACTGGCCCAATGTTAGCAGCAACTTGTTTTTCTTAAATGTGAAAATGTTGCCATCAGATTTGCTTATGAAGTATCATAACACTTTGGTTTAAAATTCTAAATGGCAATCATAAAATGAGATCATTAAATGATATTTATTACACAATGAACTACAGATTGAAAGCTAGAATCACTTATTTAAAAAATGCAGAATAGGTTGTGAACTTCTAATCATTTATTCAACATTATTATGCCTCAGGTAGCCAGAAGACATTCAGAACTGTAATTAATGAATGACCAGAGGGAATTATTTTTATTAATGCCCTCAATCAACTTCCTGGATCTACTGTAATATGCAAAGCATGGCTGGAGGGCGGCAGAAGGCAAATTAAGACTTTATGTTATGTAGAAATGACAGAGGTTTAATTAGTTTCCTGCCCAAAACAAGACATGCTTGCTGTTACCTTCTCACTCATCTTTTATGCAATTACAATTTTAACACAACTTTCTGGAATAAATTTTCACCAAAAAAAACATTGCATGAAGCTTTCCAATGCTCATTGAAGGAAAGAGAGAAGATTAAAGTCGACTGTTTTGTAAAAGCAATCAAGAAATATATTCTAATTGACTAATAATGAAGAGATGCATCTTAATGGACAAAACTTTGGCAAGATCAAGGAAATGCAAAACAGGGTGAAAATGAAGGAATTCAGCAATGCATTAATGTTCACTCATCTTTACAGAGGGTATAAATAAATAGAAGCATTATTAACTTTCTCAAATAAACAGACAAATAATCATTTGCTCAGACAAGCAAATATTGTGTTAATCTGTAAAGACAAGCACTCAGGCTGGTCTTTATCCACATTCTTTTTACTCCCTTGAAAAATTGTTGCCTTCTTCAGTTTGAATGGTTGAAGACCAGAGTACACTGTTATCATTTGACTCCATAGACCCAAAAATCCACATTTTCTTTGAAGCAAAAGTGAGGTACTTCTGATCTAGGTTGGAATTTAGTGTGTAAGTCAGATATGCTCGAGTTACACCCATTCTAAATGACATGAAGCCTTTACACATTGAGTTCACTATGTGCGTTCTCATACATGTCATTATGATGGAGACAGAACAGGACCAGGATGAAGAGGAAATGAGCAAGGCACACAGGATAAGGTTGGGTTAGATGACTGCTATCATTCTCTCCAAACAGTCCCTCAAGACTCGAAGGACAGTGATTAAAGCATCTACTTGGTTGCACTGAAATATCTGAAGGCCTTACTGAGGGAACAGATGCAAATATTCCTGGTGCCTTCACCCATTCCAGTTGGTGCTGCATTGCACTAATCTGGGATATTGGCACTGAGAATGGCACTGGACTTTGCCATGATGGCTGCCACCTGTCTCAGGTCCTCTAAAATAGTCCTCAGTGCATTCATGTGAGTGTAATGCTCATTTAGCATCTTTACCCAGAGACTTGAGACTTTAGGCTTTGGAGTCAGAAGTTGATTTCTGCATTGCCTCCACTCTCTGATGTCAGGTCCCACTGTCTCCCATTTTCTGACTCCTCTAGTACTGTGAGCGTAATGAATGAAGGACTGCCACACATATAAAGAGGCTGCATGGAAGAGTGATGTGGAGCAGCTGGCTTACACTTGCAGCTCTGGTGAGGTTGTTAAACTTCATCCTACACTTCAAAGGAGCCCTGGGATTCAAGGAGACGGCAATCACTGCCACAGCTACCATTCTTCACAGAGTGTGCATCATGTTTGGAGGGTTTCCATCCTCAGGCCCTAAATAACCCATCCTTCCGTATCTCTGTTTGGAGTCATCCCAGGTCAGACTCCCTGACGTTTCCCAGTTTTTCCTTCAATCTGGCTACCATCCTTGTAACCCAGGTTGCCTGCTTGCTTCTTTAAGCAGCAGTAGCAAGTTTCACATCTTGCTGCTGCACCAGGTCTCTGCCACCCTCTGCTCATTTTCCACATGTTTCCATTTGGTAAACATTTTGCCTCTGATAGAATACTCTGGGCTTTCTGCGGGAGTGCAAGTTGAATTTATACAACATACATGCCTCTTAATATGATAATTATCTGACCCAGCAATTTACTTTCGAATTTGTCCCAGTAGGTCATGGCGGATGCAAGTCAGTGCCCTGCCTCACTGGCAGCACAATGATACTCTCAGAATTTCAGACTCCAAAACAACAATACTGTTTTGCAATCTGTGGTATCCTGATATGGATTATATCATCCTAGAGTTGTGCAAATACGATTCTATAGTTTTGAGATGCTGTACTGGGTAAAATTTCAATTTATTTTTTTATAATATAGAGGATAAATTGAAATATAAAATGCATATATAAAAGCATGGAATGTAATACACTGATGGGAAGTTCGTCAGGCAAACTTCTACCTCCTGCAGATAAATCTTGTACTAATCAATATTGAAGCCTCGTTTGAAATACTGGGGTAATTATGTGAGGCATTACTCCCAGAAAGGAACCTAGCCACAGCCCTAATCTTCAGATCTGTGCTGGCAGCTGTCAAAACTGCATGCCATGAATACAGCTATACAAAAGTACCTCCATTGTGTCCAATTTTGAGCACCATACCTTAAAAAGGACATTGATGCAGTTCAGAAAAGAGCAGCAAGGATGATATTGGGACTTAAGATACTAAGCTATGAGAAAATCCAATATTGAATATGTTTTCATTGGAGGTGATTTGGGGGAGGGGATTTCATAGGGGAGGGCTGATCCAAGCCTTTTGAAAAGCTGAGAAGCACAGATGATGTAAATGTAACAAGACTACTTGACTTTGACTATGAAAATAGAACTAGAGAACTCAGGTTTAACATTAAAAAGCCTCAAGTAAGGCTAAAGTGAATATGTGTAACAGGTTCCCAACAGAAACAGCTAGCACCATGTGAATACAGTTTACTCAGTTGAATACAGCTAGATACATATCCAGGTAGGATTTAAGAGTATAGGGATTAGCACACACTGAGATGGTCAATAATTCCTGGGACACCAAGGACAAGGGATAGGGAGGAGATGGGTTAAATATTGCCTGTGGAAGACTGCCAGCTAAGGCTGAATGGATATGTTGGGATGGACAGGCATTCTTACTTTATCTTTGGGGATGAGAGTACTCAGGCTGAATAAAGGAGTTAAATAATGGGATAGATTGTGCATGATCAATGGAAGGAGTGGGCTTTTTCAGCAAAATGGCCTTTTCTCATTTTTTTTTTGAAAGTTTTTTCTTTCTTGTGTTCAGAACAAACTCAACCTAAACAGGAATATTCTGATCTACACAAGAACCAAATTTTGCACTTGGTTTCTTAGCGATGAAGCAGATAAAAAGGAGAGACCTCTGTTTCTGTGATATTTGGGAAGACTTTTGGCATTTCCAAGTGCGTGAACCTGACTTACTAGCTGGAAACATCAGAAATACCTTGACAAAAGCACTATGCAACATTGGCCCAGAAATTTGGGTCTCCACGGGTGAGTACGCGCTGGGTACACACCCGTAGGCCCAACGAAAGTGGCGGTTTCGTGCATGCACTGCGCATGCACGGGAAACCGGAACTTCCGTTCCCTTAAAGGAAGGGGTTCACAGGTCGAACGCGTACGCCGGAAAGGCAGCGCGTGCACCTGGAACTTACGTTTTTTTTCCAGGTTTCTCCGGGAGGGTAAGTCTCCAGCAGTTACACTTTTAAAAAGCAGGCACAAGGCCTGCTTTTAACAAGATAAGTGGTGAATTAATTAAAATTAAAACATTTTTTCCACAGGTTTATTATTTTTAAATACTTTAAAGAAAGGTATGTTTATTTTTAGCCCCGTTAGAAAATGTAATTAATTTTTTCAAAAATTATTGTTTAAAATAGTTATTTTATGTAATTTATAGTTATTTTAAAAATGTGATTTAAAAAAAAAATTATTTGAAGTTTTAGTTATGTTTTGGGGCTTATAGTATTTATAGTTTTGACAGCGCATCATGTCAATTTTATGAATGGGCATTTCCCTGCTACCATTGGCTCGCCATGGCCCATGTGATCCCAGGTGACACTTCGAACTAACTGCGCCCCTGGGATACGCAAGCACTGCCCGCCGGCAGTTGGAGGAGGCCCAAGATCGGAATCCCACGTGGGCCCACAGCACAACGGCTGGCGCGCTAGGTAAGTGCAGGTCGGAGGCTTGCACCCGTAGGAAGCCTCCGACCTGAATTTCTGAACCATTAAAGACTAAAGGCCTCGATTTTCAGTGTGCCGTGAGGCGGGCTTTTAGGCGTGCGGGGGCTAAAATACCAAATTCGGGGGTCCCGACACCATCCTGCCCAAAACCCGCCTCCACATAAGTTTCAAAGGAGGCGGGTACCCGCCCCGCACTGGGACCCGCCGACCCGAGGCGGGAAGGGATTAGTGCCAATTAACTGCCTGTTACCAGGTAGTTAACAGGCAGTTTTTAGCCTAATCCCTATTTTGAAGGTTGTCGTGTGGGATTCCCGACGGCTCCAAACCACACCAGGTTAGAGCAGTCAGGCCGTCGGGTTGAAGGACTTGGAGGGGTCACGATGTCGGTGTTCAGGTGAGTGATGGGTGCATGAGTGCAAAGGTAAGTGTGTTTGGTGTGTCTAAAGTGTGTAAAGAAGTTTAAATTACCTGTACTTACCTTAACAGCCTTTCTTCCTCTAGGTTTCAGGAGTCCATCACTCAGCCGACACTGAAAGCAGAATGGCTGCGAGCTGTCCAAAGTGACAGCCTTCAGCTTTCATTGCCGGTGAGAGTTCTAACTGAGTCTGCGTAGAAGGACTCGGGTTAGAAGTCAGCTGATGAGTTGACAGCTTCAAACGTACAGTAAAAGCTCCCAGCTGATTGAGATATGTTCCCTTAACCACTAGCTTCTCTAAACTGCATTTCCATTACAGATTCAGGTCTTTACACAAGTCTCCATCCAGTCTGACCACATTAACTCTCCCACCATTGACAGATCGATTGTGTCATCTCCACTTCACCTGCCATCTAATCCATCAGCATGGGTGCCCTTGAAACTCTCTCACCTTGTTATTCAGAATCCCACCAGGATCAGCCCCAAAACCAGCAGCACCAGGCACACCAGAAGCGCCAACAACACCACCAACATTCTCCACAATCAACTGATGTTGCACAGGACACAGGGCATCAGCACCCGACCACATTGCTGCCTGGGAGGTTAGGGATGGGCTTGCCATGGCCAGATTTACTTCACTTGACACTGTACACCCTGGCTGCCACATGATGCACCAGGTTGGCACCACCCCACACCAACACCATAAAGCATCCCTACAATGCCCAAGCCATTCCTTTCACACTCATCACCATTGTGGGGGTACCGTTATTTCTCACCATTCACTGCAACTCACTAAGACACTTCCAAAAGGGCACACATATCTGTCCAAGAATGCAAAGTGTTGAAGATAGAGGTTTTAATGCTTGACACCACAGTAACAGAAAATTTACATGAACATTGCATGAAACACCAAAGTGCCTACCCTTGTGTGTTGTTAGTTGGTATGATTGCACTAGGGTGAGGGTGGGTGTGAAGGGTGGCTAGTGAGATGGGGAAGTGATAAAGTAGATACAGAGGGATGGGTGGAGGTGCAAGGTAAGTTGGTGTGAGTAAGGATGTGCAGGAGTAGGGTGGGGAAGGCAGTGTGATGGGGATGTGATGAGAGGCACAGCAGGATGAGGTTAAGTGTGGCTTTGTACTAATGTTTCGTGATCTACTGAGATCATTGAAACGTTTGTGGCACTGCACCCAGGTCCTCCTGACCACATCGCTGCTGGTGCCCTCCTCTTCAATGTGCAACCAGGCTGTGCTGATCTTCTATGGAGGTCTCTTCCGCCCATGGGAAGGGAAGAGGACCTCCCTGCGTGATGTGGCTCCCTCCATAAGCATATGGAGGGAGTCATGGGAGAGCCTAGGTGCTGCCGTGCACCTCTGTGCAGTGCTTGTCACTGTTTGTAGCATCTCAATGGTGTAGAACACTGACAGCACAAATGTCAAGATAAAGTTGGCCATGGTCCCTTTAAGGAAACCGGCTAATGATGCATCATCAAATGACGTCACCAGACCCGCTTTAATTGTCAGGCAAACGCGCTGGGCGGGCTTAACCAGCCCATTCAGGGGAAATTCATTTCAGAGGCCAGGATGGAGACAGCAATGGGGTCAGGACCCGCCATCGACAACGCCCGCCACGATTCACCAAGGTTCGTAAAATCGCGGCCATTCTCCTTGAAGTCATACAGAATCTAATCAGTCCAATGAAATGTTGTTGCATTTATTTTGATGATTACGTGTCCAATACAAAGAAAAAGTAATATGTCTGTCATCATTCAACTGACATCTAATTAATTAATTTAATTCCATTAACTGGTGAGCTTGTTGATGGAAGTATCAGCAATGATGGTGTTCTGGCACAGAAAAGTTGATGAATGCAGAGATATTGTGGTGTTAGTAAGTCAAACAAAAACTTACAAAAGAAGGCCAAGCTAAATTATCAACTTATGATGTAGAACAAGGAATACAGAATTCATCATTTAGGAACAAAGGCTCCGAGTTTCCACAGGATTCTCCCAATCTCCTGCCATAACTTCAGCAGGCGATCGGTGGAACCCCTGGAGAAGTGGCGTCAAGTAGCTGTTTTTAGCTGTTTTACAGCGTTTCTCCAAGGGTCCCACCAGGGAACACCTGTGGAAATTCCAGACAAAAATGTTTATTTTCTGACATCAATGCACAAAATGATGTTGTCCCATTTATTTCAAAATATTTGTTCCTCTGTCCATTTTTGTTCATTACTATTTACACCCTCTCCCTCTCCCTCTCCATTGTCTGGGCCATGCACCATTACTGGTCAATATCAAAAGGTCAGGCAGCTGATTGGTGCCTAATTTTAAATAATGTTGTTTTTGAGTTGGAAGTTTACAAGAGCAACGTCAACTGACTTAGTTTCAGATTTCCCTCAGCTTCCAAAAGATTGTTGATATCATCTCCCTTAACATGAAACCCATGGGGTAAATTTTCATCTTCACTGCATGGGTGGTAATTTGGTGAAGCAGAATGCCCACCTGTTGTAGAAACCATCTGATTTCGATTCCACTGACTTCAACTAAATGAAAATCAGGCAGATTCCATCATGAGCGCGCGATCTACGCCACCAGATTAATGCCCATGGGGTTAAGATGAAAATTTACTGCATCATTTCTAATCCATTAAAAGTGTACAATTCCAGTGGGTTCAGCTTGTCAATAACAATGTACATGAATCTAATTGTATGAGGTGATTTTTCAATTTCAGTATCAGTCCATCTCACTATGATATCTATAATTTTACAATGTCACTGTTTATGGACAACCTTAAAGGATCAATCTTCACAGACAAGTTTCTTTCACTAAATTAAGAAAACACTTGGAGGAACCAAGTGGCACAGTGGTTTAGCACTCTAGTCATAGAAACTTAGAAAATTAGGAGCAGGAGTAGGCCATTCGGCCCTTCGAGCCTGCTCTGCCATTCAATATGATCATGGCTGATCCTATATCTCAATACCATATTCCCGCTCTCGCCCCATACCCCTTGACGCCTTTTGCGTCTAGAAATCTATCTCCTTCTTAAATATATTCAGTGATTTGGCCTCCACAGCTGTCTGTGGTAGAGAATTCCACAGGTTCACCACCCTCTGAGTGAAGAAATTTCTCCTCATCTCAGTCCTAAATGTCCTACCCCGTATCCTGAGACAGTGACCCCTCGTTCTAGACCCCCCAGCCAGGGGAAACATCCTCCCTGCATCCAGTCTGTCTAGCCCTGTCAGAATTTTATACCTTTCAATGAGATCCCCTCTCATTCTTCTAAACTCTAATGAATACAGGCCTAGTCAACCCAATATCTCCTCATACGACAGTCCTGCAATCCCAGGAATCAGTCTGGTGAACCTCCGCTGCACTCCCTCTATGGCAAGTATATCCTTTCTTAGGTAAAGAGACCAAAACTGCACACAGCACTCCAGGTGTGGTCTCATCAAGGCCCTATATAACTGTAGCAAGACATCCTTGCTCCTGCACTCAAATCCTCTTGCAATGAAGGCCAACATATCATTTGCCTTCCTAACTGCTTGCTGCACCTGCATGTTTGCTTTCAGTGACTGGTGTACAAGGACACCCAGGTCCCTCTGTACATCAACAATTCCCAATCTATCACCATTTAAATAATACTCTGCCTTTCTGTTTTTCCTACCGAAGTGGATAACATCATATTTATCAACGTTATACTGCATCTGCCATGTATTTGCCCACTCACTCAACTTGTCTAAATCGCCTTGAAGCCTCTTTGCATCCTCCTCACAACTCACAATCCCACCTAGTTTCATGTCGTCAGCAAATTTGGAAATATTACATTTGGTTCCCTCATCCAAATCATTGATATGTATTGTAAATAGCTGGGGCCCAAGCACTGATCCCTGCGGTACCCCACTAGTCACCACCTGCCACCCTGAAAAAGACCCATTTATTCCTACTCCTTTACCTCTGGGACCTAGGATTGAATCCAATCCTGAATGACTGAATTAAGCAATATGTGATAGGGTAGATCTAGAGTACAAAACTGAACTAATTGTGCACTAATTGGCAATAATTTAATAATATCATTCAGCTAGACCATAATGCATTTGTATTGCAAAAGGAAATAGGGTTCTACTCTGTAGCTGTGCTGAAGACACATTGTTGGGGTTGTATGGAGGGACTTTTATCGTACATCTAAACCATGCTGCTACATCTAACTGTAAATTGTTCAATGTTGATTTTGAGTGTAAAACAAAATAGGAAATATTTGATTCCACACACTGATAATCTTTGCCTTGATTTGGACCAAAAATTCACTAAATATTATTGTGCATATTAATATTGTACTTTTTGCTCTATCCAAAAATCACACTGTAAAAATGATCACAGTTTAACATCTGCCACTAGCTTTGATAATAGAAATTGAACACTGACAATACTGAATAGTAAGCCTTACACCAGTTCTGATTTGCCCTTTAAATTGCCAGCAAACTGGCAACATCTGTGAAATTACACAATAAACCGGTTGCCTAGCTAAAAATTAACAGTTGCTAAAGCATTGCATTTATAATAATATACATTCATCTGTGAAAGATATTATCCAATTTTACACTGGTTACACTTAGTATAATGGTTTTTGGTATCCAGCTCATGTTGCATTAAAAAATGTTCCATCTTATTCCATGATTTGATATTACAAGGATGTTCCTTGCTGCCCCAGCAGCAGCTGCTCAGCAGACATTTTTAAAATCCCCGTGCTGGAATAAGTAGTGAAATTCATGACAGGATTGGAACCTAAAAGATAACACATTGTATCACCATTTCAGAGAACTCGAATTAAAGTTTAGCTCCATAACTTCATATAAAGTTTGCAGAATAGGCAGATTTAAAAAGTGGTTTTAAAATAAATTACTCTATTTGGCTTGTTATGAATGTAATACTCCATGAGGTGCTATGAAATGGCGAACTTAAAACACTTGTTATTATCAGATATTCCTCGATTTATATATTATTAAAAGAACATAAGAACATAAGAACTAGATGCAGGAGTAGGCCATACAGCCCCTCGAGCCTGCTCTGCCATTCAATAAGATCATGGCTGATCTTCGAACTCAACTCCACTTTCCCGCCTGATCCCCATATCCCTTGATTCAACTAGAGTCCAAAAATCTATCGATCTCAGCCTTGAATATACTCAATGGGGCCGATTTTCCCGCAGGTACGGGGAATTGTCGGGTTCCCCGAATGTCGGGGTTCCCACACAAATCTAAATGGGTCTGCCACATCGATGCAATTTTCCCTCAATTGGCCAATTCATTTCCAGCGTGTGGGAACCCTTGCTAATTGACTATTTCCAGTCAGAAAGCCCCACAGTATGATGTCATAATTCGTGGTGCTTTCAAGGTCCACAGCAAGCATTGCAACCTCTGCAGGCTTCCAAGCGAACCATACAGGATGGCAGAGGAGCCTGCAGCAGCTGTGGCCAGTGCCAGAACCCGAGCTGTCTCCAAATTCGACGAGGCTTCACTGCAGGCATTATTGGATGGGGTGAGGGCCCACAGGGAGGTCCTCTTCCCTAGGTCAGGGAGGAAGAGGCCTCCCACTGAGACCAAGGCTTCATGGATGCAGGTGTCAGCAGATGTCAACTCGCTGGGAGTCACCAGAAGAACCTTGGCATTACATCTCTAACTCCTTCCTTAACTCCCCCACAGTACCATCCAGAGCCCCCGTCCCCACTGTGGAGGAGGAAGAGGCTGTGCAGCCAGACTCCTCAGGGGAAGCTCCAACCTCTGAGGGCGCAGCGTCAGCAGAAGTAAATGCACCCAGCACCAGCGCAGACACTCACACCTCGGGGGGACCTTCGGGACATAGAGTAGTGTTGTCACCTGGTGTTTCACAGCTCACAAGTGAGCATCAGCAGATTGTGGAGACAGGGACAGCAGTGGAGAGTCCTCGTCGGAGGGCGCAGGACTCTGCCAGCTCAGCTCAGTTGCATGTCGACCCTCTGCCTCTGGGTCCATCCATAAGATCAGAGGTGATGGAGTGATGGAACTCCATGCACAGATGCAGGAGTCTCTGGCAGGTTTCGTCTCTAGGGTCACTGCGAGTGTGGAGCGAATGGAGGAGTCCATAGCGAAGATGAGCTGAGCCTTTGCTTAGTCATTGGCGTATGAACGCATCACCATAGAAAGGTTGGCACCCTCCATGGAGGAGATAAGTCGCCAGGGTATGGAAAACATGGTGAGTGTTCATAATAGAATGACATCTCTTGAGGAGCGATGGGCATCTATTGAAAAGAGAAATCAGACCTTCATGGAAGTCCTTCTGAGTAGGATTGCCAGTGCAGATATGGGTCCCCATGGCCCCCTGATGCGCAGCAAGGTGCTCTCAAGCCACATCCAAGCGCTGGCCCCTTCTGGCCTGTGCAGCTTCAGGTGACTGAGCAGTAGCCTGGCGCTCCTGCTGCTGATGCTGCTGTTCCTGGTTCTGCTGCTGACGCCTCTGCTGCTGGAGATCCTCTAATGGCATGAAGGGAAGGGAAAAAAGGCCTCCCATACTTCTGGTAGATGCCTCCGTTGAGGAAGCGCTGAGTGAGGGTGCCGAGTGGTGCTTCCCAGGAGCTCACACTGGAGAAGTGTGTGAGGCTCCAACCTTCCACAGCTGTGCCTAAGCCTTGAACAAGTTGCCCCAAGCCTGAAACAACAAGGTCCTGCAACCTACAAATGCTGTCTGATTAAATCTCTTCTTTCCTGATTGACCTGCAGCTGAAAGTAAGTGAGCCAATATTGTTCACGCTAGGTTTCATCAGCGGTGTTCCCACCAGGTGTGTTTAGCATGGGAAAAGGCTGAAAGTAGCAAGGGCCCCTTAAAATGGCATTATAGATGCCAATTATTGGTGATTAGGGTGCCTAAAGACCAGTCCCGCCTGCTGCGGGCGGGACTGAGTCGGGTCGGATTGAAACGCCGGGGTGAAAGTCGGACGGGGCGGGGAAAAAGGCGGGGGGGGGTCGCAACCCCCTAATTTTGCAACTCCCCCCCCCCCCCCCCCGACCACGACGCGCCTGAAACCCCGCCTGACGGCTCCAGGAAAATCGACCCTAATGACTCAGCATCCACAGCCCTTTGGGGTGGAGAATTCCAAAGATTCACAACCCTCTGAGTGAAGAAATTCCTCCTCATCGCAGTCTTAAATAGCCGACTCCTTGTCTTGAGACTATGTCCCCTAGTTCTAGATTCTCCAGCCAGGGGAACCTCTTAACATCTACCCTGTCAATCTCCCTCAGAATTTTATATGTTTCAATGAGATCACCTCTCATTCTTCTAAACTCCAGAGAGTGTAGGCCCAATCTACTCAATCTGTCTTCATAGGACAACCCTCTCATCCCAGGGATCAATCTAGTGAATCTTCGTTGCACCGCCTCTAAGGCATGTATGTCCATTCTCAGATAAGAAGAACAAAACTGTTCACAGTACTCCAGGTGTGGTCTCACCAGAGCTCTGTACAATTGTAATAAGACTTCCTTACTCTTGCACTCCAACCCACTTGCAATAAAGACCAACATGCCATTTGCCTTCCTAACTGCTTGCTGTATCTACATGCTAACTTTCTGTGTTTCCTGTATGACACATAAATCTCTCTGAACACCAATATTTAATAGTTTCTCACTATTTAAAAATATTCTGTTTTTCTATTCTTCCTACCAAAGTGAATAACCTCACATTTTCCCCACATTATACTCCATCTGCCACCTTAATGTCCACTCATTCAACCATCTATATCCCTTTGCAGGCCCTTTGTGTCCTCCTCACAGCTTATTTTCCAACCTAGCTTTGTATCATCAGCAAACTTGGATACATTGTACTCGGTGCCTTCATCTAAGTCATTAATATAGATTGTAAATAGCTGTGAACCCAGCACTGATCCTTGCGGCACCCTACTAATTACAGCCTGCCAACCAGAAAATGACCCGTTTATCCCTACTCTCTGTTTTCTGTCCGTTAACCAATCCTCTATCCATGCTAATATATTACCCCCAACCCCATGAGCCCTTATCTTCTGTGGCACCTTATTGAATGCCTTTTGGAAATCCAGATATACTAAATCCACTGTTTCCCCTTTATCTACCTTGCTAGTTGCATTGTCAAAAAACTGTAATAAATTTGTTAAACATGTTTTCCCTTTCATAAAACCATGTTGACGCTGCTTAATCATATAGTGATTTTCTAAGTGCCCTGTTACCACTTGCTTAATAATGGATACCAGCATTTTCCCAACAACTGATGTGAGGCTAACTGGCCTGTAGCTCCCTGTTTTCTCTCTCCCTCCTTTCTTAAATAGCAGGGTTACATTTTCTACCTCCCAATCCACTGGAACTGTTCTAGAATCTAAGGTATTTTGGAAGATCACAACCAATGCATCCACTATCTTTGCAGCCACCTCTTTTAGAACCCATGGCTGTATGTCATCAGGTCCAGGGGATTTGTTGACTTTTAGTCCCATTAGTTTCTCAAGTATTTTTTCTCTACTAATATTAATTACTTTAAGTTCCTCACTCTTATTAGCCCCTTTGTTCCCCATTATTTTTGGTATGCTTTTTGTGTCTTCTACTGTGAAGACAGATACAAAATATTTGTTTAAAGTCTCTGCCATTTCCTTATTCCCTATTATAATTTCACCTGTCTCAGTCTCTAAGGGACCAATGCTTACTTTTGCTACGCTCTTCCTTTTTACATACTTGTAGAAGCTCTTACAATATGTTTTTATATTTCTTGCTAGTTTACTCTCATATTCTATTTTCTCCCTTTGTATCAATTGTTTGGTCATCCTTTGCTGGTTTCTAAAGCTCTCCCAATCCTCAGGCTTACTACTATTCTTCGCAACATTATTAGTCTCTTCTTTTAATCTAATACTATCCCTATCTTCTTTAGTTAGCCACAAATGGATCACTTTTCCTGTGCAATTTTTATTTCTCAGTGGAATGTATATTTCTTGAGATTTTTTGAATATCTCTTTAAATGTTTGCCACTGCTTATCTACCATCATACACTTTAATGTAATTTCCCAATCCACCTCAGTCAACTCGCCCCTCATACCTATGTAATTGGCTTAATTTAAATTTAAGACTCTCGTTTCCGATTGATGTATTTCACTCTCAAACTCAATGTGAAATTTTATCATATTATGCTCACTCTTCCCCAGAGGATCCTTTACTATGAGATTACTAATTAAGCCCGTCTCATAAGAACATAAGAAATAGGAGGAGTAGGCCATTCGGCCCTTCGAGCCTGCGCCACCATTCAATGAGATCATGGCTGATCTTCTGCCTCAACTCCATTCACCGGCCTTATCGCCATAGCCCTTGATACCCTTACTAGTCAGAAATCTATCAACTTCTGTTTTGAATATACCCAATGACTGAGCCTCCACAGCCCTCTAGGGTAGAGAATTCCAAAGATTCACCACCCTCTGTGTGAAGAAATTTCTTCTCATCTCAGTCCTGAATGGCCTAGCCTTTATCCTGAGGCTGTGGCCCCTGGTTCTAAACTCCCCAGCTAAGGAAAACATTCTCCCAGCATCCATCCTATCAAGCCCTGTAATAATTTTGTATGCTTCAATGAAATACCCTCATTTTTCTGAATTCAAGAGAATACAGGCCTAGTTTACTCAATCTCTTCTCATACGACAGTCCCGCCATCCCAGGAATCAATCACATGAACCTTCATTGCACTTCCTCTATGGCAAGTATATCCTTCCTTAGGTAAGGAGACCAAAATTGTACACAGTACTCCAGGGTGTGGTCTCACCAAGGCCCTATATAATTGGAGTAAGACTTCTTTACTCTTGTACTCAAATCCTCTTGTAATGAAGGCCAGCATACCATTTGCCTTCCTAATGGCTTGCTGCACCTGCACATTCACTTTCAGTGACTCATGTACAAGGACACCCAGGCCGCTTTGAGCATCTGCATTCCCCAATCTTTCACCATTTAGGAAATACTCTGCCTTTCTGTTTTTTCTACCAAAGTGGATAACTTCACATTTATCCACATTATATTCCATCTGCCATGTTCTTGCCCACTCACTGAGCCTGTCGAGATCACCTTGAAGCCTCTTCACTTCCTCTTCACAACTGACACTGCCACCTAGCTTTGTATCATCAGCAAATTTGGAAATGTTACATTTAGTCCTCTCATCCAAATCATTGATATAGATTGTGAATAGCTGGGGCCCAATCATCGATCCTTGTGGTACCCCACTAGTCACAGCCTGCCATCCTGAAAAAGACCCGTTTATCCCTACTCTTTGTTTTATGTCTGTTAACCGATTCTCAATCCATGCTAGTAGATTACCCCCAATTCCATGTGCCCTAATTTTGTTCACCAACCTCTTGTGTGGGACCTTATCGAAGGCCTTCTTAAAATCCAGATACACCACATCTACCGGTTCCCCTTTGTCTACTCCACTAATTACATCCTCAAAGAACTCCAATAGGTTTGTCAAACAGGATTTCCCTTTCATAAATCCATGTTGACTCTGCCCAATCTTACTATTAGTTTCTAAGTGCCCAGTTATTGCATCCTTTATAATAGATTCCAGCATTTTCCCAACTACTGATGTGAGGCTAACAAGTCTGTAGTTCCTTGTTTTCTCTCTCCCTCCTTTCTTAAATAGCGCGGTTACATTTGCTATCCTCCAATCTGCAGGAACCGTTCCAGAATCTATAGAATTTTGGAAGATGACAACCAATGCGTCCACTATTTCAATGGCCCCCTCTTTCAAAACCCTAGGATGTAGGTCATCCGGTCCTTGGGATTTATCGACTTTTAGTCCCATTAATTTTGCTCGTACTGTTTTGTTACTAATAATAATTTCTTTAAGTTCCTCATTCTCGTCACACCCTTGGTTTTCTTGTATTTCTGGGAGGGTTTTTGTGTCTTCCTCCGTGAAGACAGAAACAAAGTATTTATTTAATTTCTCTGCCATTTCCTCATTCACCATCATAATTTCTCCTGTCTCTGACTGTAAAGGACCTACATTTACCTTCGCCAGTCTTTTCCTTTTCACATACCTATAGAAGCTTTTACAATCCGTTTTTATATTTTTCGTTAGTTTGTGCTCATATTCCATTTTCCCTTTCTTTATCAATTTCTTGGTCCCCCTTTGCTGATTTCTAAAAAGATCCCAATCCTCAGGCTGACTGCTTTTTCTGGCAACTTTATAAGCTTCCTCCTTTGACTTAATACTAGCTTTAATTTCTTTTGTTAGCCATGGTTGGATCACTTTTCCTTTTGGGTTTTTATGCCCTAGAGGAATATATGTTTGTTGCAAATTATGCATTATTTCCTTGAATGTTAGCCATTGTATGTCCACATTCATACCTTTTAGTGTAGCCTCCCAATCTACCATGGCCACCTTGTCCCTCATACCCTTGTAGTTTCCTCTGTTTAGATTGAAGACCTTAGTTTCAGATTGGACTACATCACTCTCAAACTTAATGTAAAATTCAATCATATTATGGTCACTTGTCCCGAAAGGCCCCTTTACCACAAGATTATTGATTAGCCCTTTCTCATTACACAGTACCCGATCCAGAATAGCCTATTCCCTGGTTGGTTCCTCCACATACTGATCCAGGAAACCATGTCATTACACAATACAAGATCGAAAGTAGCCTGTTCCCTGGTTGGTTCCATGTTGTATTGTTCTAGGAAACTGTCTCGAATGCTTTCCATGAAATCGTCCTCCAGACTGCCTTTGCCAATATGATTTGCCCAGTCTATATGAAGATTAAAGTTCTCCATGATTATTATATTACCTTTGTTACAAGCTTCTATTATTTGTTGATTAATACTCTGTCCAACAGTATAGCTGCTGTTTCGGGCCCTATAAACTACTCCCACCAGTTTTTTCTGCCCCTTGTTATTACTTATCTTCACCCATACTGAATCTACTTCCTGATCTTCTGACCAAGATCCTTTCTCACTCCTGTCCTTATGTCATCCTTTATTATCAGGGCTACCCCCTCCTTTTCTTTGCAACTGTAAGAATGCAGGAATGTATGATTGTACAAATATGTGATTATATTATCTTTCAAATCCTACAACCAGAGACCACTGATCCTTCAACCAACCAGCTCCCAGAATTATTTCTTCCATTTAATTTCTGATTAATGTTTTTTCCAAAGAACATTTTGACTTGCAATCACCATGACAATTCCATGTTTCTCCCTTGGCTCAATCTCTGCCGAGCATCCACTGTCCAGCTTCACTTTGCCGTGACTGGACTGGCCCCATCAAAAATAATAAGGAAGGGGGTGATGCAGTGGAGCACATTGGTAAGTGGTTTTTCACTTCTGCCTGCCCCAGATCCACTGAAAAAACAGTGAGGGTGGGGGAGGCAGAAAAAGTAAGCTACAGAGTTCAATTAAAGGAAGTGTGCGAGAGGCATACATAGGGCGAGGAAAAGGAAAAGAGAGCGAGTTGAATATACTCAGGACAGAGGCAAGGAGACAAAATTAATTTGTGAAACTAGCAGAGAGATTGTTACCTGGAAAGAGAGAGACACTTTTTAACATTTATTTTGATCTGATCAATTCTATAGAAGATCAAGTAGTTCCTGGCAGAAGCTTATAGATCCGCTGCCAATTCTTGATAATAACAAGTTATCTATGAAAAAAAAATGTTATACTACTATATGCTCTCCCTGCCCCAACAGCAGGTATTTGGCAAACATTTTAGAATGCTCATACTGGAATGAATAATGAAAGACATGAGGGCATTTCAATTTGGAACAGAACATACTGCTCTATGGTATAATGGAATAACTGTAGTTTGTCATGAAATGTTCATATTTAAAAACAAAATTTGGACATCTGTCAAGCAGAGCAATTGATGCACATGTATACCTGGAGCCAGAAAAACCCCAGGAGGGTCCTATTCCTGCATGCCCACCCTACAGCCACACTAAGCCCCACATCGACCATGATCCTTAGACTGCCCTTCAAATTGACAGACCCCCAGCGCTCACTGACCTCTCACCCTCTTAAGGTGCCAGCTATCATGTCAACCCAATACCTAGCAAGATTCTTCAAGAGGTCTCATTTACACTTCAGGAAAGATTTTGCAAATGTTGATGCAATGGGTAATTAACACCAAATTGTATCAATTATTTGCTGACAGTGTGCCAAAGCACTGAAGGCCCCCAGATGGTCATTTGCCTTGAGCTATTCTCAGGACTTCACTGCTCTATTTGATTGGCATGGCACTGATCTGACATTCTGGCCAATAGTTGGGTGCAGGCATCGTTGATGAGCTTGTACTGCTGCAAAGCACCTGCCCCAACCTTATGAATGATCCTGTCCATGCAATTTGGGACACGGTTTGGGTCCTTTGGAGTCAACGGACTTGAGTCTTGCTCTGCCACACGTCGACTGATGGAGCATGGCCATTGGACTCTTGGCCCCCATGACTTTGGCAAATGGTAACGTTGACCAATTGTGAAGAAATGTATAGCTGTTCAGAGCCTTCAATGTATGTGTCTGTAAGTTCAGTGCAATCTATAAAGCAGCATGTACTCTGTTGTTTAGTCAGTGCCTGAGTGACCAAATAGTTATTTTGAAAAAAAGATTTTAAATGATTTAATTTGATTTATATTATATCCAGTGGGAAGCTATGGACCACATAACTTATTCCACTTATTTCTGACTAGCTGGAGTGCCCGGCGGTGCTGAGGATTTTTTGAGGGCATGTTGTTATGAAAAAAGTAGAAATAATTTTTATATATATAAATGCGTTTGTCTGTCTGTCTGTGTGGGAAGGAGAGAGAGAGAGAGAGAGAGAGAGAGGGAAAGAGAGAGGGGGAAGGAGAGAGAGAGAAAGGGGGAAGGAGAGAGAGAGGGGGAGAGAGAGGGGGAAGGAGAGAGAGAGAGACTGGGGGGAGAAGAGAGAGATGGGGAGAGAGGGACTGGGGGGAAGAGAGAGAGAGAGACTGGGGGAGAGAGAGACTGGGGGGAAGAGAGAGAGAGAGAGACTGGGGGGAAGGATATATATAAATGAGTTTGTCTGTTTGCCTGTGTGGGAAGGAGAGAGAGGGAAAGAGAGAGAGAGAGGGAAAGAGAGAGGGGGAAGGAGAGAGAGAGAAAGGGGGAAGGAGAGAGAGAGGGAAGGAGAGAGAGACAGCGAGGGAAGGAGAGAGAGAGAGAGAGAGAGAGGGGAAGGAGAGAGAGAAGGAAGGAGAGAGAGAGAGAGGGAAGGAGAGAGAGACAGAGAGGGAAGGAGAGAGAGAGAGAGGGAAGGAGAGAGAGAGAGAGGGAAGGAGAGAGAGAGAGAGGGAAGGAGAGAGAGAGAAAGGGAAGGAGAGAGAGAGAGAAAGGGAAGGAGTGAGAGAGGGAAGGAGAGAGAGAGAGAGGGAAGGAGAGAGAGAGGGAAGGAGAGAGAGAGAGAGAGGGGGAAGGAGAGTGTAGTGTATGTAACCGTTCCACCTTTAAGAGAACTATTTTAAGGGTTGCACTACTTTATCTTGGCTGCTGTATACTGTAATACCGGTGGTGACCACACCGGTATATAAGTGCTGTGTAATGATTTATTGGGCAGTTCCGCCCTGACCTTTGATTAGTAAAGACCTGTTAAAATTTACTCTTGTGGTCTGTGTAGTAATTCTCACTATAACACACAGACTTAACAGTGACGACGAGTACGATCTTACCCTGCGGCAGAGATACATCCAAGGCAGTTTAACGGGCGTCGAGAAGAGGCACCCGCCCTCATCATTCTGCTGAGAAAAGACTCGGGTCTGCAGAGCAAAGGAAGAATTCTGACACGAAGCCTTCCATCAGCAACAGGCAGTGATCATCCCTTCTATCACGGTGGTGGGTAAGCCGATCAGCGACGAGCAGCAAGTCGGCCACGTTGGCTGTGAAGTAGGGGAGGGAAAAACAGAAGATATAAGGGCGGAGAACTCGACCACGGCCGGGGAAAAGAGCCGGACAGAAGTCGGGGCCAGAGGCGCTGAGACTGGGGCAGCGTAAGGCATGGAAGCCGCGGTGAATGCAAACGCAGCCGATGTGAGAGACCAGGCTACAAGCGGGCTGGGAGACGCAACAGCGTCGAGAGAGAGCTCGACCGCGACCGGTGAAAAAGGCCGGGCAGCTACCGAGGCCGCGAGGCGCAGCAACCGGGCCAGCGTAAGGCGTGGGAGAAAATTTAAAAAACCGCGGAGAACTCAGCCGCAGCCGGGGGGGAAAGGACCGGACTGCAAGAGGGGCTGGGAGGCACGATTCGAGAACCGCTGGGGGAGGGCGAACGCAGCAATACGGCAATCACCATTACAGCCAGCGGGGGAGAAAGGCAAACGCGGGAAGCCGCCATTTTTGTCGGCGGGGGAAGAAGACAAGCGCGGGAAACCGCCATTTTAAAAAAAAAGGAAAATTTCTTTTTGTTTCTCAAGAAGATTGCGAGGATGCCTAAGCGTGGTAACATCAACGATTTCGATCCCGATGTTGAAGATTGGGCCACGTATGTAGAACGCATAGAGATTTATTGTAAGGCAAATAAAATATCAAATAAAGATAAAGCACTAACCTTACTAAACTCAATGGGTGCGAAGACATACGGGCTATTGAAGCATCTTCTATCACCAGCTAAACCAGCGGATCAGACCTTCGCTAATATTGTTGCTGTCCTGAAAAATCATTTGAACCCCACACCGCTGATGTTAGCAGAATGATTTAAATTTTATGCGAGAACGCAACGGAAAGAGGAAAGCAACGCGGAGTATTTAATTGAACTGCGTAAGCTAGCGAAATACTGTCAGTTTGGGGAAAGACTGACAGAGGCACTGAGAGACAAATTCGTGTGTGGATTGTCGAAAGAAGGAACACAAAAGCGGCTGCTTGAAGAGAATGATCTTACACTTGATAAGGCTGTCACTATTGCAGCATCGCACGAAGCCACAGCGAGAGGCACTGCGGAAATGCAGCTGAAGGCAGCGGTACTCAGTGAAGATCAAATGGCTTTGGGTACAACGAAATGTTATCGTTGTGGAAAGACAACACACGATCAGAACCAATGCTGGTTTAAAAACCAGGAATGTAGAAAATGTGGCAAGCTTGGTCACATAGCTAAAGCATGCCAGTCAGGAAAGAAGACCAGCAACAAAAAGTCACCGCAGGAAAAGTGCAGAAAGGTACATAAGGTGGCTGAGAAGAGTTCGGATGAACAGAATTCGGATTCAGACTCCAACAGCAAGGAACTGGGTAGTCTGAGAATTCACAATGTGAGTAAGGAAGCTGACCTACAAACTATCTGGGTCACACTTCAGAAAGCAGGAGTCCAGGTGAAGATGGAATTGGACACCAGATCGGCGTTGACGGTCATGAATAAGCAAGATTACAAAAGGTTATTCACACGTATTCCCCTACGGGATACGGAGATAGTATTGCAGACATACACGGGGCAAAGAGTATACCCCATCGGAAAGATAAAAGTCAAGGTGGTACACCGGGGCAAAGAACACCAAGGAATGGACATATATGTACTACCTGAGGGAGGTCCACCACTTCTGGGACGGGAGTGGATCAGGAAAATAAATATGGACTGGCACTCCCTAAAAGCAATAACGGTAGATTCCGGGGAAAAAGATGTTAAACCTGAACGATTGTCCAGAATATTGGACAAAGCAGAGAGTGAGAACTCGGTGAAGACAATCAGCTCAGACTCTGGAACTGATGATGGTAAGACCAGCCCATGTGCAAAAGACAAGTCTAAAATGGACTTGCAGACTAATGATGGAAAAACGAAGGAGTGCATAAATGCTTCAGAAGAGAACAAAGTATCAGAACAGAATTCCACTGAACAACAACAACATAGTTTGACAGAGAATTCTGAGTCTGTCCAGTCTACAGACATGCACATTTCTGAGGAACACCGGCCTCGAACTCAACTCAATTTCAAACTACAACAGCAATTAGAACAAATGATTCGCCGTTTTGAGCAAGAGATGAAGGCAAAGAAAAAGTTCTTTGACACAGAGTGGGAGAATCTGGAAAGACAGCAGAAGCAGCTGATTGAGAAAATGGAACAGGAACACACAAACCGTCTGCGCGATGAGGCCAAACGAATCAAAGCTGAGCAAGAAAGGGAATATGTCAAATTCATCGATCAGTTGAAAGCTAAGAAGAAAGAGTACCCTTTTGTGAGCAGTGTCAGCAGTAATAAGCCACTCAGGGAATTGGTGGCAGAGGCAAAAGCTGAAGTGATGGAGGAAATAGAAGACAATAGAGAAGAAGCAGAAGATGATGACTCATCTGAACCATTATCACCCCTACCAGGTCACGCACGTGGTCCCTCCGAACTGAGCCAAATCAGTCTGGAAGTAGAAAAGCTTCCCAAGGTACTCGAGCCTTTAGAAGTCAGCAATGCTGGTTCTGAAGTTACGAAAGTTCAAGCTGTTAAGTCCAGTGAAGGACTATTAGATGAGTCACCCCAGCAACAAGAACCTACTACACCACCGAAAACTACTACACCACTGAGGCGTTATACGGACCGAGTCAGGAGGCCTCCTCTGAGACTGAATCTGTGAACTGTTTTTCCATGAAGTTGTGTATATATGTTATGATGTTATGTTTAATGGGGAATATATACTGTTAAGCTAAAAAGGGAGGATTGTAGTGTATGTAACCGTTCCACCTTTAAGAGAACTATTTTAAGGGTTGCACTACTTTATCTTGGCTGCTGTATACTGTAATACCGGTGGTGACCACACTGGTATATAAGTGCTGTGTAATGATTTATTGGGCAGTTCCGCCCTGACCTTCGATTAGTAAAGACCTGTTAAAATTTACTCTTGTGGTCTGTGTAGTAATTCTCACTATAACACACAGACTTAACAGAGAGAGAGAGAGAGAGGGAAGGAGAGAGAGAGAGAGAGGGAAGGAGAGAGAGAGGGGGAAGGAGAGAGAGAGAGAGAGAGAGACAGAGGGAAGGAGAGAGTGAGGGAAGGAGATAGAGAAGAGAGGAAGACACCCCAGGGAAGGGGCTGGACTCAGAGCCCGGTGGGTGAAGAAGGGTGGCCGCCATTTTGTGAGTTCGGTGGGAAGTTTGAATTGCGGCGGCCGAAGGAAGAAGGCGAGCTCTCCCTCCCTCTCCCACCCCTTCACTCTTTCTGTAGGGGTTGCAAAATTTCCCCTATTTTCCCTGAAGATTTGAAAATATTGGTCCACATCGTGGACGAAGAATTGGGTGATGGGACTTGTCTACAATGTTTGAAAAATGTGCCAGAACCGCAAAAGACTGTTCGGAGATGGAAAGAACGTGGACAACACGGGAGTCGTGGAGCTCTGTGGAAAATATTCACACATCCAAAGACAGTACTTTATTAATAATATCGTTCCCTGGAGTTTGGGCAATCACAAAAGGTTTTAAAATGGCCACAGAAAGCATTGGCCAAGGACCGTGGGGTTTGGAAAGCCTGTACAGCTTGTAATGTTGTCTGTGTGAAAAAGTGGGTGGATACAGGGGCTGTGAGTCAGACCTGCCAATCAAAGGGAGGTTTCCTTCAGAAGCACTTGAAGTTGTTTATTTACATAAGAGATTAGCCCACTTGAGAATTGACCGCAAGACAATCGATGTGAAACTGCTATGTTGACACAGCCATTCAGAACTACTCAGACACACAATGAGAGACTAAAACCCTGGAATAGACTTTTGAAAGGCTACAGTTTAAGCAATGAATGTGTTTTTAAATCGCCCAGCATTGGAATATAGGGCTGTTGCATTCTCTTTTGTTTTAGCCCAGGTGAACTCCGGATGTGGGCGGGATCATTTCGGCCCCACAGTGCAGACTCTAACCCAGTCCAACCACTTTGAGTTAGCCAATCACAGCTTTTCTCTTGTGAATTGGAACTTTTTGGGCGCAAATTTTCCAGACAGGCAAACAGCAGAGGGGGGAGGGGGCTCACAAGGTATATAAGCTAGCTGCTGAGAAGCTATCATGCTCTTTACTTCCTGGGACCACAGGTGAGCCTCTCTCTCTCTCTCTCTCACTTCGCTGGACCACGTGAGCAGAGTTTCTGACTCCTCAGCAAAGCAACCTAGTAAGGAGTTAAGGGATGGTAATTAAGGGGATATTGCTAAGATTGTTTAATGAACATTTTTGCCGTCTGCTTTCCCCCATTTAAGCAATTTTACTGTAATTACTGTGCTCATGTGGTATTGTTTAATATTTGATTAAAGTTTCTTTAGTTTAATAGAAGTTTGACTTTCTCACATCAAAACCACTTGTTCGTTTTAATATATCATTAATTATAAGCCCTGTCAGAACTGGAAGGTGGGGTAGCGATTCGAAACCGCTGTTTGAAAATTGGTTTATTGGAAATTGGTCAGAGTGCAGGCAAAGCTGCCTGACCAGGTAAATTACCTTAAATCAGTTAAAAGAAGCCCCCCTTACATTTCCCTCCCTCACCCTCTCTCTCTCGCTCCCCCTCTCTCTCCCTGCCGCTCTCTCTCCCCTCTCTCTCTCTCTCCCTCCCTCTCTCTCCCTTCCTCCCCTCTCTCTCCCTCTCCTCTCCCTCCCCCTCTCTCCCTCCCCCTGTCTCTCCCTCCTTTCCTCTCTCTCCCTCCCTCCCCTCTCCCTCCCTAGCGCCTCAGGCCCGGCCCGACTCACCTGAGCTAAGCTCCCGCTGTGACCCGAGCCCCCGTGCGCGGCCTAGCGCCTCAGGCCCGGCCCGATGGACCCCTGCCGCTCCGGTGAAGATGAGCCCCCGCGCGCGGCGTAGCGCCTCAGGCCCGGCCCGACTGCTGCTGCGGCCCGCCGGAGCTCAGCTGCCGCTGCGGCCTGCCGCCGCTCATCGGAGCTCAGCTCCCGCTACGGCCTGCTCCTGCTGCGGCTCACCGCCGCTCACCCGAGCTCAGCTCCCACTGCGGCCCGCCGCCGCAGCTCCCCCCCTTCAGTGTCTCTCGGGCCGTGTGGTTGTCTGTTTTCCTGCGCAGCCGGCCAGAGAAAAGAAAAACAAAAGAGATGAGTCTAATTTAAAGCAGCCTCTCCCCTGCTAAAAGGTGACAGCCGGAGGGAGATTTTGCGGGTGAAGAGGGGCAGCCGCCATTTTGTGAGGCACTAACGGCAGTTTGAAAGATTAGGCCCCGCCCACACACACCATGAAACGCCCCCCGTGACGCAGCACGCTGCCCCCGTAGGATTGGTCAACTTTCACGTCACTCAATGCTAATGAGCGGATTCCCCCGTATGATTGGCCAACCGCTAGTGAGCGGATTTTTGAACGTTTTTTGTATACTGTCTGAACAATTTTTGTCTGACCAAAAAGTAAATATGCCTATGAGACTCCCCTAATCATAAGCTTTCTTTTGATATAACATATGTGTAGGTACGCTCTATAACTTTTGAGTGATGCCCCGGACAGACAGAAAGGCATATGGGATACTTATATTCAATGCCTCGGCTAATGAAGGCAAGAGCAAGGAGGTTATGATGGAGCTGTATAAAACACTGGTTAGGCCACAGCTGGAATACTGTGTGCAGTTCTGGTCGCCACACTACAGGAAGGATGTGATCGCGTTGGAGAGGGTGCAGAGGAGGTTCACCAGGATGTTACCAGGGCTGGAGTGCTTCAGCTATGAAGAGAGACTGGGCAGATTGGGTTTGTTTTCCTTGGAGCAGAGGAGGCTGAGGGGGGACATGATTGAGGTGTACAAAATTATGAGGGGCATAGATAGGATGGATGCTGAGGAGCTTTTTCCCTTAGTGGAAGGGTCAATAACTAGGGGGCATAGATTCAAGGTAAAGGGCGGGAGGTTTAGAGGGGATTTGAGAAAGAACTTTTTCACCCAGAGGGTGGTTGGAGTCTGGAACTCACTGCCTGAAAGGGTTGTGGAGGCAGGAACCCTCACAACATTTAAGAAGCATTTGGATGAGCACTTGAAATGCCATAGCATACAAGGCTACGGACCAAATGCTGGAATATGGGATTAGATTAGACAGGGCTTGATGGCCGGCGCGGACACGATGGGCCGAAGGGCCTCTATCCGTGCTGTATAACTCTATGACTCTATGACTCTATGACAGACAGACAGACACCACAATCCTTTTATACATATAGATAGAAGATATATTCTGTCAAACTTTACTTCCTGAGCTTGGAAAATAGGCATTAACTGGTAATTTTCAGCTAATTTTTAAACATTAATCCTACCTCTAAAATGGATGTAGGAAGCTAAGAGGTGGAAGAAAGAAACTAAGTAAAGTATTTTTTTTAGGGAAATTGGGCAGAGAAAAGATAGATTAGGTTAGATTAGCAAAAAAAAGGACAAAGAATGGGAAGATAGATTAGGTAACAACAAAATAGGTGGAATGAAATATTTATTTTTTCTTTAATTTTAATTAAAATTGACTATTTTAGTCACTTTGGATTAATATTACAGCAATAAAGTTACTCCGAACATTTGAGTGGCTTTATCACTGTAATAACAGAATGTGTTCAAAGATCACCATGATTGAACTGAAAACTCACAGAACTGGTCAGTCCAAGAACATAAGGATTTCCCTGGATCAACTGACGGTCTAAGGGATGAAAACAGGAAGAAGCTGTTAAAATATTGTGTGAATGGAACTGATTTGGAGGATTCTCATTACCAGTGGCAAACAGAGGGCTGTAGAATCCTAAGGCAACAGTGGAATCCCATGAAATCCCTTTCAGAGCTAACTTCTGGACATAAGAGAAAAATTTAATAACACACCAGGAAAAAAGCCTTACAAAAAGGGTTAGAATATTGATATAGGAAGCAGATTCAAAGCATATCGTCTTTCACCACACCCCCCGCCCCCTACCCCAGAAAATTAATAAAACTTATTAATGACGAGCGGTCTTGGGGGAGACATTTCATTTGAAAATAATTCTCATCATATCAATGGCAGGAACAAATCGGCCTATTTTCTGTAGGCATGCGGGGAGAATGGGGGAAATAGAGGGGAAAAAACAGTTCTGGGAAAAAAACCAGGTGTGTGTAGGAGGCAGGGAGTGAAACTATTTAATGTAACTCTGCAATGAAATCCCTGATGAAATACTTGCAAAATAAACATAGCAGTAAAAGGTTAATTTTGTGTGTAAAAAAAATGTGGATGGGAATTTTATACTTAGGGTGGCACAGAATTACACATAAGCTTTAATAAGTGATCTGCATTTCAGTTTGTCCTCTTGGACTTGAAGAAAAATAGCTTTAGAGAAATATTCTAGAGCTATTTAACTACCTCTACATTTTTAAAAACCTAGTATTAAATTAGAAATAAACAAGAGTCCTCAGTTTTCTACCATTGCTTTCTCCATTATTTAATCAAAGATAGATGGTAGAATTAGATCATATAACCTTCGCTTGCTGAGTTTAGAGATTTATTTTATTCCAGTTTCAAACATATGCTGTTGTAAACATTGCACTGATTATTCTCCAGGCAGCAGAACACAACTAAATATGTTACTGAATGGGAAATTGTTTTGCAAAATGCTTACAGTGATAAGGCCTCTGTAAGCAGTCAGTGTTCGTGATCTGTTCCAAGATGAATTCAGAACTCAGTTGTTGGCATTTCCACATTAGCAAAATGATCTTGGAATTCAAATTAGAAAATCTCTAGAATGGATGCTTCATAATCAAAATTACTGAGATTTTGTTACGAACTGTAAATAATTAAAGTAAATAAAACTGTCACTATTATTACAATCTCTTTGCCATGATTAAACAACTAAGCAATATTATCTAATGGAAAATCATGCATACATCACAGGACTTTACCATGCCAATTTCATGTTCTGGCATGAGAATAAGGTGGGCTGAAATAATTAGCTTCATACATAGCTTCAAATACTCACCGTGAAAATAAATCTTCTTCTAATGTGCAAGAATAAAAAATAAAGAAAACATATTGCAAAAGAATATCATTTATATTTTGAATATGTTGGTTGCTCATAAATATTATTGTCCGTTTTAAGTCAATAGGGACAGAAGATGCATGCAATCTATGATTATTTCTGAATGCTGCACAGCGGTTTGCATTTGGAACTGTTTTGAGGCTAATCTCAAAAGCAGAAAAGAAATGGTGGTCAATATTTTACTACTAACAAAGAAAATGTTTGAAGAAGTTGGTTGTGTTTTTAGTAAAGTATTTGTGTAGACATTAAAATATATATTCAAATGACTTCCATGTGGAAACAGAAACACAGCTGGAAGTAAAGGTCTATATGGAGAGATTTGAAATGTGAAACAAATGTTGAACAAGACTATTCAGAGTGAGTAAACTAGGGGTTTGTGAACACTCTGATAGCCAATCACTCCATTCTTACTCTTTTCAAACAATGAACAAAATTCCATCTGCCTATGAATATCAGAACCTAATAAGAACAGACGTATTTGTTGATGAAGCACTCATTTCCAAACAGAATGCTTTAAAACATGAGTTAGCAAAGTCTTTGTGAACAGAACCTTAAATAAGAACAGAACCTTAGAGCCGCCAGAAAAGCAATATCATTAAAAGGCAAAAAGCAAGATATCAATTACAGGGCTCACATACGTCAACACAACCTTCCAACACCAATGCCTACAACATGTTTTTTAACAACTTAATCTGTATGTCTTTTTTAAAGAAATAACTCTCTCAGTACTGCACTGAGATGTCAGTCTAGATTACTGGCTTAAGTTCTGGAGTGGGACTTGGACCCATGGGGGGGGAGGGAGAGATTCACTATTGTCCCGTTTGGTGAGCTAATTTTTAAAAGTTTGAAAAATTAGCACCAGACGCTAATGATTTCAAACTTTGGAAAAATTTGCCATTTGCGCTCCAAGAAGGAAATGGAGCTAAATCAAGCGCTCCACTTCTTGGAGAGCAATTGGCAGCAGGCACGGGCGGAGACTTCAGCAGCACTGCCACGTACAAAGGCTCCTTCCCTCCCTTAAAGAGAAGGCCATCGCTGCAGGCTCTGTAATTTAAAAAGAACCTACCTGGACCACCAAGGCAGCCGCGATTAGCTTGGCACTCAAGCAGAGTGCCGGGCTGATTGATCGCGGGCAGGAGCCTGCAAAAAAAAAACTGGACGAAGGGTAAGTTTTTTTTTTACTTACCTCGGCTACCTCGCCTTTAATCATTGCCCCCGAAGTAGCCGGCCGCCCAATGAACGCCTCCTGCAGCTGTCGCTGTTGTCGACTGGTGTCGACCGGTGCTACTGCAGGGGGCAGAAGTCAATTTTGGATCCGGGGTGCTACCGGGACGATGGACATGGCGATGATGCCACGGTGTCCGAGATCGGGACGCAATGCCGTAGTGCCTGCACAAAACTCCTGCCGAATATGGTGGGAGTCGATGTCAGCGCCACGCCCGGTCACAAAGGCACCCAATTTCACCCCCATGACCTTTTGACTTAGACATGAGAGTGCCTGCCGCTTGAGTCAAGCTGATGCTTATTTGAGCTGCTGACAGATGAATTGTCATCGTTTGAGAGCTCTATGAAGCTGTCAAACACTGACAATCTGTCTTCTAAGTTGAGTCCTGGGATACAGGCTCAGTTAGAGATCTGTCCTGAGCAGAAAGCAGAAGGCTGATGCATTTAAGAATGCAGCGGCCATTCTGCTTTCTCTGCCGGTGAGATGAGGAACTCCCAAGACCTGAAGGGATGAAGCCTGGAGGAAGAAGCAAAGGTAAGTAAAACTTATTAAAACACTTTACACTCACCTCACACACTTACCTCTGCACACATCACTCTCACCTGCACACCTGACATCTCGGCCCCTCTGACCGCCGCAGACCCGCGGCTCTCCTCGCTGACCCTAGCGAGGTTCGAACCATCGGGAAGCCCACACGTTAGATGGCAAAATAAGGATTATCCAAAAAACTGCCTGTTAACTACCTGTTATCAGGCAGTTAATTGGCACTAATCCTCTTCCCGTCAGCAGCAGCAGCAGCAGGAGGAGGAGGAGGAGGAGGAGGAGACACCAGTGTCGGCCTTTCAAAAAAACAAATCCACCCTCCCCCTTTAAGAGCTCACCGGATCCAGAGTGTCTGCCGTCAATCAGCAGCTCGCCGCACCTGCCCTGCGCCCAACTTCCGGTTTAGCGCCCCAGCCCGCCGGCTTAGCGCCTAAAGAGAGGCGTGCAGCGCAAGTTTTAGCACTCGAGCAAACTCTTAGGGCGAAGCTAATGAATATCGGAGAAGTGGCCTCGATTTGGCGGCGGGCGCAAACTTTACCGCCCCAAAAGTGGCTACAATGAATTTCTAGGCCAAAATCTTTTATGCAATGCCTATTAGTGTCCTTGTGCCCAAAATAACCATTTTAATTTTTAGAGCCTCCTCAAAGGCCCGCAAACGAGCGCAATTAGCGGAAACTCCCAATGGTGATTCGTTCATCCTGGGGGCGTGGCCAGCTTCCAGCACGATGTTTTTTAAACTAGGGCACAAGATCACGAAAACTCGAGTTGCGCTGTATGTAATTTGCTTAAAATTCTTTCGCGTTGGTTACACTGATTTCGGGCGAATTGCGCTGAAAAAACCTGCGTAACCGAATGGAAACCCACATCTCAAACTTTTATCAATAACTAAAACAAACATTAACTACACCAAGCACCAGTTCAGATACTTACTAAACACCAGTGAACAGCATTAAACAGTGAGGGAATATCTATTAGCAACTAATTGATTACAGGTAACCATCAAGGGCTAAACAAACAAAGAAGGTTAAAGCAGGTCTGAATCTGTCTATTAATATACTGTTAATGATGGAAATGGAGCTGGGGTTCATTGCCACAGTAACTTGAGCAAATTATGGGTTCATGGTTAAAAAACAGACCTACTTCAGGGCTGCAACTAATTCAAGACTTAAGGGGCTGCGCTGCCAGCATAAACTGGCAGTGGATTCGTAACCTGAATCCCTCACATTATTCCTCCTCCTCAGCTCCCTAAGTACACATCATAAACTCTGATAGACAATAGATAAATAGAAAGTGGAATTTTTTAAAATTTATCTTAACATGCCTTAGCTCGTCTGCTACATAGATAAATGCTGCTCACATAACTTAATTTAAAGGAAATCAAATAAAAGGGCTTTTTCGGCAGTATAAATGGGGCAGCACCTAAATCTTACCTGGAAAGAACCAATCACTGAGCTAAGATTATGGTAGTGGTTCTCAGCACAGATCAATATTCAAACAGTACCAAAAGAATAACTATTAGGAGAAGCTATATATTAAATTCAGGATAATAAGGATTTAGATTGAGTAAAAAAAATGATAGTACAAAGAGGAGCGATGAGTTAAGAGAGCGATAGGTAGAACAAGGAAATCTAAATGGATGATCGGAGCTTTAGAGCCCCTCTGAGAAATTAATTATATTTAGATAAATGAAGCCAGTAAGCTCTAAGTAGAATTGCATCAGTGAAACATTATTTAATCCTGGATATCCAGAAACTGAAAAGCAGCACTCAGTAAGGAGAAAAAATGAATTTATTAGTGTTCCTTTATGAAAAGAAATATAGGGGTTAAGTTTAGCAAGGCTGTGTTTTTGGCACAAACCCTCACTCAGTGGGAGTGCAGATCCGAGAAGGTCACCATGCCAGGTTCGGGGTGCTCCTGATGCTCTGATATTTAACTCTGTAGCCAATCCTCCACTCCACATTCCAGTGAGGTGATCTCTGCGGTGGGAGCGCAACCTTGCAAAATTTACCCTATGAAGCCAGCAGGGTAGAGTACACATCTCCAGAGATTATAGTAAGGCTTCACAAATGCAATGGCAAGATTACATTTGGAGTATGATGTTCCATTGTGATCACCATGCCACAAAAACATACATATGTTAAAAATACAGAAGGGCCAATTGAAACTCAGGGTGTGAATTGAGGGGTGCGGTGGGTGCAAGTGAACTGAGAACCATCCAGCCCCTCGGAGCCTGAGGCCCAGGAGATTTTAACTCCTGGGCTTTACTTACACGCCCCAACTCTTGACTCTCCCTGAAGCAAGTGGGAATGACATCACCATCGGTGGATGGAGTCAAAATTGGTGCATTTGGGGTCTGAGCTGGTCAGTTTTGGGCACCTATTTTATCACCCTTTACAAATATTACCATTCCTCTAACTAATTTAATGCAATAATTTTGAAAAACATTGGTGATGCATTTCCACGGAGGTTCTCGCACTCATCCAGTGTAACTACAGCAACCCTGGAAAATAGCATTAAAAACTGTTATCAGCGGGAGAACCCCCACAGAAATTCATCTCCATTTTTTATCCTTCTAGCTCCACTTCTTGCTCATCTTTTTCTCACATTTATGTTTCCATGATGCCAGTAATGCTCCTGTATTTCCCAAAGTTTACTCCAACTCCAAACTTGATCTTCTAATTGAGAATCCAACACTTAGTCTTGTATGTATAAGATTGGGCCATCATTAATTCAGTTTCCATCAGTTCAGACTATTCAAAATATGCAAGTAACTTTTGATGAGGCTCAGTAACACATAATGGCCCAGAATTTGCGGTCAGTAGTGAAGCGACGGCAGACGCCACTGACCACGAAGAAAGCTGCCCACAAAGATTTTGCAATCTCTGTGGCAAAAACTTAGAGGGAAAAATTGAGTCGCTCCCCCTTTGGGGTGCTAACTTCGCCGCCCCAAAAAATTGGCGCCCCCGCGGTCAAAATTAATCGGTAGTGCCCCAAGAGAATATCGCGGTGCTACGTGCCGCAGCCGCCGCGGTATTGCAGGCCTTCCTCCCCTTCTTAAAGGGGAAGGGCATTGCGCAGCGTAACCCAGGGCCCAGCTGGATCAGAATGGCGGCAAAAGAGCCCGGCACTCAAGAGAAGTACCGGGCTCATGGCGCACAGCCGGGGTGCTCAGGAGGCCAGGGACGGCAACGGAGGCAGGTGCTGGCGGGCGGCCAGCAACAAAAATGGCCACCCGGCACCTCGTCTTTAATTAGCACCACCACGGCCGCAGGTAAACCCCACTGACCCCGTCAGACATAGCGTCCGGTGGCAAGTCAGGGGGTGCTACCGAAGATCACGGACAGGGCACGAGCGGGGTGCTGCGCACGGCAACGACATCACCGCCAGTGGCACAGCGGTGCTAACGGTTACCGCTGCCGCTAACCTCCTGCTGAATTTTGCGGGAGGCGTTGCTGGCGCCGTGCCTGGGCGTTAGTTGCTTTGCGCCCCATTAGCGCCCTGTTAGGGCGCTAACGGGAGGTGCAAAGCAACCAAATTTCTCCCCCTTAAGCATTCTCGACCTTAAATTGATTGTAGCGCTGTTAAAAAGGGTATTCCCAGCGAGATGCAGCAGTGACGTTATCAAGCTGTCTAAGCAGCCAATCACATTGAAGAATTCTCACAGACAACAAACTAGGAAATAAAAAGCACCGATTCAATTCACTGTTTAAAATTTTATAGAGAGTGAAAAAAAGATTGAAGCTGAAAATCAACAAACTTAAAAAAATATATATATTTTTGTTATTATTTTTAAAATCTAGTAATTTTCTATCATAATGAAGAAGTTTGACATTCCACAAATATAACATTTGCTTTTCAGGGCCAGAACGGTTGTTCAGTAGTCAATACACTGTTAAAACCCCACTGACACCTCTTTCAACAAGACTTAATTCCTAATGGGCTGTTTAATGCACAATTAGATTGGAAAAGCTTAAGTTTTCATCAGTTTAAATTTGTATTTATATAGTATCTTAACAAGCCCTCAGAACAAATCCAATGCATGTCCCATTCAAAGAACCAGCTTTTGATGTGTACCCACTATTGTTATGTAAGTAACTTTGGAAGCCAAGAAAATCCCACAAAACAGCCAAAGAAATGAATGCCCTGTTAATTTCTTTTTAGTGGTGTTGGTTTTGTTTCCATAGTTTAGGTTTTTACTCATTACAAGAATGACATTCAAAGCTCTATTTGCACTGCATTTGCAGAAAAGGGCGAATATGAGCAGGAAAGGGCTGCCTGTGATATCAGTTGGTACACTAGTCCTTCTGCCGCACTGCACATCTGATTGCCTGAACCAGCAATGGCTGGCTGGTAATAATTTCGAAGGGAGATATTGTCAGAGCTGTGCCACCTCCTTCAGGTCTTCCTGACAGAGATGGTATGGCTCTGTTACTATCTTCGGCTATTTTTTTATTTCCATGGGAAGATCTTTTTTTTAATTCATTGATGGGATGTGGGCGTCGCTGACTAGGCCTGCATTTAGTGCCCATCCCTAATTGCCCTTGAGAAGATGGTGGTGAGCCGCCGCCTTGAACCGCTGCAGTCCATATGGTGTAGGTACACCCACAATGCTGTTAGGAAGGGAGTTCCAGGATTTTGGCCCAGCGACAGTGAAGGAACAGTGATACAGGTCCAAGTCAGGATGGTGTGTGGCTTGGAGGGGAACTTGTAGGTGGTGATGTGCCCATGCGTCTGCTGCCCTTGTCCTTCTAAGTGGTAGAGGTCGCGGGTTTGGAAGGTGCTGTTGAAGGAGCTTTGGCGAGTTGCTGCAGTGCATCTTGTAGATGGTACACACTGCAGCCACACGCCGGTGGTGGAGGGAGTGAATGTTGAAGGTGGTGGATGGAGTGCCAATCAAGCTTTATCCTGAATGGTGTCGCGCCTCTTAAGTGTTGTTGGAGCTGCACTCATCCAGGCAAGTGGAGAGTATTCCATCACACTCCTGGCTTGTGCCTTGTAGATGGTGGAAAGGCTTTGGGGAGTCAGGAGGTGAGACACTCGCCGCAGAATTCCCAGCCTCTGGCCTGCTCTTGTAGCCACAGTATTTATATGGCTGGTCCAGTTCACTTTCTGATCAATGGTAACCCCCAGGTTGTTCTTCTTCTTCTTATCATGTCCACGGACAGTCTATACATAGCCCAGCCAGAACTGGACACATTTTTGCACCTTGTTGTTGGATTCGGCAAGATCTGCAACAGTGCAGGGTTCCTCTAACAATGGGCATTGCAGGAGATGTTGCATAGTCTGTGCCTCAGTTCCACATTCACAAGTTGTCGGGCTGGTTGAATATCCCCATTTGCTTAGTGACACCTTTGAGCAACCTACACCGGTCCTAAGTCTGTTAAGGCACTTCCAGATTGCCCAGTTGTAATTAGCTCCTGGGGGAAGGCTTTCATCAGGTAAAATTTCCATCGCTGGGGGTTGTTCAAGACTGGCGAGCCGGTCTTTCCACAAGGCGATGCGGGCTTCAGATGAGGTTGATTGTAATGGAACAACACTGTTCATGAAGCTCTTCCTTGACTTTAGGTGGCTGGGTGTAGGTGTATGACAATGCAGAGGATGCCTCTCATCTGATGTTTGACGGAGTCGCTCTTTCTTGCTGGCTACCGTTCTTCTTATATCAGGGGGAGCGATACCCGCCAGGATATATAGGCTGTTGGTGTTTGTTGGTTTTAAGCAACCTGTGATAAATCGGCAGCTTGCATTCAGAATGGCATCCATCTTCTTGGCATGAGTAGACCTTTCCCATGCAGGGCAGGCGTATTCGGCAGTGGAATAGCAAAGAGCAAGTGCACTGGTTTGCCATGTTTTCGGGTTTGCTCCCCATCTTGTGTTAGTGAGCTTATTCAGGATGTTGTTTCGTGCGCTCACTTTTGCCTTTGTCTTCTCGATGTGGTTCTTGAAGGTGAGGCATCGGTCAAGGGTGACTCCTAAGTAGATAGGGTGCTCGCAATGCGTCAGTGTTGCTCCACACCAGGTTACTTTCAACTGGCGTTTGGCTTCACGGTTTCTGAGGTGGAATGCACAAACTTGCGTCTTTGATGGGTTTGCGCGAAGGTGGTTTTCTTCATAGTAGGATTTTAGTCCCTCCAAGGCCTCAGAAAGCGTTTTCTCCACGGTGTTAAAATCAGTGCTTTGGGCAGTGACACATAAGTCATCAGCATATATAAAACGGCGTGTGATAGGGAGGGGCAAGGCCATGGAGGGGTTTGAAAACAAGGATAAGAATTTAAAAATTGAAGCATTGCTTAACCGGGGGCCAATGTAGATCAGTGAGGATAGATCTGCATCTGGTCTACATATAGAAGGGACCCTCCAAGGTAAATGGAAAAACGTTCCCTTGTGGAGCCAGGAGGAGCAGAGTTTTTTCTCCGGGCCTCACAAAGAGAGTTGTGATGTCCCCTTTCCTTACCCCAACCCCCATTCCCTCTTGGGAACCCGCCCGAAACCTCCTCCACCCAACTTCACTAGTGTCAGCCGTGGCTCAGTTGGTAGCACTCTCGCCTCTGGATGAGAAGGTTGTAGATTCAAATCACACGACAGAGACTTGAGGACAAAAATCTAGGCTGATACTCCAGTGCAGCACTGAAGGAATGTTGCACTGTCAGAGGTGCTGTTTTTCAGATGAGACGTTAAACTGCTCTCTCAGGTGGATGTAAAAGATCCTTTGGCACTATTTCAAAGAACAGTGGAGTTATCCCCGGTGTCCTGGCCAATATTTATCTCTAATCAACATCACTAAAAAACAGATTATCTGGCCATTATCACGTTGCTGTTTGTGGGCACTTGCTGTGCGCAAATTGGCTGTTGTGTTTCCTACGCTACAACAGTGACTACACTTCAAAAGTGGTTCATTGGCTGCGGCCCCCTCAAATTTAGGAACATGAGAATATAAGAAATAGGAGCAGGAGTAGGCCATAGTGCCCTTTGGGCCTGCTGTGTCATTCAATAAGATCATGACTGACCTTCAACCTCAACTCCACTTTCCCACCTGATCCCCATAGCCTTTGATTTGTTGAGTCCAAATATCTATCAATCTCAGCCTTGAATATACTCAACAACTGAGCATCCACAGCCCTTTGGGGTAGAGAATTCCAGAGTCACAATCCTGAGTGAAGAAATGTCTCCTCATCTCAATCCTAAAGGGCCAACCTCTTATCCTGAGACTGTGACCCCTAGTTCTAGACTCTCAAGCCAGGGGAAACAGCCTCTCAGCATCTACTCTGTCAATCCCACTCAGAATCTTGTATGTTTCAATGAGATCACTTCTCATTCTTCTAAACTCCAGAGAGTATAGGCCCATTCTACTCAATCTCTTATCATAGAACAGCCCTCTCTTCCCAAGAATCAATTTAGTGAACCTTTGTTGCACCCCCGCTGAGGCAAGTGTATCCTTCCTTAGGTACGAAGACCAAAACTGTACACAGTACTCCAGGTGTGGTCTCACCAAAGCCCTGTACAATTGCAGCAACACTTCCTTACTCTTGTATTCCAACATCCTTGCAATAAGGGCCAACTGTAGAAGTGCATCAGCATAGAAATATATATCCACACATATTAGTATAAAATAAGCACACATACTCTCTTATATTAAAATGGAGTCTGGAACTGTTTCAACAGGCCAAAATGGCTTCACACAGTATAACATAAGGGGAAACGGGCAGGCCCATATTAGGAAGCGGTTTAAGGAAGAGGATGTGACTCCTTTGTAGCTTGCAGGCTAAGCAGTTCCAGTAAACAAGATAAGCTTAGCAGAACAAAAAGCATGATAACCGAAGGACATGTACTGTAAACATTCATATGAATGTCCAGAACCAAAGTGAGAGACAAACCGTCTCCATTGTATAAAATTAATTAACTTTATCTAAAGGTATTCCTGCATCATGACTTTTGATTATCTATTGGCTAACCTTATCTTAAGACACCGAGGCTCTGCTGACCCTTTAGTCATCTTCTTGTTGACCTTAAACATTCCTTACTCATCTCTTTTTAATGTTATTAATTGTGTCTCTCAATACTATACCATGTGATAAAAGGTTTTGATCTTTGTGTATAAAAAGAGGTGTTTTTGTCCATGTATTCGGAGAAGTCACGATAGCCTTTGCCTACGTGATTGCTCCCCTTGCTAGCAAGTAGTTAAATAAAGTCTGCCTTTGACGATCACTTTGTTTCACAGAGTCTTATTGGACAGTCGAAACTTCGACACAACATACCATTTGCCTTCCTAAATGCCTTTTGAAAATCAAATATATACTACCTCCGCTGGTTCCCCTTTATCTACCCTGCTAGTTAAATCCTCAAAAAACTCTAATATATTTGTCAAACATGAT
This sequence comes from Somniosus microcephalus, assembly GCF_052327205.1. NCBI lineage: Eukaryota > Metazoa > Chordata > Chondrichthyes > Squaliformes > Somniosidae > Somniosus > Somniosus microcephalus. The sequence goes on from NC_140993.1 coordinate 190,833,551, forward strand.
TTCCCTTTCATAAAACCATGTTGTCTATGCCTAATCATGTTATGATTTTTAAGTGGCCTGTTTCCACTTTCTTAATAATGGATTCCAGCACTTTCTTGATGACTGATGTCAGGCTAACTGGCCTTTAGTTCCGTTTTCTCTCTCCCTTCTTTTTTGAATAGGGGTGTTACATTTGCTACCTTCCAATCCATTGGGACCATTCCAGAATCTAGGAAATTTTGGAACATCACAACAAATGCATCCATTATCTCTGCAGCCACCTCTTTTAGAACCATAGGATGTAGCCATCAGGTCCAGGGGATTTGTTGGCTTTTAGTCCCATTATCATCAAAACAGATTATCTGATCATTAACACATTGCTGTTTATGGGAGCTTGCTGTGCACAAATTGGCTGCCGCTTTTTCTATATTACAACAGTGATTACACTTCAAAAAGCATTCCATTGACTGTAAAGCACTTTGGGACGTCCAGTGGTCGTGAAAGGCGCTATATAAATGGAAGTATTTCTTTTTCATTAATTTCTCTAGTACTTTTCCTTTACTAATATTAATTACTTTAAGTTCCTCACTCTCATTAGAACCATGGTTCCCTACTATTTCTGTTGTTTTTTTGTGTCTTCTACTCTGAAGACATATACAAAATATTTGTTTAACGTCTCAGCCATTTCCTTATTCCCCATTATAATTTCTCCTGTCTCAGCCTCTAAGGGACCCACATTTATTTTTGCTGCTCTCTTCCTTTTTATATACTTGGAGAAGTTCTTACAATCTGTTTTTATATTTCTTGCTAGTTTACTCCCATTCTATTTTCTCCGTCTTCATCAACTTTGTGGTCATCCTTTACTGGTTTGTGAAACTATCCCAACCCTCAAGCTTACTACTCTTCTTGGCAACATTATAAGCCTCTCCTTTTAATCTAATACTATCTTCAATTTTTTTAGTTAGCCACACATGGATCACTTTTCCCGTGTAGTTTTTATTTCTCAATGGAACGTATATTTGTTGAGAATTATGAAATAGCTCTTTAAATGTTCACCATTTATCTACCATCACACCTTTTAATTTAATTTCCCAATCTACCATAGCCAACTCACCCTCCATAACTTTGTAATTGGCTTTATTTAAGTTTAATACTCAATCTTTGGACTTAAGTACATCACTCTCGAACTCAATGTGAAATCATATTATGTTCACGCTTCCCCAGGGGATCCCTTACTATGAGATTACTAATTAACCCCATCTCATTACACAAGACAAGATCTAAAATAGCCTCTTCCTTGGTTGGCTCCATGACATATTCTAGGAAACTGTCTCAAATACATTCCATGAACTCATCCTCCAAACTACTTTTATCAATTTGATTTGTCCAGTCTATATGAAGATTAAAGTCCCCCATGATTATTGCATTTCTCTCCCGCCTGCCAGCCAGCTACTGCTTTCCACCACCTTTGGGTAGGCAGCTGCCCGGCAGTGTGTAGCTAAGCCCCAGGAAATAAAAACAAACGAAGCTCAAACTTTTGCACAGCCCCATCTCGTGCCCACCCAAACCCGCTGGGGGTTAAAATTAACCCCTTAGATATAAGCAGTTTTACTGTTGCAGAAGGTGGCCAGAAAGGAGCTGATAAGTGCATCTATCAGCAGCTGATATGTGATTTAATGCAGGATGAGCAGCTGTTTTACACAGGTCCAAAATAATGGCCCACAATGGTTAGCATTGTCTCGTCATTCAGGAGACATCTAGCACTTAGATGTTGACAAATTTCTTTGATCTCTGCAAGTCGTTGAAGGGAGGATTTAAAAAATAAAACACAGACACTTGTAGTCATTCAGTAAAGCATCAGAAAAACTGTGAAAGGAGTCAGGAAGCAGCAGGCTACAACAGGAGAACCTTTACCCTAATCAGGGAGATTTCCTGTTTTCAATGCAAAGTAAAGGGCCCACCAAAAGTGGGCTAGTGTATGTGTGTTAATTTATGTAACAGTACACAAACAGAAGTTAAAATTTGTAACTTTGATCATACTCAGTTGTTTAGCTACTGTGAAATAAAGCAGTTTACAATCCAAACCAAACAATGCCTTGTCTAGTGTTAACTCGGTCTAATTCGGAAAGATTATAGGTTTGTGATTATGGGTTTAAGACACCGAGATCCAATTCAGGTCATAAGGGAGTTTGATTGTTACAATTCTAGGTCCCACTACCATGCAAGCAGAGACAGAGCAGTAGGAGTCAGCTTCTGTAAAAAAGCAAGCAACCAGACCACTCAAGGAAGTGACTGATGCCACTGAACCCAAGCAGATATGTGTGACAGACCCAAATTCCTAACAGGCACATTTAATCATTACTCTAATTGACATAAAAGAGATCTCGGGAATAATTTTCAACTTCCCCAGCTGGGTGGTGACCTGGCCGAGTAGATGAAAATCAGGTGGGTTTTACAAGAGGAGGGCGATCCACTCTGTCAGGTCACTGCTCAGGTGGTGAACTTGAAAATTACCCTTCTAATCTCACGTGGCCCACTTGCTATCTCTGAAATAACAACAGAAAATGCTGGAAAAACTCAGCAGGTCAGGCAACATCCGTGGAGAGAAATTTGAGTTGACGTTTCGGGTTTGACCCTTCTTCAAAACTGGAGAGAAAAGGAACTAGATCGAAGGCAGGGCTGCGATCGGACAAAAGAATAAAAGAACCAAAAGAAGTAAAAGAGATTAGAAGCTAGACGAGATGGTAATAGGCTGGGATTAGGACCTGCTGAGTTTTTCCAGCATTTTCTGTTGTTATTTCGGATTTCCAACATCTGCAGTATTTTGCTATCTCTGACACATGGGGCTGGGGGGAGGGGCGAATATTCCTGGTGACTGGTGCTGCCTGATTTCAGTCACTTCCTCCCATACCATGGCGGAAGTGCATATCATGTACTTGGCGCTTCTGAAAGTGTTTTTGGGGGGGGGGCGCAGATAGTATCATCAATTATGTTCCTTCCCCACTAACTCCTTCCAGCATAGCTTGACATCCTTGGAATGCAGAACTGCCTTTCCCCATTCAGTATTACCCAACTTTGGGAAGTAAATATCTGTCTTTGCTTTCCCAGTGATACCTCAGGTGCATACCTGTCTCTTAATTGCAGTATCCTGCAGATTTACAGGATTCATGCCTCTTCTTTTTCATTGGCTTGCCCACTATGTGGGAAATATAGCTCAAAGATTGAAAGTAGTAAAATCATGTGTAAATCAAATAGTCTTTGTTACTCCCAAAAACTTTTAGTAACCCCCAATTAGTCCTTGAATAGTGCAACAGCAGCAATTTATAGGCTGTGGTGACTTCAAATAGTTCCTTACCATCACAAGAAGGCAATGGGTGATTCCACCAGTGATTCTTCTCACACATCAGAGGATCCTCATGGCTCATTGTGTAACCAGATTCACAGCTGAATGCTACAGTGGAACCTATTGCGAAGTCCTGCCCATAACGATACCCATTCACTGGGATCCCAGGATCCATGCAGGAATATGTATCTACTGTAACACCTGCAGGAACAGAAATGGAAGCATAAAAGAAGCAAAAGAATCAAAACTCACACTGCTTATCTAAAATTGAACATTTTGTTTCATTATATTCATAACAGCTATTTTATACACAGTGACTGCTTCCTTTGTAACACAATATCAAAATTTAGCTCTCATGAAACAAATCTAAATGAAGCATAAGGTCAGTTAAGATGCTACAAGACAACGGCGACAAGGAGTACTTACTCTCATAATGAATCTTGAAACCAATATTGGAGCGACTGTTATCAGTTGTAAAGAGAAGATAAATGTAGTTGGTGCTGCTAAAAAGAAATTGTGGAACTTGTGTGCCATTGAAAGAGCCAAGAAGTGGGGACAGAAGATTTGGGCCATCATGAATTTCCAGAACGTCATAATTAACTTCAGTCTGAAACCTACGGTTAGAGAAATTTAAATTAATCTGCGAGTTAATACTAGATGGTCAAACAAGTTTAAGTGCTGGAGAGTTACAAATCAACCTCTTAGCAGGTATCATCTAAGTATGCTTAACCAACCACATAAAACAAATTAATGACCAGGTTTTAAGGAATGATTTGATCATAAATATTTAATTATCATAAGCTGAGAAAGGCAACTCAAAACCAATTCCTTCTGTATCACTAAGTAGAACATTAACCTCTAAACAGTACAAGAATCATTATAATTCTACTTTATCTTTTTGAAACATATATATTGATAAGAAAGTAATGGAAGAACTGTTTTATATATGCTGATGTATATACAGTACTATATGTTGTTTTTTATTCAAGATATTTGCCAAGGTATCAAAACTAAGCATTTTCCTCTATAACTAAATTGTGCAATTTAAACCATCCTTAAACACACAACAAATTTGTTTATCAATTAAAATAGCTATGCAAAAACATAAATATAAAGGAAAAACTTGTAAGACGACCTTTCAAATGTTACTTTGATGGAATGTCCTGGTTCAGCTTCAATCACCCACTCGCAATTCTGGGAGTCTTTATAATATCCAGGCCAGCCTGGTGATAGGATTACTCCATTAGGAGAAGAAAAATGGCCACCACAAGGAGCTAAAGGAAGGGAATAGATTTACACCTTAACATATGCGTATCAATCTAAAGACTCGGCAAAGGTGTACTGCAGTATTAAATATAAAATAGCCATTACTGAAAAATAAGTAAAAAGTTGATTAAAGAATATCAAAATTACAAGAGTGGAAAAAGTTTGAATGTCCTATTGTACACATAATTAATTCTGTTCAGAATGCATATTGGTATAATAACAAAAATAAATCATATGTGACAATATTGCAATTATCACTTCCCTATTGCAAAATATCCAACTGAAAATAATTCATATCACTCAGTCAGTACATGTGGCAAATGCTTTGTATCTATTCGAGCTAAGCTACCACAATGAGAATTAGAGCATTTTTAGGAACATAGGAACAGGAGTCGGCCATTCAGCCGCTCGAGCCTGTTCTGCCATTCAATTAGATCGTGGCTGAGCTGTCGCTCAACTCCATTTACCCGTCTGTGCTCCATATCCCTTGATACCCTTACCTAACCAAAATACATCAATCTCAGTCTTGAAAATCTCAATTCACCCAGCATGCACTGTTCTTTTGGGGGGAGTGAGTCCCAGAATTCCATTACCCTTTGTGTGAAAAATACTTCCTGATTTCACTTCTAAATGGCCACCTCTAATTTTAGGATTGTGCCCTCTTGTTCTGGGTTCCCCCACTAGAGGAGATAGCTTCTCTGTATCTACCCTATTGAATCCCTTTACCATGTTAAACACCTTGATTAGATCACCCCTTAATATTCTAAACTCAGGGGAACACAACCTTAGTTTATAATTTAATCCTTTAAAGACCTGGTATTATTCTGGTGAATCTGCACTGTACCGCTTCCAAGGCCAGTATTACGGTTTGGTGCCCAAAACTGAATGCAGTACTCCAGATGGGGTCTGACCAAGGCTCTGTATAATTGGTGCATCACTTCCTCACTTTTGAATTCCAACCCCCTTGAGATAAAGGCCAATGTTCTATACCTCCCCTATACCTGCCCCTATACCTCCCCCCCTACCCACTGTCCAGGGCCCCAAACACCCCTTCCAGGTGAAACAGCAATTTACTTGTACTTCTCGCAATCTAGTATACTGTATTCGCTGCTCACGATGCGGTCTCCTCTACATTGGGGAGACCAAACGCAGATTGGGTGACCGCTTTGCGGAACGTCTCCGTTCAGTCCGTAAGGGTGACCCCGAGCATCCGGTCGCCTGTCATTTTAATTCACCGCTCCATTCCCACTCGGACCTCACTGTCCTTGGCCTCTTGTATTGTTCCACGGAAGCTCAACGTAAACTCGAGGAACAGCACCTCATCTTCCGATTAGGCACTCTGCAGCCTTCCGGACTCAATATCGAGTTCAATAATTTCAGATCATAACCTCGGCCCCTATTACACATTTTTTCTTGTAATTTTTCCACTCCTTTCCGCCCCCCCCTTTTCTTTTGTTTCTCTCTCACACCTGGCAGCTATCTCTTGCCCTGCCAGGAAACTTCACACCTAATCTCAGCCTATTACCATCTCGTCTAGCTCTTTTACTTCTTTTGTTTCTTTCACTTCTTTTGTCCGATCGCAGCCCTGCCTTCGATCTATTTTCTTTTCTTTCCAGTTTTGAAGAAGGGTTCGACTCGAAACGTCAACTCAAATTTCTCTCCACGGATGTTGCCTGACCTGCTGAGTTTTTCCAGCATTTTCTGTTGTTATTTCCAATGTTCTATTAGCTTTTTCGATTATTTATTGTACCTGCGCATAGGTCTTTAGTGATTTCTGTATATGGACCGCTAAATCTCTTTCCTGATCCACAGCCTTCACTATTAAGAAAATATTCTGTTTGGTCTTTCTAAAATCCAAAGTGGATGATCTCACTCTTCCCCAAATTGAATTCCATCTGCCATTCATTTTCCCACTTGCTTAGTCTGTCTATGTCTCTTTGTAACTTTCGCCTCACATCTACAGAACTTACTGTGCCTCCTAACTCTCTATTCCTTCATCCAAGTCATTAATATATATAGCAAAAAGCTGAGGCCCCAGTACAGATCACTGGGGAACACCACCTGTCACATTTTTATGGCATGATGATGTTTATTTTATCAAGACCTCTGGAAATACCTTCACATTTAGGAATGGGGCCACTCCACATGACCTTTCCATCTTTTAATACACAAGTTATAGTTTCTGTCCCTTGGGTTTTGATGAATCCTTCTTCACAGAGAACCGATACGGAGTTTCCCAACTGAAAATTGTCACCAAAGCGTCGACCATTAATGGGAATGCCAGGATCGGGGCACTCATTGTGTCCAAATGCTATGAAGAGAAAAGAGGTAAATAATAGTTTAACTTCCAGATTGCCATTTGGAATTTAAAGTCACTCTATTTTGAAAGAAACATGACGTGTTGTATATGCAAATATTCTGCACTATAGTCAGAGCTAACTAATCACTTACCGTGGAATCTCAGGGCCTATAATATAAAAGGAAGAAGGGGAAGAGGGAGTGGTGAGGGGAGAGGGAGAAGGAGGGGCAGGAGAGGGAAATGGAGGAGGGGAGGATAAGGAGGGGAAGAGGAGGAGGGGAGGAAGAATAATAATAATTTGCATTTACATAGCACCTTTAATGTAAAGAATTATCCCATAACACTTCACAGAGTGCGGTTTTCAACAGAGTGCTGAGAGTTGGGTGAGTCAGGGAGTTAGGTGAGGCAAGGCCTCAGAGCTTCGGCGGGTGCTTCAGCGGTAGAGCGGGCCTACAAAGGGCTCCAGAGACCAGGTAAGGCTTACTTTACTGGTGGTATTGAATTAATTTAATTTAAATTGATTAAAGGGGTAGGTCATGCCAGGTGAGCCCAGCCCCGTGATATGCTCCTCTTGCTCTATGTGGGAATTCAGGGATGCTGCCAGTGTCCCTGACCAACACGTGTGCCAGAAATGCATCCAGCTGCAGCTACTAACGGGCCGTCTTGGGGCGCTGGAGCTGTGGGTGGATGGGTTGTGGAGCATTCACGATGCTGAGAGGGTCGCAAATTACTCATACAGTGAGTTGGTCACACCGCAGGGTAGGGCTGCACAGGCAGAAGGGAAATGGGTGACCACCAGGCAGAACAATAGAAGCAGGCAGGTAGTGCAGGGGACCCCTGTGGCCATCCACCTTTCAACCAGGTATACCGCTTTGGATACTGTTGGGGGGGATGACTTATCAGGGGAAGGCAGCAGCAGCCAACTTCCTGGCACTGGGGGTGCTCCTGCTGCCCAGGAAGGGAGGAAAAAGAGTGGGAGAGCAATAGTGGTAGGGGATTCTATAGTAAGGGGAACAGATAGGCGTTTCTGTGGCCGTAGACGTGAATCCAGGATGGTTTGTTGCCTCCCTGGTGCCAGGGTCAAGGATGTCACTGAGCGGCTGCAGGGCATTCTGGAGGGGGAGGGCGAACAGCCAGAGGTCGTGGTCCACATTGGTACCAACGACATAGGTAAAAAGAGGGATGAGGTCCTGCAGCAAGAATTTAGGGAGCTAGGTAGCAGATTAAAGAGCAGGACCTCAAAGGTTGTAATCTCTGGATTACTCCCGGTGCCACGTGCTAGTGAGTACAGGAATAGGAAGATAGAACAGATGAATGCGTGGCTAAAGGGATGGTGCAGGAGGGAGGGCTTTAGTTTCCTGGATCACTGGGTCTGCTTCTGGGAAAGGTGGGACTTGTACAAGTTGGACGGTTTACACCTGAACCAGAGGGGGACCAATATCCTTGCGGGGAGGTTTGCTAGCACTGTTTGGGGGGGGGGGGGGGTTTAAACTAACTTGGCAGGGGGATGGGATACAGAGTGGAGCTATAGTAGGGGGTGATTTACAGCCAAATACGGAGGAAAAAACAAGTCAGCTGGGAAGGCAGAGCAAATATGTGAAGGCAAAAGGGAATATGGCAAGGCTGGAAGGCATTTATTTTAATGCAAGGAGTCTTGCAAATAAGGTGGATGAACTGAAGTTGTTGTTGAACACATGGGAGTACGATATTGTTGCTATCACGGAGACATGGTTGAGGGAGGGTCAGGACTGGCAGCTCAATATTCCGGGGTATAGAATCTTCAGGCGAGACAGAGGGGGGTGTAAAAGGGGAGGGGGTGTTGCAATATTAATTAAGGAGTCAATTACTGCTGTAAGGAGGGATGATATATTAGTGGGTTCCTCTAATGAGGCCATATGGGTAGAACTTAAAAACAAAAAGGGGGCAAGCACTTTGCTGGGAGTGTACTATAGGCCCACAAACAGTCAGGGGGAGATAGAGGAACAGATATGTAGGCAAATCTCAGAGAAGTGCGAAAATAATAGGGTAATAATAGTGGGGGATTTCAACTTCCCCAATATTAATTGGGATAGTCAGAGTGTGAAAGGCTTAGAGGGTGCAGAATTCTTAAAGTGCATCCAGGAGAGCTTTTTGAGCCAACATGTAGAAAGTCCTACAAGAGAGGGGGCGGTACTGGACCTAATTCTAGGGAATGTAGCCGGGCAAGTGGTGGAAGTGTCAGTAGGAGAGCATTTTGGCGACAGTGGCCATAATTCGGTGAGATTTAAGGTGGTCATGGAAAAAGACAAAGACGGCCCGGAAATAAGGGTTCTAAATTGGGGGAAGGCCAATTTTAATATGATAAGGCAGGATCTGGCCAAAGTGGACTGGGAGCAGCTACTTATAGGAAAATCCACATCAAAGCAGTGGGAGACTTTCAGAAGGGAAATAGAGAGAGTACAATGCCAACATGTTCCCGTAAAGGTCAAGGGGGGAGACCAACAAACAAAGGGAACCTTGGATGACAAGGGATATACAAAAATGCATTAGGAAAAAAAGGGGGGCTTTTGGCAGCCCTAGAGGAGTATAAAAAGTGCAGGGGCATATTAAAAAAGAAATTAGGAGAGCGAGGAGGGGCCATGAAATAACACTGGCGAGCAAAATAAAGGAAAATCCTAAGATGTTTTATAAGTATATTAAGGGCAAGAGGATAACCAGGGAAAGGGTAGGGCCCATTCGGGACCAAAGTGGCAATCTGTGTGTAGAGCCAGATGATGTAGGCGGGGTTTTAAATGAATTTTTTGCATCTGTGTTCACTATGGAGAAAGACGATGTAGACATAGAAATCGGGCAAGGGGACTGTGATATACTTGAACATATTAGCATCGAGAGGGAGGAGGTACTAGCGGTTTTAGCAGGCCAAAAAGTGGCTAAATCCCCAGGCCCGGACGAGATGTATCCCAGGCTGCTGTGTGAGGCAAAGGAGGAGATTGCAGGGGCTCTGACACAAATTTTTCAGAACCTCTCTGGCCACAGGGGATGTACCAGAGGACTGGAGAACAGCTAACGTAGTACCATTATTCAAGAAGGGTAGCAGGGATAAACCAGGGAATTACAGGCCAGTGAGTTTAACATCTGTGGTAAGGAAATTATTGGAAAAAATTCTGAGGGACAAAATTAGTCTCCACTTGGAGAGGCAAGGATTAATCGGGGATAGTCAGCATGGCTTTGTCAAGGGTAAATCATGTCTGACCAATCTGATTGAATTTTTCGAGGGGGTGACTAGGTGTGTGGATGAGGGAAATGCTGTGGATGTGGCATACATGGACTTCAGTAAGGCTTTTGACAAAGTCCCGCATAGGAGACTGGTCAAGAAGGTAAGAGCCCATGGGATCCAGGGCGCCTTGGCACGTTGGATCCTAAACTGGCTGAGTGGCAGGAGGCAGAGGGTGATGGTCGAAGGTTGCTTTTGTGACTGGAAGCCTGTGTCCAGTGGGGTACCTCAGGGATCGGTGCTGGGTCCCTTGCTGTTTGTGATCTACATAAATGATTTGGATGAGAATGTAAAAGGTATGATCAGTAAGTTCGCAGATGACACGAAAATTGGTGGGGTGGTAAATTGCGAGGAGGAAAGCCTCAGGCTACAGGACGATATAAACGGGTTGGTCAGATGGGCGGAAAAGTGGCAAATGGAATTTAACCCTGAAAAGTGCGAGGTGATGCATTTTGGACGGACAAATAAGGCAAGGGAATACACAATGAGTGGTAGGACCCTAGGAAGTACAGAGGGTCAGAGGGACCTTGGTGTACATGTCCATAGATCCCTGAAGGCAGCGGAACAGGTAGATAAGGTGGTTAAAAAGGCATATGGGATACTTGCCTTCATTAGCCAAGGCATAGAGTATAAGAGCAGGGAGGTTATGATGGAGCTGTACAAAACGCTGGTAAGGCCACAGCTGGAGTACTGTGTGCAGTTCTGGTCGCCTCACTATAGGAAGGATGTGATTGCTTTGGAGAGGGTGCAGAGAAGATTCACCAGGATGTTACCTGGGATGGAGCGCCTCAGCTATGAAGAAAGACTAAACAGGCTGGGGTTGTTTTCCTTGGAGCAAAGAAGGCTGAGGGGGGACCTGATTGAGGTGTACAAAATGATGAGGGGCATAGATAGGGTAGATAAAGAGGAACTTTTCCCCTTAGTAGGGGGGTCAATAACAAGGGGGCATAGATTCAAGGTAAGGGGCAGGAGGTTTAGAGGGGATTTGAGGAGGAACATTTTCACCCAGAGGGTGGTTGGAGTCTGGAACTCACTGCCTGAAAGGGTGGTAGAGGCAGGAACCCTCACAACATTCAAGAAGCATTTGGATGAGCACTTGAAATGCCATTGCATACAAGGCTATGGACCAAATGCTGGAAAATGGGATTAGATTGGACAGGGCTTGATGGACAGCGCAGACACGATGGGCCGAAGGGCCTCTTTCTGTGCTGTATAACTCTATGACTCTATGACTGAGAGATGTAAGGAAAAAATTTATACCAAGCCAAAGAACCAGATATTAGAAGGAGCGACCTAAAGCTTGGTCAAAGAGATGGGCTATTCAGATGGTGTTATAGAAGGAGGAGGACTTGGAGAATATATGGGGTCAGAAACTTGGCTTGAACTTGAAAAGATTATTGCTTAAGATAAAAAATCACGGGATTGGGGGTAATATTCTGGCATGGATAGAGGATTGGCTATCTAACAGAAGGCAGAGAGTTGGGATAAATGGTTCATTCTCAGACTGGCAATCAGTAATTAGTGGTGTTCCGCAGGGGTCAGTGCTGGGTCCCCAACTCTTTACAATCTATATTAACGATTTGGAGGACGGGATCGAGTGTAACATATCAAAGTTTGCAGATGATACTAAGATGGGAGGGAAAGTAGTGAGTGAGGAGGATATAAAAAACCTGCAAGGGGACATAGACAGGCTAAGTAAGTGGGCAGAGATTTGGCAGATGGAATACAATACTGGAAAGTGTGAGGTTATGCACTTTGGCAGGAAAAATCGTAGAGCAAGCTATTATCTTAATGGCAAGAAACTGGAAAGTACTGACGTACAAAGGGATCTGGGGGTCCTGGTGCACAAAACTCAAAAGGTTAGTATGCAGGTGCAGCAAGTGATTAAGAAGGCCAATGGAATGTTGGCTTTCATTGCTAGGGGGATAGAATATAAAAATAGGGAGGTATTGCTTCAGTTGTACAAGGTCTTGGTGAGACCGCACCTGGAATACTGCGTACAGTTTTGGTGTCCATACTTAAGAAAGGACATACTTGCTCTCGAGTCAGTACAAAGAAGGTTCACTCGGTTAATCCTGGGGATGAGGGGATGGACATATAAGGAGAGGTTGAGTAGATTGGGACTTTACTCATTGGAGTTCAGAAGAATGAGAGGTGATCTTATTGAAACATATAAGATTGTGAAGGGGTTGGATTGGGTGGATGCGGGGAGGATGTTCCCGATGATGGGTGAAACTAGAACTAGGGGGCATAGTCTTAGAATAAGGGGCTGCTCTTTCAAAACTGAGATGAGGAGGAACTACTTCACTCAGAGGGTGGTAGGTCCATGGAATATGCTGCCCCAAAAAGTTGTAGAAGCTACATCATTACATAAATTTAAAACAGAAATAGACAGTTTCCTAGAAGTAAAGGGAATTAAGGGTTACAGGGAGCGGGCAGGAATTTGGACATGAGTCTAGGTTCGGATCGGTCATGGCCCTGTGGGTAGCGGAGCGGGCCCAGGGGCCGTGTAGCCTGATCCTGCTCCTATTTTGTGTGTCTAATTCTGTTAGATTCAGGAGATGGTTCTGTGTTAGTAGATTGGCAGTTAGGATCAGATCAGCCATGATCTTATTGAATGGCGGAGCAGGCTCGAGGGGCCGATTGGCCTACTCCCGCTCCTATTTCTTATGTTCTTCTGTAACTTGAATAGGGTGCTGAGGTTGTGAACAGTCTGGTTCGGTCTGAGAGTGCTGGGAGGGGGATGGAATCGGGGTATGGAGTTTGTGGCGGGTGCTGAAATTAATAGCTTCAGCCTTCCCAATATTTGGCTGGAGCACATTGCAGCTCATCCAAGACTGGATGGCAGACAAGCAATCCTAAATTACAGAGGCACTGGAGGGGTCAAGAGGTAGAGCTGGTCATCAGTATACATGTAGAAACTAACTGATATTGCCTAGGGGGCCAAGGATGGATCCTTGGGATGAATCCGAAGGTGATAGATTGGGGGTGGTGAGGGAAGCCACTGGTTAAGATCTTCCGGCTCCAATCCAATAGATAGATCTACATGACCTTGAACCTTTATAAAACATTGGTTTGGCCTCAACTGGAGTACTGTGTCCAATTCTGGGCACCACACTGCAGGAAGAATGTGAAGGCCTTAGAGAGAGGGTGCAGAAAAGATTTACAAGAATGGTTCCAGGGATGAGGGACTTCAGTTACATGGATAGACTGGAGAAGCTGGAGTTGTTCTCCTTAAAGCAGAGAAGGTTGAGAGGAGATTTGATAGAGGTGTTCAAAATCATGAGGGATCTAGACAGAGTAGATGGAGAGAAACTGTTCCCATTGGCGGAAGGGTCGAGAACAGAGGACACAGATTTAATGCGATTGGCAGAAGAACCAAAGGCGACATGAGGAAAAACTTTTTTATGCAGTGAGTGGTTAGGATCTGGAATGCACTGCCTGAAACAGGGTGATGGAGGCCGATTCAATCGTGGCTTTCAAAAGGGAATTGGATAAGTACCTGAAGGAAATGTTTTTGCGGGGGTATGGGGAAAGGGCGGGGGAGTGGGACTAGCTAAAGTGCTCTTGCAGAGTGCCAGCACAGGCTCGACGGGCCAAATGGCCTCCTTCTGTGCTGTAATCATTCTATGATTCATCATTGAGTCCATCAATGCTAGCTTTCTTCTAAAAAAGTTAAAATTGAACATTTTTATTTAAATTATTTAATTCTGCATTTGAAGACAATATAGCTGACAAGTGTCAGTTTAACTCAGTTCTAAATCAGAAGCTTATAGGTTCAAGCCTCACTCCAAAGTTTGAGCACATATTCTTAGTTGACACTCCAGTGCATTGTGGAGGCGCCATCTTTTGGTTAGGATCTAAAATTAAAGCCCCATCTGTCCTTTCCAGTTATTTAGGTTCAATGTTAAATATCCCTTGGCACTATTTGATGAAGAACAGAAGAATTCTCATTGTGTACTCAACCAACACTATCTGGAACAGATTAACTGGTTATTCATCTCAAAGCTGTCGGTGGGATCTTGTTGTGTTTGCCTCCAACCATTGCATTTCAAAGTAACTCTTTTTATGTGAAGCAGTTTGAGAGATGACAATGTGCTACATAAATGCAAGTATTTATTTTCTATCACACTGATACTGGTGTCCTCCACAGATTACTTCACATACATGTGCAACATTCAGCAATTATGCATCACTCACATTCTTATAATAAATGGATAAAAAATATATACGAATACTGGAAATCTGAATGCTGGAAGGACACAGCAGTTCAGGCAGCTTTGAAAGGGAAAAGATAGTCTAACATTTCAGAATGTTCTGATGAAGGGTTCCACCCAAAACATTATTCTATTTCTTACTCAATTGATGCTCACTGACCTGCTTTCAATTAATAAAACAAAGCCAGTAATATACCATTATTGACAGAATAATGCCTACTTACCACAAATGTGAATAAAACTAGCCACAATTGTAAATAAATTTGTCTGATATCAAAATATGTGGCAGATTATATTATACAACTGTTTTGCTTCAGACTAGTTGCCACCTTATCCTAGTTATATTTACTGTACAAAATGTCTACACATCATGATCATTGTTGCAAAGAACTGATCAGAATATGATTTCTGCTCTGACAGTATCTATAACAAGACAAGCTACCTCACATTTACTTTAATCAAACAAAACAGAATGAGAGAGACATTAAAAAGGAAAAGCCTTTGGCAACACTGTTGGTATTAAACATAAGTCAACTTGACAAATGTCAGAGTTAATATAATTTTAGAGAATGCAATAATACCACTGACAACCTTTTAGTGATACTTTCCACCACAACCAATAGCCTCAAAAAGACAATGCACTTTGAATGTCAATTACTACTTAATGTCTTTTCTGCAAGAGTATCAGGGCTCACTTTAAAGTGCCACTTATTCTCCTGGTTGTGTGTAATCTCAAGTTACACAATAACCAACTGTCTACAGCTGTAATGGCGTAACAATAAGCACAGTCACACTTATACAAACTGAAGTTTACAGGATGTAACCCAAGGAAAACAATGGTTGGAATACAGGTACACTATATTTCATTGGGACAGCATCAAACTGACTCCTAATACCCACTCTTTTCTCAAGATTCTTAAGGGGAGCCAGATAAATACATCAGGGAGAAAGGAATAGAAGGATAAGCTGATAGGATTAGATGAAGTAAATAGAGCGAAAGGAGGCTTGTGTGGAGCATAAACACCGGCATAGACTGGTTGGGCCGAATGGCCTCTTTCTGTGTTGTAAATTCTATGTAATGTCAACTAAGCTGCCATTACTGATGCGCTCATCCCTTCATACCTAATGCTGGTGGCTATGGAGAAACTCATATTGTATATGTATTCAATATGTACTGTTTTGTAAGTAGCTTCTTACATGGATAAAACTTTTTGAATAAGCCACATTTATCATAGCATATTATTGCAAACTTGTGAGGGCATTAACCGGTCATGCCGAATTATAATTTTTCTGGTATTTCTACTGTCCATTGAATAATACAATTTCTAATCCAAGTTGCAATTTTAAGTGTTTACTGGTGAATAAATGTGGTGCCCTCAATCATCAAATACATCAGATTAGAAAGGTAAACATACTACTGTATGTGATGTTAAATCCTCGTCCAGACATGGAGTGGTCAGCCTGAAATTCCAGACGTAGAATGTGACTATTGCTGGTGAGATGCGAAGGAACTTCTGATCCACTGAATGTTCCCAGCAGAGGTGAATCAACTGATTCCCCATCTTTAACCGCAAGGAAGTCAAACTGAGATTCCAGGTCAAAATCATTGAAAGAAAGGTGAATTCGACTTCCTCGGGCTGCAACTATTAGCCAGATACAGTTCATATTGTTGCTATAGCCCTCAGGGTAGTCTGGTGACAGTACTGTTCCAACTGGTGCAGTGAAGTTAGACAAACAAGGAACTGTAAACATAAGATCAAACATGTTACATTTACAAAAGTAGCAAATTTATGTTCCTATAAAATTGGAAGCATTCATTTGGAAGGAATCATTATCATGTAAAGCACTTCCTATAATGGCATCACACTATTTTAATGAATCATTCTGTGTCAAGAGTAGAATAAAACTGGATATATTACATTTGGATAATGCTGCTAACTGACACAGTGACTATCAAGTTGTCTTTGCAAAGGCAACTGTCAAAACTATAACACAAACTCAGCTCCCTGAAATACAACTGCAAGGTTAGCTTGGCTTGTTTTTCACATCTTCTTCCATAAGCTAGAAATAGCTAATAGCATATAAATGGGATAATGCTGTCCCACGCTGCTTTATTATTAAACTACCATATTGAGTTCGTTACGAAATTGCCCATTTGGAAGCAGCAGAAACTGTCAAAAATAATCCAATCAATCTTAGGTTGCTGCCTCTTCTATGCCATGTAGTGTACATCTAACTTTAAGGGTAGCTGCACTTGCAATCTGCAATTCAAACAGGTTAAAAAGTTAATGGAGAATGATTTTCAGGTTTATATTTGGCAACTTATGTAGCTTTATTCAGGCATGTAGAAATCATAATACAAGATAAATTAGAAGCACTTGTCAATACTTTATATTAACTATTAATAAATTGTGGATTTTAAGGAATTCCAGTAGCTTTTAATAGGCTGTATTTAATGACAAATAGAGCAAAGAACAATACTAAAAACAATCTACATCCTTGGCTGCATTCAAAAGGATTTTTATTCATAAACATAATACAATGAAATGAGCATTAAACAGCATGGGCTAAAAATTGAGTAGCGCCCCAATTGAGGCGCTAACTTCGCCGAGAAGTAGCGCCCTGGAAAAATTAGCGCCCCCGCGCCGGAAATTGAGTGGTTGCGCCCCAAGAGGGAAGCGGGGTGCTACTGGATGCGCCCCGCATCCCTCTTGGGGCGCTGCGAGTGAATATCGTGGCGCTACATGCCGCAGCGCCACATGCTGCGGCATGTCACCCTGCGGTATTGCAGGCCTTCCTCCCCTTCTTAAGCTGGGCCCCCGGGGATCGGGAGTGCTGGCAAAAGAGTCCGGCACCCAAGAGAAGTGCCGGGCTCTTGGAACGCAGCCAGCACTCGGCGGGGGGGGGGGGGGCGTTTCAGGAGGTCTGGGACGGGAGCGCAGGCAGGTGCTGGAAGGCGGCCAGCAACAAAACTGGCCGCCCCGCACCTCGCCTTTAAATTGTGCCTCCCAGGCCACAGGTACGCCACCCTGACCCTGTCGGACATAGCGTCCAGCGATAAATCAGGGGCCGCTCCCGAAGATCGCGGCCAGGGCGTGAGCGGGGCGCTGCGCACACCAATGACGTCATCGCCAGCGGCGCAGCGCTACCGGTTAGCGCCACCACTAACCTCCTGCTGAATTTTGCAGGAGGCATGGGCAGTGCCGCGCCTGGGCGCGAGTTGGTTTGCGCCCCACTTAGCGCCCTCTTAAGGCGCTAACGGGTGGTGCTACCAACTGAATTTTTCCCCCCATAAGTCATAAACAACTGAAATGCTCTAAATTAGTTCTTCAATAGCAGTAAATATAAAGTCAGCTAAGATAATGCCTCCAGTCATGAGCCATGGATGAACTCAGTGGTACAGCAGGTTGGAACAATGTCCTTTCACAACTAGGATCTGGGACTGTATCCAGCTCAGACATATGGCAGGAAAATTTACTCTCTCTGATGGCTATTATGGGTTTTAAGTTAAATTAGTTTGGACGGCTTACGGCAATTCAGAGCGGGCATGATTCCACAGTACAAATCTGCCTTCACAATTAAAGATTGGCACAAAAACATCCTTCTTACAGTATACCATTTAAAGTCTGACACATGTAAGCATTAGGGATAAGCATTTAGGTTAATTTGACTTTTGCAGTCTCAATTTAAATACAGAGAAATGCAAATCATTACAGTGATGTGGGTTATGAAACAGTTTTAGTTGTACCCGGGAGTATCTGTAAACATTGTTTTTTTTTACTTGCACAAGGTGGAATTCTTAGCACAGTTAAAACTGCTCCAGTAAAATGGTTTCATCTGTAAATGCGCTAGGATAGAATCAGGTGGACACATCACTAGCATGAGGCTTGCCTTCTCTTGAGACAAAAACAGTTGGCATGACCATTAGCCTCAATGTCATATCCACCTTAACCTCCCATTAGATTATCAGGGCCCACAGGCCTACATAGTACTTACAGTAGAAATACACGCGTACCCTAGTACAGTGGTTAAGTTACTGGATTAGTAATCCAGAGACCTGGACTAATAATCCAGGGAATGTGAGTTCAAAACCCAACATGGCAGTTTGAGAATATGGTAGTTTAAAAAAATCTGGAAATAAAAAATTGTTATCAGTAAAAGTGATTATGAAACTTTCAGATTATCATAAAAACCCAACTGGTTCACCAACATCTTTAGGGAAGAAAAACTGCAATCCTTACCCAGTCTGGCCAACATGTGACTCCAATCTCACACCAATGTGGTTGACTCTTAACTGAAGTGGCCTAGCAAGCCACTCAGTTACCACCTTCTCAGGACAACCAAGGATGGGCAAAAAATGCAAAACCTTGCCAGTGACGCCCACATCCTGAGTATTAAGATTGGATGAACACCATAATAAGACAATTTAACTGTCTCATTACTAGACTACTAGCTGGATCAGAGTATTGGCAAGTAAAATCAAGGAAAACCCAAATATGTTTTATAAATACATAAACCACAAGAGGATAACAAAGGAAAGAGTAGGGCAATAGTGCAATCACATCTTTACTGTAATGTGGTGACCTGAACTGTATGCAGTAGAGTTAGCTGTGGCCTAACTAGTGTTTTATACAGCTCAAGCATAACTTCCCTCTTCTTATATTCTATGCCTCGACTAATAAAGGAAAGTATTCCGTATGCCTTCTTAACCACTTTATCTACCTGTCCTGTTACCTTCAGGGATCTGTGGACATGCACTCCAAGGTCCCTCTGTTCCTCTACACTTCTCAGTATCCTACCATTTATTGTATATTTCCTTGCCTTGTTAGCCCTCCCCAAATGCATTGCCCCACACTTCTCTGGATTGAATTCCTTTTGCCATTTTTCTGCCCACCTGACCAGTCCATTGATATCTTCTTGTAGTCTCAGCTTTCTTCCTCACCATCAACCACACGGCCATTTTTTGTATCACCTGCAAACTTCTTAATCATGCCCCCTATATTAAAATTAAAATCATTGATATACACCACAAAAAGCCTTCATGTCACAAAAACACCCGTTGACCATAACCCTTTGCTTCCTGCCTCTGAGCCAATTTTGGATCTGACTTGCCACTTTCCCTTGGATCCCATGGGCTTTTACTTTTCTAACCAGTCTGCCATGTGGGACCTAGTCAAAAGCCTTGCTAAAATCCATGTAAACTACATCAAACACACTACCCTCATCGACCCTTCTTGATAACTCCTCAAAAAATTCAATCAAGTTAATCAGATACAACCTTCCTTTAACAAATCCACGCTGACTTTCCTTGATTAATACTGTCCCTCAGAATTTTTTCCAATAATTTGTCCACCACCGAGGTTAGGCTAACTGGCCTGTAATTACTCGGTCTATCCCTTTCCCAATTTTTAAACAATAGTTAGAGAGGCTACAATTACTTTCAGACTATGGAAGGGTCAAAAAACATTTCTGCTCGCAATCCCACAACTCCTGCTGGAGGTGCATGCGTCAACTTCAGCGGAGTACCAAATTGATCTTGACTGTGATGGGCACCATAACCAAAGACCCCACTTGGGAGTCATTGGCTTGGTTCACATCAGAAGAATTGTAATTTGGGGAGGTACATCATGGCTTCCAGTGTACTTGTAACCAACTCTACCATAAATCATCACTTGCAAATGATAAACAAAAGGGGAAGTTGAAGGACTGTAAAGTCAAAGAACTTATTTGAAATACATGTCATGGTTTTTTAAAATTCCACAGCTTAGATCACACTAAGGCTGCAATTTCCCCTACCTTGGCGGATCCATTATGGCCAGGGTCAGTGGCAAGTTGCAACCCCGCTGCTGGCTCCAGCCCACTGTCCAAAAGTGACTTTACGTTGATTGGGCTTGTTAAGCCTGCCCAGTACGTTTGCCGGTCAATTGAAGGAAGCGGGTCTGATGACGTCACTTAATGACGCGTCATCAGCCGGTTTTCTTAAAAAGACCATGTGCAAATCTATTTTGACAGTTGTGCTGTTAGTGTTCTACAGCAGTGAGGTGCTGTAAACACTGACAAGCACTGCACAGAGGTGCACGGCTGCAGCCAGGCTCTACTTCCATATGCTTATGGAGAAAGTCACAGCACGCAGGGTGGTCCTCTTCCCTTCACATGGATGGAAGAGACCTCCCCAGGAGATCAACGCAGCCTGGTTGCACATTGCACAGAAGGAAACAAGCAGGGATGTCGTTAGGAGGGCCAGGCTGCAGTGGCGCAAACCTTTCAATGATCTCAGTAGATCACGAAACTGAAAAACTACACTCAACCAAGGAGCTGGGGTAGCATTGCGGGTTAAAGAGGAGATTTACACAATAGAAAGGAAGGATATTAGCTCTGATGATGTGGAATTTGAATGGGCAGAGCGGAGAAATACCAAGGGGCAGAAAACGTTAGTGGGAGTTGTATACAGACCCCCTAACAGAAATGCTGAGGTTGGGGATGGCATTAAACAGGAAATTAGAGACACGTGCAATAAGGGCACAGCAGTTGTCATGGGTGACTTTAATTTACATATAGATTGGGCTAACCAAATTAGTAACAATACTGTGGAGGAGGAATTCCTATATAGTGTATACGGGATGGTTTCCTGGACCAATGTGTCGAGGAACCAACTGGAGATCAGGCCATCTTAGACTGGGTATTATGTAATGAGAAAGGATTAATTAGCAATCTTGTTGTGCGAGGCCCCTTGAATTCTTCATTAAAATGGAGAGTGAAGTAGTTGACTCAGAGACTAGGCTCCTGAATTTAAATAAAAGAAACTACGATGGTATGAGGCATGAGTTGGCTAGGATGGATTGGCGAACGTCACATAAAGGGTTGACGGTGGGTAGGCAATGGCAAACATTTAAAGATCGCATGGATGAACTGCAGAGTTTGTTCATCCCTGTTTGGCATAGTGGTTAGCACTGTTGCCTCACAGCGCCAGAGACCCGGGTTCAAATCCGGCCTCGGGCGACTGTCTGTGTGGAGTTTGCACATTCTCCCCATGTTTGCGTGGGTTTTCTCCGGGTGCTCCGGTTTCCTCCCACAGTCCAAAGATGTGTGGGTTAGGTTGATTGACTATGATAAATTGACTCTTAGTGTTAGGGGGTTAAATACGTGGGGTTACAGGGATAGGATGGGATATGTGTTGGTGTAGGGGTTACGGGGATCGGGTGGGATATGTGTCGGTGCAGGCTCGATGGGCCGAAATGGCCTCTATCTGCACTGTGGGGTTTCTGTGATTCTGTGAAAAATGGTGACTCAACCGTGGTTAACAAGGGAAATTAGGGATAGCATAAGATGCAAGGAGAGGACATACAATTTGGCCAGAAAAAGCAGCAAACCTGAGGATTGGGAGCAGTTTAGGATTCAGCAAAGGAGGACAAAGGGATTAATTAAGAGGGGGAAAATAGATTGAGAGTAAGCTTGCAGGGAACATAAAAACTGACTGTAAAAGCTTCTATAGATATCTGAAGAGAAAAAGATTGGTGAAATCAAGCGTACGTCCCTTGCAGTCAGAATCAGGGGAATTTATAATGGGGAACAAAGACATGGCAGACCGATTAAATACATTCTTTGGTTCTGTCTTCACAAAGGAGGACACAAATAACCTCCCAGAGATATCAGGGAACATAGGGTCTAATGAGAGGGAGGAACTGAATGTAATTAGTATTTGTAGGGAAATGGTGTTAGGGAAATTGACGGGATTGAAAGCCGATAAATCCCCAGGGCCTGATAATCTACATCCTAGGGTACTTAAGGAAGTGGCCCTACAAATAGTAGATGCATTGCTGGTCATCTTCCAAAATTCTATGGACACTGGAACGGTTCCCATGGATTGGAGGATAGCTAATGTAACCCCACTATTTAAAAAGGGTGGTGGAGAGAAAATGGGAAATTATAGACCGGTAAGCCTGACATCGGGAGTGGGGAAAATGCTAGAGTCCATTATAAAAGATGTAACAGCAGAGCACTTGGAAAACAGTGACAGGATCGGACAAAGTCAACATGGGTCTATAAACGGTAAATCATGCTTGACGAATCTACTGGAATTTTTTGAGGATGTAACTGGTATAATAGATAAGGTAGAACCAGTGGATGTGGTGTATTTGGACATTCAGAAGGCTTTCGATATGGTCCCGCATAAGAGATTAGCGTACAAAGTTAAAGCACATGGGATTGGGGGTAAGGTACTGTCTTGGATAGAGAACTGGTTGGCAGACAGGAAGCAAAGAGTTGGAATAAACGGGTCTTTTTCCAAGTGGCAGGCAGTGACTAGTGGGGTACTGCAGGGATCGGTGCTAGGACCCCAGCTATTCACAATATATATAAATGATCTAGACGAGGGAACTAGATGTAATATCTCCAAGTTTGCAGACAACACAAAGCTGGGTGGGCGTGTGTGCTGTGAGGAGGATGCACAGAAACTCCAGTATGATTTGGACAGGTTGGGTGATTGGGCAGATGCATGGCAAATGCAGTATAATGTGGATAAATGCGAGGTTATCCACTTCGGTGGCAAAAACAGGAAGGCAGATCATTATCTGAACGGCAATAGATTGGGAAAAGGGGAAGTGCAACGAGACCTGGGTGTCCTTTTTCACCAGTCGCTGAAGGTAAGCATGCAGGTGCAGCAGGCGGTTAAGAAAGCAAATGGGATGTTGGCCTTCATAGCGAGAGGATTCGAGTACAGGAGCAAGGATGACTTGCTGCAGTTGTACAGGGCCTTGGTGAGACCACACCTTGTGTATTGTGTGCAGTTTTGGTCACCTTATCTGAGGAAGGATGTTCTTGCCATGGAGAGAGTGCAGCGAAGATTCACCAGACTGATACCTGGGATGGCAGGAATGACGTATGAGGAGAGATTGGGTCGATTAGGCTTATATTCGCTCGAGTTTAGAAGAATGAGAGGGGATCTCATTGAAACTTATAAAATTCTAACAGGACTAGACAGACTAGATGCAGGAAGGATGTTCCCGATGGCAGGGGAGTCCAGAACCAGGGGTCACAGTCTAAGGATAAGGGGTAAGCCATTTAGGACTGAGATGAGGAGGAATTTCTTCACCCAGAGAGTGGTGAACCTGTGGAATTCTCAGCCACACAGGGCAGTTGAGGCCAATTCATTAAATATATTCAAGAAGGAGTTGGATATATTTCTTGAGGCTAAAGGGATCAAGGGATATGGGGAGAAAGCAGGGACAGGGTACTGAATATGGATGATCAACCATGATCTCATTAAATTGCAGAGCGGGCTCGAGGAGCCGAATGGCCTACTCCTGCTCCTATCTTCTATGTTTCTATCCTGTTGTGCCACGCATCACATCCCCATCACTCTACCTTCCCTACCCTACTCCTGCACATCCTTAGTCACACCAACTTACCTTGCACCTCCACCATCCCTCTCTATCTACATTATCACTTCGCCATCTCACTAGCCACCCCTCAGACTCACCCTCATTCTAGTCCAATCATACCAACTACCAACACATAAGGGTAGGCACTTGGGTGTTTTTGCCAATGTTCCTGTGAAGTTTCTGTTAATGCGCTGTCAAACATTGAAATCTTTACTTTCAACACTTTGCGTTTCTGGACAGATTTGTGTTCACCTTTGGAAGTGGCTTAGTGAGTTGCAGTGAATGGTGAGACATAACGGTACCCTCCGCAATGGCGATGAGTGTGAAAGGAATGGCTTGGGCATTATAGGGATGCTTTATGGTGTTGGTGTGGGGTGGTGCCAACCTGGTGCATCATGTGGCAGCCAGGGTGTACAGCATCAAGTGAAGTAAATCTGGCCATGGTGAGGCCATCCCTGGCCTTCCAGCCAGCAGTATGCTCGGGTGCTGATGCCCTGTGCTGATGCCCTGTGTCCTGTGCAGCATCAGTTGATTGCGGAGAAGGTTGGTGTTGTTGTTGGTGCTGCTGGTGTGCCTGGTGTTGGGGCTGATTGTGGTGGGATTCTGAGGACCAAGGTGAGATAGTTTCAAGGGCACGGATGCTGATGTAATAGATGGCAGGTGAAGTTGAGATGACAGAAGTGATCTGTCAATGGTAATGTCAGATGTTGTTCTAATGAGGTGACGGATGCAGAGTTTACTCCTACGCAACCTGCAAAAAGCTCAATCTGTCTTCCAAATGCAGTGAGCAACAGCTTCTGACCTTGGAAAGTGAACAGCTGTGAGTTAGGATCTTTTATACCACATTTGCAGCTGTCAAGTAAAGAGATAATTTATGCTGATACAACTCCTGACCTGCTTACCTGACGTGATCCCTGAGCAGCTTGGAACCCGTGGGCAACCTTGTAAAATTTAAAGGTGAGCTCAAAACTGTTTTTAAGTGGTTGTTAACAAGCACTTAATCATCTAAATTGCTTCCCCCCGCCGTTTGGTGTCGGGTCTGTTCAGCGATGACAGACACGACATCTGAGAAACTAGCGTGGCGGCGGGTTGACAGCGGGTTCCCTACCCACAGTCACAAAAAAATAATTCCCACCCGACTCGCCAACAAACACGCCCACTGACCCCCCGAAAAATCCCTCCTGCTCCCCCAAGTGTCCAAGAGGAGTGGTAGGCAATCTGCTTCCAGGCTGCTGCTAATGCTGCTCTATCACCATCTGCCTAGCAATGTACAAGAACAGCTAAAGTTACTGATCCTCTAATTTTATTTCCTTCCCTATGGAAATAAGAATTGCCTCTGCTAAATGCCTTACTCTATTTTGCCACCTCCCACACACAGACCTGTGCTTTACCGCTTACCATTAGATAACCAATAGAGTACACTATCAAACCAACTCTGACTTTATTTATTGATCTATTTTCTTTCTTCTTTCTCTCTTTTCTGTCAATTTTCTTCCTTTCTATCCTACAGCCATTGATCCTACTGGCCCTGTTTTCTTTCTGGTAGCCTTGCCAAGTGGCCAGTATTCATGTGAGTCTAGAGCAAGGGTCAGGCTTTTCAACTACAGAAGGCTTCAAAGCCAAGCCCTATTCTGTCAGTGTCCATAAATGTGTACTTGCAGCAGGATAGTGATCATTTGTAGTATCCTGAACAATTTACCCTTCCCTAAACCAGGGACACTGAAGCTAACTGTGCTGCTCAACATCGATGGGGATAGAACCTGACAAACGTCAACTCAAATTTCTCTCCACGGATGTTGCCTGACCTGCTGAGTTTTTCCTGCATTTTCTGTTGTTATACCGTCATCTACTCACTGCTTATCTACTTTAGCCAGCGAGGGAGCCCCAAAACTTCCTTCTTTAAAGTCTGAATTTAATGTCTGGTTAAAATAGTGTCATTTTCTTCAGTAATACATGAATGTGAAGGTGTTGATGGACCTATCACTATTTGAATCTAGCCAACTGAATCCAAAATAAGTTCACTCTGGAAAACTGCAGATAAGCCAAAATTACTTTTGAGGGGAAAGCATTTTGGTTCATATTCCAATGGCTAATTTAAAAATAGTTGCAAGACATAAACATTAAAAGTGCCATACTCACAGATGCAAATTGGTACATTTGCTGACCACTGATTGTTGTCTTGACAAAGAAGGGATTTTTCTCCAATCAGTTCAAATCCGGATTGGCACTGAAATCTCAAAATGTTCCCGTTGAAAAATCCATCTGTATCACGTATGCCATATAGTGGAGTCCCAGGGTCACCACAACTCTCCTCATCAATTTCTGTGTGAATTAAATGGAAAAAGTATAGGAATTTTAGTAACTATGATTTCTAAATCCTTTTCTTTCCTTCCCACGTTTTCGTTTTGCAAATTTTGAGCATTATTTCATTTCCGATACTAGGGGAATTCTTAACTCCCGATCATAAGCCAGCTGGGTAAGCGAGCAGTCTACCAGGAAGCAGTAGCAGCAGATTAAAATTGTTCCCCTGAATTACATTTGCCCCTGCTATTTTGAGAGTCATTACACCCAAAGAATCCGGGTTGATTTTTCCACCTTGGAGCAGTTCAAGGATGTTGAGACCAATTGTAGCACCACCACTGGATTACTTATATTGGTCACCTCAGCAGCAGCAACAACAACTACTTGCATTTATATACCACCTTTAATGTCGTAAAATGTTCCAAGATATGTCACAGGAGCGCTATAAAACACAATTTGACACCAAGCCACATAAAGACATATTAGGGCAGATGGAGGTAGGTTTTAAGTAGCGTCTTAAAGGAGGCGAGGTAGCGAGGTTTAGGGAAGGAATTCCATAGCTCAGGGCCTAGGCAGCTGAGGGTGTGGCCGCCAATAGTGGAGAGATAAAAATTGGGGATGCACAAGAGGCCAGAATTGCAGGAGGCACAGAGGTGTCGTGAGGCTGATGGAGGTTACAGAGATTGGGGGGTGGCGAGACCATGGAGGGATTTGAAAACAAGGATGAGAATTTTTAAATCAAGGTGTTGCTCAACTGGTAGGTTAGCAAGCACAGGGGTGATGGATGAACAGGCTTGGTGTGTGTTAAGGTACGTACAGCATAGTTTTGGATGAGCTCAAGTTTATGGAGGGTGGAAGATGGGAAGTCAGCCAGGAGTGCATTGGAATAGTCAAGTCTAGAGGTAACAAAGACATTGATAGGGTTTCAGCAGCAGATAAGCTGAGGCAGGGGCAGCCTCGGGTGATGTTACGGAGGTGGAAGTGGGCAATCTTAGCGATAGCGCGGTTATGTGGTTGGAAGCTGATCTCGGGGTCAAATGCGATACCAAGGTTGCAAACAGTCTGGTTCAGCCTCAGACAGTTGCCAGGGAGAGGGATGAAATCTGTGGCTAGGGAATGGAATTTGTGGCAGGGACCAAAGAGAATTGTTTTGGTCTTCCCAATATTTAGTTAGGAGGAAATTTCTGCTCATCCAGTACTGGATGTCGGACAATCCGTTTGACACTTTAGAGACTGTGGAGAAGTTGAGAGAGGTGGTGGTGAGATAAAGCTGGATGTTGTCAGCGTACATGTGGAACCTGACATTATATTTTCGGATGATGTCGTATAGGGGCAGCTTATAGATGAGAAATAGGAGGGGGCCAAGGATAGATCACTGGGGGACTCCAGATAGATCTTTGGGGGACTCCAGAGGTAATGGTATGGGAGCGAGACGAGAAGTCTTTGCAGGTGATTCTTTGGCTATGAGTGGATAGCTAAGAATGTAGCCAGGCGAGTGCAGTCCCATGCAGGTGGGCGATGGAGGAGAGGCGTTGGAGAGGATGGTGTGGTCAACTGTGTCAATGGCAGCAGAGAGTTCAAGAATGACGAGGAAGGATAGTTTACCATGGTCACAATGACATAGGATGTCATTTGTGACTTTGATTAGGGCCATTTCAGTACCTGGCAGGAGCAGAAATCTGATTGCAAGGATTCAAACATGGAGTTCTGGGAAAGATGGGCTTTTGGAGATGACAACATTTTCAAGGACATTGGAGGGGAAAGGGAGGTTGGGGATGGGGCATTAGTTTACAAGGACAGAAGGGTTAAGGGTTGTTTTTTTTGAGGAGAGGGGTGATTATGGCAGATTTGAAGGGGAGGGGGGAAAGTACCTGAGGAGACAGAACTGTTAACAGTATCAGCACAGAACTGTTGATTAAACTTTGGACCTTCCTAGTCTGTGTAACTGATTAAACCTTCTTCGCTAGTTTACCTCTCAACTTCTAACAATATTTGCATTGCAGTAGCTTGGATGATTACATTTATAATTTTGCGAAGAGAATTTTACTTTTAAATAGTTCTACCACAGTCTGCTTGCTTCTGCCAGAGAAAAAAAAAATCTTTTGAATTCTTCATGGCTGATTAAACAGATTGTCTTCTACCCATATTCTATGCCATACAAAAGGCTTGTTTATTAAACAGAAGCTTCTGACTATAAATGTATGTCATTAAATAATTACAAAGACATACTTACACTACATTATGCTACAGATTGTAAATCTGATGTACCACGATCACTAATGTAACAAAAATTGTTAATGGATCTCTTACTAATAGGGAAGCTGGTCATTATTATAGAGAGTAACCTTTATAGTTCAGTGCTGCTTCACAAAAGGAGATCCGACAGCTTTAAAAACACCAAGTGCTGGAGAAATATAAAAGTAAATTCACCGATCCTATTCTCAGAAGTGAGAGGTGCACTTGAAGGTTGCAATTAGGGCTACACACTGTAATGTCGATACTCTAACCCATGCTCCCTTTGAGTGAGGTTCCTCACTGGAAGCACAGAATTGGTGAAATTACCCTCCAAAGAAAACATCATTTCACTGGATTATTGCATTACCCATCCCAAAAAAGAAAATAGTTAAAAATAGTATTTGTTCTTATTTTGCACATTACCAGTAAAGTAGATTCAAACATGCAACTTTCCTATCTTTGTAACCTCCTCCAGCCCTACAACCGCTGCTGCCCTCCGCCCCCCCCCCCTCCCCTCCCCAACCCCACCCCCCGAGATCTCTGCACTCCTCAAATTCTGGCCGCGTGCGCATCCCCGATTTTCAATGCTCCACCACTGGCAATCTTGCATTCAGCTGCCCTGGGTCCTAAGCTCTGGAATTACCTCCATAAACCTCCTACCTCTCTCCTTAAAAGCTACCTCTTTGACCAAGCTATAGGTCACCTGCCCTAATACTGTATGTCTACATGACTCGGTGTCACCTTTGGTTTAATAATGCTCCTGTGAAGCACCTTTGGATGGTTTTACTACATTAAAGGTGCTATTTAAATGCAAATTGCTGTTGTTCACATATATGTGGAGATGACGCTCTGGGCAGCTCAACAATTCAGAATCTTAATAGAATAAAACACACGAGGAGTTGCAAGCAACATTTTTTTTGTAGTTTTAACCATTCAGCCAACCTTTACTTAGTCATGGAAAACTCAAGGATGTTTAAATTATGTTTTTTTTAATCTAAATTAAATATTTACTAAGTAACACCTGGTGCTGAGGTATTCAAGTAAATAGATTTTTTGCAGCCTCAAGCATCAGATGAATAATTAATAAGATCTACAATAAACATGAGCTTGAAGGACGTAGAACACACTGGCTTCAAAGGAGTTTAAGAATTCATTTAAGGAATGCAGAGGCTGACCCAAAATGTAGTTTAATCCTCAAATAAAAGGTACAGTCTTTCTAGGCTCAGGAAAGTACTTGATGACCACAATTCATTGATGAAGAATGAAGGTGATTCCAAGGTATTGTTCCCTTTTGGGGACTCTGTACAAATTCCATGGCTTTATCACAAAATAAAGATTTATGGGGGCAGAACTAGCTTTGTATATGAACATAAATGAAAACATTGTGCCCTGTATACATGTAAAGCAAAAACTGAAGTAGGTCTAAGGTAGCCAACTGATTCCTACATGTCTGGTTTCCAGAAGGTGAACTTTATTTTTGATTTCCATACAGCATTGATATGTCCAAGAAACCAGGAAGCCCTAATTTGGATAATATGAACAAAACCCACCTGTAGATCGTACAACCTGTAAATGGATTGGTTGGAAAAAACTTTAAACCAGTATTCTGCATTTTTCTGTAAAATAGATTTTAATTGAGTAAGGGAGAAGCAGACTGCAAGTGGCCCACAGACTTTATTATAAGTATTATTTATATATTTTAATCTCTGGTTGCTAAGTTAATATTTAGCAATGTTGATACAAAGAGCAATTATTTTATTTATTGCACATACAATGTCGAATCTACACACGTGAAATTGCTCATTTCTTTCCTCTTGCAGTTCACTTGTTATCACAGCAAACAGATTATTAACAGCAATATCAGGCACAGTCTGATCTATTACAGGTGGAGTATATGATTCAATACTAATCCAAGATATTGACAGCCACAACTGTATTTGTGTCTTGGATTGAAAATATTTCACATCTAGCAAAAAGAATATGCCACATTCAATATGAAAGAAAAAGAATGGCAGAGAATCAATTGTTTTAATTTCCCTCAAACAGTGAATTGACCTGAGAAAATAACTAAAATCAATCAGTCTTCAAAGTATTAGGAGAGAACACACAAAAGATCACTCTCTTGGCATGTTTTAAAACCATATATAGCAGTTACTAATAAGTATTTGCATATTGTATTGTTGTCCGGGTGGGAGAGAGAAGCCTGGGCCAGGGAGGCCCAAGGTCTGCCACCACGGTTGTTCATATCACTCAGGCAGCATCGAGTGGTAGTAGCATCGAAAGCAATAGAAGAAACACAACTCATAGGATCACCAAAAGGAAGCATAGTCATAAGCAGTGGAAACACAATGTCACAATTTTCAGGGTCTTGTGCTAATTATGCTCTTGGGTTCAACATCACCAGTCACTTCCATAATTGGACCTTGCATCCTTGTATAATCTGGAGTGCCCAATATCTAGCTAAACAACAGCACAGCCCAGGAATTTATTGCTCTGTATATTGGCTACTGAAATATCATACGTGACACCGCAGGCATTCTCCTTTTTTTACAGCAGGCTAACTGAAAAACACTCCACTGAGGCACAACTTCAAACTAACAACTGGTTTTTGTTACACAAAACACAGTGTGCTCCTTGCTTATGTAAAACAATAAATATCTAACTTACTAACTCTTTGAACAGCTCACCTCCTCTAGCTAAGTTACAGAAGCTAGCTGGCTTAGACTTTTAAATATAATAGTAACAGATTGTTACTGCTGCTGCGAGCCCAGAACTCATCCCCTGTGTTTAAGAAAGAGAGTGCCCCTTTGCCACCCGCCTTAAGCCTTTGGGTGCTTTTGGTCCCAGATTCCCCATTATCAGGCTGATACAAATGCTTTCTCTTGACGTACCAGCTCACCAATGTCCCCCCACGAGACCAGGGATGGGGGAACTCAAGCCATACCCCCTCCTATGTGAGTGGAATTGTTTGGAGTGAGCAAAGGCTCCAACCATACAAGAGCCCATGGAAACTATCAGGGAAGGTTGGGAACTAGTGTAACTGGGTCCAGGCCTAACTTACGGCCCTTCTGCTAGCGTCCCATTGAGATTATACTGGAAAATGCATGGAAAAGTTCTGATATACTAGCCCACACTAAAATTATTTACAGAACTAGCTTTTCTGCCTTTGAATATCTTCATTGAAGTTTTTATTCGGAGGCACATAGGTAATCAGACAGCCATAGGTAATTGGACAGTATCGCACATAGATAGTCCCCTGTATTTGGATCCTGGTCTCATTTGTGGCCTTCCTCCAGACACCCACCATCCATATAGAGGGGATTGCACACAGGGAGTCAACACCAAGTGTTTCAGCTCAAGTGGGATTGAAGTGAGAGAGGTATTTGGACCAGGGTACACTGATGTAGTTCAATCCCTATTGTAAATTCATATATTCTGTCCTTATTTTTATATAATAATTTCATAAAACTTTGAGTAATTTGGGAAGCAGAGTAGAGTTGGTTGTAGCATTGGAGTTTTTCGGCAGTACAGGCTGAGGAACTGGAATATGCGAAACTGAGGCACTACAGCACCATCGCAAATGGGAGGATGTAATTACAGCATGACAAGTTTACATAGCGAGTTCCCATTATAAATGTAGATGTGGACACTTCCCTTCCTTTTGCAATATGGCTTATTTGGAGACAGAGGAGCAGAAACAAGCACAATCCCCCAAACAACTGTTGCCCTATGTTCAGGAATTATTACATGCAGATAGCACCCTCTGGTGGTAGTTATCATATAGCAGTGTTAGTATGCAGCACAGGTCATTTGACCTTTCTTCCTGTTTGACCCCGGAAGTAGTTTCCCAGAAAGAAGCTTACTGAGTAATGGAGAATGCCATGTGAGAATCTCAATCTTATGCCATCTCATCTCATATGCTAGGTCAGACGCAATATCTGTGAGTATCCTTGTTTGTTAACATGATAGCAACTTTGTCAGTGTAGTATTTGACAATACCTTGTTTATAAAAAGTTCTCAGTTGGTATTTACAGAAGTCCAGCTCAAATAAATGTTAGTTAGTATACAATTAGTCTATTCTATTGTTATAAATATGTTTATATCTTATGTAACATCTAATGTACAGTACTCAGTTCTATGTACAAAACATACTTTGTCTTTGTTTACAGTTTCACAAATTTGCTCAAGTAAAGCTTCAAAACAGCAAACTGGCTTCTCGAGGAATTATTTGAATAAGTGTTTAACTTGCTGGATAACTAGATAGGAGCACGTCTAGCGAGACCAGTACACCCCACAACAAATTAGAAACATCCTCCTCACCCCCCATCAGACTATACACCTACTCCTTGACACCTGGAATAAAACATGAAGCCTCACAGTCAAACCAACACCCACCTATTTCCACATTATCATTCTTCATACCCACACCTGAGCTTGGCACAATGATGCCCTCACTCCTATATGAACCACATGAGCACCTGGACTGCGATTTGAGGTGCTGCTACCATCCCGGTCCGAGCACAACAGCTCAAATTACCTCAAAGGGGATGGAATCTTTAAATTACCATGAAGAACACTGATATACAAATCGCAACATCTGACACGTATATGTTAAATTAAAAACGTACCAGTTTTCATCAGAAGGCGTGTAGCTCAAAAGCCTGTCCCATTGCCTGACAATATCAAATGCTTTCTGGCTTTCCCACAGGGCTTCAGCCATACCTGCTCCTTGAAGGGTGTGGGGTCTTAAGACCCAGGCAGCACCAAACATGCCTCAGCTGACTTAGTGTACAGGTTTCCCTTCAAGTCACACACCACCTTGACTTGGAAATATATCGCTGTTCCTTCATCGTCGCTGAGTCAAAATCCTGGAACTTTCTGCCTAACAGCACTGTGGTGGTTCAAGAAGGCAGCTCACCACCACCTTCTCAAGGGCAATTAGGGATCGGCAATAAATGCTGGTCTTGCCAGCAACACCCACATCCCGTGAATGAATGAAAAAAAAATCCTCTTCTGTCTGGTCTGCACCCAGGAGAACTTCCAGTGTGAGCCTGCTGCAGCATAATGAAGCCCCAGAGGATGTTTGGGCATTGAAGACGTTGGTATTGAGAAGCATACTTGTGGTGAGCTCTGCACTAATTGCTCTGGAGAGCACCAGGAGAGGAAGATAGGCCCTAACAAATTTTAAAAATCTTCTTTCATGCTCTGTTCCCTGTCTCTCACACTTTTTCTTGCTCTGTTTATTGTCCCCTCTGGCAGGGAAAAATGAATTTTCTTTGCACATGCCAAGTGCTAGAACTAAATCCTTCCACATTTTCTTACAAATGACCATTTAGATGTTATAAAGCATCAGCCACAATGCATGCTTCGCAAAAGACTAAACATAAAAATACCACCGAGATGCTACAACTGCCAATGACAGCGTGCCACAAATTTAACAAACGCAGCAGGGAAGAATTCTGAGCTTTTGCTGAAACAAAATTAAAGGAGCTGTTAACCACTCAGGCGGAAACCTGCATAACTCATTAGATGGCTCAGAAATAGACCAGGACCTGGGTATGGGGGGTCCCAACCTAAACTGGAATTTCCTGTTTGGTCTTGTATGGGGCGAAGCTGCCACTGTTATTGGAGGGTAGGGGGGTTGGGGAGGGGGGGTGGGAGCAGGGCCAGGGTGCAAGGACAACCTACACTGGTTTCTCTTTCTCTAGCCGACATGCGTCTCAGTGTATATCTGGAGGCTGGTACATTAAGTCAGCTGAGGCACGCCAGCCTCCAACAGCACACATGGTGGCCATTGGGGAGTCCAGGTATGGGAAGCAGGCTGGACCCCTGAAGAAGAGAGCAATGTTTAGAAAGGTGGGGGGGAGGGCAGATAAGAGGTTTCTCTGGGGTGGGGGCTGGTTACCGCTCTCTCCAAGATGGTGTTTAGTGCTAGAGTTGGCTGCTTTACAAGAAAGATACTGGTGAATTCACTGGCAAGCAATGCATTAGTGGCTTTCATGATGTAACAGTGCACTAAAGGTTGGAAAATCTGTCACAGATTTCAAATCAAATCAAATCAAATCAACTTTTATTGTCATTGTTAGTGCACAAGTGCACTACAACGAAATGTAGGCTTGCGGCTCACGAGAGTGTACATTTGGATTAAGACATTTAAACATTCAACATACATTTGGCTTGTAGTATATTAACATAACATAACCATAATAAAGTGCATTGGCAGATGTGCAGGCTTTAGAGTTTGTTTGTGGAGTTCAGTAGGATGACAGCCCTGGGAAAGAAGCTGTTCCTAAATCTGGTCGTACGGGTGCGAATGCATCTGTAGCGTCTCCCAGATGGCAGGAGGGCGAACAGGCTGTGGCTGGGGTGGGTAGGGTCTTTGATGATGGACCGTGACCTCTGTAGACAGCGTTTCTGGTATGTGCGCTCTATGGTCGGTAGCCGGGTGCCGGTAATGCATTGGGCAGTTTTGACTACCCGCTGCAGGGCTTTCCGGTCATAGTAGCTACAGCTGCCATACCATACTGTGATACAGTTTGTCAGGATGCTCTCTATAGTGCAGCGGTAAAAGTTAGAAAGGATCAGGGGTGACAGGTTACATCCCTTCAGCCTCCTTAGGAAATATAGGCGCTGCTGGGCCTTCTTCACCAGAGAGGAGGTATTGAGGGACCAGGAGAGGTCTTCCGTGATGTGGACTCCGAGGAACTTAAAGCTGTCCACCCTTTCCACCACAGCCCCATTGATGTGGATGGGGGTGTGACTTCCGCCTTTAGACTTCCTGAAGTCCACAATGATTTCTTTAGTTTTCTTGATGTTAAGGGCCAGGTTGTTATCGGCGCACCACTTCACGAGATGCTGGACCTCCTCCCTGTAGGCTGACTCATCGTTGTTGGTGATCTGGCCTACTACCGTGGTGTCATCCGCAAACTTGATGATGGTGTTGGAACCATGAACAGCCACACAGTCGTGGGTGAAGAGGGAGTAGAGGAGGGGGCTCAGCACACATCCTTGTGGGGCCCCCGTGTTCAGGGTCGGGGGGGGGGGGGGGGAGGTGTGGTTACCTAATTTGACAGACTGGGGTCTGTTTGTTAGGAAGTCCAGGGTCCAGTTGCAGAGGGAAGTGTTCAGGCCAAGAGTTTGGAGTTTGGTGTTTGGTGGCCAGCTTGTTGGGGACGATAGTGTTGAATGCTGAGCTGTAGTCTATGAACAGCATTCTGATGTAGGTCTCCTTACCATCTAGGTGATTCAGTGCCGAGTGTAGAGCAGTTGTGATTGCATCCTCCATTGATCTGTTTGCACGATAGGCAAACTGGTGTTAGTCAAGAGAGGCGGGAACACTGGCTTTGATGTGGGCTAAGACCAGTCTCTCGAAACACTTCATTATGATGGGTGTGAGTGCGACAGGTCGATAGTCGTTCAGGCACGTCACAGCCGTTTGTTTTGGCACAGGAATAATGGTAGCGGTCTTGAAGCATGTAGGGACTACTGCCTGGGCCAATGACAGATTGAAGATGGCGGTGAAGACATCAGCCAGCTGATCAGCACATTCCTTGAGTACCCATCCAGGGATGCTATCCGGTCCAGCAGCCTTTCGTGTGTTCACTCCGCGTAGAACACCCCTTACGTCGGAGGTCGACAGAGTGAGCACCTGGTCTTCCAGGGGTGGCAAGGCTTTGGTAGCTGGCTCCCTGTTGTCCCTGTCGAAGCGAGCGTAGAAGTTGTTAAGCTCCTCCGGAAGGGAGGCATCGCTAACCGGGGGGCTGGTGTTTTTGCCCTTGTAGTCAGTGATGGACTGGATGCCTTGCCACATGCGCCAGGGGTCTGAGTTGTTGTGGAAGTGATCCTCTATCCGCAGTGTCTGTTTCCTTTTGGCAGTCCTGATACCCTTTTTTAGGTTGGTCCTAGCTGCACTGTAAGCCGCCGCGTCGCCAGATTTAAATGCTGCGTTGCGTGCTTTCAACAGTGAGCGGACCTCTCCATTCATCCAGGGTTTCTGGTTGGGGTATGTCCTGATATTTTTATGGGTCGTGACGACCTCGACGCAGCTGTTGATGTAGAATAGCACTGTGGATGCGTATTCCTCGATGTCATTATGGGCAAACATGCCCCAATCAGTGCGTTCGAAGCAATCCTGAAGCTCCAATACTGCCCCCTCTGGCCATACTTTCACTGATCTCACTGATGTTCTCACTCTTTTGATGAGCGGTTTGTATGCCGGGGCTAGAAACAGGGAGAGGTGGTCAGACTTCCCAAGGTGGGGGCAGGGAATGGCCTTGTAAGCATCTACAATGCTCGTGTAGACTTGATCCAGTGAGTTCTCCCCTCTTGTGGGGCAGGAAACATTCTGGTGGAATTTTGGTAGTACAGTTTTTCGGTTTATGTGATTGAAGTCCCCCGCGACGATAAAAGCTCCGTCTGGGTGCACAGTTTGTTGTTCGCTGATGGTAGTTGCCTGTTAACAGGTAGTTAACAGGCAATTAAGAGGATTACCCCCATTTTACCCACACAAGTGTGGGCTTCCCGATGGTTGCAAACCTCGCCAGGGTCAACGAGGCGAGCAGTGGGTCTGTGGGGGTGAGAGGGGTCGAAACGCTGATGTCCTCTGTCACCGGCTTTCCCTTAATTGGCCTGTAAAGGTCAATCAAGGAAAAATAGCGTGTGTTGACCGGATGTCTTTGGGGGCGGGACTGAAACCCAACAACCAGCAGTCCCGCCCCCAACGCATCCCCATTGATAAAATCCAGACCTTAGTCTTCACATGCTGGTGTTGTCAGGCATATGCAGCTACGAGAGCCTAAACTCATACATGATTGGTGGCATTAGGATGGGTCATGATGGAAACCCTTAGATGAATGTGCAGCTGTTTAGCATGCCTATTCTCCAGAACCTGCAAATAACATAGGGACACCCATAGCTCTCTATAAGTCAGCACACAAATACTTTTCGCTGGACAAACAGGCACAGATGATAGATGCAGTAGAAATGTAAGAAACTATCAGGAAGACAAAGAAAATTGCTTACATTCCTTTATCCAACAACAGCAACATAGTAGAGTAACAGAGACCTGGAAATAGATGCAACAAAAACAGCACTGTACCTTTAAGACCAAGGACCGAACTGAAATGAAGCACTCATTTTACATGGTAGTATAGTCTATGGGGCATTGTTCAGACAATCCACTTGCATTATGGAATTCCCAATATTTGCATAAGAATTAAGGCTTAACGAGCTTATTGCACAAATGGTAAGCAGCAGCAGTAGAGGAGCTGAAAAGGGCATTATCAGCCTCATGTTATGTGTGCATTTGAAAATTTGGCAAGTTGCACTAACATAATTAAACTATATTACATGAGGTCAAACTAAAACCTCTGAGCCATCAAATCTTCATTATTATTTTAAGAATTAAAACTTCCTGCATTTTATTAAAAAAAAATATTCCCTTGCCTGCAATATAGTTGCTTGGCAAAACCATACTTCTTCAATTACTATGTACTCTCTTAAAATCTTTTGAAGGAGACTTCCATGCCTCCTTTCATTTCTCCCCTTTCGGGTACCCTGTCCCTCCCCGACCACCAAATCCCTACCCCAACCCTTCACCACTTCTCGACCATCCCAATCGCTCCACCATTGGCAGCAGTGCCTTCAGCTCTGGAATTCCCTATCTAAACCGCTCCACCACTCTAACTCTCTCCTCCTTCAAGATGCTCCTTAAAACCTGTCACCTGTCCTAACATCTCCTTATGTGGCTCGGTGTCAAATTTTGTCTGATAACACTCCTGTGAAGCCCCTTGGGACGTATTGCTATGTTAAAGGCACTATCTAAATGCA
This sequence comes from Somniosus microcephalus, assembly GCF_052327205.1. Taxonomy (NCBI): domain Eukaryota; kingdom Metazoa; phylum Chordata; class Chondrichthyes; order Squaliformes; family Somniosidae; genus Somniosus; species Somniosus microcephalus. The sequence continues at coordinate 190,871,652 of NC_140993.1, forward strand.
AGTAATTGTTATTCCAAAATAAAACTATAACCAGATATTTTGAAAATACTATCAATTAATAAAAGTTATATGGCTAACGTTTCTGTAATTCTACTTTATAATGTGTAGCGCTAACTGAATTACGAAAACCATTCTGCATATATCGCAAGACAAAATTCTGCATATATTGCATTTAGCTCAATTAGTCCATGCTGGTGTTTATGGTCCACATGAGCCTCTTCCCACCCCTCTTCATCTAACCCTATCAGCATATCCTTCTATTACTTTCTCCCTCATGTGTTTATTCTAGCTTCCCCTTAAATGCAAATATCGCACATTTTGAAAGCAATGTTCATTATCTAAATGGTATAAATTAGCAAATGGTCATTGTTTCTGCAAGAGACAGAAGTGGTAAAAGAACTGACAGAGCTGGAACAGCTAATGCTTCTTTGCAGAAAGAGATGATGCAGTGGGAGAAACTGACAGGCAAACACACAAAATAAACGTATAACATAAGCAAGCATGTGATACAGCTTGTAACCAGTAAACTGCGAGTTCGATGTATGTGTCACTGTTGCTTCTTTTGCACTGTAGCTGCGAGCCTTCAACAGCTGCTTCAGTGTATTGGGGTCCGCATTGCTCATTTACTTGAACAGACTCTATACACGTTGTCTGACAGAGAAGGGAGATATTTTACAGCATTATGACAAAAAAGATACCCTTGATAATATGATCGGATGACAGGGAGAGGTGATTTTACTGAAAAGTAATAATGTTGTTACAGGGAAATAATTGACAGAATTAAAAGAGAATGAGTGATAATTTCACTGATAAATTAACAACATTTTGAACAAGAAAATAAGAAATAAGAGCAGGAATAGACCTTATGGCCCCTCGAGCCTGCTCCACCATTTAATAAGATCATGGCTGATCATCGACCTCAACTCCACTTTCCCGCCCAATCTCCATATGCCTTGATTACCCTAGAGTCCAACAATCTATCTATCTCAGCCTTGAATATACTCAAAGGGCTGGATTTTATCAATGGGGACGTGCTGGAGGCGGGACTTCTGGTTCCGGGTTTCAGTCCCGCACCCAGCGACGTCTGACCAACCCATGCTATTTTCCCTTGATTGGCATTGTTAAGCCCGCCCGGTCGGTGACAGATGACGTCAGCGTATGACGCTTCATTTGTCAAAAAAATTTTGACAGATGAATTGTCAGTGTTTGACAGCTTTGAGAAGCTGTCAAATACTGACAATCTGTTCTAAGGTGAGCCCTTGCACAGAAGGGTCACCAAGACCACTCTCCTCAGCAGAAAGCAGATGGCTGCTGCATCTGAGAATGCAGCAGCCATTCTGTCATCTCAGTCATTGAGATGAGGCACCATCGGATCCTCAAATGTTGAAGCCTGCAGAAAGAAGCAAAGTTAAGGAAACTTTTTCCAAAACTTAACACTCGCCTCTCATACTTACCTGTCCACTCTTGCACCCATCACTCGCCTGTACAGCTGACATTTTGACCCCTCCCACCTCCGCAGACCCACTGCTCGCCTTGCTGACCCTGGCGAGGTTTGCAGCCGTTGGGAAGCCCGCAATTGCAGGCAAAAAATGGGGAAAATCCTCAAAACTGCCTGTTAACTACCTGTCAACAGACAGTTAATTGGCTCTAATCCCCTTTCTGCCTTGAGGAGATGGGTCCCTGCGCGACTCGGGTACCCGCCTCCCGGGAAGATGGCACGGAGGCGGGTTGGGAGCGGGGTCGGTACCCACTCCCAGTTTCTGCCATTTTCCCGGCAGTCCCGCCTCCAAACCCGCCTCCTCAGGGCTGGTAGAATCCAGCCCAAAGACTCAGCATTCACAGCCCTCTGGGGTAGAGAATTCCAAAGATTCACAACCCTCTGAGTGAAAAAATTCCTCCTCATCTCAGTCTTAAATGGCCTATCCCTTATCCTGAGACTATGCTCCCTAGTTCTAGACACTCCAGCCAGGGAAAACAATTTCTCAGCATCTATCCTGGCAATCCGCTTCAGAATCTTGTATGTTTCCATGAGATCACCTCTTATTCTTCTAAACTCCAGGGAGTATAGGCCCATTCTACACAATCTCCCATCATAGGACAGCCCTCTCATCCCAGGAATCAATCTAGTGAACCTTCGTTGCACCGCCTCCAAGGCAAATATATCCTTCCTTAGATAAGGAGACCAAAACTGTGCACAGTACTCCAGGTGTGGTCTCACCAAGGCCCTGTACAATTGTAGCAATTCCTCCTTACTCTTATACTCCAACCCCCTTGCAATAAAGGCCAACATGCCATTTGCCTTCCTTATTGCTTGCTGTACCTGCATGCTAGCTTTCTGTGTTTCTTGCATGAGGACACCCACATCTCTCTGTACACCAACATTTGAAAGTTTCTCACCATTTAAAAAATATTCTGTTTTTCTATTCTTCCTACCAAAGTGAATAACCTCACATTTCCTTACATTATACTCCATCTGCCACCTTACTGCCCACTCAGTGGGCTGGATTTTACCAGCCCTGAGGAGGCGGGTTTGGAGGCGGGACAGCTGGCAAAATCAAAAAGACTGGGATGGGCCCCGAACCCGCTCCCAACCCGCCTCCAATCAATCTTCCCGGGAGTCAGGTCCCCGATTTGCGCAGGGACGTGACTCCTAACAGCGGGAAGAGGATTATAGCCACTTAACTGCCCGTAAACAGGCAGTTAAGAGGCTTTTTCCCCATTTTGCCACTTCTGCTGCGGGCTTCCCGACGTCGGGTAACCCCGCCAGGGTAAGTGAAGCATGTTGCGAGTCTGCTGTAATGTTTCTGGATTGATGACAGCTGCAGAAGATGCACCTTTTAGAAAAATAGAGCAGCCAACTTGACATGAGCTGCAATTTGTATAAACAATAGCTCATGTGCAAAAGAAATGCTGTATTTGTAATTAGAGTCATAGCGTCATAACGGCACAGAAGGAGGCCATTCGGCCCATTGAGCCCCTGCTAGCTCTCTGTACAGCAAACCAGTCAGTCCCACTCCCCCGCTCTATCCCCGTAGCCCTGCAAGTTTATTTCCCTCAAGTGCCTATCCAGTCTCCCCTTGAAAACATTGAGTGTCTCCACTTCCAACGCCAGCAAATTCGAGGTCATCGCCATTCGCTACGTAAAAGAGTTTTTCCTCACATCCCCCCTGTATCTCTTACCCAAAACCTTAAATCTGTGTCCCCTATTCCTTGTACCATCAACTAGTGGGAACAGCCTTTCCCCGTCTAGCATATCCAAACCCGTCATAATCTTGTACACCTCTATCAAATCACCCCTCAACCTCCTTTGTTCTAATGAAAACAAATCCAGCTTCTCCAACCTATCTTTGTAGCTAAGATTCCCCATCCCTGGAACCATTCTGGTAAATCTCCTCTGCACCCTCTCAAGGGCCTTCACATCCTTCCTAAAGTGTGGTGACCAGAACTGGACGCAATACTCCAGTTGTGGCCTAACCAGCGCTTTATAAAGGTTCAGCATAACTTCTCTACTTTTGTACTCAATACCTCTATTTATGAAGCCCAAGGTCCCATATGCTTTGTTAACCACTCTCTCAATATGTCCTGCCATTTGGCTCTCCTTAATTAGCTTAAACCTCTCCAAATGCCCATTAATTTTTCCCTGGTTTATTGTTTACTAGCTGGGGAGCCCCGCGTTGCGAGGGCAATTTTGGGGCGCTTGGTCTCCCTGCCCCTGTGTGTCCCCCCTCTCCCTGTCATGTCATCTCCCTGTCCGATCCCTCCCTCCCCTCCCCTCCTCTCCCTCCCCTGTCTCCCTCACTCCCCCGCTCCCCCACTCCCCTCTGTCCCTCTCTCCAGCCCCTCCCCCTGCCTAGCGCCTGAGGTCCGGAGCTGAGGTCCCCCGCGTATCGCGCGGCTAATGGGCGGGCGGCGCATGCGCGGTCAGTGCGGGCGATTTCCCGAGGCTCACCCCCCCCGTGATTTCCCGAGGCTCTCCCCCCCCCCCGCAATTTCCCGAGGCTCTCCCCCCCCCCCGCGATTTCCCGAGGCTCTCCCCCCCCGCGATTTCCCGAGGCTCTCTCCCCCCCCCGTGATTTCCCGAGGCTCTCCCCCCCCCCTATTAAATTGTTATTTAATTCCCTAACACATCATTAAAATATTTACCTTAGTTCCCTAACACACAGAAAGTGTGGGGGAAAAAATTGTGAAAAATCAAGATGGCGTCCACTCACCTCGGTTCAGAAGGATAAGGCCCGCCCACACACGCACCGATTGGTCGACCGGTCAGGTCACCAAAGCGTAGGATTGGTCAATCGTCGAGTCACTCGACACTCAACTGTAGGAAGGAACCCGCCGTCCGATTGGTGGACCTCGACGTCACACGGTCGCTAATGAGATGCTAATGAGCGGAATGCTGAACGTTTTTGGGATACCGCGGGCGGGATTTTTGTCCGGCCGAAACGTAAATACGCCTATGACCGGTCCGGAATCGCAAGCTTTCTTTTGAGGTGACGCGCGCGTCGGTACGCTCTGTAACTTTCAAACGTATAGAACACGGAGGGACAGACAGACATCGGGACAGACATAAGAGCTGCTTTATATATATAGATAAAACTTTACCCACCACTTTTAACTAAAATAACAACAGAAAACGCTGGAAAAAGTCAGGAGGCCAGGGCAGCATCCGTGGAGAGAGAAACAGAGTTAACGTTTCAGGTCGAAGACCCTTCGTCAGAACAGGAAAAAAAGCAGGAAGAGGGATAGATTTTAAAGCAAGTGGGGGCTGGGAAAAGGGGGAGTGGATGAAAGAACAAAAGGGAAGGTCAAAGATAGGATAGAAAACAGGAGAGATTAAGAGACATTGAGAGACATTAAGAGATATTCAAGGAACAAAGGATGGCTCTAGATGAAGTGTGAATGGCCCTGGCAGAATGAAGGACAGCTGCCACGTGGGAGGGAAGAAAAAAGCCCAGACGAATGTGTGGATTAACAAAAGGGAAAATAAATATATATATATATACACATATAATAATATGATAGGGGTGAGGTTATTATCTGAAATTGTTGAACTCTATGTTAAGTCCAGAGGGCTGTAGAGTGCCTAATTGAAAGATGAGGTGCTGTTCCTCGAGCTTACACTGAGCTTCCGTGGAACAATGCAAGAGGCCGAGGACGGTGAGGCCTGAGTGGGAATGGGGCGGTGAATTAAAGTGAAAGGCCACCGGGTGCTCGGGGTCCCCCTTACGAACTGAACGGAGGTGTTCCGCAAAGCGGTCACCCAATCTGCGTTTGGTCTCCCCAATATAGAGGAGCACGGTGGCATAGTGGTTAGCACTGTTGCCTCACAGCGCCACAGACCCGGGTTCGAATCTGGCCTTGGGCAACTGTCTGTGTGGAGTTTGCACATTCTCCCCGTGTTTGCGTGGGTTTTCTCCGGGTGCTCCGGTTTCCTCCCACAGTCCAAAGATGTGCGGGTTAGGTTGATTGGCTATGATAAATTGACCCTTAGTGTTAGGGGGATTAAATACGTGGGGTTACAGGGATAGGGTGGGATATGTGTTGGTGTAGGGGTTACGGGGATCGGGTGGGATATGTGTCGGTGCAGGCTCGATGGGCCGAAATGGCCTCTATCTGCACTGTGGGGTTTCTGTGTGTGTGATTCTGTGTGTGAGATCACATCGTGAGCAGCGAATACAGGAAACTAAATTGCAAGAAGTACAAGTAAATCGCTGTTTCACCTGGAAGGGGTGTTTGGGGCCCTGGACAGTGGGAAGGGGGGGGGGGTATAAGGGCATGTGTTGCATCTCCTGCGCTTGCACGGGAAGGTGCCGGGCGAAGGGGAAAGGGTGCTCAGGGTGGTAGAGGAGTGGACTAGGGTGTCACGGAGGGAGCGGTCCCTACGGAATGCTGAAAGGGGAAGTGAGGGGAAGATGCGTTTGGTGGTGGAATCACACTGGAGGTGGCGGAAATGGCAGAGGATGCTCCGTTGAATGTGGAGGCTGGTGGGGTGAAAGGTGAAGACAAGGGGAACTCTATCGTGGTTCCGGGAGGAAGGAGCAGGGATGAGGGCAGAAGTGCAGGAGATAGAACAGACACGGTCGAGGGCCGTGTCAACCACAATAGAGGGGAATCCTCGGTTGAGGAAAAAGGAAGACATGTCGGAAGCACTGGTATGGATGGTGGCATTGTCAGAGCAGATGCGGCGGAGACGGAGAAACTGGAAGAATGGAATAAAGTCCTTACAGGAGGCGGGGTGGGAGGAAGTGTAGTCCAGGTAGCCGTGGGCGTCAGTGGGCTTGTAGTGAATGTTTGTCAATAACCTATCTCCAGAGATGGAGACGGAGAAGTCGAAGTAGGGAAAGGAAGAGTCAGAGATGGACCATGTGAAGGTGAGGGAAGGGTGGAAATTGGAAGCAAAGTGAATGAAATTTTTTAGTTCAGGGCGAGAGCAGGAGATGGCACCGATACAGTCATCAATGTACCGGTAAAAGAGGTGAGGGAGGGGACCCGAGTAGGACTAGAACAAAGAGTGTTCTACATATCCCACGAAAAGGCAGGCATAGCTAGGACCCATGCGGGTACCCATAGCAACACCTTTAATTTGGAGGAAATGAGCGGAATCAAAGGAGAAGTTGTTCAATGTGAGAACAAGTTTCAGCCAGGCGGAGGAGGGTGGTGGTGGATGGGGACTGGTTGGGCCTCTGTTCAAGGAAGAAGCAGAGCGCCCTCAGTCCATCCTGGTGGGGTTGGAGATGTAGAGGGATTGTACGTCCATAGTGAAAAGGAGGCGCTGGGCAAGTGGCGGAGGGCGTCAGACGAGTCGCGGATGTAGGTGGGAAGAGACTGGACAAGGGGAGAAAAAAGAGAGTCGATATACGAAGAGATAAGTTCCGTGGGGAAAGAACAGGCTGAAACGATGGGTCTACCGGGGCAGTCCTGTTTGTGGATCTTGGGAAGGAGGTAGAAGCGGGCTGTGTGGGGTTGGGGAACTATGAGGTTGGTGGCCGTGGGGGGGAAGATCTCCAGAGGAGATGAGGTCAGTGACAGTCTTGGAAACGGTGGCTTGATGTTCAGTAGTGGGGTCATGGTCCAGGTGGAGGTAGGAGGAGGTGTCGGAGAGTTGGCGTGCAGCTTCCACTAAGTAGAGGTCGGTTCGCCAAACAACAACAGCACCACCCTTGTCAGCAGGTTTAATGACAATGTCGGGGTTGAATCTGAGAGAATGGAGTGCTGCAAGTTCAGAGGGAGGTAGGCTGGAGTGAGTGAGGGGAGCAGAGAAATGGAGACGGCTGATGTCATGGCGGCAGTTGCAATGAAAAGATCTAGAGAGGGTAAGAGGCCAGAGGGAGGGGTCCAGGTAGAACGGGAATTCAGAAAGCGGGAGAAAGGGTCAGCCGTGTGAGGGGGAAGACTCCTGGCCAAAGAATTGGGTATGGAGGCGAAGGCGGCGGAAAAAGAGCTCAGCATTGTGCCGAGCTCGAAATTCATTGAGGTGGGGGCGTAAGGGGATGAAGCTCAGGCCTTTGCTGAGGACTGATCGTTTGGGGTCAGAGAGGGGAAGGTCAGAAGGGATAGTGAAAACACGGCAGGGGGTAAGATGGGGAGAAGGGGGGTCAGAGGAAAGTGAAGGGGAAGAAGGTTCTGGAGGGGCGTTGGTGTTCAAGAGTTGAAGCTTGCGATCCTTGACATCAGAAAAGAAGAAAAAACGTTTTTTGTTGAAGCGTCGGATGAGTCGAAGGATGAAATGGAACTGTGGACCCGGACAGCTTTGAGATAGAGCACGTCGGTGCTGCTGAAGAGAGAGGTCGAGAGTGTTCATGTGGCGCCGCATGGCTTTGAGCGTGGATCTCAAGATGCGGTGAGAGCAGTAGTTCGAGGAACGATGAATATCTTGGAGATATTTTTAATCCTGGGTGGATCCGAAACACGAAGGGTGGAAGTTTAGTTGGAATCCACGTGGAATAAGTCAGAACCGGAGACAGTTGCTGAGGAAAGAGATGTGGCTGTGAAACCGAGTCTTGGCAGATACCTGATCAAACACGAGAAGGGAAACTGAAAGCAATGAAGATGAACAAGGTTGAAGAGACAAACGGAGATCCCGTTGAAGAGAAGAGCAGAACTTCTTCAAGGTGGGCATTCCTAGAAGAGAGGTGGCAGTGAACCAAACACTAGTACGATAGCAAAATACTGCAGATGCTGGAAATCCAAAATAACAACAGAAAACGCTGGAAAAACTCAGCAGGCCAGGGCAGCATCCGTGGTGAGAGAAACGGAGTTAAAGTTTCAGGTCGAAGACCCTTCCTCAGAACTGGAAAAAAAGCAGGAAGAGGGATAGACTTTAAAGCAAGTGGGGGCTAGGAAAAGGGGGAGGGGATGAAAGAACAAAAGGGAAGGTCAGAGATAGGATAGAAAGCAGGAGAGATTACGAGACATTGAGAGACATTAAGAGATATTCAAGGAATAAAGGATGGCTCTAGATGAAGTGTGAATAGCCCTGGCAGAATGAAGGACAGTTGCCATGTGGGAGGGAAGAAAAAAGCCCGGACGAATGTGTGAATTAAAAAAGAGAAAAAAAAAATATATATATAAAATAGGGGCCGAGGTTATGATCTGAAATAGTTGAACTCTATGTTGTTGAGTCCAGAAGGCTGTAGAGTGGCTAATCAAAAGATGAGGTGCTGTTCCTCAAGCTTATGCTGAGCTTCCGTGGAACAATGCAAGAAGTCGAGGACGGTGAGGTCTGATGTTAAACTGACCGGCCTGTAGTTACTTCAATTGTCCTTACACCCTTTCTTGAACAATGGTGTCACATTTGCCACTTTCCAATCCTCAGGCACCTCCCCCAGATCTAGGGAAGATTGGAAAATTATGGCAAGCCCTTCTGCTATCTCCTCCCCCAATTCGCTTAGTAACCTGGGATGCAACCATCTGGACCAGGCGACTTGTCCACTCTAAGCATACCCAGCCTTTCTACTACATCCTGTCTATCAATTTTCACCACTTCCATTGCTTCTACCTTTTCCACTTCTACTGATATTTTGTCAGCATCCAACTCCTTAATAAACACCGATACAAAGTACTCATTGAGTATTTTAGCCTTGCCCTGTGCCTCTAAGCATATATCACGTTCTTTGTTTCTAATATGGCCCACCCCGCCTCTTACTACCCACTTACTGTTTACATGCCAGTAGAAGATTTTTGGGTTCCCTTTTATGTTAATCACCATTCTACTCTCATATTCTTTCTTTGCCAATCTTATTTTCATCTTCACATCCCTTCTCAACTTATTGTATTTGGTCTGGGTCTCCCTTGAAGAATTCACCTGACATGCATCATACACCCTCTTTTTTTGTTTCGTCATCTTCGCTATCTCCGTCGTCATCCAAGGAGCCCTTGCTTTGGTTCCCTTACCCTTCGCTCTTGTTGGAATGTACCTAGTCTGTACTTGGAACATCTCCTCCTTAAAAATCACCCATTGTTCTGTTACAGTTTTTCCTGTCAGTCTTTGATTCCATTTTACCCTGGCTAGTTCCTTTCGTATCCCATTGAAGTTAGTCCTATTCCAGTTTAAAAGTTCCACTCTAGATTGTTCCTTGCTCCTCTCCATTGTTAATCTAAATCTTATAGTACGATGATCACTCGTACCCAAGTGTTCTCCCACAGACACTTGGTCGACCCGGCCCACCTCATTCCCCAGCACCAGATCCAGCAATGCCTCCTTCCTAGTTTGGCCAAGAACGTATTGGTCAAGGAAATTCTCCTGAACACATTTCAGAAATTCCTTTCCCTTTATCTGAGCATTATCCCAATCGATATTTGGGAAACTAAAGTCCCCCAATATCACCACTCTATAGCTCTTGCATATCTCTGCAATTTCCCTGCAGATTTGCTCCTCTACCTCCCTCTCACTATTTGGAGGCCTATAGAATACCCCCAATAGCATGACCATACCCTTTTTGCTCCTCAACTCTAACCAAATGGATTCTGTCCTTGTTTCCTCAAGAATATCCTCCCTTTCCAACACAACAATGTCTTCCTTAATCAGCACTGCCACCCCACCTCCCTTTTTTCCTTCCCTATCTTTTCTGAACACCTTGTACACTTGAATATTAAGTGCCATGTGTAATGTATGTACCTTTAAGGGGAGAACTACTTTTTACAGCTCCTGTATACTGTAGTACCGGCAGTGACCACACCTGTATATAAACTGAGTAGTGATCTGTATAGTTAGTTCTAGAGTAACCCTCATTCAGTAAACACCTGTTGAATCGTTCCCTGCAGTCTGTTGTCTGATTATTGAAGGACACAACATTAAGATACACGGACATAACACCGTGTCCTCACTGTTTTTAAGCCACGCTTCAGTTATTGCCACAACATCATATTGCCACACAGCTAATTGTGCTTGTGGCTCACTAACCTTATTCACCACACTTTGTGCATTTACGTACATGCATTCTAAGCCTATTTTTTGATTTTTCGTAGTCTTTCTTAATCTGCTCCTATCTAATATGGTACTACTACCGCCTCTAGTACTATCCAAAACACTCACTCTTTTATGCACCTTATTCCTCTTTTCTACTCCTATATGCTAGTGCCCAACCCCCTGCCAAATTAGTTTAAACCCTCCCCAACAGCACTAACAAACCTCCCCGCGAGAATATTGGTCCCAGCTCTGTTGAGGTGCAACCCGACCGGCTTGTACAGGTCCCACCTTCCCCAGAAACGGTCCCAATGCCTCAGGAATCTAAAGCCCTCCTCCCTGCACCACCTCTCCAGCCACGCATTCATCTGTTCTATCCTCCTATTCCTGTACGCACTAGCACATGCCACCGGGACTAATCCGGAGATTACTACCTTTGAGGTCCTGCTTTTTAACCTCTCTCCTAGTACCCTAAACTCTGCCTGCAGGACCTCATCCCTCTTTCTGCCTATGTCGTTGGTACCGATATGGACAATGACCTCTGGCTGTTCACCCTCCCCCCTCAGAGTGTCCTGCAGCTGCTCAGTGACATCCTTGACCCTAGCACCAGGGAGTCACATCTACAGCTGCAGAAACACCTGTCTGGTCCACTAACTATTGAATCCCCTACCACTATTGCTCTTCCACTCTTTTTCCTCCCCCCCCTGCTATGCAGCTGAGCCACCCGTGGTGCCATGGATTTGACTCTGGCTGCACTCCCCAGAGGAACCATCGCCGGCACCAATACTCAGAACAGAATACTGGTTGGAGAGTGCGATGCACTCCGGGGACTCCTGCACTACCTGCCTGGTCTTCCTCTTCTGTCTGGCAGTCACCCATTTCCTCTCTTCCTGCACACTCTTAAGCTGTGGGGTGACCACCTCTAGAAACGTGCTATCCACATAACTCTCAGCCTCGTGGATGCACCGCAAGGACTCCAGCCACCGTTCAAGCTCCGAAACCCGGAGCTCGAGTTGCTGTAGCTGGCGTCACTCCCCGCACATGTGGTCATCAAGGCTACACGAAGTGTCCAGGACTTCCCACACGGCACAGGATCTGCACTTCACGGGACTAAGCTGCCCTGCCATGCCTCTATTTAATAGACTAAGAACTAACCCAGCAGAAATAAACTTAAAACTTAACAAAAAATAGCTCTTTCCCTCTATTTAATAGTTATTAACTAACTTAGCAGAAATAAACTAATGAACTTTAAAAAAATACACTCGCCAGCTACTCACCAATCTGCTCCTTCCCTTGTGCCAATGTCACTTTTTTTACTCTGACTTCACTTTTTCAAAAACTGCCTCTGTTGAGTTGCTGCCACTTCTTTTAATTGCTCTGCTTTCACTGTGATCCCTCCAGGTCTGCTCCTTCTGGTCGCAGGCTCCTGCCGCTCGGGACTGTTCCTTTTAACTGCTCCGCTCTCGATATGTTCCCTCCAGGTCCACTCCTTCCGGTCTCAGGCTCCTGCCGCTCGGGACTGTTCCTTTTAACTGCTCCGCTCCTGCTGTGCTCCCTCCTGGTCCACTCCTTCCGGTCGCAGGCTCCTTCCGCTCGGGACTGCTCCTTTTAACTGTTCCGCTCTCGCTGTACTCCCACCAGGTCCGCTCCTTCCGGTCTCAGGCTCCTTCCACTCGGGACTGCTCCACTCTCGCTGTGCTCCCTCCAGGCTCCAGGTCCGCTCCTTCCGCTCTCAAGAGGGTCTCAAGGTTGCTATCTTCTATTTAATTAGGTTTTTTCATATGGCATTATTGCAAAGTTAAAAGGATTACATATTTCTGTAATATTCGTATCAAGAAAGTAAAACATGGAGTAGTTAGCAGGATTTTATCACTTGCAGGGCTCCAGACTTTAATGCTGTTTTTACATTTGGTGCAATACCAATAGGACTTTTTGGAAAAATGGGAGCGGGTTGCTGCAGCAATACTGTCCGTTGACATTCCTATGGGCTGAGGCTGAACAAACCTCTGCATATGCAAGCTCAAATACATGAATGAAAATACTAGTGAGATGTTTCATGACTGAGAGCAGCTGTCGGAACAGTTCCTTATCAATTGAATGATGATATAATCAGTCTCCATAGGCTTTTAGTGCACTGGCAGTGAAGGAATAAAGAACAGCCAAAATTCCATTCCTCATTGTAAACCAGTTTAGGTGCAGATTTCACATGAAGACAAAACTGGGCTGGTCTGAGCAGCCGCCCATGAATTAATAGCTGGCTGACATCCATTTTAGGGTATGGTAATGCAGTGTTAATGATACTGGATCAGCAATCCAGAGGCCATAATTTCAAATTTTATCATGGCAAATTAAGAAAGTGAATTCAATTAATCTGGTAATTTGTAGGCTGGCACCAAATAAATGACCATGAAAGCTGCCAGAATGTCATAAAACCCAACTCGTTCACTTATGTTCTTCAAGGAAGGAAACCAGCTGCCCCTACCTGGTCTGACCTACATGTGATTCTAGTTCCACACTTTGTGGTTGGCTCTTAATGCCTTCTAAAGTAGCCGAGCATGCCTCTCAGTGGTTCAAGCAGGTAGCCCTCCACTACTGTCTCAGGCAACGAGGAATGGGCAATAAATACAGCCATGCCATTGTCACACACATCCTAAGAGCAAATTTTAAAAGATTATCTGAGGTACACATGTAAATGACTACTTGGACGCAGGACCAGCTGATATTCAAGCAACTATTTAAAAAAAAATAATTCTTGGGATGTGGGCATTTATTGCTTATCCCTAGTTGTCCTTGAGAAGGTGGTGGTGGACCCTCTCCTTGAACCACTGCAGACCATGTGGTGAAAATGCTTCCACTAACTGATACAACGGAGTAGCTTGCTAGGGCACTTCACTTCTATACGCACTAGGAGCCACTGCCTTGAGGAGTGAGTAAGAGGAAAATTGAGGAGGATTTTTTTTTTTAAAAAAGAAAATGTCTTTTTAGCACAGGTGTGCTAGAACTCACAATGTAGCACTCACACTAAACATGCAGTATAACAGCAGCATTGTGTACGGTTTTCTCTAGCCTATTTTTCTGCTTATAAACAGTCATTGGCTGCAATTTTGAATATAACCAGCTAACGAACACAGCTATTTGTTGACTTCAAATTGTTCAAGAATTGTTTTTCTGAGCAAGCAACAAGTCCACCATGTAACATGGTGCTGGTCTGGACACTTGGCCCTGGAGATTCTGGATGTGGACACAATAGGGGAAGTGGCAGAGCACGAGGGCTGATGCCTGCACCAAACTCATGGCTAGCATCATCTTTTGGTTTTCATTCTTTCGTTATTCACCCATTCAGTCCATCACACACAGACATACCATACAGGTAACTCAATGTCTTCACGTGTAAAGGCCTATTTGAAGAGGTGACTTATAGCTAGGATTCTAAAATAAATTCTTCATCTGTTCCTCCTGGTGCCCAAGGGTGGTGTCGCATCGTAATGCCCACCCTCAACCAAGCACCCTCCAAAACCCTGCATCACACACTCCTACAATGGTATGCCCTAACACAGATACATGCATTCTGGGGAGGGGAGCAGGTTTAGTTGACAGCTCAGCATCAGTATTTTCATGCAATCATCTGAGAGTGTACAAAGTTTCCTGTGCAGTTTGGGTGTGTCTGTAGAGGAGTTCATACCTGTAACTGTGCAGTGCTGCAAGAGTGCCCCACTGAGTTGCTGATCAACATGGAGAGTATGACCATTCCAGGGTCCTCTGCAGTGGAACCCCTCCCGCCACCCCCACGCCCTGCCACAACCACCCCTCCACCTCTTAGCCAAAGCCCATGCGACTGAAAGGAAACATCTTTGGTTATGATGTTTCATGGTATTAGCTTCTTTTTGCCATGGTGCAGAGAGGATGAAAAACCATGTTCACTCACAGAATGTAATGCAGTTTGTTTTGATGCATAATAGCCCCAGAATTTTATGTTTACGAGGGAAGAGGTCAAGTCATTCAATTAAATACAACCATCTTGTGGAGTTTATTTGTGTATATGATTAATTGGCAGCTTTTTTTGAGTTCAAGATACTTATATTTAAATTTCTTTTGTCCCAGTCAAATTTTGAAAAGTAATTTTCAGTCTGCCTTTTACCAATTCAGTAGTTCATTTGAAGAAACCAAAGAGAGATAGGACAGAGAATATCTGTGGATGCCAAAGGAGCTTAATATACAAGGATTTAGTCACATTACACTTTAGCTCAGCAGTGTGTCGCAGTTTGATAAATCTGTTTGGAAATTTTTAACCTAAGCCATCAGGTGAGAGCACATGATATAACCAATCAATTGAAACCTAGTAGAGGATTTTCTCTTCAATCCCTGCATTCACTACAAATTACATAGGAACATAGGAGTAAGGGTAGGCAATTCAGTCCCTCTAGCCCATTCCACCATTCAATTAGATCATGGCTGATCTGTACCTCAACTCCACTTACCTGCCTTTGTTACATATCCCTTGATAACCTTACCTAACAAAAATCTATCGATCTCAGTCTTGGTTACTTAGATAGTGGGTAAATAAAGGCACATTTCAGGTCATTTGGAGAGAGGGTTATCCTACAATAGTAGACTGAAATGCTGAACTCAGGCCTAGCTTCCATCATAAATGCTTTGATTGGAGTTGTCAAGGTTTTGCATCCCAACCCACAGCACTCAGCCTTGGCTGGATTCATCAATCAGATTGAGACAGCCACTAATGCATGTCTGCCTAGTGACCTGTTTCAGTGCAAATCTCTGAACCTGCTGACTATGGAAATGTCAACTGTGGAAGGTGAGTGGTCAGGGTATGCTACTGTAATTTGTAATGTTGGTATTGATATGCCAGAGTTTTACTTCATTGGGGGTTAATTTCTGCAGGGGTTCACCCACTGGTTCGCTGTTTCTCCGGGATCTCTGCGGCTCTTTTGTTGAAGTTACAGTGCCGAGCATGAGATCTCCTGTGGAAGTTTATCCCCGCTATCTTTATGTGTCAGTGAGAATCTTCACTGAGTATTACTGATGGTTATTCCCCTCCGGCAGGACAATGAAAAGTAGGGTAGAGCCTGGGTCAGCTTGTGTTCTGCTACACCCTTTGGAAGAGCAGCCTTGATGGGGAAAATTAGTTCTTTTCATTCCTTAACTTTTCAGGTTCTTACGTTAACTTTAAATTAAACTTCTTAGGAGTTAAGGTCATCTTGTAATCTAAAGTACACTAAATGGCAAGTGAGGAAATTGAACAGCTTTTTAAAGGAAAAACTGGGGAATGGCTGTTTTTCTTTGCAATGATCTACCCTGATAACAGAATCATATGCTTAGAAATTGTATGTTTCAAAGTGTTCAATCCCACACTTACATCAGTGGGCCACTGGAAGAAATCAGACAGTTTTGATTGAAAGAGAAGCATCACTCCCATTGAGAATACTGAAGATCCGAATACTCCAACTATAAGATAATTTGAAATTGAATTTTTCTTTTCCTCCCATCTTCCAATCTTCTCCCTTTTTCTCCTGAAGGAGTGGTCTCCTTGCTGAAATTGGTTCATTCAGTATCTCACTCAAATGACAATTATTCCTGCATAAGTCTAGATAGATAAGCGGTAATTTTACAATGTTTGCACTTCCAAGGCTGCTCTGCTGTGAACACATATTGGAAATGTACAAGTCAGTGGGCCCTGCAGAATTTTTAGTCTATAATGGTAACATATGTGATGCCAGTAGGCGAGGCTTCAGCTGGCAGCATAGACTCAAAAGTTTACCCACCAACATCTCCACATGCACTCTTTCCAGCAGTCAGAATTATGGCAAATCTTGGCAAATTCCTCTTGCTTAGAAATTACAATGTGGAAACAAGCCATTTGGGCCAACTAGTCCATGTTGGTGTTTATGTTCCACATGAATAGTAGGCTCAAGCTCATGTGCCTGTTCTGTTCCCAAGTCCCTTTATTCCCCTTCCCTTCAAAAACCTATCTAATTAATTCTTAAATATTGACTTAGTCTCAGACTTCAATCAACAATTCCGGTAGTTCATTCCACAGCTCTACAACTCTTTAGTGTAGAAACATGTCTCCTGTTGTCTGCCCTGAATGTTTTACTTCTTAGTCCTCCCACAGATCCCTCAACCACTGGAAACAATCTGTTTCTATCTAGCCTGTCCCATTCCTCTTTAGCCCATGGGTGGTGAGACCAGTTGTAACCACCCAGCAAAATTGGATTTTTATAACAATGAATTACAATTTGATGCAAATGTTACTTACGGTTGTCAATGTAGAAGAACTTGTCCCTCAACAAAGACCAGAAGAGTGTTATTTTACTGCCTGAATAATTTACAATATAGCACATTTATTTGTGTGCTCTGACACTTAAGTTATTCTATTTGGCAGTAATGCCAAAGTCTATCGCAGTAATTATAAGACTTAATTTCATAAATATTCACCTGGCCATTCTAAGAATGAGATATTCAGCTGAGGCTGCTGTTAACCTGACACTTAGCAGGATATCCAGATAATATGAGTGAGCCTTTACTGGTTGTGATGAGTCAACAATTCCCTTGAAGAACTGATATGTGAAGCCAATGAATCAAATGCAAATTTGGTACCCCATGAGTTTCACAAAAGGGTCAGGTAACCTTAGGTTGCAGAGAGATTTCTTTAAGTATTTTAGCTGATCCTGAGTTGCCAACTCTCCACTATTGGAAAACAAATACAAGTTTAAGGGATTATGGAGTCACATCATTAATTCTAGAGATCAAATTAATTTTAAAGATAGCTACACTGCTCCGCATGTGGCAGTGAAAGCTGCTACCACAACAATATATTTTAATAAAATATATATGAAGGTTGGCACAAAGAATCCTTTCAGTTAGTAAAGATAATTACATTCACATATGACAAGCTTTTAGGAGAATCAATTAAAAGGAAGCTAAGACATCACAAATGAAACAGGTAATGTTTCTGACCTTCAATTTAATTTTATATCCATATAACTTGAATAACAAAATACAAGTAGGTTACTGTTGAAAAAGAAAAACAGTCTGTCTAACGCTGGAGTGTTTGTGACTTCTAATTGCTGGTAGCTCAAGAGCAAACAATCTGAATTAGGCCAACAGAAGGCACCCCTGCTTCATGCCTCTTTTTAAATTGAACAAAGAAGAAATCACATGCTGTGCACGAATAGATGCTCGTAGGGTAGATTGGAAACTTTGCAGTCATGATAGGAACTTGAAAAACCAAACATATAAAACAAGTATTTCAAGACAACGTCAACAAAAGTCATTTTTAATTTAAGGGGAACAGGATTCGAGTTCTTCGATCAAGCCAAGTGATTAAAAACAAAAGCTATGAAGACCCTACGTTGCAATTTTCGGTCCAATAAGCCCCACCATCGCAACCTAATAAACGGTACCAGTGCAGATGTATGAGATCCAGTCAGATTTCACCCAGCCAGCCAAGTTCGAAAGATTTTCACCATGAGTTTAATATCCATGCTAATGAGAAGAAAGGACCTGCAGTTCCTGCATTTAAGATTTATTTTTCAGACATAAGTCTTGAGACTCAATCACAATGTATCTTGGATCTGTACTCTGATTTAGACTTTATTAAACAGAAGGAACATTAACACAAGCTGAATACTAATTTTCCCAGAAACTGCTCACTCCCCAGAAATTTCTGACTTTATTTTTTGTGCGCGAATTGTTGATACATTACAGCCCCCAAAACTGCACAGTCATTTAGTGGACTCCCACTGTAACTCAGCCGCAAACTCCACCGGGACTGGGACACGTGATATAGAGGGGCGGGCTGATGCCTCACTACAATGGGAGTTTCTGCTTCCTTAGCTTGCAAAGGGCCCAGCATATGTTTGGAGGCCAGTCCGCCGAGTGAAATGAGGCATATTAGCCTACAATTATGGACCCTATCTGGAGTGGTCCAGGCTGGGAACCATGGTCTGGTCCCCAAAGGTAAGCGGGGGGAGGGAAGAAATTTCTTTAAAACAGCCACGGGGGGGACACTGGAGCCGCAAATTGTAGCCTTCCAGGGGTGGGGGGACCACGCAACCTCCCTTGGGGCCAGCCAGCTTGTGTCGGTTTTGCCTGTATTTTTGGGGGAGCGGGGGAGGGCGGGAAGTGGGAAGATGCTGCAGAGGTCCCTGCCTCTGCCCTCACAAATTCAGGTGGAATCAGCGGCAGGTGTGATCCCTGTGTAGCTGCTGTTATTGTGCCCCTCCTGATTTTCTGGGCCTATATGTTTCAAAATGTCTTTAAATCAGAGTTAGAGGAATAGCCTTGAAGGTTATGCACAGAAATGTCTTAATACAGCGCTTGTATTTCTAGAATTAGTACTTATAAAACCTTTAGTTTTGTGAGTTTATTTTTCCAATTTTCATTTGTTTTGCTCCCTCCCCTCCCCCACAGGTGCTACCTATTGTAAGGGCGAGGTTCCATGGGGATTGGGAGCTCTTCATTACCCCACCCACGTGGCTTGTCTTCATTTGTGAGCCCAGACAGTAAATATCAGCACCTATCTGACGACAAAGGTCACTGCAGTTCAGACTGACATGTTCTGACTCGACAACAATGCACATACACTTCCAGCAGAGGTCGCTGGACAGTGATCAAGAATGGGGAGAAAGGCTGATTTTTTTTTCTCTTCCCTTGAGTGGGGTGTCAAGGCCAAATGTAGTAACCCACTGCTGCTCTGGCTAGGATTAGGTAACTTAGCACAGACCATGGAATGAACCTAGGACTTTCTGGTCTATATAGCTCAGTACCACGCTGGGCAATATCTTTATCCACCGGATAGTCACTGGACCACTCCAGATTCTATCTTTCATGTTGAGGTTATTGAACCTAATTTCGCCTGGTCCTTGCTCTGGCCATGATAGGACTGCAAGTTCCACCAATACAAGACTGTTCAATCAATTAGTATTTCTTTTGCCAAAGCTAGATCTGTAGGAAAGTTTCTGTGGAAAGATGTGCGGGTTAGGTTGATTGGCCATGATAAAAATTGGCCCTTATAGTGTTAGGGGGGATTAAATACGTGGGGTTACGGGGTTACAGGGATAGGGCTTGGGTGGGATGGCTGTCGGTGTAGGGACCGGGTGCTAGGGTTTGGATGATCAGCCATGATCTCGTTGAATGGCGGAGCAGGCTCGAAGGGCCGAATGGCCTACTCCTGCTCCTATCTTCTATGTTTCTATGTTTCTGTTTCTATCTCTTAATATTTGATCATGCTTTTGACCGTGTTAAGCTCTGTGGGATATTTTATTTGAATTATTCTTATGTGAAGCATGTGAATGATTTGGACTCATGGACAGCTGAAAGGTCAAGTGCTCAATGTGCCACTGTAACAAAGAATGTCTTTCAATTCTTGTTGAGAGGAATTGATCTGGTAAAAGTACTTGGCCAATCTCTGTCTCCAGTCTGTAGGAGTTGAGTTAATGGATTTGACACAGCTTATCCAATGTGACATAACTAGCACAGCTCACATTGATTCAGCAGGTAAGGACAGTAAAGATCAGGAGTGTATGATGTCCCTGTAAGCTTGTCTAAAAGTTGCATTTATATGATTTGGAAAAAATGTAATCTCAGTCGACAATAGCTATGCAATCAAATAAAATAGCATTAAAATTCAGCAAGGTAAACTACAGTGAAAGACATCTGTCTTTTCCAATTCATCAACAAAAATACATAAACTTATTTTTTTAATTGTCTGTGAGGTACCTTCAGAATGGTGTATCCAGAGGCAACTGTAAGAAGGACAGATATTGACCTTGATAGTTAGAGAGTGTAGTAGAAGAAGCGGAGAATTTGTGCTGCCACTTCCAACTAACATTTCAACAACTTGCATTTATACAGCGTATTTACTATAGATAAATGTCCCAAGGTGCTTCGCAGATGTATAATCAGATATAACAGAATGTCAAGAAAAGGAGATAGTAGGAGGGATGACCAAAAACTTGGGCAATGAGGAGGGTTTTAGAATCATAGCATGGTTACAGCACAGGAGGCCATTCGGCCCATCGAGCCCGTGCCAGCTCTCTGCAAGTGCACTTCAGCTAGTCCCACTTCTCCGCCCTTTCCCCGTAACCCTGCAATTTTTTTTCCTTCAGGTACTTGTCTAATTCCCTTTTGAAAGCCACGATTGAATCTGCCTCCACCACCCTTTCAGGCAGTACATTCCAGATCCTAACCACTCGCTGCGTAAAAAAGTTTTTCCTCATGTCGCCTTGGTTCTTTTGCCAATCACATTAAATCTGTGACATCTGGTTCTCAACCCTCAATCTCTTTATCTACTCTGTCTAGATCCCTCATGATTTTGAACACCTCTATCAAATCTCCTTCTCTGCTCGAAGGAGAACAACCCCAGCTGCTCCATGTAACTGAAGTCCCTCATCCCTGGAATCATTCTTGTAAATCTTTTCTGCACCGTCTCCAAAGCCTTCACATCCTTCCTAAAGTGCGGTGCCCAGAATTGGACACAATACTCCAGTTGAGGCCGAACCAGTGCTTTATAAAGGTTCATCATAACTTCCTTGCTTTTGTACTCCATGCCTCTATTTATGAAGCCCAGGATCCTATATGCTTTTTTAACCGCTTTCTCAACCTGCCCTGCCACCGTCAATGATTTGTGCACATATACCCACAGGTCTCTCCGTTCAAACACCCGCTTCAGGATTGTACCCTTTAGTTTATATTGCCTCTCCTTGTTCTTCCTGCCATACCAAAATGTATCACTTCGCATTTTTCTGCATTAAATTTCATCTGTCATGTGTCCACCCATTTCAACAAGGAGGATCTTAAAAAGGAGAGTGAGATAGAAGGTGGAGAGGCTTGTGCATTGAATTACACAGAGCAGGACACCTAGGCTGCTGAAGGGACAGCCACCACAGGTGGCCCAAAGAGAGGGGGGATGTTTAAAAAGCCAGAATTAAAGGGACTGAGAGTCGGGGGTAATTGTAGGGCTGAAATAGGTTAGAGAGATAGGCAGAGGTGAGGACAAGAAGGGATTTAAACACAAGGATGAGAATTTTAATCAGGAGTCTTTGTGGGCCATGGAGCTTTTCAAGGAGGAGGATAATAGGTGAATGGGTCCTGGTGCAAGATAGGATATGAGCAGCAGAAGCTGAAGTTTGGAAAATGGATGGAGGATGGGAGGTCGGCCAAAGCAGCATCGAGAATAGTCGAGCCTCGAGGTGACAAAGACATGGATGAGGGTTTTAGCAACAGATGGTCTGAGGCAGGGGCAAAGGTGGGCGATGTTGCAAAAGTGGAAGTAGGCCATCTTTGTGATGGATAGGATGCGAGGTTGAAAGCTCAGCTCAGGGACGAATAAGATGCCAAGATTTTGAACAGTTTGGTTCAGCCTGTAACCATGACCACGGAAGGGAGGGCAGCAAGAGTATGGAGTTTGCAGTGAAGCCGAAGACAATGGCTTCAGTCTTCCCAATTTCTAACTTGAGGAAATTGTGGCTCATCCATGACTGTATATGGGATAAGAAGTCTATCAAAACAGAGTGGAAAAGTCAAGGGAGGTGGAGGAGCGGTAGATCAGTGTACATGTGGAAGCTAATTCCATGTCTACAAATGATGTGGTCAAGAGGCAACAGGTGGATGAGGAAGAGGAGGGGGCCAATAATAGTTCCTTGGAGGACTCTGGAGGCAATGGTGCTAGGGCATGAGGAGAAGGCATGGCTGGAGATTCTTTGGCTATCATCGGATAGGTAGTAAAACAAAGTGAGGGGAATCCTACTGAGTTGGACAACAGAGGAAAAGCCATTTGCGGAAAATGGTATGGTCAGCTGTACCAAAGGTTGCAGAGAGATGAGGAGGGATAGTGCACCATGGCCGCAGTCACAGAAGATGTCATTTGTAATTTTGTTTAGGGACATTTGTTGCTGTGGCAGGGATAGAAACTTGATTGGAGAGATTCAAACATGGAGTTGTGGGAAAGATGGGTACGAATTTGGGAGGCAACAAGTACAAGAACTTTGGAGAGGAAAGGGAAATTGAAGATAGGAGGGTAGTTTGCAAGGAGAAAGGCATCGGTGGGGAGGTGGTGGTGATAACGGTTTTGGAAGGGAGGCAGACAGTAGCTGAGGAGAGGGAAGATTTACAATGTTGGCTGGCATGGGGGCCAGGAAGGGAAGTTAGGTAGTCAGCTGTTCAGTTGGAATGGGGTCAAGGGAGCAGGAGGTGGGTCTCATGGACAAGATCAGTTTGAAGAGGGCATTAGGGGAGAAACTAGAGAAATACTTGGGTTTAGGGCTCATGTAGGGGGCAGATGAGGATCAGGCAAGGCTTGGTGCATGAGGGGAAGGTTGAAGCAGCAGCGGCAACTGAAAGCAACATCTCAATCTTAGTGATGAAGATGCCTGTGAGCTCCTTGCACTTGTTATTGAAGTTGATAATAGACGGGGCAGGGAAATGGGGTTTAAGGAGCAGTTGTAGTGGAGCAGTTAAGGAAAAGTTGGTAGTGGAGAAAAGATGCCAGGGGTTATCGTTGCTCTCCAGAATTATCCTAGAGTAGTGGGTGTAACTTCAGTCCCACGCTCTGATCATTGGCCACCCGGTGCAGAGGTAAGCGCACAGGTCGAAGGACCTCCTCGTCAGTCAGTTCCTGGGCCTGGCCAAGGTGGACATCAACAGATCCAAGTGTTCATTCTGGCTGCCTGCCTCACTATATTTTCACCCAGTGTCCCTGGAGAGGGAGCACACGGTGTCATAGAGTCATAGAGTTATGCAGCACAGAAAGAGGCCCTTCGGCCCATCGCATCCGCGCCGGCCATCAAGCCGTCTAATCTAATCCCATTTTCCAGCATTTGGTCCGTAACCTTGTATGCTATGGCATTTTAAGTGCTCATCCAAATGCTTCTTGAATGTTGTGAGGGTTCCTGCCTCTACCAGCCTTTCAGGCAGTGAGTTCCAGATTCCAACCACCCTCTGGGTGAAATGTTTTTCCTCAAATCCCCTCTAAACCTCCTGCCCCTTGCCTTGAATCTATGCCCCCTTGTTACTGACCCCGCTACTAAGGGGAAAAGTTCCTTTCTATCTACCTTATCTATGCCCCTTATAATTTTGTATACCTCAATCAGGTCCCCCCTCAGCCTTCTCTGCTCCAAGGAAAACAACCCCAGCCTGACCAGTCTTTCTTCATAGCTGAAGCGTTCTAGCCCAGGTAACATCCTGGTAAATCTCCTCTGCACCCTCTCCAAAGCAATCACATCCTTCCTACAGTGTGGTGACCAGAACTGCACACAGTACTCCAGCTGTGGCCTTACCAGCGTTTTGTACAGCTCCATCATAACCTCCCTGCTCTTATATTCTATGCCTCGGCTAATGAAGGCAAGTATCCCATATGCCTTTTTACCCACCTTATCCACCTGTTCTGCTGCCTTCAGTGATCTATGTACATGCACACCAAGGTCTCTCTGATCCTCTGTCTTTCCTAGGGTCTTACCATTCATTGTGTATTCCCTTGCCTTGTTAGTCCGTCCAAAATGCATCACCTCACACTTTTCAGGGTTAAATTCCATTTGCCACTGTTCCGCCCATCTGACCAACCCATCTATATCGTCCTGCAGACTGAGGCTTCCCTCCTCGCTATTTACCACCCCACCAATTTTTGTGTCATCTGCGAACTTACTGATCATACCTTTTACATTCACATCCAAATCATTAATGTAGACCACAAACAGCAAGGGACCCAGCACCGATCCCTGCGGTACCCCACTGGACACAGGCTTCCAGTCACAAAAACAACCTTCCACCATCACCCTCTGCCTTCTGCCACTAAGCCAGTTTTGGATCCAATGTGCCAAGGCACCCTGGATCCCATGGGCTCTTACCTTCCTGACCAGTCTCCTGTGCAGGACTTTATCAAAAGCCTTACTGAAATCCATGTAAAGCACATCCACTGCACTACCCTCATCCACACACCTAGTCACCCCCTCGAAAAATTCAATCAAATTGGTCAGACATGATCTTCCCTTGACAAAGCCATGCTGGCTATCCCTAATTAATCCTTGCCTCTCCAAGTGGAGACTAATTCTGTCCCTCAGAATTTTTCCAATAATTTCCCTACCACTGATGTAGGCTCACTGGCCTGTAATTCCCTGGTTTATCCCTACTACCCTTCTTGAATAATGGTACTACGTTAGCTGTTCTCCAGTCCTCTGGCACATCCCCTGTGGCCAGAGAGGTTCTGAAAATTGTGTCAGAGCCCCTGCAATCTCCTCCTTTGCCTCACATAGTAGCCTGGGATACATCTCATCCGGGCCTGGGGATTTATCCACTTTTAAGCCTGCTAAAACTGCTAGTACCTCCTCCCTCTTGATGCTAATATGTTCAAGTATATCACAGTCCCCCTGCCCGATTTCTATGTCCACATCGTCCTTCTCCATAGTGAACACAGATGCAAAAAATTCATTTAAAACCCCACCTACATCCTCTGGCTCTACACACAGCTTGCCACTTTGGTCCCTAAAGTGTCCGGCGGTATGCTTGAGGCTCTCCGTAACCAGTGGGCACCAGAGCAACTGGAGTGCATAGTGGATACAGAAAACAGTTTTTTCTGTTAGTTTTGTTATAATTTGGAACTTATTGTCTGTGCCCTTTTAAAAAGGGAGCAATTATGGTCCAAGTGATTCCGATTGATGATTTAATCATCCTAATTGATAGCCAAAAAGAGTATAGTGGGTGGTTTTGGCAGCAGAGAGCAAGATCCAAAAGTGGTGGTTTTGGTTCAGCAAGATCTGGTGTTCGATGGTGCACCAGATATGCTCAAGTCGGCGACCCTTAAACTTGAAGGAGCAAAGATGGGGGGGCCATACCAAGGGATAAACCTGGATGGCAGAGAGTAAATGCTTTGTGCTGGATTCAGTGCAACAAAGGTAGACCTGAGGGAATGGTTTAACAGATGAATGGCTGCAAAAATACTGTGGCAAATGGAGGGCCAAAGGTGTTACCATACTGATGAAGAACCATTGAAGTTTAACATGACAGCTGCTGGAAGGTGTTACCTGAGGGCTGGGCATAAGACCACATCACATGCTCACAAATTCACAAACAGATTACAGAGGCCCATGCTGCTGAAGTTTCACACATCAATTTGTGTGTCCACACTGTACGGATAACCGTAGCTGTCATAAAGACAGCAGTGTTTGATTGACAGCTGGTTGACGGCTGATGTCATATCCGGGGGTGGGAGCCGACGCCATCTTGGCCATGCTTCAGATACTGTACTAGAGACACAGAGTCAGGACTGAATAAATGGCACTCCTCTACAACTGCTTGTGAGACTCGTAATTACGTTATTGAGATAACATTACATGGTGCCAGGATTTATAGAACTCACGATAAGGACATACTACAACAATGGAAGGAATAAAACTTCCGGCTAGCCTGCAACTAGAAGGAAATGTGGATGAAAATTGGCGTGTCTTCAGCAACGCTTTCTTCTCTACCTCACAGCGATTGACGCTTCGACTAGCTCTGGAACACGTGAAGTAGCTTTGTTGCTAACAGTGGCTGGCTCGCAGGCAATCAAGCTGTTTAATACATTTACGTTTGCAGCCGAAGATGATAAAAATGATCTGGACAAGGTGATAGAACGGTTCGACGAATACTGCACTCCAAAAAAGAATGAAACGTATGAGAGATTCGTGTTTCGCTCCCGTGTGCAAAAAGCAAGGAGATTCCTTTGATGCTTTTTTGACGGACTTGAAAATAAAAGCACAAACATGCAACTTTAGGGACCTGAAGGAATCGATGATACGCGATCAAGTCGTTTTTGGAATACTCGACAAGAAGGTGAGGGAGAGAATGCTTAGAGTCAATGACCTAAATTTGGATGCAGCAGTGAAAATATGTCATGCTAGTGAACTCTCAGCCATGCACACGAAAACTTTTGAAGGGAGCAGCACAGCAGAAGGGAGCGCCCTGGGGTTGAAAAACCTGCTGATGGATGTGGTACACAAAAGGGACACAAGAGGGCCCACGGAGTTCAAGACGATGATGCCTTATGAATGCAGACGGTGCAGTAATAAACACATAGCCAGACAGTGTCCTGCTTATGGGAAGAACTGTGCAAAATGTAAAGGCAGGAATCACTTTGCCAAGATGTGTTTTTTGGAAGAGAAAACTGAAGGTAAAAAGACAGTGCATGCTATTGAGACTGAAGAGACAGGAGCAGAGACTTTGATTGTGGGAATGGTGCAAAATGAGTCAAAACAGGGCAAAAATGCTAATGAAGTGCACTCTGTAGGACCAAAGACTGAAGTTTGGATAGCTCCCGTGCTGGTAAATGGCACCATTGTTACCTTTAAGCTAGATACAGGTGCGAAGGCAAACCTCATAAGTTGGAGTGATGCACGGAATCTCAAAGTGCGACCTAAAATACTGAACAAGACAGTGTCTTTGTAGGCATACAATGGACAAAGCATTGAAACAAAAGGAACGTGTAGGCTGAATGTTAAGGTAAAAAATCACATTCACCCTTTGACCTTTGTTATAGTGCCTGAAGGACATGAGTCACTGTTGGGGGATAAGGCCTGTGTGGATTTGGGCTTGGTAAAATGAATCTATACTATCAATGAACAGAACTGTGTGCAGAGTGCCCCCCAAGATAGTACAAATCTGACTCATGAGACTATAAGCACACAAATATGCAGATGTCTTTCAGGGTTTTGGAGCACTGCCCTTTACATACTCCATCAAACAGAGAGGATGCACAACCTGTGATTCACGCACCCAGGAGAGTTCCAGTGGCTCTCCGTGAAAAACTGAGGAAAGAGCTAGACCGCATGGAGGGACTAGCTGTCATAAAGAAGATTGAGGAACCGACTGACTGGGTAAATTCCATGGTCTGTGTCAATTCAAAGAAAACTGATAAATTGCGTGTCTGCATGGATCCCAAGGACCTTAACACCAATATCAAAAGAGAGCACTATCAAATTCCAAAGAGAGAGGAAATAGTCAGCGAAATGACAGAAGCGAAAGTCTTCTCCAAGATGGACGCCTCGCATGGTTTCTGGCAGTTGAAACTTGATGAAGAAAGTGCTAAGCTGTGCACTTTTAACACCCCATTTGGTCGATACTCCTACTAGCGTCTGCCCTTTGGTATTAGCTCTGCCCCAGAAATCTTTCATAGAGCAATGGAGCAAATCATCGAGGGCCTGGAGGGAGTGCGGGTGTACGTGGATGATCTGGTAGTATGGGGCTCCACTCAGGGGGAGCACGACACCAGACTGGAGAAAACACTTCAGAGAATACAGCAGTATGGACTCAAACTAAATAAAGACAAATGTCAGTTCAGCATCAATGAAATCAGATTCCTCGGAGACAAGATCTCTTCAGAGGGGATTCAGCCAGACAAGTCAAAGGTAAAGGCTATACATGACATGGAGGAGCCAAAGGACAAGAAAGGGGTTCAGCGGGCCCTTGGCATGGTTAACTACCTAGGAAAATTCATTCCAAATCTAGCAGTGAAAGCTGTTCATCTGAGAAAACTGCTGCACCAAGAGACAGAGTTCCAAAGGGGACATGAACATGAGAGAGAATGGAAGGGGCTGCTACACATTCTAGCAAGTGAACCCCTACTGAAGTTCTTCTGCCCTAAAAAGAGGACAAAAGTGTCCACAGATGCCTCTAAGAATGGATTAGGGGCTGTCCTTCTACAGGAAGATGAAGGAGAATGGCGACCAGTGGCGTATGCGTCACGCTCCATGGCGGCTACAGAGTGCCGGTACGCACAAATCGAGAAGGAGTGCCTTGTTATGGCATTTGGGTGTGAAAAATTTCATACCTACATCTATGGTCTTCCCAAGGTTATCCTAGAAACGGACCATAAGCCACTGCTAGGGATCGCAAAGAAGAATCTGTGTGACATGTCACCACGGATACAACGCCTAATGATGAGACTTCAACGTTACGATTTTGAGCTAACATGTGCCAGGGACACAAATGTTCATTGCAGGCACACTATCCAGGGCTGTGCCTTACGCCACACAAAACAGTGAATCAGAAGAGAATGTGGCTCTTCATGTGGATATGGTCTACGCAGCATTGCCCGCCACACAGGAACAGCTATCAGTGATAGTCACAGAGACATCAAAGGACCCAGTCCTGAGTAAAGTAATGAGAAATCTTCAAGAGGGCTGGAAGAAAGGGTCATGTAAACAATATTATCACATTCAGTCTGAGCTCTCTGTGGTCAATGGACTACTGCTTAAGTGTGACAGGATAGTAGTGCCCACCTCTATGCGACGAGAAATGCTCAACAGGATACATGAAAGGCACCTGGGTGCAGAAAAGTCAAAAAGGAGAGCACGTGAGGCACTCTACTGGGCAAACATGAACTCTGATATTGACCAGTTGATCAGCGAGTGTGCTACATGTCAGGAGTATCACTACAAGCAAACAAAAGAGCCCCTCATTACCACAGAGCTCCCATCACAACCTTGGGAAAAGGTCAGAACTGATATATTTCACTATGAAGGAAAAGACTATTTGTTAGTTATTGATTATTATTCCAATTATCCGGAGATGGCTCTCTTGTCCAGTACCACATCAAGAGCTGTGATAACTCACCTGAAGTCTGTAGTGTCCGTGTGTAGATAAAGACACTGAAGACAGGAGTTGGTTCATAGGTATTTACTAAGCAAGCCTGGGGGGGGGGGGGGGGGGGGGGGTTTCTAAAGGATATACACAATACACAGGCTTATGTAGCCCAAGTGGCAATTACCGGCATTACGCACACCTAGGGCTCTTAAAGGCACATACACCACAATTCCTCCCCTTCTAGCTAACTAGTACATCATATTTTAAGTAATTATTAATTACATGTTATATGCAAAATAATATATATTGCTGTATTAATTAATTATAAGTTAGTCTCTCAGGAGGCTTCCTGACTCGGTCTGGATAACGCCTCGGGGGTGTAGTAGTTTCTGGTGGTGTAGTAGGTTCTTCTGGCAAGGCTGATTCGGCTTGAAGGCCAGTGTCGGGTTCATCGGGCTCCAGTATCACCGGATCGGAGGTAGATATGGGTATCTCTACTTTATCGTTAGATGTATAGAGTGGTGGTGTAGGTTGTCCCTTTTCGGATGACTTGATGATTTGGTCAGCATGGCGCCTTATTATGCTGTCTCCGATGTCCACGGTATACATCAGTGGTCCGAATCGTGTGCAGATCGTTCCAGGCAGCCATTTCTCGGTACGGTAGTCCCGGGCCAAAACCGGTTGGCCTATCTGGAAGGCCCTAGTTGGCCTTTCATTCATGCCCTGAAACTGCCGGTTCTCCACGTCCCTTCGGATGTTGGGCTTGACCAAATCCAGCCGGCATATTAGGTTTCTATTGTAGAACATCATGGCGGGAGTTTGGTTAGTAACCATATGCGTTGCATTCCTATATGCAAATAAGAAGTTATCCACCTTGTGCTGAAGTTTTATGTCTTCATTACCCATGGCCTTGATGGCCTTCTTGAAGGTCTGGACAAACCTTTCAGCCAATCCATTGGTGGCGGGATGGTATGGGGCGGACGTGTAGTGCTTTACCCCATTGTTCTTTAAGAACTTTCTGAATTCTTCGGACACAAATTGCGGTCCACTATCAGAACATATCTGCTCCGGCAGCCCATTCCTGGCAAATATGGTCCTTAATACTGTGATGGTTTTTTCAGTGGTGGTGGAGGACATCTTTATTACCTCCGGCCACTTGGAGTGTGCATCAACTGCGATTAAGAACATTGAGTCCATAAATGGACCAGCAAAGTCGATGTGCACCCTTTGCCAGGGAGATGAGGGCCACTCCCATGGATGTAGAGGGGCCTGTGGCGGAGCATTTTGGACCTTCTGGCATCCTAGGCAGCTCTTGGTCATGTCTTCGATGCCTCCATCGATACCTGGCCACCATACAAACGCCCTAGCTAGGTTCTTCATTTTCACTCCACCCAGATGCCCCTCGTGAAGCTCCTTTAGCACTTTATCCTGGAGTTTGGGTGGAATCACCACTCTGGATCCACACATCAAGGTTCCTCGGCACACTGACAGCTGTTCTCTTCTTTGCGAGAATGCTGGCAACAGTGGTTCGCCATGTGCTGGCCATCCCTTCACTGTTAAATCGTAGACCCGTGAGAGAGTAGGGTCATTTCTTGTCTCCCTTTCAATGGCAGAATTTGTCACCGGTAGACATTCCACTATGGTAGAGTGGAATATCTCTACTGGGTCTACTGTAGGTGCCTCTTCTATCGTTGGCAATGGTAGGCGTGATAAACCGTCAGCATTCCCATGCTGTTTTGACCCTTTGTATTCTATGTTGTATTGGTGTGCCCCTAGAAAAAGGGACCACCTCTGCAATCTTTGTGCCGTCATAATGGGGACACCTTTTTTAGGGTTGAATATGGAGATGAGGGGTTGATGGTCAGTCAGCAAGGTAAATTTTTGTCCGTGTAGGTAATGGTTGAATTTCTTCACTCCCCATACCAAGCTGAGTGCTTCCCTGTCTATCTGGGCATAGTTACGCTCAGCTGAGTTCAATGAGCGTGACGCAAAAGCTATCGGCCGTTCCGAGCCATCAGGGAATCTATGGGACAATACCGCTCCTATGCCGTAAGGGGATGCATCGCACGCCAGTCTGATTGGTAGTGATGGGTTGTAATGAGCCAAAATTTTCTCGGATGTGATTAAGCCTTTACATTTATGGAAGGCACGTTTACAGTCTTCGTTCCATTTCCAAGTCACTCCTGTCTGTAGAAGATCATTAAGAGGGTGTAGAATAGTTGATAAGTTCGGTAAAAATTTATGATAATAATTTATTAATCCCAGGAATGACCTTAATTGTGAAACATTTTCAGGTGCTGGGGCTTTTATAACTGCTTCAATTTTTTCAGGTGACTTATGCAACCCTTCCTTATTAATTATGTGGCCACAATATGATATCTGATTTTGGAAAAATTCGCACTTGGGGCGATTTGCTCATAGGCCCCGTTCTTTCAGCCTAGTGAGCACCTGCTCCAAATTGGCAAGGTGCTCGTTGTCGTTTTCTCCTGTTATAAGGATGTCGTCTAGGTAGCATTGAGTCCCCGGAATCCCTTGCAGGACTTGCTCCATAGCTCTTTGCCAGATAGCTGGAGCTGATGCTATTCCAAAAACCAGTCGATTGTACTAGTACAGGCCTTTGTGTGTGTTTATTGTGAGATACTTTTTGGAGGTCTCCTCAACCTCCATCTGTAGATATGCCTGTGCCAAGTCAATTTTTGTGAAACGTTTCCCTCCGGATAGTGAGGCGAAAATATCTTCTATCCTCGGAAGAGGATACTGTACTGTGTGAAGGACCGGGTTTACAGTCACCTTAAAGTCCCCACAGATGCAAATTTTTTTCTGTTCCTCAAAGTTATTTTTCAATGTTTTTTTCATGACTGGAACGATGGGTGTTGCCCATTCGCTCCAATCTATTTTGGATAATACGCCTGCCTTTTCCAAATTCTTCAGCTCTGCCTTGACTGCCGGACGTATTGCGTATTGCGGTCTTGCCTTAAAATTTTTTGGAATTGCTGTATCTTCCACTTTTATTGAGGCGGTGATGCCTTTCAAGGTTCCTAGTTTCTCTTGAAACACTTCTTTGGCGTTGGCCAAGATGGCTTTTAATCGTTCAGGTATGATGTCATCATTGTTTTTTTCCTTACTGGTCACCGTCAGTGCCTGAATGGAGTGCCAGTCTAAACGTATCTTCCTTATCCATTCACGTCCCAACAACGGTGGACCACCATCTTGTAGAATGTATAAATACAACTTTTGTATTTCTTTGCCGTTGTGTACCACAGGCACCCTTATTTTTCCTTTGGGGTAGACTTTCTGCCCCGTATATGTTTTTAAGATAATGGATGTGTCTTTTAGAGGTATATGCGAAAATAGCCTCTCGTAATCTCGTCGATTTATTACGGTTAGAGCTGATCCTGTATCTAGCTCCATTTTAACTGGGGACCCTGCTATTGTGAGGGTAACCCAAATGGTTTGGTAATCCTCTTTGGCAAGTACATTATGTAATTTGAGACAGCTTAGTCTCTTGTTTCCGGAGTCGCTATCGCTATTCTGGTCTTCGGAGCTATTGTCCGTCATCATTTGTACCTTCCTGTACTTTTCTTTATTGATTTTTTGTTTTCTGTCAGTGGATTTATTTTGTCCAGATTGGCATACCCGTGCAATGTGTCCAATCTTACCACATTGCCTGCATGCTTTGCCCTTGAACCAGCAGTCCCTTTGGTTATGGGTGGATCTGCCGCAGCGATAACATCTTCCGAACTCCTGTGTCACTTTATGGGTGCCGAAGTCCTGTGTCTCTTGTTGTATCTCTGCAGCTCCTTTTGCTGCTGCTTCGTATGATACAGCCATACTGAAAGCTTTGTCCAATGTTAAATCTTTTTCAGAAAGCAGTCTTTTTTGTGTTCCTTCACTTAAGAGACCGCAAACAAATTTGTCTCGAAGATAATCCCATAGTCCTGCTCCGAATTGGCAGTACTTTGATAGCTTTCTTAATTCGGTTAGGTAATCAGCGTTACTTTCATTCTTGTGTTGATTTCTCTTGAAGAACTTGAATCGTTCCGCTATCAGCAGCGGTGTTGGGTTTAAATGCTCCTGCAGGGTATCAACAATTTCTTTAAAAGTCTTGTCCTTTGGTTTGGCTGGAATGATTAAATTTCGTAACAGCCCGTATGTCTTCGCGCCCATTAAGTTCAGAAGTACTGAAGCTTTTTTTTCATCTGTTATTCCATTTGCAGTGCAATAAACCTCTACTCTTTCCACGTATGTGGTCCAATCTTCTATTTCGCCATCAAAAGCCTCAATATTACCAGATTTAGGCATTTCAGAAAAGATATGGCGCTTCCCGCGCTTTTTTTTCTCTGTAGCAACGATATGGCGCTTCCCGCGCTTTCCCGCCGCTGCTACCGATAACAACGCTGTTTTACTGTGGTTTCCGTTTATTCACTGTTGGAGACTCGTTCCCGACGGAGGTCTAAACGCTGACCTGCTTGCCGCGCTGGCCGTCTCTCGAGTGCACCCTCCCAGTCCGTTATTGCTTGCCTCCGATTTCGCTGCCTGTCTCAGCTGTAGAGCCCGCCGCTGGAGCTCCAGCCTGACGCCCAGGAAGGATTAGCGCAGTACCTGTCACCAGCTTGGCCAGCTGGTGAAACCACAGTTTCTCTTACTTCCTTGAGTCTTCTGGACGCTGGAGGAATCGATGTCCTTGAGGTGCTGCCGAATTGCAGGTAAGTCCGTTTCCACTTCGTCGCCACTGTAGTGTCCGTGTGTAGATAAAGACACTGAAGACAGGAGTTGGTTCATAGGTATTTACTAAGCAAGTCTGCGGGGGGGGGGGTTTCTAAAGGATATACACAATACACAGGCTTATATAGCCCAAGTGGCAATTACCGGCATTACGCACACCTGGGGCTCTTAAAGGCACATACACCATAATTGCTCTTAAAGGCACATACACCACAAAGTCAATCTTTGCCAGGCAGGGCATCCCTCTAACCCTGGCCCTCCCTATGCCAGTCATGAGTTTCAGTCATTTGCTTCAGAGTATGAGTTTAATCATGTAACCTCCAGTCCGCTCTATCCTCAGGCTAATGGAAAAGCGGAGAAGGGGTACAGATTGTGAAAAGACTATTAAAGAAAGCAGCACACAGCAACACTGACCCATATCTGGCCCTGATGTCGTACAGGGCGGGCCCGCTAGCAAGTGGCAAATCTCCAGCTGAGCTCTTACTGGGTCAGAAAATCCGTACATGACTTCCCAGTTATGTCACACCTGACCACAGAGATGAGGTGTGGGTAGACAAGGCTCGGAAACTACAACAGAAACAAAAAACACTTCATGACCGCACAGCCAAGGATATAGTTCACATTGAAGGGCCTGAGTCATGGCCTACAAGAGCCACCGTTCTACAACAGGTCGCCCCCAGGTCATACAGTGTCATGACAGAGAACGGCAATGTGTTTCGCAGAAACAGGAGGCACCTACTGAAAACCACAGAGACCTTTCAGCCTCAGGAGGACAGAGAGGATGACGAGATGAGGGAAATGCCACAAAGAGACAAGATGAGGGAAATGCCACAAAGTGACAAAGGACACAATGGTGAAAATGTGACAAGGGACCTGTGTAGTACAGACATGAACTTAAGGGATGCAACTGGGATGGTTCAGCAAACACCCGTTCAGCCACGCAGGTCACAGCGCACCAGAAAGCCTGTAGTTAAAGTTGACCTGTAGACAGGGATTGATAAGACTGTAAACAGTTAATGGACTCCTGGGTGTGGGTAAGGTTTATACCTACCTGCAATTAGTTCAACGGTGTAGTTACACTGACTGGTTCAATATGATGTTAACAAGTGTTCTATGTGTTATGTTATTATTGTGTTATGTCTTCATTGAAGGGGGAAGATGTACGGATAACCGTAGCTGTCGTAAAGAAAGCAGGGTTTGATTGACAGCTGGTTGACGGCTGATGTCATATCCGGGAGCGGGATCCGACACCATCTTGGCCATGCTTCAGATACTGTACTAAAGACACAGAGTCAGGACTGAATAAATGGCACTCCTCTACAACTGCTTGTGAGACTCGTAATTACGTTATTGAGATAACATTACAAACACTATGGTCAGAATAATGGCAAGGCACTCACACATTTTATGGGGAGTTGTGCAGCTCACCAACTCACTCCCGAGGAGCTCTTGATATCTGGTACCCATCTGGCATGGGCTGAAGGCTATGGTTTTCAGCTGTCTACTGACCAACTAATGATTATTCTCTTCAAAGGGGCAAGAAGGAGGTAAATTGGGTTTCTTGGAATTGAGTTTACTACAACAGTACATGGCATAGGATGATCAGAACCAAGTCAAGATTCCTTGGCCGATTCAGGAATCCAATATCTGATTAGTAGTTGAGAGGTCCAGAAAGAGGCAGCATTAGTACAAAATTAAAGGCACGAGATTTAGAACAGAGAGCAAGAGAAACTTCTTTACACAGAGAGTTGTGAGGCTGTGGAATTCACTTCCAGGTTAGCAGTTGAAGCAGAAACAATGTCAACATTCAAGATTAAATTTGATAGGTGGATGAAGGCAAAGGGGCTAAAGGGACATGGGAGCATGGCGGGTAAATATGATTCAGACTATTTGTTCACGTAGAGGGAAAATACCAACACAGACTGATGGGATGAATAGCCTGTTTCTATGTTGTAACTTCTATGTATTTCTATGTAAGCACAGAATGGAGATTTCGTGTTGATAGCACATTGTGTGGTGCATTTATCTGCCAAACCATTGAGTCGGGGGGGGGGGCTCCCCCTTACCCATTTTGAAACTTATTTTTGTTAGGTTGAACTGACTAACCGTGTAGTTTCCAGAGCCATTACTTTCTTCTTCCTTATATCTTCTGATACAATTTTTAGTCTTTATGCTATTTTTGCCTTCCTCATTCAGCCTCTGTTGCCTAGGTCTTGCTATTTTTCTTCTTTTTTCCTCATAGTGATATACTTACTTTCAAGTAATCGTAAAATAAGTTAATTTTTTCTTCTGTTCCCAAGCCATTATTATGGCCTCCAGCCCTGTCTTTCAATGGAAGAAACATGTCACCATATGGCAAAAGTTGATCTTTATTTAACAGAAAAGTTTTGTAATTAATTATTTACTACAAAGGTAGAACTGTAATTCATCTGCTCCCTAATGTACTCCTTGCAGTGACTGCTGCAATCCAGAGTGACGGTACGGTGAATTCCTTGATTTTTCCTGTTTTTCTGAGCAAAGTATTTGGCCTCAATTAACCACATTGGCCTGGCTGAGCTGGGCACCTCATGCTGTGAGGTGTAGCATCCAATCACTTTAATGCAATGTGCTATTATGACACCCAGTCAGACATTTTGTTCCCACATCCTCTTCGCCTGAAGGCATTGAGTCCTTATGTAGGGGTACAATTTCACTGTGCCAGTCACCCTGCATTACCTCATGCAAGGGCAGCACGGTGGCATAGTGGTTAGCACTGTTGCCTCACAGCGCCAGGGACCCGGGTTCGAATCCGGCCTTGGGCGACTGTCTGTGTGGAGTTTGCACATTCTCCCCGTGTTTGCGTGGGTTTCCTCCGGGTGCTCCGGTTTCCTCCCACAGTCCAAAGATGTGCGGGATAGGTTGATTGGCTATGATAAATTGACCCTTAGTGTTAGGGGATTAAATACGTGGGGTTACGTGTTGGTGTAGGGGTTACGGGGATCGGGTGGGATATGTGTCGGTGCAGGCTCGATGGGCCGAAATGGCCTCTATCTGCACTATGGGGTTTCTGTGATTCAAGTTTCTGTGATTCAAGTGGACATTATTCATGCGTGAGCTTTGACAGTATGTTTCTACAGGCTATTCAAACAGGGCCATCATAACAAATCACATCCTCTCCTCAGGGATCACTCACTAGTGATCACAAGATTGGGGATAGGGCCCTAATGTTCCTTTCCTAACTTGTAACAGAGGCCAATTGCAATGTTGCTTTCACTGCCCTGGCTAAAATCAGATAGTTCAGCACTGATCAGGGATTGAACCTGTAGCCACCCTAGTCTGTACTGCTGAAGCACTCATTTCATAAACCTGCGAGCTATTGGGAAAGCTTGAACATTATTATTTTAACAAATAAAATGTTCACATTAGTAAGGAGAAGGGTAAAAGATTTACTTGTGCTTACCTGAGGGAATATCCTGCGTCTGAATTCTATTAATAATTCCCTGATACAGTTGAAACACACACCGTTTAGTCATTTAAATAAAATAAAAAAATTATATTATTTTGCTGGTGGATTTAAACATTTTAAAGCACCTGCAATGAAGCTCGTTAAAGATTAAACCTTTTTCAATTTAAATCTAACCGAAATAGAAATAGCATGGTAAACTTTTTTTTGAAGCGTTTTGAAATGGCTAAAAATGATCTGATGATTGGTTGAGTTGATTGTCAATATGTTTCTTATTTAATGATTGGTCAGTTTGCCTTCAATCACACGGATACTCTACTCAATACTTGATGAGTGGGGTAGTGGTTAAATTGGCTGTCAATTCCCATTAAGCTCTCTCCACTGCACCATGAAAACAAAGTAAGCAGCACATTTTAATTAAATAGAGTGTTTTGAAATTACATGAGATGATTTTTTTGTTCTGTTGCATAACAGTGGGCAGCTTCACATTTATGAAATTAAATACTGAGGAAGTGAGAGTCATAGAATTTTACAGCACAAAAGGAAGCCATTCAGCCCATCGTGCCTGTGCTGGCTCTTTGGTAGAACTAGCCAATTAATCCCACTCTTTCCCCATAGCCCTGTAATTTTTTTCCCTTTAAGTATTTAAGCAATTCTCTTTTGACTGTTAATGTTGACTCTGCTTCCACCACCCTTTCAGGTAGTGCATTCCAGATCACAACAACTCACTGTGTAAAAAAATGTTTCCTCATGTCACCTCTGGTTCTTTTGCCAATCACCTTATAGCTGTGTTTTCTGGTTACTGACCCTTCTGTCACTGGAAACAATTTCACATTATTTACTCGATCAAAACCATTCATGATTTTGAACACCTCTTTCAAATCTCCTCTTAGTCTTCTCTGTTCTAAGGAGAACAACCCCAGCTTCTCCAGTCTCTCCACATAACTGAAGTCCCTCATCCCTGGTACCATTCTAGTAAATCTTTTCTGCAACCTCTCCAAAGCCTTGATATCCTTCCTAAAGTGCGGTGCCCAGAATTGGCCACAATACTCCAGTGTTTTATAAAGGTTTAGCATAACTTTCTTACTTTTGTACTCCATTCCTCAATTAACAAAACCAAGGATCCTGCTTTTTTAACAGCCTTCTCAACTTGTCCTACAAAGACAAGATTTGTGTACATACACCCCCAGGTGTCTCTGTTCCTGCACCCCCTTTAAAATTGTACCATTTAGTTCATATTGCCTCTCCTCATTTTTCCTACCAAAACGTATCACTTCACATTTCTCTGCGTTAAATTTAATCTGCCATGTGTCTGTCCATTTCGCCAGTCTATGTCTGCCTGAAGTCTGTTACTGTCATCCTCATTGTTGACTACATTTCTGAGTTTGGTATCATATGCAAACTTTGAAATTATGCCCTATATACCCAAGTCCAGGTGATTAATATATATATAAAAAAGAGCAGTGGTCCGAATACTAACCCCTGTGGAATGCCACTGTATACCTCCCTACAGTCTGAAAAACAACCACTACTCTCTACTTTCTGTCCCTTAGCCAATTTTAATTTAAAAGCCCTCAGTTATTTGTTACTATATAATAGGAACACAACAGAAATTACGTAAAGTTTTTCATGTACCTTACCAGCATTTATTTTAATACAGCATAATGAGAATTTCAATTTTTAAAATGGCTGCAACTAAACAGAATATGCCTCCAAAACTTCAATTACTTATTTTGGTGAATCAGCAAGGAATTAATTTTGCAAGCAACATTGCAAAATATTTCAAACAATTACTTAAATTTACACAGAAGTCATTGAATATTTTGCTGTCCACTTCAGCAAAAAAATATAAACTGGCCATTTCATTTTTCATGGATTGTTTCCTTTTAAATCTTTAATGATTACACTGCAATTGTGTGGATGTCACCACATATCAATGATACAGAGCAGGCTGGTTATCACTGTCTACACAGAGAACCACTGAATTATCTGAAGAAACAGACAGAATCCAAATTGAATAATAATCACCTCATGAAGTCCACAGTAAATATATTTTAAAAGTAGTTAATATCCTGAATTATTGATGTCACCGAATCCATTCAGTCAGATGTTGCCTTATAATGTACAACAGGGCTTAACAGGGTAGATGCAGGGAGGATGTTTCCCCTGGCTGAGGAGTCTAGAACCAGGGGTCACCGTCTCAGAATAAGGGGTCAGCCATTTAGGACTGAGATGAGGAGACATTTCTTCACTCAGAGGGTGATGAATCTTTGGAATTCTGTACCCCAGAGGAGGCTCAGTCATTGAGTATATTCAAGATAGAGATCAATAGATTATTGACTATTAAGGGATTCAAGGGATATGGGGATAGTGCAGGAGAGTGGAGTTGAGGTAGAAGATCAGCCATGATCTTATTGAATGGCGGAGCAGGCTCGAGGGGCCAAAGGCCTAATCCTGCTCCTATTTCTTATGTGCTTATAACTTTGCTATGTACAATTTCTTGCCTTCTACTACAAACAAATCCTGGGGTTACTATAGTATCAGTCACACAGTACAATGCCCTGTGCCGTGAAGTCAAGTGTCATTTTCTTTGCTGGTTTTCTTGATTCCTGTGATGCATTCCAACCAATGGAGTGCAGCTAGCAACAAAACCAATGGAATGTTGATCTATATGGCAAAACAGTAGAATACAAGGCAGAAGAAGTCATCATAAAACTGCATTGCACTCTGGTCACATCACACTTAGTCCAATTTTGGTCTAGTGCAGAGAAGAGCAGCCACAAGGCTGATCCCTAGGGGGTGATTTTCACTCAGAAGTCGGGAAGGAGGTGGGACTGCAACTTTCGGGGTTGTAGTCCCGCCTCCATCGAGATGCGGCCAATCCACGCTATTTTAACTTGATTGACCTTGTTGAGCCTGCCCAGCGGGCTCAGCAGGCCAATTAAGGGCCACCCGGCAACAGGTGACATCACAGACTGAAATTTCATCTGTCAAGACGTTTTGACAGATGATATATCAGTGTTTCACAGCTGTTTGAAGCTGTCAAACACTGACAGTCTTACTTCTAACCTGAGTCCTTCTACACAGACTCAAAGAAATCTCTCCGGCACAGAAAGCTGCAGGCTGTCACTTTTGACAGTTCGCAGCCGTTCTGCTTTCTGTGCCGGTGAAATGAGGGACTCCCCGAACCTAATGAATGAAGGCTGAAAAGGTAAGTACAGGTAATTTAAACTTCTTTACACACTTTAGACACACCAAACACACTTACCTTTGCACTCATGCACCCATCACTCACCTGAACACCGACTTCTCGACCCTTCCAAGTCCTTCAACCCGACGGCCCGATTCCTCTAACCTGGCGTGTTTTGGAGCCATCGGGAATCCCACAGTTCAAGATTAAAAATAGGGGTTAGGATAAAAACTGCCTGTTAACTACCTGTTAACAGGCAGTTAATTGTCACTAATCTCTTCCCGTCTCGGGTAGGCGGGTCCCAGTGCGACGCGGGTACCCGCCTTCTTTGAAACTTACATGGAGGTGGGTCTTAGGCGGGATGGTGTCGGGACCCCTGAATTTGGGGCTTTAACCCCCCGCACGCCTCCAATCCCGACTCCACGGGTCAGTTAAAATCGA
Organism: Somniosus microcephalus; assembly: GCF_052327205.1. Taxonomy (NCBI): domain Eukaryota; kingdom Metazoa; phylum Chordata; class Chondrichthyes; order Squaliformes; family Somniosidae; genus Somniosus; species Somniosus microcephalus. The sequence goes on from NC_140993.1 coordinate 190,912,425, forward strand.
GGCCCTAATGTCAGAACTCTGAGTTATGAGGAAAGATTTGAGAAATGTGGACTTTTCAGTCTTGAAAGGAGCTATCAAAGAAGCTATTTTATAGAAGTATATGAGACGGTTAACAGCGTGGTAAAGTAAATCCAGAAAATTAAAGTAAATGGCATGATTCAGGCAAGGGGACACAGGTTCAAGTTAGTAAAAGGATATAAAGAAATTCTTCTTCACATAGAGAGTGACTGATACATGGAATTAACTTCCAGATAGAGTAGTAAAGGATATAAAGAATATAAATAAATGCACTGGCAGGAAAATATGGCAACACTTGAATCCTGGTGATGATGTTGAAAACTAGCAGAATTTTACTTTCATGCTTCATACTTACAACAACTTAATATTTCATCAAACCACCTCCTCCCTACCTTCTCCGCCAAATTAACTACTATGTTGTGTCCAACAACCTATTGTCCTGTATCTCTATAGTATAAATAAATAATATTATTCCTTTTTAACATGCAGTGAAATAAATCCTGCTATCATATAGGAACATTGGGGAAGTAGATCATTCAGACCCTTCAACCTTTTCTGCCATTCAACTAATCATAGATGATCTGTACCTCAACTCCATTTACCCACCTTTGTTCTATATCAACAACAACAACTTGTATTTATATAGTGCCTTTAACATAGTAAAACATCCCAAGGTGCTGCACAGGAGTATTTTAAGACAAAAAATTTGACACCGAGCCACGTAAGGATAAATTAGGGCAGGTGACCAAAAGTTTGGTCAAAGAGGTAGGTTTTAAGGAGCGTCTTAAAGGAGGAAAGAGAGGTAGCGAGGCGGAGAGGTTTAGGCAGGGAATTCCAGAGCTCCGGGCTTAGGCAACAGAAGGCACGGCCACCAAAGGTTGAGCGATTATAATCAGGGATGCTCAAGAGGGCAGAATTAGAGGAGCGCAGATATCTCGGGGGGTTGTGGGGCTGAAGGAGATTACAGAGATAGGAAGGGGTGAGGTCATGGAGGGATTTGAAAACAAGGATGAGTATATCCCTTGATATACTTATCTAATAAAAATCTATTGAACTCAGTCTTGAAAATTTCAACTGACCCAGCATCCACAGCCTTTTGGGATAGTGAGTTTCAGATTTCCACTACTCTTTGTGCAAAAAACTGCTTCCTAATTTCACTCTTAAATGGCTTAGCTCCAATTTTAAGATTATGCCTTTTTGTTCTGCATTCCCCCACCAGAGGAAATAGTTTCTATGTATCTACCCTATTGAATCCATTCATAATTTTAAACCCCTCGATTAGATCACCCCTCAACCTTTTAAACTCAAAGGAATACAAACCAAGATTATGCAACCTATCCTCACATTTTAACCCTTTAACCCTGGTACAATTCTGGTGAATCTGTGCTGTACCCCTTCCAAAGCCAATACATTTTTCTGAGGTTCGATGCCCAAAACTAAACACAATACTCCAGAAACAACAACAGAAAATGCTGGAAATACTCAGCAGGCCAGGCAGCCTTCATCAAACTCTGATGAAGGGTTCCAGACCTGAAACGTTAACTCTGTTTCTCTCTCCATGGATGCTGCCTGGCCTGCTGAGTATTTCCAGCATTTTCTGTTGTTATTTCAGATTTCCAGCATCCGCAGTCTTTTGCTACAATACTCCAGATGTGGTCTGACCAAGGCTCTCTACAATTGAAACAGCTTGACCTCACTTTTGAATTCCGACCCCCTTGAGATAAAGGCCAACATTTCATTCGCCTTTCTGATTACTTTTTATACCTGTGCACTAACTTTTAGCAATACATAGACATCTAAATCCCTTTTCTCCTCCACAACTCCTAGTCTCTCACCATGAAGAAAATATTCCAATTTGTCTTTATCTGATCGAAATTGTATAACCTCACACTTCTCCTCATTGAACTCCATCTGTCACAGTTGCCATTGATTCACGTTTCTTTTTGGTATATATAGATAATTTGGACCTGGGCATTGGGAGCAGTCTAGTTACCATTCAAAGATGTACAATTCGGAAATTAAGTGTGCATTCACGTCCAAATTTTAGGAGTCTAGTATCGGATTCAAGACTCAAAATAGTTTCAAAAATTATTTAAATAATGACATTCTACCCAAGAAGTCTTTACCTTGCAATTATATTTTAAGGAAAAAATGCTAAATCCAAGTACCACTGTGGTTAGGGATATCTGGCTAGCATATCATAATTCCATGCACACAAACTGTAGCCAGTTCACAGTATCAGGTGTATATCATATATCCAAATGTGTCAGTGATGTCTTATGACAGAGCATCAATACTGCAATAACTTTATTTTCGTGGCATTGACAGGCTGTCCAGCTTGAATGGTTTAGATCCAATTTATAATGTCTAATGACAATCCATTCATTAAATATGACGAGAACAAATGTGGCAGTTGCATGAGATGTTGTGTACAACGTACTTTCTATAAAAATAACTCAAATATCTTTATATCCTACAACAACTTCTTACTTGCATTACTAAATACAACTTGTAGGGGAGAATTTTAACCCCCAGGACTGGCAGAAGAGGGAGAGTTAAATTCTTAAAAATGGGAAACCTGGCCACGAACACGCCTACTTTCGGTTTAACCGGGCCGGGTTGTAGGTTGGGCGAGTAACCTGCTCTCGAGAGACGGGTCAGGAATTACAATATTTACATGAGGCTATGTGCCTCAGATTTAGCAGCCATGTGGATTTAACGGCTGCGGGGCGGGTTTCCCAGGGCTCGAGAAACCCGCCAGCTAAAGAGAGGCAAGGACTGCCGGATTCAGCAGTTAAGTGTTTTTCCAGCACTGCTGGTGGGCCTGAAGGAGTGGGAGTGCTTCCCTTCAGCCCCCCCAAGCTACCATGATCTGCCTCGCTCCCCACAATCGATTGCCCATCCTGCCCGCGATTCGATGTCTCGCCCACCACGATCAGCTGACACCCGTGATCCAAACTTCCTGTCGTCCCTGCGATTCTCCCCCGCCCTCAGATCTTCCCCCCACCCCCTTGCCTCATGATCTCTCCTTCCCTCTCTCCTCTCCAGTTCTCAGCTGCGGCCTTCTACCACAAGCCCTTTTTGCCCCTCAATATGGCCAGCTGCCAGGCAGGAAACGGAAGAAAAACTTCAAGTAAGCTCCTGTCGTGCGATTCCCCGTATTTCCGAGTTCTCCGACCGCTAAAAGTCACCTCCGCTCCTTCTCTGCCTCCCCGTAAATATCCAGGCCCTAGTCTTAAAAACAGCTATAGTAGCATTTTTGCACCAAAATCTCAGGAAAACATGATATCCCATTTGTTTAAACCAAAGTGTAAATGAAGACATTCATGGTGTTTGTATATTTTTACTTCATAACTAGCCAATCTCCAATCACACTGCACACAGGAAAGGGTATATTAACTGCCTCTACCCTGCGGAAACTAAGGAGTTAAAATCCAAGAGGTGGACTTCCTGTTTTTTCCTGCCCCACAGCCATTTTAATGCCGTTTTTTTTTTGTGCAGTTGAGTCACCCACCTGACTCAGGAGCAAGCTTCATGAATAAATTTAAATCAGGATCCTACGACGTCATTAGGATCCTGATGGAATTTAAACTGAACGGAGCATCTGTGGCAGTTGCTCCCTCAGTAAAACCGGGTGGAGACACAGTGGAGGTCCTGTCAGCTACGTTTAAAATTTCTCTTTGTGGACTCAGGAGAAGCAGGAGTGCTCCTCTGGATCCCACAAAGAAAATATGGGCTGCTGCCGCCCCAAGAAAAGGAAATTGGGCAAGGTATAAAATGAACTGCTGAAGTAAAGGATATTCAGCCCTCATAAGGTTAAAATACACCTTCCTAAATAACCCTCATTTTGCTGTAGCTCAAATGTTCTATATTTAAAAATCTCATCTCCGTTCATTAGGATACTGTTGATAATGGCAACACATGGTAGAATAATGATTCTACTTTTGATTTAAAATGTTCAATGTTTTTCTGCCAAACTCCACCAGCTACCTAATGTGCTGAATCCAAGAGATGCAAGGCATCTCAAAATATATACAAATAAAATATCCCTCCTTTTGCCATATAAATTATTCAGAAGATTAATGAATATAAAACAAGTTTAATTGTAGCATATTCCCATTCAGCTTTGTTTGTAGAAATAGGTATCAAAATGATTCACAGGTTAGTGTCATGGAAATAATCTTTAATCCTTTATAATAGAATAAACACTTAAACTTTGCATTCTAAGCACAAATCACAATATTTGCTATCAATTGCCAAATTGACTTCCTATTTATTCAGGAAGTTGAAGTAAATATTCAACTCAACAGTCTACACTTTAGAATTTACAATTGTTTGATCCTTTATTAAAGGGTAACTTTAACAATATACAGGTAGACTATCCTTTATCCGCACTTCCATAAGCCGAAAACCTCTAAAAACAGAAAGTTTTTTCGTGGAGCATAAGTCGTGCGCACGACATGACCCGAGTGGCGCCAAACATGACAGGAGTGGTCCGGGAGCTCTGCCTTTCCCTGTGAGCCAGGCAGAGGGTCACAGAGTTCCCTCCTGGGTAGGAGATTGCAGGCCGAGCCGGGCAGTGTGAAGGAGGTACTGGGAGAGTGAACCCAACAATACAGCGGCCCGTCCGATAGCTACAGTGGCCCGTCCGATAGTCTTTTCTTCCCCCCCCCCGACCTGATTTGCGGACCAGCTTAGTGTAGGAGTCAGCCAATATCCGGCTTTCCCACAACTGGCGGCGGCAGTCGAGCCCCAGACCCCCGCTAAGTCAAGGAATTCAGATACGGAGCAGGGGCAGCCGGAAACCTCGATCTAACGGCAGAAATCAGCAGCCGTTTTGTTAGGTTTTTTTTCTTCCCCTAGCATTTTTCTTCTTCTCCTAGCATTTTTTTAAACAGTCAGGCTGTGGAAAGAGTCTCTGTAGCGTAGCAACAGCTTCAGAGACACTTCCAAGGCAGGGCCTGAGTGTTTACAAGCTGTTGCTAAGCAACAGTGTTTGTTGTCAGATACGGAGATGAAAACCTTCTGAAATCCAAAAAATTCCGAAAACCGAAACACAGCTGGTCCCAAGGTTTTCGGATAAAGGATAGTCTACCTGTACATGCATAAAAGTCTTGTGGCTAGCACACATTGTAGCTGTCATATTTCCACCAACACAATTAATATACAATGTAAGTGCCACACTTGCACTTGATTGGCTTTGTTCCACCCAGACTTGACTATTCCAATGCTCTCTTGGCTAGCCTCCGGCCTTCCACCCGCCGTAAACTTCAGCTTATCCAAAACTCTGTTGCCCGTATCCTAACTCACATCAAATCCAATTCACCTATTATCCCTGTGCTTGCTGGCCTACATTGGCTCCCAGTCCGTCAACGGCTCGATTTTAAAATTCTCATCTTTGTATTCAAATCCTTCCATAGCCTCACCCCATCTTATCTCTGTAACCTCCTCCAGCCTGACAACCCTCTGAAATCTCTGCACTCCGCCAATTCTGGCCTCTTGCACATCCATCAGTCAGTTGGGAACTAATTTTGCCAAATAGCCTGAAATAGGCGTTAAGCCCCCAACTTGCATAGGTAATGGGCCTAATGTCTATTTCAGACAGGCGCCCTGAATGACAACAGGGCACTTTAACTAATATGGTCTGTGACTCGTACCCGGTGTGGAATGATCATATGCACATTGCATGCCACATTGGACCCTTCAGCACACGTGTTTTGCCTGGAAAACGGGTGCTGCACAATTCAATTTCTAGGCTGATGTCTTTCGTATTGCACAAGTCCTTGTAGATTCTGTAAACTGAAAATATGATAAATTGCATGAAAATAGCCACGTATCATTTTAATAATTGTAGTTTAGAATAAATTAATTAATTGTAACCTTTACAAATTTTGATACTGTAGCCATGAATGCCACATCAAACTCCATAGGCTCTATTTCATTTCTTTCATATTTGCATTTATTAAACTGCAAAAAAAAATGGATATTTCATCTGCACGCACATCCGCAATAGTTTTTCCGTGAAAACTGTTATCTATCTGGCATTTCAGAAGAACCTTCTTTGCATTTATATGAGCATGTATCCAAGCTAGCACTGGTAGTCTTCAAGTTAGTTTAAAGAGACATTACCTTCATGAAGTTTTTAGTAAGCCTTTTTGTTTGGGCAGAGAGAAATCTCCCCCCTCCCCTACACCCCACATGACTTTCGATGTAAATTTGCAATAACGTGTTTAGAAGCTATCTGTATTTATTGCATTGTGTGCTTGTGAACAGAGAAAAAGGTTTGTCAGAAATGTTTTCATGAAGATAGGGCCCCTTTACAACTTATGGAACTGTAAAGAAGAATGACAGTTTCTGTTACAAATAATACCAGCCAGAAATTGTATCATAGAGGATTTATGGCTAATGAAGTCAATTCATGATAAAAAACCTGCATTAGAATATAGTCATTAGTTCAACTAATAAAAGAACTAAATCCATTATCATTCAATACAGTATGTAACAAACATTACGAAAGTTCTCTCTTTTCCCAGGGTACCATTCTAACCTCTATCTCAAATTAATCTGCTGAACCAATTACCTCATATTTAGCTCTCTCTATTCCAAGTTAAAGTCCTGTGATTTGTGAACCTGTTTTTTGTTTGTTTATGGGATGTGGGCGTCACTGGCAAGGCCAGCATTTATTGCCCATCCCTAATTGCCACCTTCTTGAACCGCTGCAGTCCATGTGGTGAAGGTACTCCCACAGTGCTGTTAGGGAGGGAGTTCCAGGATTTTGACCCAGTGACGATGAAGGATTGGCAATATACTATAAGTCAGGATGGTGTGTGACTTGGAGGGGAACTTGGAGGTGGTGGTATTCCCAAGTCCTTCTAGGTGGAAGACGTCGCGGGTTTGGGAGGTGCTGCTGAAGAAGCCTTGGCGAGTTGCTGCAGTGCATCTTGTAGATGGTACACTCTGCAGCCACGGTACACCGGTGGTGGAGGGAGTGAATGTTTAAGGTGGTGGATGGGGTGCCAATCAAGCGGGCTGCTTTGTCCTGGATGGTGTCAAGCTTCTTGAGTATTGTTGGAGCTGCACTCATCCAGGCAAGTGGAGAGTATTCCATCACACTCCTTACTTGTGCCTTGTAGATGGTGGAAAGGCTTTGGGGAGTCAGGAAGTGATATACTCGTCACAGAATACCTAGGCTCTGACCTGCTCTTGTTGCCACAGTATTTATGTGGCTGGTCCAGTTAAGTTTCTGGTCAATGGTGATCCCAAGGGTGTTGATGGTGAGGGATTCGACGATGGTAATATTGTTGAATGTCAACGGGAGGTGGTTAGACTCTCGCTTGTTGGAGATAGTCATTGCCTGGCACTTCTGTGGTGCGAATGTTACCTGCCACTTATCAGCCCAAGCCTGAACGTCGTCCAGGTCTTGTTGCATGCGGGCATGGACTGCTTCATTATCTGAGGAGTTGTGAATGGCGCTGAACACTGTGCAGTCATCAGTGAACATCCCCATTTCTGACCTTATGTTGGAGGGAAGGTCATTGATGAAGCAGCTGAAGATGGTTGGGCCTAGGACACTGCCCTGAGCAACTCCTGCAGCGATGTCCTGGGGCTTCAACCACCACAACCATCTTCCTTTGTGTTAGGTATGACTCCAGCCAGTGGAGCATTTTCCCCCCGATTCCCATTGACTTCAGTTTTACTAGGGCTCCTTGATGCTACACTTGGTCAAATGCTGCCTTGATGTCAAGGGCAATCACTCTCACCTCACCTCTGGAATTCAGCTCCTTTGTCCATGTTTGGACCAAGGTTGTAATGAGGTCGAGAGCCGAGTGGTCTTGGCGGAACCCAAACTGGGCATCAGTGAGCAGGTTATTGGTGAGTAAGTGCCACTTGATAGCACTGTCGATGACACCTTTGCTGATGATTGAGAGCAGACTGATGGGGTGGTAATTGGCCGGGATGGATTTGTCCTGCCTTTTGTGGACAGGACATACCTGGGCAGTTTTCCACATTGTCAGATAGATGCCAGTGTTGTAGCTGTACTGGAGCAGCTTGGCTAGAGGCGCGGCTAGTTCTGGTGCACAAGACTTCTTGCTGGTGATGGAGAGCTTCGGACTCACAATGTTTACCAAGCTGAATTCTGTGCCTTCAGTTAGTGTTCAAAAGATGAATGGTCAATTAGGAAACCTCTGCCCAAGTTCCTCCCTCACACCTCCAAGGAATCAACACAGTCTATGAAATACTCTTCCTTTCAGAAACAGTGAATTTCTGATTTCATTTATCATTTGACAGGCATCGTATTATAGTGTCTAACTGGATTTGAAGAGGAAAGTTTAAGGACTGGTTTACAGATGTAATTGGTTCTGGAGAAACCTTTATTACAAACTAATGTTACTATCCTAAAGATGCTAATACTTCAAGAAGGTCCATGAAAGTTTTTTTTAAAGGAATTCTGCCACAGTACTATAATTTGGTTTATAAGCAAGCCTCTTGGCTACAAGTACTCTAAATTGGTGCATTTTTAGAAACCAGATTGATCACTGTCCATTGTTTTAACCAGAATTTTTAAAGACTTAGCTTTGGATGATTATAAGCATTCTACCCGTGACACATAATTGCGCCTAAACTCAGTTTACTAGTGAGTTAATGATACGCTGATGGTGTAAATATATTGCTTATCGTGGTATAGAGCAGCACAGCACTCCCTCAGTACTGTATTTAAATGTCAGCCTAGATTATGTGCTTAAGTGGGGCTTGAACACACAATGTTCTGACTCAGAGTCAAGAGTGCTACCACTGAGCCAAGGCTGACAACTTGAAAAATATTTCTCCTTGAAAAATTAAGTATGGTAAATTGTATGTTATTTATGTAATATAAGCACTCTGCAAACTGTAAGGATGTACTGTACTGTTTTATCTTTGTTACTCTATAGGATTTACTATTGTACAAATGATTCATTAAAAAATGTACTAGGGGATCTCCTGCAACAGGGAGCAGGGAATGGGAGGGAAAGTCCTCAGGCCAGTGGCCATTAGAGAAAGAATAATATTGGGGAAGCTGAGCACAATGTTCAGGATTGAGCAGGGCCCATCTGGCCAGGACAAAATAGTTTGGATGGACACAGAGGCTGAGCAGTCAAAGACCACAGCAAAGAACCACATTTATTGGGAAGCAGATCAGAGATGATGATTCTTCTTCATCGTCATTACCGACAACATTTATACTTTTAAGGTAGAAAAACATCCCAGGAAAAATGGATGCTGAATCAAATGAGGGCAGATTAGGGAGGAGGGAGGGTGGAATCCTTGTTCAAAAACTGAGTTTTAAGGAGGAGAGGGAGTTGGCCAGGCGAAGCAGTTTAGGGAAGGAATTCCAGGAGGTGGAACCTAGACAGATGGAAAGGTCACCAATACTGTAGTGAAAAGTCTTTTACTTTCATAAGGCATTCAAGTGCTACTGGCACCCATTTATGTATACTCAGCACAATTGATCATCTTAAGGAAAGAAGCAGAAGAGAGAAAATTGGTAGGGTAAGGGTGAAGAGAGCACCAGGGGCAGAGGGGAAATTTAAAAAGAAAAGCTCATTTCCAATTAAAAGGGTAAAGTAATGCACTGGTTATGTTACAGGACTAGTAATCAGGAGGCCTGGGCTAATAATAGAGAACCTGAATTCAAATCCCACGTTATCAGTTTGAGGATTCAGTTAAAAAAAATCTGGAGGAAAAAGCTGGCACTGTACTAGTAAAAGTGACCATGAAACTGCTGGATTGTCGTAAAAGCCCAACTGATTCACTAATGTCCTTCAGGGAAGGAAGCTTGCTGCCCTTGCCTGATCTGGCCTATATGTAACACCAGACCCACATCAACACGATTAACATTTAACTGCCTATCAAGCCACTCAGTAGTATCAAAAAGCTTCAAGAAGAAGACCCACCTTGACCTTCACAGGGCAACTGGGGATGGGAAATAAATGCCGGCTTGACTTGCCAGCAATGCCCACACCCTGACAATGACATTTTGTTTTATATTCATTCCTGGGATGTGGGCGTCGCTAGCATTTATTACCCATCCCTAATTGCCCTCAAAAAGGTGGTGGTGAGCCGCCTTCTTGAACCGCTGCAGTCTTTATGGTGAAGGTACTCCAACAGTGCTGTTAGGTAGGAAGTTCCAGGATTTTGACCCAGTGACAATAAAAGATTGGCAATATATTTCCAAGTCAAGATGTGTGACTTGGAGGGGAACTTGCAGGTGATGGTGCTCCCAAGCACCTGCTGCCCTTGTCCTTCTAGGTGGTAGACGTCGCGGGTTTGGGAGGTGCCGTCAAAGAAGCCTTGGCGAGTTGCTGCAGTGCATCTTGTAGATGGTACACACTGCAGCCACGGTACGCCGGTGCTGGAGGGAGTGAATGTTTAAGGTGGTGGATGGGGTGCCAATCAAGCGGGCTGCTTTGTCCTGGATGGTGTCGAGCTTCTTGAGTGTTGTTGGAGCTGCACTCATCCAGGCAAGTGGAGAGTATTCCATCACACTCCTTACTTGTGCCTTGTAGATGGTGGTAAGGCTTTGGGGAGTCAGGAGGTGAGACACTTGTCGCAGAATACCTAGCCACTGACCTGCTCTTTTTGCCACAGTATTTATGAGGCCGTCTCATTGCAGCCACCAGGGATCCTGAGCCCCAGGATCCCTGGCCACCTGCAGTAAATCCTGCAGAGCAGGTTAAAGTGCAGGCTTCAGGCCTCATTATAATGTGTAACTTGCCAACCCGCCTCTTGGCAGCGGGTTGACAACCTGCCCCCCATCTCGCCTGAGTGAAAGGTGAAAGTGGGCGGATTGGAGGCGGGTTGGGGTCGGGATTCACATTCTTTCAACTTTCACTTCCCCCCACGTCTCCAACCCACCCGTTCTTACCACTGAAAATTCCAGCCATTGTGTTATCCATCGAATTCTAGAAACTTTTGTTAAAAATTATCAACCTACACACGCTAAATCAGTCCAAGGTGACCAATATCAAAGAAAAAAAGGTCTATTTTAGCCTAAAGCTAAATGAAGAATACTTTACATAACCTCAGTGTGAAAGTGTAATTTAGATATTTTCTGGTTAAAGCATTCATCAGCACTGCTGGTCTCAGCATTCCTGTTCTTTCTCATCAGAATACAGGAAACTTTGAGATATCCGGCACCGACAGGACCGAGCTGTTGCCGTTAGATCAAAACTGCCGGACGTGTTGAAACATACGGAGATTTTCAGCTCCGTGTGAATCAACAAACCCTGTTGCTTAGCAACAGCTTCAAAACAGTCGGCTGCAGCTTAAAAGCGTATCTAGCTGAAGCTGTTGCTTAGCTACAGACCTTGCAGAGCCTGACTGGGAAAAAAAAAGCAACAAGAAGTAAAAAAACTTGTAGGAAACGGCTCCTGAATTTTGCCGGTAAATAGAGCTTTCCGGACTTTTAACCTCCGGATAAACCAACGTTTCCTGTATATGTATGCTACTATCTGAGTGTGTGTGAGCGAGTGTGTGTTGGGGGGAAACTGCTGTAAAACCCTGCAGTTTTAAGGTTCTAATACATCACACTTAACAAATGCCTGAGTCCTTCATATTCAAGGTACTACGCATTTCCTTATGCTAAATATACTTAATCTAAAATAGTATTTGTAATTGTTTCTCTAAGAAAAATGTTACCCATTTGGCATTTGAGAAGCTTTTAACTTACATACTCAATAACCAAGCTCCAGTAATAACACCCACAGCCATGTAAAACATTAAACACTCAAGAGCTGGATATTTACCTCATGCTTCAATATACAGTGAAGTATACTTTTTTCTCATCTTATTTTTCTACAGCACACAGAGCATATTGCAATAGAATTTAGGATATAGTACCAAATATAAATGATGCTTCAAAATAATTTGTCCCTGGCTTAACATTTATGATTTTAATCACATGGTAGTTGTTATTTTGAGTCTGAACTTGCTAGTTACAGTAAGATTTAGTAGAAAAACAACATTTAAATACTTAATGCTACAATAATCTTATTTTGCAAATGATGAAAGCTAATTCTGTTTCCTAATCACCGTGAGTGAGCAGTTAAAGAATGTGATTTGTGTAAGTGTTTTGATTGCACTCCTATTTATATAATTTATTTTCAGCACTTGATTATATGAAAAATTGTTTCTTCACAATCTTAATGATTTTTTCACTACCCAAAGTAATTTGCTGTGTCAGTTCATAATATTGACAAAAAACAAATTGCATTTCAAACATTGCATTAAGCATGCAGAATAGCAGATCATAAAATATTGCCTCATGCATAAAAGCAATTTGCTGATATTAAAGTAAAAAACAAATTTCTTTAACAGATGGCAGCAGTTTATAAACACAGAGTCTATGTTGAAAACTGAAAGGGATTATCATTTAAAAAATCCAAACAAACAGATCTGGCTCCTGATCCACTGGAATTAAGAAATCAATAATCATTCTAACACTAAGATTTGCAAAATTTCTGCATTTCCCCGAAGGCTGTTATTAATAAACGGGACCCTGCGTGGACATTTTAAATCAAAAAGGGTACCCAAGATGGCATCCGTGCCTCGTGGCAGAAAGCCTGTGAGATTTTAAAATGGACTCTGCAACGCAGACAGCTTGTGGATCGAAACCCAAGCTGCATGTTTCTGTGAAGAGAGACTTTGTATTTTGAAACCAGACAGGACTCTGAATTATGCATTAGACCGAATTGGAGACAAATCTAAATTCAGTTTAGGCCATCAAGCAGTCTACATATATAATTGGAAACAGATTAACAGCCATCGAGGCTGGACAGGCCCATCAAGGAACTTTCATGACAATACAAGTCAATTATCAGGCCGGTAGATGCGATTGCCGGCCATCTAAAAACAGTTTGTATGGATTGTTACCATTATTTAAACTAGCCCGCCAAAATTAAGACAAAGAACTAATTTGATTTGGCGCGCAGATAAGGGTTTTCAAAAAAGGTACAATTGAAGGCCCCCGGGTAGCAATCGCTCTCTCTGTGTGCTGGTGCTGCAGCTCTCTCTGCTCTTCGGCCCCTCGCCCTCGTGGCTGCCGCTCTTTCCCCGTCCCGCGCTTACCCCCTGGCCTTTGCCCGTGCCCTTTTCCCACTCCGTCTGGAATCGCCCTGGCACCGGGTCGGGCGGACACGGACAATTCAGGCCAGGCGAGGCGGGACGCGACGAGGGGAGGAGGGAAGACCACCGGAGGGAAGGCCACCTGAGGAAGACCGGCTGAAGAAGACCAACTGAGGAGACAAACTGAGGGGAGGCTTCGAATTATTGGGCCTTCAGCCTCGGCCGACCTTCGAATACCTGTACACCAACTCAAACTGGCGGCTGGCGACGAAGAATCATCCCTGCAAGGTAAAGTACCCAAACAGAGACTTTAACTTTGGGGTACTCGAACCTGGACAATGCCCTTACAGTGCCCGGAGACCACGTGATGATGGCAGGCTCCAGACAGCACCAAGAGCGAACCCCGAACCCAACCGCTATTTTGAGTCTGAAGGGGTTAAAATGAACCCTCTCAGAATTACCGATGCAGCAGACAGCCGAGGTAACCACTAATTAAGTGGTGCCAGCAAAATTAAAATCAGAACAAAGGAGTGGGGGTCATGTGCAGATGAGCAAGAGCTAAAAGGAACCAGGTGGTGATAAGAAGTTTCACAATAACAACTGACTTATGTGAAAAAGCAGAACTAAAACAGTACAGACTGGAAAAGTGCTACTTTCTTATGTGAAAAAGCAGAACTAAAACAGTACAGACTGGAAAAGTGCTACTTTCACAAGTCCTGTACTGCGGGACAAGACAGAATGTGTGTGTTTAATGTAAAAAGAACAGTCTAGAGGCTTTCTGAGTAAGCGATAAGAAATGTGCTGCTTTAGCTAAATTTATAGACACAGCAGAATATAGGGGTCATGGGAATTTGACCTGTGACCAAAGGCATAGTAAGATGTAACGAACCTTTAACCACACAAGCATGACTAATACTGAAAAGAATAAATAAGCCATATGTGATCAGGTGATTATTGTAATACAATGTGATTGGATGAAAATGGAATAAAAAGCTGTACCAACCGAGAGAGAACGAGAAGGGTATCACTAGACCGCGGGGTCTATGGTCTTCTCCCAGAACGTTCTGTTAATAAACTGTGTACTTTTACTTTAAGACAGACTCGAGTGAATTTATTTTTCACCAACAGAGTCCAACAAACCTTTTGATTGGTGAGCATGAAGTTCTGACCCCTCATAGCTTAATCTAGTTAGGTATAGGGGGTGGGAAAAGGATAAGGGGATTGTTAAGATAGTTGTTTTCCCTCGATGTGCCGTGTGTTCCCCATTCCCTGTATAAGTATAAATATTCTTCTTTTGTATTTTTTGCCTGTAGAAGTGTACACTAGTAATTTTCCATAAGATTGTATCAGTTTTTCCTCTTCAATAAAATCTTGGTTTTTGTTTACATCCAACCACCTGTCTACTCGAGTCTTCTCTGTACCGCTGCCTTGTACCTAAGTCCGGTGTCTAGAACCCAGGGGCGTGGGAGCGATTCAAACCGCTCACAAAACAGTCAGAGGCATAACTGACTGGGCGTACGCGCCAAACACCACCACACGCCACTCCCTACACACTGTCTTTCAAAACTCAATCCAGATAACTCCCTTTGTTGGTAGAGGCAACAGTTTAATTGTATTCCATATACAGCAGCTTCTTTGAGATGGTCTGAGACTTTCATTTTTTATTTCAATTTGTTAACATGGCTAAGAACTTGCAAATAGCTGCTGACTCATATTCAGTCTACAGATTTCATAGGTATTATAGATAAACGCTCACAGAGAACAAGATATACAAATTAATTTAATATATTGATGCAATGGTGCAAATGTTTCGAGAGACTGCAGAAGTACAATGAAAAGAAATCAGAGATTTTGCAATCTCAGCAAAAATGGAGCCAGGATTGCTGAGTTACCAGGATCTATCATGTAAACGAACATATGAACAATGATGGAAGGTAAAAACCCTCTGGTCCATCCAGCCTGTCTAACACAATAGTGATACCTTGTGTATCACAATATATACATTCTCCACCCCACCCAAAACCATGTGATCTCTTGGGAGAGGCAAAAAAAATAGATTAAAAACCCAGGCCAATTTGGGGGGGGGGGAAATCAGGAAAATTCCTCTCCGGCCCATCTAGACAATCAAAACTAGTCCACCAGGAGATCACACATTCCCTGAAGTACCTACCTTTTGTAAGAAGTGATCTCCGCCCCATCCAGAAACAGGTCCAGCTCTCACTTGAAGGAATTCAGCAAACTGGTGTCCACCGCACAAGACAGCAAGTCTGATCCACTATTCTCTGGAAAAATAACCACCTCTTTGCAAAGAGAAAAACTGACCTTGCTGGATTCCTTAAGGACAGCTCAATATAATTAATTGCTTGCGCACCCAAGCATGCTTTTCACAAACACACAAAGCACAATGAATGGAATGGGCTAGGGAATCATGGAAGCAGCAGCTGCAGCTCTCAAAGGGCTGTTGCTCCATTTTGGTTCCACTGATGAGCAGCGATGGAAGGTCAGCAAGGGAACATGGGCTGAACTGTTCCCCTCGCTAATGATAGTTTGCTAAAAGCTGTATGTTGTATGTATTTAAAGGAAACGGCTGCACACAATTGTACTGTACAGATAAACTAGACTCGTGGTTGACCGACCAACAGTTGAATTCTGAATCAGCATGAGGAGGTAGGCCCTCAAAATTATAGGTGTCAAGGCAGTAGAATGTGTGCACCGGCAAGGTGTGGCAGCTGCACAACAAAGCAAGTATTCTCTAACTTCTTCCTCTCTCTTTAAATTCATTCACTGACACATTGGCACATCTGTCCTGCAACTACTATGGCAACACATGTTCCTTTACTCCTTGTATAAGGACCTCTCAAGGTAACATACCTGTCAACAAAGATGAGCAGGAAGCTAGGCCATCTCACAAGGATCCATCAAACCCTTTTGAGCACACATGCACCAGCTCAGATACAGCCACTTGATACAGATAATTTTGGATACTTCATTAATGCTGTAGATCCATACCCAACCTAATCTTTCCAAGTACCGAAAGCTCTGTTTGAGCATGTCAATAGTATGTTCCCCCAGAATTCAAGTATAGACATGAACTTAATTGTATCTGTGTTCCACCTCGGATAGGTGTTTCTCAATATGGTCATTAGCTAGGGCTGCAGTGGATATGCTTGGTCCCCCAGCTATTCAGTGTTCTTTCAAATTCTAATGACTAGGAAAACGAGGAGAAAATTAAGGTATCATGGATGTTGTCAGAGAATTGTACATTTACTTGCATCATTCCATTCCTGTGGTCCAGTACCAGCACTCATTTGTGGAATGAAAGTTGTTCCTATTCATATATGCACTAGGACTGTTGTTAGGGGCTGAAAGGCCACATCTGTGCCCTTTCATGCTGTTGCCTCTTTCCACAGGAAAAGTGAATGAAAGGGTTTCCCTTGGCCAAAAGACTTTTACTGTTTTATGCACTGACGGACAGAATACTGATTAATGTGGCAAATGTCACTGGTGAGAGCTTGGAAGGATCTGGTCACTTTTCTCAGCCACCAGCATAGCTCTGGATGATCTCATTTTTCAAGTTGGCTTCAAGGAGACAGCTGGGCCTCAATATTAACCCACCCATGACGGGTAGGAGAGGGGTTAAAGACTTAAATACGAGAATGCGTCCCAATACGCAATACATGTGCCTGACACCTTTTTTACAGCAGCATATATCGGAGCGTCCAAGTGTCCCGCCATGAGAGGCAGGATACACCATTAACATATTTAAATCGGGCTTCAACAGTGCAATTGGGAGTCCAATTTAAAATTCACTTCTGCTGCATAGGTTTCTCATGTGCCTTTGTCAGCACTCCTTGTGTGCCAGGAGGAGCAGGAGTGCTCCCTCCAGTCCCTCAAGGAAGGCTTCAACCTCCGCTCCCCTCCCAATCACCAACCTCTCTCTCCGCCCCTCCCAGCCCCAATCACCAACCTCTCTCTCCGCCCCAATCACCAACCTCTCTCTCCGCCCCTCCCAGCCCCAATCACCAACCTCTCTCTCTGCCCCTCCCAGCCCCAATCACCAACCACTCTCTCCGCCCCTCCCAGCCCCAATCACCAACCTCTCTCTCCGCCCCTCCCAGCCCCAATCACCAACCTCTCTCTCCGCCCCTCCCAGCCCCAATCACCAACCACTCTCTCCGCCCCTCCCAGCCCCAATCACCAACCTCTCTCTCCGCCCCTCCCAGCCCCAATCACCAACCTCTCTCACCGCCCCGCCCAGCCCCAATCACCAACCACTCTCTCCGCCCCTCCCAGCCCCAATCACCAACCTCTCTCTCCGCCCCTCCCAGCCCCAATCACCAACCACTCTCTCCGCCCCTCCCAGCCCCAATCACCAACCTCTCTCTCCGCCCCTCCCAGCCCCAATCACCAACCACTCTCTCCGCCCCTCCCAGCCCCAATCACCAACCACTCTCTCCGCCCCTCCCAGCCCCAATCACCAACCACTCTCTCCGCCCCTCCCACCAACCACTCTTCCCTCCTCGACATCACGACCACTCTCACAGCCCTGATCGCCAACCTTCCCCCTCCCGATTGCCAGGGTCCATCCCCAAGGGTCTGCAGCTGCGACCTCCTGCCGCTGGTTTTCCCTCCCAGTCGGTGGCCAGGCTATCAATTTGGCTGGCTGCCGGGCGAGAAATGGAACACAAACATTATATTCAGGTCCTGCCATTATGTTCGGCAGGACCTCCACGTCCCCGGCCTTGCTGTGGTTCTTCAGCCGTTTACAGCCTCCCCCACAATATCAGGCCCATAATTCTGCAACAGCCTCATCCATGAAATGCATTTGGTATGGGCAGGACTGCTCAACATCCCCAAGTAGGTTTGTGAGATGAGCCTCAGTAGGTGCCAGACACTTGGGGTGCAATTGCACCTGTCTTCCTTCCCCCTACATGAACTCATCTTCCTCCTCCAAAATCATCACTGCCATTGGGACTCTTAGTGGAATTTCTATGCTAAACATTGTGGTGCTGCTGATGAAGTAGCTGCTATCAGCAACATTGCTGTGGCAAAACATACTTGCAAAAAATAGCCTTATTCTGTAATATAAAAATGCAGCAGCAAACATTAGCAGCAAGTTATGCGCCAAAGATAATGCAGATACGAAAAGGACACGAAAGAGAACTATAAAAACAAAAGAGGATTCCCCTCTACTGTGGTTGACACGGCCCTCGACCGTGTCCATTCTATCTCCCGTACTTCTGCCCTCACCCCTGCCCCTCTCTCCTGGAACCACGATAGAGTTCCCCTTGTCCTCACCTTTCACCCTACCAGCCTCCACATTCAACGGATCATCCCCAGCCATTTCCGCCACCTCCAGCGTGATCCCACCAACAAATGCATCTTCCCCTCACCTCCCCTTTCAGCATTCCGTAGGGACCGCTCCCTCTGCCACACCCTAGTCCAGTCCTCTACCACCCCCCAGCACCTCTTCCCCTTCGCCCGGCACCTTCCCGTGCAAGCACAGGAGATGCAACACATGCCCTTATACCTCCCCTCTTCCCACTGTCCAGGGCCCCAAACACCCCTTCCAGGTGAAACAGCGATTTACTTGTACTTCTTGCAATTTAGAATACTGTATTCGCTGCTCACGATATGGTCTCCTCTACACTGGGGAGACCAAACGCAGATTGGGTGACCGCTTTGTGGAACACCTCCATTCAGTCCTAAGGAGGACCCCAAGCTCCCGGTGGCCTGTCACTTTAATTCACTGCCCCATTCCCACTCAGACCTCACCGTCCTCGGCCTCTTGCATTGTTCCACGGGAGCTCAGCGTAAGCTCGAGGAACACACCTCATCTTTCGATTAGGCACTCTACAGCCCTCTGGACTCAACATAGAGTTCAACAATTTCAGATCATAACCTCGGCCCCTATCACATATATATAATTTCTTCTTTTTTTTATCCACACTTTTTGTCTGGGCCCCCTTTTCTTTTTTTTCCCCCTCCCTTCAGCTGTCCTTCATTCTGCCAGTGCAATTCACACCTCATCTAGAACCATCCTTTGTTCCTTAACCTGTCCTATTACCACCTCCTCTCGCCTTGAATATCTCTTAATGTCTCTTAATCTCTCCTGCTTTCTATCCTATCACTGACCTTCCTTTTTGTCCTTTCATCCCCTGCCCCTTTTCCCAGCCCCCAAACGTGCTTTCATTTCCTGCTTTTTTCCAGTTCTGACGAAAGGTCATTGACCTGAAACGTTAACTCTGTTTCTCTCTCCACCAATGCTGCCTGGCCTGCTGAGTTTTTCCAGCGTTTTCTGTTGTTATTTCTGATTTCCAGCATCCGCAGTATTTTGCTATCTTATGAAAACAAAACCACTCCTTTAAGAATCAAACTCTTAAAGGTCAGAGCAGGAAATCCCAGCAGTGCCCATTTTAAATGGGCAAGCAGTGGCAAAAGAGTGAACAGATGAAAAAGATTGCTTATGTCTGGCATGGGATCAATTTATGTATGATTGACTAAAATTAAGAAGCATATTAAGGTTCATATACACTCTGTGTGAGGCCTCCAAGAACTTAAAAATGTTTTGAATTTGGCACCTCTTGAATCAGATGGTTGGGCCTAATTGCCAAATTCAGTGAAGCAATCCCCTGGAAAGCTAATGTGTGCTCAATGCACCCTCATGTACTTTGCATATGGCATGGTTCTATGGTTCCTCTGCCAATGAGCCATCCTGGGACAGCGAGAGTGTACACTATCTGTTAGGTTTTAGTCTAGCAGCAGAAGGAATGTGCAACCTGTGCAAAGCTCAATAAGCAAGTCTGTGTAATCACCTGTATCAACTCTCACTAGGCGATGCAGAAGCAGGCAATTGCAGGGATGCTTTCTGGGTCAGCTAAGAAGAACCCCATCAAAGTGACAGCAATGAGCAGAGCATGCATCTCAAGTTTCAGAGTCCAAGCTCAGAAGGAGTGTAGTGAACGGAAGGGTACCAAATCCTCTGGGCTGTCTGATCTGTGATGTCCTCAGACATTGGTGGCCTTGTCTGTTGGAAATTGGTAGCATTTTAGGTACATAGATCATAAATTTATATTACTCTGCAAAAATATTCATGACTTTCAAACCAACCTTTCATCTCTTGCCATTGTCGACCTTCTAGACAATTGAAATACTAGCTATCTGAATTATTTTTAAAGGACTAAGTAGTGAATAAGGCTCTAGCTATCCCTGGCTATAATTTCTTTCAACAGAACTATGGCACAGATGGTGAGTGAGTTACCCTTTTTTTCCCAAATGCAGTTTAGAATGACAGTGGGCTACATTTGGAAACAAGTACCTTCAAAGAAGTGTTCTTCAAGTAGCGGGAGGCCTTTTGGCAACAGTTTACCACTGACCATCTGCCAATGATTCCATTATTTGCCTAAAAATTCAATCAGCTATCCCTAGCTGCTCCATTTTACTGATTAGCAATTTCAACTGCTTCCATCAAGACTGCATCAGAAGCAAAAAGCAGACCATCACGGATATACTGTGTTCTCCTTTATAGCCACTAACAGGCTTAACCGACATGATTACTTTCCAATGAAAGCTAATGTCTAATTAGATCTCACATTGACCAACTTCCCTAATCACTTAAAAGCACTCAACAAGCGGGAATTGGCACCACTGACGACAATCTGTTCTGCAGCCAAGTGCCCTTTTGTTAGTAATTTGGAAGGAATACCAAGTACAAGATTTGACTGTATAACAAGGCTAATTGGAATGGGTTCAAGCAGGGAGACACAGACTGACTCCCATCTACCAGTCAAAATATCTAAGCTTCATCTGGTCTCAGAGCAAGCAGGCCATATCTTATGCTTCAGAGCACAACAGCTTACCCAGCATAGAGCCCCAACTTACTGAGAAAATTACTGCAGCATAAGCAAAAGTATGCAAATACTTTGGTAGATTAGAAAGATCACATAGCATTTTCTCATTTGAGAATTAGGACACTTCCCAATCAAAAGTATTTATGGAAATTCACCACTATACTATTCTTTCAGCATAATTTTATTTGACAGGATCAAAAATATTCCTTGGGCTAGAAATTTGTTAGAGCCAAGGAATGGGCAGTGTTTAGGCTAAAAATGGTTAAGTAGCACCAGGTGAAAATCGTCTAGACTGCACGCAAAATTCTTCCTCACTCCTCATTAAAATGATTGCAGTCATGATTCTAGCCTAAAAACCCAAGTTCATTGGCGTTACACTGAAAAGATAGATAATATCGGGTGTAGTCTAAACTCAAGTAATGATTGCCACTGACTTTTTTCATTACTTAAAGGGGAGTTTCATTGATGCTGCAGCAACTCATTCTCAGCATTATTGGGGAAGGAGAAGGAGCACTTATTTACAAATGCTGATGGCAGATCGCCGTCCCAGGGAGAGAGCCTGGAGATTTTCAGATGAAGCTTTGGCGGCATTGGTTTTAGCGGTGGAGAGGAGGCGGGTGGTCCTCTACCCATCAACTGGCAGGAGGCCGGACTATATGGAGGGAGGTGGCACACCACGTCACGGGCAGCACCACATCCAGTGCAGGAAGAAGTTTAACAAGCACACACAGGTGGTCGGGGTGAGTGAAGGCTTCAAGCTTCACACACTGCTCAATGCACCACACCCCCAGCACTCACCCACCAACAATCTCTACCTACCAACACTCACACCCACATCTCACACTTTGCACACCATGACAGCTATTCAACTGTGGCAGGCACAAGCGTCATTAGTTATTAGAATTCATGTGATATGTGCGATATGTTTATAGGTAAATTTATTAATTGTTTTTGGAATATTTTGTGGTCTCTCATTTTACCTTTGCAACCAGGAGGATGCTGTGTTATGATGGTTTGATGGGGCTGTGGTGAGCAACGGGGATCTGGGGTTTCAGTCATGTGAATCGGAGTCTGATGAGCCGGTCACGGACAGCCCGTCCGGAAGGCCGATTGTCTTGCTGCTTCCTCCCTCCCTCCTGTTCCTCCTCATCCTTGTCCTCCTCCTCCCTGTCCTCTTCCTCATCCACCTCCTGAGGTGGTCCTACAATCCCTGCTGAAAAGTGCTGCGCCCTCATGATGGCCAAGTTGTGGAGCATGCAGCAGACCACCACGAAATGGCACACCCGCTCTGGCGAGTACTGGAGGGCTCCTCCTGAGTGATCAAGGCAACGGAACCATTGCTTCAATAAGCCAATGGTCTGCTCGGTGATGTTCCTGGCTTTCATTATATAAGTGCTGGGCACAAGTGTTGAGGTTGCAGATGGGAGTCGTGAGTCAGGTGGAAAGCGGCTAGCCCTTGTCTCCAAGCAGCCACCCTCGAGAGCTTGATTTGGTGACTGGAAAAGTGTTGGCACATCAGTCTGGCGCAGGATGAAAGCATCGTGGCTGCTGCCAGGATAGCGGGCATTGATATTGAGGATTCGCTGTCCGTGGTCGCACACCAACTGCACATTAAGTGAGTAAGTGATTTTTAGCAAGTGTTGTACTTTGAAGCCTTTCAAAAATAATGAGGGAGTTTTGTACTTGCCAGAGCACTCCCTGATACCAAAGAACCTTGAAATGACTAAGTAAAACTCTTGCAGTAGCAGGAAGTAGCACACAGCCACTCAAACTGCAATACCCTGACAGGTGCGAGTGATTGGTGAGGATCCCTTTAAATATCGTCACTGGAGCCGGCTTCCTGCTGCTGCAAGCCTCCTGAAGCTGTCATTGCATTCTCCAGCTGGTAAGTAACTTGACTAAAATGAAGTTGGGAGATCGGGCGTCCAGTGAGCGTTGCACACCCACTGATGTCATGATCTCCATCATGGTGAGCTCCCTGGCGATCGAAGTTACCAGCAGTGCTACCAACACCACCGATATGGCGTGTGGCATTGGAACCAGCATCAGCTGTCATTACAGCTGTCAACGGCACTTTAGCGCCATCTCCTGGGTTGTGTCACAAGAATTTCTCCCCCCTTTTATCACTAACTGAATAATGCACTTCCAATATTCCCCAATGGGGGAAGTACAGTGCATACAATATCAAATAACACTCACAAATATATAGGGCCAAGGAGGTTTGAATTTGGGGTGTAAGTCAAATATGCGGAGTTACTCTCATTCTAAAATATATATTAAATTCCAGTGGCACTCAGTATTGGCAGAAGATTCATCTGCTCACAAAGTGGTGCATGCATGTAAATAACAGAAGGATGAGCGAAAAAAATATACTGTTGCAAACATTCTGCCATTTATGCCAGAATTGCATCTAGTTTAACTTAAGCCTGTAGAAAAGCCGGGTAAGTTATCCATATGACTTGTCAAACCAGAAAGTGGGTGAGTTCACAGCCTTTAATTGTCTGCAGTCCTTGTCTGAAATGTCAACTTTGATTGAAGAGTCCTTTTTCAGTTGTGTTCTGAAAAGGAATTCTGCAAATTGCCTTTCAGCAATTTTAGAAAGGAATTGGTTTTGTTCCCACCCTTCTGTCATGGAACTCTTACTATGGAGTTCACTATGGCTATTCCAATCTATGCCCTACCATGGAGACTGAACTGGAGCTGGAGGAAGAGATTTGAGAGGCACTCAAGATAAGATTACAGCAAAGTATAAGACGACCAACTAGGAGGTATTTTTCCACCAATGAATACAAACTGCACAGCTCCCTCAATGACATATCCAAAGCAATCTGCTAACGAGGGTAACAGTTCATTAAGGAGGCAAAGAAGGAACATTACAAACTTATCTCCAAATATCCTCTCAAGTTTATCAGTTGCTCCAGGAGGCATTGCACTTTATCAGATGCTTCTCAAATATTAACCTGAGGATGATACTAGAATCCACCGTGACCCTTGTCATCTCCTCAGTGTCGCCATTTAGGTGTGATGCATCCTTCTTTTTAGAGTGGGACCCTAGAAAATTGAGTCTGCCTGCTCTCGAGTCAGGGGCTGATACCTGTGGAGCCTCCTCTGTCAGATCCCATTTTTAGTTCGAACTGCTCTGAAACTTGAGTGTTCAAGTGTTTCACAAGTGAGAACCCCTCATTGGAACTATCTACATCCCCGGGTGGATTCTCTGGACAGGTGAGTGAGAGAGAAAGGGGGAGTGATGGCATTGGTGAGGATGTGATTGGGAAGGTAGAAGGCCACTCACCAGGTTTTATATTCTGCTGCTGCACCAGGCCTCTGCCTCTCCTCCAGCTATTTTCCATTCTCCCCTGCCAGCCTTCATGGATCACTTGGTATCCAACTGCCAGTGTATTTGAGGCATTGCAGGCTGGATTTACAGAGTTTGCACAGCTCATCATATTTAAATTATCTCACCCTGCCATTTATGGAACGTTCAGCACAATAGCACTGCCCCTACTCACTACACGTGAACACTGAGCATAAACAGGTGAAGATTTCACTCATTTACAAGGATGCAATGTTATTTTTACTGGGGTAGAATTCAGCATGGGCCGGTGCTTCTTAGTTTATATGCAATATCTACCTGAAGATATCTTCTTCAGGACTTCTTTGAATTGTCAAAAAATAAATAGGGTGGGCTTATTGGGCCAAATGGCTTTTTTATCATTCAAACTGTTTATGTTCTTGCTCACCAGAATCAAAGAACAGCATAAAGATACAGGTGCTAATGAAGTAAATTCCAATGTTTCAGAATTTGAAAAGGTCAAATGTGGATCAGCTTGAATCTGGTGCTTATTCTGAATAGACAAAGTTATTTTATAGTATTTCACAAATCAGATCAATTGTAGTTGTGAAAAAATATATGCCATTGCGAACGTTTAAGCAATCTGCAATAGCAGTTGACAGGAGACATGCACATTATTAATCAGTTATACTCATTCTTTGGATCACAATGGCCATTCACCAATTTGTAGACTGTAAGTACTGCATTAATGCATCATGCCAAAATATATTTCCATTTGTCAAAGAGCAATTATGAAGTGTTATGCTGTGGTGCCATTGTGAACATCTGACCATGTTCACAGACAGCAGGAATTTCCCCCAACAGAGCATTTACAGCAACCTTCACACCAAACGTTTGCTGCCCACAGTGATCCAGCTGGTATACAGACAGAACTGGCACCCACTCAGTTTTTGCAGCCCACAGTACTTTAGTTTCAATATAACATTCATCAGGCATCTTACAATTGGCAGAGATGCAACACCATGTTTATATTATGCAAACTGCTCAAAATATGTTGAGAGATTATAAAGACGCACTTTGGGCAGGGAACTTCACCCACTGGGAGTGCAACTTCATAAACTTGGCCCTACTGTGTCAACAGTAAGGGGGTTATTTTGGGGAAAGGGTGAAAACAGGGGCTAAGTGGGTGCTGTGCTAATAAGATGTGCCTGTTTAAAAGTCTGGTTTTAGTCCGCCATTTTGGGGCTGATTGGTGATTACCGTGATTTAAACCTGCCGGAGGCACTAAAACAGAGACACAAACACGCCTGCCAATACACTCAGTCACAATCATCACTCTTACTCTTTCAGGACAAGATAGCGCATGACAGATGCCAACAGGACATGACCAGGGGAGGGGAAGCATGACTGCATGAGATCACTCCCCTTGAGGAGACAGTGTTGGCGGTGATCGGTGGGGGGGAATAGCAGATGTCGTGGCCATAGGCAGATCAGGGGACATCTCGCCGAGAGGTATGTGGCCACTGCAGCTTTCTTATATATCCACACCTATTCTTGATCACTAGTCCCCAAACCTATCCTACTATCCTCACTCCCAAGCTCCGTATGGTCTCATCAGACACATCCTCCTATAGTGGCCACACGCACTGCATCCCAGCCCTTAGAGTCATAGGGCTAGATTTTCGGGGAGCCGTCAGGCAGGGTTTCAGGCGTGTTGGGGGGGGGGGGGGGAAATCCTGAATTTGGGGGTCCCAACACCATCCTGTCCAAAACCCCGCCCCACGTAAGTTTCAGGGGTGGCGGATACCTGCCCTGCACTGGGACCCGCCAAAACCAGGCGGGAAGGGATTAGTGCCAATCCCTATTTTGAGGGGTTTCCCGATGGCTCCAAACCACGCCAGGTAGAGCAGGCGGGCCGTCGGGTTGAAGGAGTCGGAGGGGTCGCGATGTCGGCGCTCAGGTGAGTGATTGGTGCATGAGTGTAAAGGTAAGCGTGTTTGGTGTGTCTAAAGTGTGTAAAGAACTTTTACTTACTAATAATAATAATTAATAATAATAATTCAACTTTGTCATTGCACAAGTACATGAACAACGAAATGTGATCTTGCAAGCTCCCATGACTGGGAGAAGCAAAGCCGCTGCGTCGGTGCGCGCCGCCATTCCATTTCCACCATTCCTCCTGTCCGACAATCTTCAGCCCAATGCCCGGGCCTGCTCACCAGCCGCTCCTCCTTCCGTGACCTTCTCACCAACCGCCCCTCCTCGGGGCTCCTTCCGTGACCTTCTGTACCTGGTCTTCCCTGATGGTCACCCCTTCCAGGTACTAACCAGGCCTGGCTCTGCTTAGCTTCCAAGCCTTGCCAGTGACACTGCCCCTAGTCCCAGGAACCTTAACAGCCTTTCTTCCTGTAGCTGTCGGGAGCGCATCACTCACCCGGAACTTAAAACTGAACGGCTGCGATCTGTCAAAAGTGACAGCCTTCAGCTTTGAGTGCCGGTGAGAGTTCTAACTGAGTCTGTGCAGAATGACTCAGCTTAGAACTCAGAGTGTAAGTGTTTGACAGCTTCAAACAGCTGTGAAACACTGATATTTCATCTGTCAAGAAATCACTGACAGATGAAATTTCAGTCTGTGACATCACCTGTTGCCGGGTGGCCCTTAATTGGCCTGCTGAGCCTGCTGGGCGGGCTTAACAAGGTCAATCAAGGGAAAATCGCGCGGATTGGCCGGACATCGAAGTAGGCGGGTCAAAAACCCGAAAGGGGAAGTCCCGCCTTCTTCCCGACAGGTTCGACAAAATCGACCCCATAGAGTCATAACGACACAGAAGGAGGCCATTTGGCCCATTGAGTCCGTGCCGGCTCTCTGCAGAGCAATCGAGTCAGTCCCATTCCCCTGCTCTACCCCGTAGCCCTGCAAGTTTATTTCCCTCAAGTGTCTATTCAGTTTCCCCTTGAAAACACGGAGTGTGTCTGCTTCCACCACTTCCGTCGGCAGCGAGTTCCAGGTCCTCACCACTCGTTGCGTAAAAAAGGTTTTCCTCACGTCCCCGCTGTATCTCTTGCCCAAATCCTTAAATCTGTCTCCCCTAGTCCTTGTACCATCAACTAGTGGGAACAGCCTTTCCCCGTCTAGCCTATCCAAACCCGTCATAATCTTGTACACCTCTATCAAATCACCCCTCAACCTCTTTTGCTCTAATGAAAACAAATCCAGCTTCTCCAACCTGTTCTTGTAGCTAAGATCACCAATCCCCGGAACCATTCTGGTAAATCTCCTCTGCACCCACTCAAGGGCCGTCACATCCTTCCTAAAGTGTGGTGATCAGAACTGGACGCAATACTCCAGTTGTGGCCTAACCAGCGCTTTATAAAGATTCAGCATAACTTCTCTACTTTTGTACTCAATACCTCTATTTATGAAACCCAAGATGCCATATGCTTTGCTAACCACTCTCTCAATATGTCCTGCCGCCTTCAGGGACCTATGCACATTAACTCCCAGGTCCAACAGTCCCTACACATTATTTTAAAACTGTGCCATTAAGTGCATATTGCCTCTCCCTGTTCCTTCTGCCAAAATGCATCACCTCACACTTCTCTGTATTAAATTCCATCTGCCACTTGTCTGCCCATTCTGCTAGCCTTTCTATGTCCTGTTGCAGTTAATTGGTATCATCCTCACTGTTTGCCACACCCCCAAGTTTGGTGTCATCGGCAAATTTAGAAATTCTACTTTGTATTCCAATATCCTGGTCATTTATATATCAAAAAAAAGCAGCGGCCCCAGCACTGACCCTTGGGGAACACCACTGTCTACCATCCTCCAGTCTGAAAAACAGCCATTCACCACAACTCGCTGTTTTCTGCCCTTAAGCCAATTCCTTATCCAAACAGCCACTGACCCACCTATTCCATGAGCCTCAATTTTGTTAACCAACTCCATTTGCTCACTCCCCTACTTCTTGGACTCTGATCATCTGAGGCCATTCATCTAGCTCTATTTGTTTATGTATTTGCACTCCCAATAATCATGTCCCCAGTCTGTTACCTCTTATTATTCTGCTCCTTCCTTCCCAAACTTTTTCTTGAATTGAACTGCTGTCTTAAAGCAAACAATTTATTTGATGCTAATAAAATAATTGTTTTAATTCATTTTGTATATTTAGCATTAATAACTATTCACAATCTGTTTAAATTATATTATATTACATCAAATGCCAGAGTAGGGGTTGAATGCCAGGCCCCAAACTCAAGGAGAGCAACAAGATGTCTGGAAGCAATAACAGCAGGGGTCAATTGCTGGCTGGGACCAGAGCAGGGCCACAGTAATCCAGGTTAGGAGTGCACAAAATTATAGTGACATGACACAATGAAATATTAGAAAAGTCACTTCATTGATGGGGTCTTGCATATTCTAATCTTTAGAATTTTTGAAATATTTAAGATATTTGGGCAGAGAGAGCACCAAAGTCAAAGAGCATAACAGTTTGTCACAGGTAGGGTCAACTGGGGGTTGATCACTATAAGAATGTAGAAGGAGGGCTGGAAGAAGTATCATGATTTGAAAAAGAACACCATGGTAATGCAAGTGTATCACCCTGCATTGACATGGAAATAGAGAACCTATATGGTAAAGGAAGTTATGTCTCTGCTGGAGTTTACAAGTCAGATGTGTTCATATTCGGCCCACTCCCATACAATTCAACAGGATTTTTCCATGACTGGCCTTTGAGATGCCCTGAACGAGCAATTTTGTTTGGAGGGGTCATTTTCGTAAATACATTATAACATGACAGCAAGGTTAAGAAAGACTGTACCACTTTCTAGCAGGCTTGCTCCTGTGTTTACTCACTTCTACGTCTAATTATAATTAACATGTTGGGAAAATAGGATTTTCTTGTGGATTTGGTTGAATTCTGCAGGGATTAACCATTTCTTTAGAGATCGTTAATGTTGTGGTTTTCTTGAACTAAAATCGTTCTATTATTAGCACAACAGTAAAGAAAAGGAAGTGAACAACCCCATGAGCAATTTGTACTTGTACCTAAAAAGATTAATCTTTTATGAACAAGCCAGAGTAGGTCCTTGTAATTTCTCAGCACTGACTCAAGAAAAAGTGGCCAGGTAGTTATTTTTGTTAAACAAATCAAACACGATCATTACAAACTTGTGAAGACTGGCAAAACGGTTCTAATCAGAGCTCCATCTCATCAAGGTAAGAGCTTCTTTGCTGGATCCCCAATCAGACTAATGAAAAAGTTACAAAAAGCAAGATACTGCAAATGCTGGAAATCTGAAATATAAGCAGAAAATGCTGGAAATACTCAGCAGGTCAGGCAGTATCTGTGGCGAGAGAAACACTCTTGTTTATCTTTCCACAGATGCTGCCTGACCTGTTGAGTATTTCCAGCATTTTCTGTTTATATTTAATGAAAAAGTTTGTTACAGTGACAGGTTTCTAATAACCATTTATCGTATTCTCTTGGATCTAAAAAACAATTTACACACAAATATTAGAATTTGATAAGCAAAGCACCAAATGGGAAACTTGCTGTACTATGTTACATATTCTATGCAAACTACTGACTGCATGAAAAACACATTGTGACTGTGCACTTGATTTTATGCTATAATGCACACATTGAGCTTTCCTGATAGTCTTTTAGAAGTTGCCTTGTACATCATGGCATGCTTTTGTCACAGTACAAGACTCAGCACTGTGGCAAGTTAAAATAAATTACAGAAACAAAACAGGTACAGGAAAATGTACTCAGGCATCTATACTCTGTTATTAAAAAAATGTGATTCCAGTGGCCAAGCAGCAGGGGAAAAGTTAAAGAAAGCAGTCTCCACCTGCTAAGAGTAATATTTTCCCAGCTCAAGATTTCAGACATCTGACTTACAGTGAAAGAGCCTTTATGACCTGAATTGTACCAACAAATTAAGAGACTGGACAGAATTTCAACAAGTAATACTAGACTAAACCCAGTCTTCCCTATCAGCTGGATGTGAAAGATCCCATGGCACTAATTTGAAGAAGAACAGGGGAGTTTGTCCTGGTGTCCTGGCCACTATGTATCCCTCAACCAACATCACTAAAACAGATGCTCTGGTAATTATCACATTGCTGTTTGTGGGATCTTGCTGCACATAGATTGGCTGCCGCGTTTCCTACATTACAACAGCAACTACACTTCAAATGGCTTAGTTGGCTGTAAAGCGCTTTGGGATGTTTTGAGGTCGTGAAAGACGCTATAAAAATGCAAGTCTTTCTTTCTTTGCATTTGAGGCAGTGAACTCACAGGATGCCAGAGTTATCACATAATTAGTATCTGCTCAAGTTGTGCATGGCCAAGTCTAAAATACTCGTTCTTGCCCCTTCTGAGACAACCTCGGAAATTCTACTCCATTACGGCTGGACCGACTTCTCTTTCTCTGATTCTTGCTTAAAAACCTGGCATATTCAACAGTAACATAATTGTAGCCAATTACATGGAACTGAGATGAGAAGAATTGTGTTAGTATCTGTACAACAGCCAAAGGCAGCTTTGTTAACGTAGTTACATTTAATACTTCATCCCATTTAAGAGGACTTTCAATGGTGTAACTAGCTACATCTGGAGAGAGATGAGAGCTTACAGGACACAACTGAGAATATGAAAGCACCTCCTGTAATTGTAATAATCCCTATTAAATTGAATCAAAGTAATATTTAAATGATTTAAATTTAATTAAAAAATTTCTACGGTAACATAAACTAATTAATGATGAACACCAAAATACTCAGTTTGTTCCAATTATGAGGAAGGCTTTCATAACCCAATTAGCTCATTCATTCAAAGCAGAATGATTCCGTTGTTAGCAGACTGTTGTTTACCCTCAGTGGCCCACGGTAGAACCCATTCCAGACTGATGAGACAAAATCCTTTTCTTAGGTTCACAGCACTAAAAAGCTGTCAACACTTTTTCCTAAATTGACAACGCCATTCATGAGGCTAATGTAAATAATGAAATAGCCACCGTAATGTTCAGGGGCTGTCTCTCTGAAAGTGAGGTTGAGGCACATTACTGATGCACAGACATTGACACTGTGGGTTGGGTTATCCTCCTTGATCCTGCCCCAAATCGGGTAGGATAGTGGCAGAGAATGAGGGAAATTTTGGGCAGTGAAACCTACCGCTGACTCACCACCTGACCTGCATTGCCCTCCCACTGCCCCTGCTAGGACTGCCTCTTTCCACACCTTCTCTGCAAATGGCCATGGCAGGGGGCTGGGCCTGGGAAGTTTTCCTTTCCATCTGACCATGTTACAGCTGTCTCCCAGAATTGCCTTGGGGAAGGTGGTGGTAGACCCTTGGAAGCGGCAATAACAGCTTTAAGATGCCCCTATGGAGAGAATGGGATTCTTCTTCCATTTTGCCCCCAGCCCTTACCTGTTGAAGTCCTCAGTCTCAGCCTTCAGTGGAACATCTCTTCCAAACTTCAGGGTTCATCTGACCCTTTAATGTTATTTTCTTCTAGTCTTATTGGATCACTGGCCGAATGTTCCCCTTCTTCAGGATGTGCTCTCTCTAGGTGGAAGCGATCCCACCGTGAGGCCCCGACGTGATAAATGACTTTCACCCCACCAATCTGGGCAAGGTTACAGTAGGGTCAACATGGAAGATGGAAGTCCTGCCCTGCCAAAACATCGCTGTGGGGAGTAGAATCCTGGCCAATGTGTCCAAAGTGAAAAAAAGCATTTAGTTTCTTAGGCTAACAGTCGTCACCTTGAAGAGCTAAAAAAAAAACCAGGAAAATGTCATCTTTGATTGCAAAATAAATTGGATGCTCAATTGATAAATTGTATGCGTCAGCCTTGACTCAGTTGGTAGCACTCTTGCCTCTGAGTCAGAAGGTTGTGGGTTCAAGTTCCACTCGAGAGACATGAGCACAATAATCTAGGCTGACACTCCAATGCAATACTGAGGAAGTGCTGCACCATCACTGTTACGCAAGATAAGGGCTCATGGGGTTGGGGGTAATATAGGATCATAGAAACATAGAAGATAGGAGCAGGAGTAGGCCATTCGGCCCCTCGAGCCTGCTCTGCCATTCAATGAGATCATGGCAGTTCATCCAAATTCAGTACTCTGTCCCTGCCTTCTCCCCATATCTCTTGATCCCTTTAGTCTTAAGAAATATATCTAACTCCTTGAATATATTTAATGAATTGGCCTCAACTGCCTTCTGTGGTAGAGAATTCCACAGGTTCACCACTCTCTGGGTGAAGAAATGCCTCCTCATCTCTGTCCTAAATAGCTTACCCCTTATCCTTAGACTGTGACCCCTGGTTCTGGACTCCCCCGCCATCGGGAACATCCTTCCTGCATCTAGTCTGTCGAGTCCAGTTAGAATTTTATAAGTTTCAATGAGATCCCCTCTCATTCTTCTAAACTCCAGCGAGTATAAGCCCAATTGACCCAATCTCTCCTCATGCGTCATTCTTGCCATCCCAGGTATCAGTCTGGTGAACCTTCGCTGCACTCCCTCCATGGCAAGAACATCCTTCCTCAGATAAGGCGACCAAAACTGCACACAATACTCAAGGTGTGGTCTCACCAAGGCCCTGTACAACTGCAGCAAGACATCCTTGTTCCTGTACTCGAACCCTCTCGCTACGAAGGCCAACATACCATTTGCCTTCTTAACCGCCTGCTGCACCTGCATGTTTACCTTCAGCGACTGGTGCACAAGGACACCCAGGTCTCTTTGCACTTGCCCTTCTCCCAATCCATTGCCGTTCAGATAATAATCTGCCTTCCTGTTTTTGCCACCAAAGTGGATAACCTCGCATTTATCCACATTATACTGCATCTGCCATGCATCTGCCCAATCACCCAACCTGTCCAAATCATACTGGAGTTTCTCGGCATCCTCCTCACAGCACACACGCCCACCCAGCTTTGTGTCGTCTGCAAATTTGGAGATATTACATCTAGTTCCCTCGTCTAGACCATTAATATATATTGTGAATTGCTGGGGTCCTAGCACCGATCCCTGCGGTACCCCACTAGTCACTGCCTGCCACTCGGAAAAAGACCTGTTTATTCCAACTCTTTGCTTCCTGTCTGCCAACCAGTTCTCTATCCAAGTCAGTAACTTACCCCCAATCCCATGTGCCTTAACTTTACACGCTAATCTCTTATGTGGGACCTTATCGAAAGCCTACTGAAAGTCCAAATACACCACATCCACTGGCTCTCCCTTATCTATTTTACCAGTTACATCCTCAAAAAATTCCAGTAGATTAGTCAAGCACGATTTACCTTTTGTAAATCCATGTTGACTTTGTCCGATCCTGTCACTGTTTTCCAAGTGCTCTGCTATTACATCTTTTATAATGGACTCTAGCATTTTCCCCTCTACCGATGTCAGGCTTACTGGTCCATAATTCCCCATTTTCTCTTTACCACCTTCTTTGAATAGTGGGGTAACATTAGCTGCCCTCCAATCCATGGGAACTGTTCCAGAGTCTATAGAATTTTGGAAGATGACCAGCAATGCATCTACTACTTCTAGGGCCACTTCCTTGAGTACCCTAGGATGTAGATTATCAGGCCCTGGGGATTTATCGGCCTTCAATCCCGTCAATTTCCCTAACAATACTGATTTCTTTCAGTTCCTCCCTCTCATTAGACCCTATGTTACCCGACATCTCTAGGAGGTTATTTGTATCCTCCCTCCTTTGTGAAGACAGAACCAAAGTATGTATTTAATTGGTCGGCCATTTCTTTGTTCCCCATTATAAATTCCCCTGATTCTGACTGCAAGGGACCTACGCTTGACTTCACCATCATCAGTGCTTGGGCCTCAGCTATTTACAATTTATATTAATGACTTAGATGAAGGGACCGAGTGTAATGTATCCAAGTTTACTGATGATACAGAGCTAGGTGAGAAAGTAAGCTGTGAGGAGGACACGAAGAGCCTGCAAAGGGATATAGACAGGTTAAGTGAGTGGGCAATAAGGGGGCAGATGGATTATAATGTGGGGAAATGTGAGCCTATTCACTTTGGTAGGAAGAATAGAAAGACAGAATATATTTTAAATGGTGAGAAACTATTAAATGTTGGTGTTCAGAGATTTAGGTGTCCTCAAACAGGAAACACAGAAAGTTATCATGCAGGTACAGCAAGCAGTTAGGAAGGCAAATTGCATTGTACTGCAAGGGGGTTGGAGTACAAGAGTAAGGAAGTCTTGCTACAATTGTACAGGGCTTTGGTAAGACCACATCTGGAATATTATGCACAGTTTTAGTCTCCTTATCTGAACAAGGATATACTTGCCTTACAACCGGTACAACAAACGTTCACTAGATCGATCCCTGGGATGAGAGGGTTGTCCTATGAAGAGAGATTGAGTAAATTCGGTCTATACTCTCTGGAGTTTAGAAGAATGAGAGGTGATTGCATTGAAACATGCAAGATTCTGAGGGGGATTAACAGAGTAGACGCGGAGAGGTTGTTTCCCCTGGCTGGAGAACCTCGAACTAAGGAGCATAGTCTCAGGATAAGGTGTTGGCCATTTAAGACTGAGATGAGGAGGAATTTCTTCACTCAGATGGTTGTGAATTTTTGGAATTCTCTACCCCAAAGGGCTGTGGATGCTGAAGTGTTGAGTATATTCAAGGCTGAAAGAGATAGATATTTGGACCCTAGGGGAATCAAGGGGTATGGAGATCAGGCAAGAAAGTGGAGTTGAGGTCGAAGATCAGCCATGATCTTATTGAATGTTGGAACAGGCTCGGTGGGCGGGTGTGGTGGGGGTTGTATAGCCTACTCCTGCTCCTAATTCTTGTGTTCTTATGTTCTTATTAAAATTAATTCCAAAATGGCAGTCTTTAGTTCTTAAAGCTGAACTGCCTTCTGCACGTAAAAAATGGTAAAAGTGCTTCAGCACGAAAGCAAATTGCTCAACAACCAGGGAAGGGGCACCCAGGGTCTCGCACACAGCACTCCAGCTTTATGTAGAGGGTCAACACTACAAGGGAGGTCCTCTACTCCTCCAGAAAGAAGGATGTGGGACCAGATCACTGTGGCCATCACTGCCAGCAGTGTCACGCCCATGACCTGGCTCCAGTGCCCAAAGACATTTCATGACCTCAGACCAGTGGTCAAGGTCAGTGAATGCATCTTCAAAAGCCATCTCCTACCAACTGCACCACTAGCCTCACACACAGCTCAATGCATGACTCCCCGCCCTCCCCACACCAATCACTCACCTACCATCAATCAATGCCAAACACAAGGCACACCTCACATTCCAAGCTTCACCTCATACCCTCAGTGAAGACAATGCTGGCCATTCTTGGCAGGGGCATGGCTGAGACCTTGGATAGCAGCAGGGCTGAAAGAATACAAGATGCTGGTATCCTCATACGTTATCCCCCTTCCCACATTCCACTTTCCCCTCATCCCATAATATCTTCTGATTTACAAGGTGCGCATAGTATGAGCATGCAGCTCTTGTTTTCCCGCCCTCCCCTTACCACAACTCTACCCTTGTGCCGTTCTCATTTTAGACACCCAAGAAATGCAGCCTGCCCAGCCAGTGGCTGAGCAAGAAGAGGGAGAGGAGAGTGAAGAAGAAGAAACACTGTCACTTGATTTCACGCTCCCAGCCACCAGATCCTTGAGGTTGACCAGAAAGGCCATTTGCAGTGTCCCCCACTGAAAGTCAGCAGCCTTCCACCAGCCATGCTGCAGCCACTGGGGTAGCACATCACTAGGATAGGCAAAGGCACACATAAGACAGTCACTGAGAGAATGCACAAGGATGATTAGTTGATTTCATGATGTCATATTGGATGGAGAGATGTATAAAGTTGGATTGGAAAGTTTGATTTGTGGTGGCTTTTATTTCAGCATTATGGCCAAAAAGACTCTGTGATAATCAGTAACAGAGGGAAGGTAAAGTGTGGGATAAATGTTGAAAGGGAAATTGGGATTGTGGTCACTGTGATTCCATCCTGGATATCCTGGCCAGAAAGGGGCTATCTGATTTTATCCTTCCTTTCGCTTCCTCCTCTTCTGCATCTTCTTCCCTCTGCGAGCAGATTGTCCCCTTTGCTGCCTCTGCTTCATCTCCATGTGTCTTCCAGGACTGTGAGCAAGTGTTCTTCTT
The DNA here is from genome assembly GCF_052327205.1 of Somniosus microcephalus. Taxonomy (NCBI): domain Eukaryota; kingdom Metazoa; phylum Chordata; class Chondrichthyes; order Squaliformes; family Somniosidae; genus Somniosus; species Somniosus microcephalus. The sequence goes on from NC_140993.1 coordinate 190,948,855, forward strand.
AGAGGCAATATATTGCAAGTGCTTGAAAGCTGAAATAAAAGCAAGAAATGCTGGAAATACTCAAAAGGTCAGGCAGCATCTCGACCTGAAACCTTAACTCTGTTTCTCTCTCCATGGATGCTGCCCGACCTGCTGAGTATTTGCAGCATTTTCTTTCTTCTCAGAGGCATTCCTTTACCATTCAAAGCCTTGCAAGTGTCCAGCAGCACTCCCTGCACACTTTAACATTTTAAGTCTGTTGCACCAAGCCACTACTTCAATAAAATATTTTTTTGAAGTTCAAAAGCTGAAATCCAAACTTACCTGAAAGATGTGTGTGTCCCTTTAAGAAGCACTGACAGCATCTCTGCAGGGCTGCTTCAGACACATTTCACTGTGCATATTCAGGACACAGCATTGTGGAGAGCAAAAACGTCCAAAATACAGTTGTGGCGTCAAATCAGGCGTTACACGACGATTAACGTCACGATATCTGCTTATTTAAATGTGAGATGTCAGCGCTGTCAACGGCAGTGCTATGGCTCTCACCAAAATGGCTGCCGCAGTGTCCCGCACCAGAAGCGGACAGAAGCGAGGCATCCACCATTTTTTCAACAAAACCGCCCTTAACAGCTGGTGCTACATCGGAGAATTTCTAAGCCATAACGTTTAGCAAAAATGGACATTGAATGGTGGAGTTGATTAAACACTATCCTACATCTCTGAGAACTTGGTCCAAGTTCAGCCTAAAATGATGGGAGAGCAATCGTTTCTGCCTTTTGGCAGTAAACAACATGTATAACATGAGTTTGGGCATTAATAGGAGGATATTAAGTGAAATGCAACTCACTCAGGATTAAAATTCCTACTGTAGCCAGAAGCTGGGGGAGAATGTGTATTACAATGAGATGAACCAGTTTGCTAACTGATGCTTCTCATGTACCGCACCAGCTTGAGACAACAAAGGACAATGGTCCTTTGTGTGGGACATTCAGGCTCCTTATTCCAGGATGGACTGAGTCATTTGGGAGTGGTAGTTCTAATGGTCAATTCTCAGACAAGAATATGGTCCGAGGTCTATCTAGAGCAGATCCACAGCTCGTAACAGGATGTATGGAGACAATGGCCTAGAAATTCAGTGGGCTGCGCCACCCATTAGCGCCCTAAGAGGGCACTTAGTGGGTTGTACGCCACTGGCCATGCCTCCCGCTAAATTTAGCGGGCCGCTAATGGCGGCGCTAGCCGTTAGCACTGCGCCGCTACCGATGACGTCATCGGTGTGCGCAGCGCCCCTCTGCCACCCCGATTGCGAAATTTAGTAGCGTCCCCTGCTTTTACGCCGGTCGCAATTTGCGACCGGTTCAGGGGGGCCTAACCGCGGCGGTAGAGGCGCTGAGGTGCAGGGCGTCCATTATTTTTGCTGGCCGCCTGCCAGCACCTCTCCGCCCCCGGCCTCCTGAGCCGCCCCCCCGTGGAGTGCTGGCTGTGTCCCAAGAGCCCGGCACTCCTCCTCAGTGCCGGGCTCTTTTGCCGGCACTCGCGCTCGTCAAGCGCGCTGCAGCAGGCCCCTCCCCTTTAAGAAGGGGAGGAAGGCCTGCAGTACCACAGCACGCCGTATCGCAGCATGTGGTGCTGCGGCACGTTGCGCTGCAATCTTCAGTTGCAGCGCCCCAAGAGGGATGCGGGGTGTCTCGAGTAGCGCCGCGCTTCCCTCTGGGGCGCTGAAATTGAATTTGCAGCGGGCAGCCGCGACTGCTTCCGGGGTGGTACTTCCGGCGCCCTAGCGAAGCTGGCGCCCAATTTTTAGGCCAATTAGTCTAAATCTAACTCTGTTATACCTGACTTTGGGATACAAGATGCTGAATCCTCGTGCCTGAAATGTTAAAAGTATTCAACTCCTCAGAACTAAAAATGTTCATTAAAAAAAAATGTGTAAAAAAAAAATCAAAAATTGTACTTAATTGCATTTGGTTTAATCATTTTCAAATTCAATGCTCCTCTGAACAACCCACTGAAATACAACCAATGATGGGAAGCTAAAGTAATCCACATTTCAAAACAGTTCTGAAATACTGCTTCGTGCTAGAATTATAAAATACATTTATCTACATGTAACTGCCAGGTACAGGACACATTTAATCCTACTGAACACCAGGGATTGGGAACATGTGTTGTCCAACACACAGCCTCACCCAACATCACCAGGGACTGGAAACATGTGCCCTCTGACATGCACCCCCAACAAAACAGCATCAGAGCCTTTGACAGCTCCAACACCTGTCTTCCAGTGATCATCAAATGGAGGAAATGATATAATACTAATGAGGATAAAAAGCACCAACATTTTGTTCCTCTATCTCCAGCCTCAGATGCCAACTTCCAGATATGATTTTGGGAAATTGAAGCCAGAAACCTTTCTCCCTTTCATATATATATATAATATATGCAGTATTTTTAAAGGGAGAAGTACAAAAAGGCAGGCCAGTGCAAACTGGGTGCAGGCAATGATCATGGTCGGCCAATTTCGCATATGGAGCCTCAAGCAGGCGTTAAGACTCCTATTTGCAAATGCGCCTCTTTTTCTGCCATAAACAATATGGCAGGCAGTGCCCTTCCAGTGCCGAATAAGAGTGCGGGCCTCATCCACCATATTGAGTGCTTAAGTGTCAGCCTCATGCCTGATAAACGGATGCAGCACTAATGAATTTCTAGGCCATAAAAATACTGAGCTATTCTGACATATGCCCAACATAGCCAGTCAAATCAGGCAACCTACTATCATGGGTAAACACTCTTTTTATAATAAAACAGTGTTTATTTTGACTCACTTGTCAGCAATACCACAAGAGATCTACTTGACTTCATAATAAAATGTGTTGTGTCTATCATGTATGTTGTGACCATCAAACCATCATTTTTTTTCCTTCCATATTGGTTAAATGTTAAGTCTATGTTTTACTACTTATTAATTGGTCCACCTCTGTCATATTATGCCAAACCTCTAAATATTTTAGCTAATCATGTTCCAGAAAAAAACAAATTCTCCTAGACATGGCCATCAGAACAATTTTCCACAATGTACCACAAAATAAAGTTGATCATATAACAAACTCATAAAAATTTGGAAATGTAGGCCAAATTTACCTAATAATATACCAATTCCATCTTCCAATCACTCCTCTTGCTTTTCACACATTCTGTACCCAACCCTTGAGCCCCAAACTTCACTCCTTCCCATTGTTTCCTGATCTCAGCCTGGTGTGGCTTCCAACCCCATTTCCAAGATGGCTCTCCTGATTAGCAATTTCTCCTCAAGTTGCTTTGTCCCTCCTTAAATGCTTTGCCTCAGTGCTGCTCCTCACTCCAGGCATGGCTCCTGATCCAACCTAGACTTCACTATTCACTGCCTTTCCTCCATTTTTAGCCTTATAAAAATACCAGGGCTGGACTTCAGAAGGAGGCAATTTGGGGATCAACCTGGGGCGGGATGAAACTTTCGGCTTACCCTGATCCGATTCCAATTCCAGGAATGAGGAGCATTTTTATACTGGTGGAGGGCACAATGGGATGCCAAACTCGCCACGGTGCTCTTGCAGTGCAAGAGTGTTGGCCCGAAAATTTACATAAAAGTTTAGCCCATTCACTTATTAGACCAGTTTCCATAAAAGTGGTTGATAGCAGTAGGAAATCCCCAGTCCTTTAAGTTTTAAATGACTCTGCTGGCCTTAGCAACGCTGGATGCCTGGGATGCACAGGCACCACATAGGCTTCAATATCTGATGGGCAGAAAAAATGGATAGGAATTTGGCATAACCAGTCCCATCCCAGCCCACTCAGGAAGCACTTTATTCTTGACCCCAGGGCCATGGAATTTCTGGGCTACATAATGATTACTGTTACTGGTAAGTGCATAATTGAAAAGCATGCAAAGATAAAAACAGCAAACACTGGAAAAAAAACACAATTCAGAAAAAAACTCATTTACCCATAACTTTACCCATCCTATCTTACAATTGCCTCCTACCCATCCTATCTTACAATTGCCTCCTCATGAACAACCTGATGTAAGCCCTCCTCCCGAAACAGTTCGCGAAATACAGAGATATATAATATTGTAGAAGTAAACATATCTTGAAGCAATAAAAGGAATCACAATAGAATGATGATTACATGGAGTACAAAAGTAGACCGAGTGCAGGCCAAATATTAGAGAAAAAACTTTAAAAAAATTATATAGACCCAAACAAAATGCAAATATTTAGGGGATACCAGCATAGATTATTTCTAATCAGAAAAAAATACTGAAGATCTGAAACCAAAACAGAAAATACTGGAAAAAGACAGTAGGTTCATTCGCATCAATAAAGAGAAATGGTAAATTGATGTTTTAGATGCAAGCAATTTAACAGAATTAAGAACTTTCTTATTTCTCAGTGAGGTTGCACCCAAACCTTTAACCAGTTTTTTTTACAATATTGCCAGACCTATGTATTTCCAGCATTTTCTAAAATTATAGATAATATTCTGTTTAATATCTTAAAATTCTGTTTAATATTTTTGTCCATGGGAAATGCCACAGGAAATAAATTATTTTTTTAAGGATCCAAAGTTAAACACATTATTACATTGTTTCTGCTTATAATTACACTAAGTACAGTGTAAAATCCAATATTCAAGCACTATGGAGGACGCACTAAAAGCTTCAATGCAGTGCTTTAACATTCACTTCCATTCTAAAGCACTTACAAAATGGTTTTTTGAAGTATAACCTAATCAACTATATGGCTTTATTTTCATAATCCTGGGACAGCTAAAGCATTCCATTTTGTGTAGTGTCCCCTTCATTAAGGTCATAATATCAAGAAAGTTTGCCCTAAAATAGCTATAATTACCTACTGTTGCAACGTACCTGACATAATTAGCCTTGGCACTGGTCCTGAAGGAATGTTTTATTTTAATGTATGTGGAAAATGTATCTAAATTATGCTGAGTGAATGCAAGAAAGACATTATTTGCTTGTGATAACATGCACCATCTCGTTCTGTAAGCAAAACCAAGAGGAATGCTGCAATGAGAAGAATAATTGAGCAACTTTTTCTTCTTCTTGTGAATCATTCAGTGTGCATTCCAAATTATTATTTTGATACAATTAGTAAAACGAAGAGTGAACTTTCTACATTCTCTGCTACTTTAACCCTTAGACTACCAGCAGATACTGGAAGTTGACTGTCTCCCTCGACTGACCGCTTTTATTAGTTTGCACCTAACATGCTATAATACAGGTTATTAATCCCTTATCCGAAACCCTTGGGGCCAGATGTGTTTTGGAATTCTGATTTTTTCGGATTTCAGAACGGTAGGGGTATCTGCAGCTCTTTTTGACATTTTCACAGTGAAATTAAACTCAAAATCACAAAATAACAAAAAATATCAGAGAGCAGCAGACGCACGTGTGGCTAGTAGCAGCGCTGAGACACAACTGACGCCTCACACCTGCGTGGGTCAAGCATCGGCCGCGTCGGGTCATGTTTGGCGCCACTCGGGTCATGTCGTGCACACGAGTGACGCTCCACGAAAAAACTTTCGGTTTTCAGAGCTTTTCGAATTTCGGAATTGCGGATAAGGGATTGTGGACCTGTACTGAACTAGACAATGGCGCTGAAATTCCACTGGGGTTTTCCTGACCTCCCCCCATAAATTCAGTGGGAGACTGACAGAACACCCAGAGAAACAACATAAACAGCTGCACTGTTTCTCTGGGAGTTTCCCTGATTTCCTGCCAAAGTTGCGGTAAGGGATAGGGCGAAACCCCATAGAATTTCAGGACCAATATGAAGGTAAAGTTTTTCCAATATCACAAGTAGCACTGTTATTCTAATATTGGCAATAAGGAAACTGACAGCTTCAGTTCTAATCAATTATTCATCTCTTTGACCACACAAAATATCATCTTGCATTTGTGTAGCACCTCTAACACAGCAAAACATGCCAAGGTACTTCATATTTCAGAATTAAATCCGATGGAAGCAAGTGGGAGGATAGCCAAAGGCTGACAAGGAAGGCTATAAGGACGATGCCGAGATGAGGAAAAAATAGCAGCATGAAGGAGCTTGAGGAGGGAGTTCAAAAGTGTGAGGGCAAGTTGGCTGAAGGCTATATCATTGATTGTGGAGCTCAGGCAGCAGACCAGTGTTGCAAGGCTGGTAGGTATTGACAGGGATATAGGAATGGTAGAATTTGCACAGATAGGGGTACAAAGCCATGCAGGAATTTGAAAGCAAGGACAAAGATTTTGAAGTCCATGTGCTGAGGGATGAAAGCCAAGGGAGGCCAGCCAGGAAAGGGGTGATAGATGAGCAGGATCTCGTGTAGAACAGGATTTAACTGCTAAAGTACAGGATGAGTTGGAATTTGTAATACAGAGCTCAGGAGCCAACCAAGAACCACATTGCTGGTGGTGAAAAAAAGCTGGATGAGAGTTTCACTGGCATGGACAGTTGGGCTCTGCCACATTGAGCTTCAGTGGGCATCCAGGAGGGGGATGCGATTGGGCTGGGGTGTGGCGTTTCTGTCAACTGTCAAACAGGATGGATCTAATCTTGCCAGTGTTGAGCTGCAAAAAAAAACTGTCTCACCCACAACTTAGTGTCTGATGGGCAGTATGACAGCACAGCACAGCACAGCACAGTCATGAAATCAAGGGTGACAGAGGAGATGTAAAGCTAGGAATCACTGGCTTACATTTAAAAGCTAACACCCATGCTTACAGATAGTGTTGCTGAGAGGCAACATATGTAAGAATATTGATGTTTTTACTTTGCATTTGTTTTAATGTAGACAAAGCTATAATATGGAAAGGATTTGTTTAAGTCATGTTCTCAAAAAAAATGTCTTTCCCCGTCATGTTCTCAAAAAACCTTTCTCAAAACTGCTGATGAGAAGATAGTGAAACACAAGCTTTTAGTGATAAAAGTGGTAGTGCCATGAGTGCATACACAGGATTGTTTACATCAGAAGATGGTTTGGGGGGGGTGGGGGGAGGTAATAAATAAGAGGTAACACTCTAATGTGAAAGGGGTATGAATGAGGCCTCTTATCTCTGTTTGGTAAACTATTTGAAACAAATGGATAGTTGGAAAACATGAGGTAAGGGTTGCATTCAGCAGGAAGAGAACCATAAACCAAAAGGGTATAAGAGACAGATGCCATGTTTCACTTAGAAGGGAGAAAAGGAGGAAAGAAGGAAACACTGGGAGATTTAGAGAAGCCATCTTAATTTCTCATTAAATCTATGCACAGTAAGTTTTGGACGCAGGGCTAACATGCGCTATTCTGTATGGTTGGTTAAGATTAATGTTTTGTCGGTAATAAATTAAGTGAATTACCAAACATATTACTGCCTCTAGTTGTATGAATTTGTTTAAAGGGTAAGGAAGGAATTAACAACATCATATAGATGAGAAATTGGAATGAGCCACAGACAGAAGCTTTGGCATACCAGAGGTGACCATATGGGTATGGGAGGAGAAGCTACTGCAGGAGATGGGCTGGTCATTTTGGCAAAGGTAGGAATGGAACCATGAGAGCTCAATTTTATTCAGACGGACCACAAAGGAGGCTGTGGAGGATACTGTCATAGTTAACTGTGCCAAAAGTTGCACAGAGCTCGAGGATAAACCAGCATGGTCAGTCACACAGAGTGTTCAGGTTTCTGTGCTGTGGGAGAAATGGAAGCCGGATTCAAGCAATTCGGGTAGAGAGGTGGATGTAAAATTTGGATCCAATGATTAATTCCAGAAATTTAGGGAAGGAAGGAAAGTTGGAAATGGAGCAGTAGTTAGAAAGGAAAGAGGACACACATTTCCAGCTTGCCTTAAATCTCCCTGCCCAATTTTGCATAAAATGCCCCACTAGCATTCCTTCATTTCTGGCCTGCCATCTTTATCAACATTGGTGCCTCCTTGAATCTGCTCAATAACTGCCTTGCTACCATTTTCAATGCTTGTTTCCATCAGATTCCGATGGTTTCCCACCACCACTGTTCTACTCGGTACAACAGTAAACTTCATGGACTCAAGCCTATGGTCTGCAGATTATAGTACACATAGCATATAACGTGCCTTGCTGTCCACCATCGGAGCTAGATTAACAATGTCAAGCAATACCATCCCTTCCTTTTCACGACCAAATCCTCCTGTCATTTCAGGATCATCCTGAAGGGCAAGGATCATACAAAATTTATTTTCTGCACCACTATCTGCTTCTTCTAATCTCGTTTCCTAGCACCATCAATACTTATTTCTCATATTTAAGAGAAACTAGTGAAATTCTTTGTTTCTAAAATCAATGTTATTCTTTCACCTGCCATTGCCTCACCGCCCCCCCTCCCCCCAGCCCCTCAGAAACCCTCGCCTCAGGCCTCAGCCACCATCCCATCCACACTCAGCAACATTTGTCTTCACTTCCCCAGCCCTAATCAAATTTATTTTCACTATCAAGCCAACTCACTACTCCCTCAAGTTCTTTTTGACAGAATTTTTGACTACCTGACTTCCTCTTGGTCCCATATTCTTAACCACTGTTTCCATCCCTTTCAAAACTATCTTGCTGAACCCACTTCTTTGAATCCAACTTTGAGCCATCTATCTTCTCAAACAACTGCTCATTGTTTCATCACCCTTGAACAGATCATTATCACCCAACAACATGTTCAACTCTTTCACCATTTCCTGCTTGAATACCCCAGTTTGGTTCCATCCAATCTACAACACCAATACTCCCCTGGTCAAAGTTACAGTTGAAACCAGTGTGGTGCAGTAGCAGCTTTCTGTGCCATTCACTTCTTCCTGCAACCTTCAACATTGCTGAACATTCAATTTTCTTCTGCTGTCTCCCCTCTGTGGGGCAGCTATGTGGCTCTAGAATCAGATAATGTTATAGTACAGAAACAGGCCATTCAGTCCATCAAGTCTGCACTGGTGGGTTTTTTCCCCATGAGCCACCAAGTCTAATCCCACTATCATGCTTATAAGAACACATGAACATAAGAAATAGGAGCAGGAGTAGGCCATTCGAGCCTGCTTCGCCATTTAATAAGATCATGGCTGATCTTCTACCTCAACTCCACCTTCCCGCACTATCCCTATATTCCTTGATTCCCTTAGTATCCAAAAATCTACCGATCTCTATCTTGAATATACACAATGACTGAGCATCCACAGCTCTCTAGGGTAGGGAATTCCAAAGATTCATAACGTTAAGAAATTTCTCTCCATCTCAGTCCTAAATGGCCGCCCCCTTATTCTGAGACTGTGACCCCTAATTCTAGACTCCCCAGCCAGAGGAAACATCCTCCCAGCATCTACCCTGTCAAGCCCTGGAAGAATTTTATATGTTTCAATGAGATCACCTCTCATTCTTCTAAACACTAGGGAAGAATATAGGTCTAGTCTCTTCAATCTCTCCTCATAGTACCATTCCCTCATTTCAGGAATCAGTCCAATGAACCTTCATTGCACTCCCTCTAAGGCAAGAATATCCTTCCTTAGGTAAGGAGACCAAAACTGTACACAGTACTGCAGGTGTGGTCTTACCAAAGCCGTATATAATTGCAGTAAGACTTCTTTACTCTTATACTCCAATCCCTTTGTAATAAAGGCTAACATACCATTTCTTTTCCTAATTGCTTGCTGTAACTGCATGTTAACTTTCTGTGATTCATGTACACGAACACCCAGGTCCCTCTGAATACTAAATCTCTCACCACTTTAAAAATATTTTGTTTTTCTATTTTTCTTACCAAAGTGGATAACTTCACACTTCTCCACATTATATTACATCTGCCATATTCTTGCCCACTCACTTAACTTGTCTATGTCCCTTTGCAGTCTCTTTGCATTCTCCTCACAACTTATTTTTCCACCTAACTTATCATCAGCAAACTTGGATACATTACACTTGGTCCCCTCAGTAAGTCATTGATATAGATTGTAAATAGCTGAGGCCCAAGCACTGATCCTTGCTTTACTCCACTAATTACAGCCTGCCAACCCGAAAATGACCTGTTAATTCCTACTCTCTGTTTTCTGTCCATTAACCAATCCCCAATCCATGATAATATATTACCCCAATCCCATGAGCCCCAATTTTGTGTAATAACCTCTCATGTGGCACCTTATCGAATGTTTTTTGAAAATCCAAGTATCACTCCATGCACTGAAGAACCGCTCTGGTTGATGTTTGCATTGATGCCACAAACATGTTGGTCCTGACACTTTTTGTCACAGAGCTTGCAGGGTCAGCCGGAGGCCACCTCATTTGTTATAAGAATGACATCATAAAGGTGGATGCAAGCCATGCCATTTGTACCGAATCCTGCATCTGAGTGCCCATTGATCAGTGGAAGGGCTGGCCTGATAATAGTAATTAGATCCTGCTGACCCCGAGAGATGTTGCATCAAATCTCTCAGAAGCTGGTTGCCATTATTCTCTGCAGACAGTTCCCCAAGGCCTAAAGGGCATTGATCAAAGCGTTGGATGCACTGGCTGGTTTGGCGGCCTCTCTATCAGGTAATACAGCAGCAGATGCTCCAGGTGCCACCACTGCATTGTATCAAATCCTTCTCAGTTATTAGCACGGAGTATAGCATTGGGCTTCATTGTGACATCTGCAATCTGTCTCTAGACCTCAGAGATGGTCCTCAGTGCCTCCGTGTGAGCGTGATGCTCATCCAGCATCCTTTCTTTCAGAGCAGGATCCCAGCGATTTGAGTCTACAGATTCTGGAACCAAGTGATGTCTAGGAAGTCTCCACTTCCCACTGTCAAACCCCACTTCATACCCCACTTTGATCTCCGACTCCTCTGGCAGCAAGAGGGTAACCAGTGAAGTATGTCGAGCATTTAAAAAGAGACTGTAGGAAGGGTCGGGAGCAGGTAACTTACCTTGGCTGCTCTGGTGAGGTTGTTAAACTTCTTCCTGCACTGCAAAGGAGTCCTGGGGTCAAGAAGGTGACACTCACCACCACAGAAACCCACATCCGCAAAGCATGCACTACCTTTTTAGCGGGTCTCTGGCCCATGCCCTCCAACTCCAAACAGACTGTTCACTCCTGATCAGTGCCTCTGTTATGACGACACGCAGATCCATCTCCATGAAGTTTGCCACTCATTTCTTCAATTTGGCTGCAAACCATGTTGCCCAGGTTGGCTGCTTCCTCCAGTGCTGCCATTTCTCTTTTAAACAGCAGCAGGTTTTACAACCACCAGTTAAAATATATTTATCTTCAAAATACGGGGGCGGGGGGGGGGTGGGTGGAATTTTAATCTAACTGGCCCAGTGGGCAGCTGACAGGATCGGATCAGCCATCCATTTTACACCCGGACTGATTTACTTTCCACTGGAATCAGTACAATGTAAAACGGACGGCTGATCCGATCCTGTCAGCTTCTTGCTGAACCAGTGAGATTAAAATTAACCTTGTGATATCTGTTTGCATTTGAAAAACAATAGATTTTCCTCTGTCCTGCACCTGAAAGATCAGCATTTCCAGCCACAGGGATTAAAGAAAGTGGGAGGGTGCTCCCTTACATCAGGGCCTAGAAATTTGACAGTGTAGCGCCCATTTTTCAGGCCCGTTTGAAGCCCCGTCTGGAATATTGGTTTGCTCTGAGGTAGTCGGCACAGGCTGCATTCAGGAAAACTAGGCCAACATGCAGCCTTACAGGCGATCCTTAAAGGGATCGTTGCAGGCTACAATCAACAAGGCAAATGTGTAAAATATACCTACCTGAATGTAAAGCCGAGAGGATCCGAACACATATTAAAACCACGAGCCACTGCCGGTCACCGCTACCCCCTCCCCCGATTGCCACCGCTTCCACCCCCTTCCACCATCCGGGCCTCTGCCATCCCTGATCCAGGCGTCTGATTCGCCCCACCCCCGATCTCCACCAACCACTACCCTCCCTCCCTGCCACCACTACCCACCCGACCCGGCTGCCACCTTTCCGGTCCCCTTTAACCAATTACCTGATGTTCGATTTCTCTTCACCGGCAAGTTGTCAGCGAACGCCTATTAGATATCTGCAGCTCACTGGCTCGATGTTATTGAGGCTTGAGGTCCAATGTGTCATGCGGCTCGAGCCTCTCCATTGAGGCATGGGGATTCATCCCCACGCTTGATTTTCTAGGCACAGGTCTCTGCCCCCAATGCAGTGCTCCAGAATTTCCTGGAACAATCCCACAATACCTAAGTGTTCACCTACAAATGAGATGAGAGAGGACATTCCTAGCTTCCTCTAACTCAGCTCTATGGGTTCCCCATCAGAGGGGCATCTGTTGCTTCCTCTTAAGTGCAGCAGACCTTTGGCGCCCTGCACATTAATGGAGCGGCAACGCCCACAAAATGGGGTTGGAAGCCTCACCACCCCAATAACCCATACGATGTGGCTGACGCCATTTTGAAAGAAGCCTAGAACCAGGCGCCCAAAGCGCCCTCCTGTATCAGGCAGTAGGTTCTATTTAATATGCAAATCAGGGTCATAGGAACTCGAATACCATTTTAGGTTGGAACCGGAGCACATGCTGTAAATAAATGGATCAGTTCTATGGCCGATAGAACCAAAGAGGCCAAGCAAAGGTAAGTTTGAAATTATTTGTGTGGAACCCAGAGACATGCTCCTCGGAATCCCACAAAATAATCTGGGCCACTGCCATGTTAAAAGTCAAAATTGATCCTACAGTTTAAACAGCTTAAAAAAAGGCAACACAGTTACAAAAGAGGAAGAATGTTGAATTAATCAGAATCCTATTTTTTTTTAAATGCTATTAATACCAACCCTTAAGCAAAGACATTTAATTAAAAAGATAAATTTAAGCATTAGATAAATAGGAACTGAAATGTACCAAAATATTTTGCAAATAAAACATATGCTGCATGTAAATACAACATAAATATTAATTAGAGAAATTGCTAATTATTTACTGTATTAACTTTGTGCAGATGCTGAAATCAACTAGTTGAGCTTTATAATTGTAATTTATTTGCTGGAAAAATAAACTGCAAAAGCACAAAACCAAATTTCAAATCAAACTAATTTAAATGTAATTTCAACTGCACATCAAAATGTATATTCTTCTTAATTGCTTACAGTATAAAGACATTCATATTTCGGTAGATTAACAGAATTTCTGTAACTCGTCAGTTGAAATCACAATATGCTGAAATCCCGGAAAAAAAAACTTGCAAATGATAAGAATAACTGAAAAACAAATAATGCGAGTTACTGATGTGAAAAGCCAAATCATTCTGTATTGTACATTTAAAGGCAAGTGTTTAAATATGTTCCACTTACTTTGGTTCTATTAACAATGTAATGCTTCGTGATTGGGAAAGCAACATTCAGGGAGGTAGTGAGAGCAATTACAGGAGAAAAGAGGGATTACAATTCCTACAAGGGGGTGTGAGTTGATAACATGGAAAGTGAGAGCTAGTGAGGAAAAACACGGAGTGGTAAAAGTCTGCACAGGAGTGTCAGGTGTGGAAGGACAGCATAAAAACATAAAATAAATCTCAAAACCAGCTTTGGTTAATGGGTCCAAGTCGGTTTAGCTTCTTGTTAAGGAATGATTATGACGTACTACCAACTAGGTTGGATTTGGTGAGGTAGAGCTTGGTGGGCCTTCAGGGTGCGCAGTTCAGGATACATGTCCAATTTGGGAAATATCCTGTCGGCCTACAGTGCTTCAGTAGAGATTCACACATGCTACCAGGAATTGGTAAAGGTGCATTGCAGCCCCGGATCAAAGAGGTGAAAGACAGCCACCAAAGAGGACAGGTGTTAACTGACATTGTGAAGGAGGGCCAGCAACTGAAGACTAGCAGAAAGAAAGAAAAATAAGGTGGATTCTTGTGAATTGTAGATGATTAGAGAAAGACAGCAGAACTTGTGGATAAGCAAATTTTCTCTTGAAGATAATTAGCTCAACAAGTTAAAAATCATGAACTGATGACTCTATGGGAGAGAAGGGTACATGAAAGAAAGCTGCTGAAATCTGTAGAGATAGTGGCTGAGGGCAGAGATACAAGATGGAAAGGTAAGGTTCATGCCGTGGAGGTGGGTTATCGGGGGTTGAGGGAGAATGAATGGAAAGTTCTTAAAAGGGCTGGGGAGTATATCAAAGGCCAGCAGTGTGATAAAGAAGATTGAAAATGTAGTAGGAAAACCATTGCTAATTATCACATGGGAAACACTCTAAGGCAAGTATGACTGTGCAGTGACTGATGTGGATAGCACCTAACACACCCACTAGGTAGCTACTTAAATACAATCCTGCTCCACCTAAGACTAAAACTGCTGTGATGTCTGGCAACACCTGACAGCCTGCATGATGAGCGAAGCAGCAGTTTGCCTGATGCAGAACAGTGATTCTGCCATGAAAAATTGCATATTATTCACTTTTCTTATCCAATTTGAACAGTGCTGTGTTATCAGTCAATACTGTTTTCTTGGTTAACTAGGATCAGCTGTTCTTTTCCTGTTATTGGTATGGCTATATTTTCATAAGGGATCCAATTTCCGAAAACAGCTTATAGCTCTATTTTGATTTATTGAAGACTATGCTCAAATTGACTCGGGATAAACTTTCAATCCATATCACGGTAATCAAATGTTTGGACTGTAGGACTTATCTATAGGTCAAGTTTTGAAAATAAAATATCACTTGGTAGATTCAAGTGGAATGCTGTATGAATGATGTAGACTAGTAGCAAATTATTTCACAGGCAGAGAAGCTTATAATACAGGATAACTCATCCCAGGTTGAAAAAATGGAAACACAGTTCCCAACTGCTTGAAATGGAGCAAAGAAAAATATTCCTTCAAAAACTATATAGAAAAAAATAAGCATGCAAAACAAAGATTTTTACTGTTTTATACTGCAGAGTGTGCACTTTCAATGAAGAGTGAATAACCCCAAAGCTATGATCACTGCATTGAATCACTGGATAATCTAATCTAAGAGTATTCAGAAATAGTTGATGAATTATGATCAGCTTAACAACAGCTTCAACATAGTAAAACATCCCAAGGCGCTTCGCAGGAGCATTATTAAAAAAAAATCCAAGTGATATTTATTTAACAGCTTCAAAATAGCATATGATTTTGGCATCACGTAATGTAAAAAAAAATGTATCCTGTGAATTTCAAATACAAAATAATATAATATTCTCCCAAGCTTTAAGGTTCAGGTATGTCTCGTGGGGAAATGGCCTAATGATGACACCATGGGCTAAAAAATGTATATATGGCCACAAAACGGGCAGTGTCATGGTCCAACAATATTAAGCTGTACCAGGTCAAAATGGTCGAAGTAGCACGCAAATTTGGTGCTCAGTCCTCATTAACATGATTATAGTGCTGATCTCAGCGTGAAAACTGCTGCTCATTGGCTTACCACTCAACAGGTGGACCAATATCGGGTCCAATCTAATTCCCAGTCAGGTTTGGTACAGGCTTTATACATTACTTAAAGGGGAGACGCATTGTCAATTCAGTTCCAACTTCACCTGGAAGCAGACAGTAGTGGAAGCAGATGGTTGAGCCTCAGCACAGGGAGAGAGCCCAAAGATTCTCAGACACAGCTCTGGAGGTGGCTGTAGAGAGGAGGTGGGCTGTCCTCTTCCCACAGACTGGCAGGAAGCTCTCGCCCCATACATCTCGAAGGCTCTGGCAGGAGATAGCTGGCTATGTGACAGCTAGCACTGTGGTCCCTAGCTTGGTGATCCAGTGCCACAAGAAGTTTAATGACCTCACACAGCAAGTCAAGGTGAGTGAATGCTTCAGAAAATGCCATTTCCCACCATCTGCACCACAAGCCTCACACAGTGCTCAATGTACCACAACCCCAGCTACCAACAATCTCTACCTATCATGACTCATATCTTACAATCATAGCTTCACCCTCACAACCTTACCACTGCTGCAACACTCACACCGACAGCTATTCAACTATGGCAGGCACATCACCCAAACACATTGCACCACACTCACTCACACACTTCCCTTTCTCTTGCAGCCCAAGGTCACGTATAACAGGAGGGAACAGTGGCAGACAGGCGGTGTGGGGGCAAGCTGTCATGCAGGACCCCAGCCAGCTTGAGGAGCAAGTGCTGGAGATCATTGGGCGGCAGGTCATCGAGGCCATGGCAACCGGCGAAGTTGAAGCCCTTGGGGACAGCAATGGTATGTTCATTCCTAATCCTTCTTCTCACATCCCACTTCCCCCTCATCACACAATCTCTTCTCACTTTCAAGCTGCTGATGCTGTATGCATGCATATCTTGCTTACCCCACCGCCCCCCCCGCCCCGCCACTCCCCTCACCATAACCCGACTGTTGTGCCTTTCTTCTTTCAGATAATCAAGACCAAGCACCAGGCCAGCCTGTCCCTCATAGCGATGCAGGAGAGCGAGGGGGGAGAAGGCGGCGGCACAGCGTCACTGCATCTGTCACTCACAGACACCAACTCAGAAACGGGCACTGCACGTACTTTAGAGGCTAGAATAGAAGCGGGATCTGCACAGGGTGAGGCACCGGGCCCGAGCGGGCTGCAGCAAGGCCAGGGGGAAACGGTAGCTCGGGGCCCAGCTCCCCGGAGGGTGAGTTCGCACGCGGGTTCTGCTGGACAGGACTTAGATGATGGCATCGATGGGGCAGCCTTCAGAAGAAGGGTGATGGGCATGCACACCGAATTGCTAGGTGCAATGGCAAGCCTGCCAGCGAGTCTTTTGGCAATTTCAAGGAGCATGGAGGAGTCCGCCTCCAACATTGTATGGGACTTTGTGCAGAGTTTGGAGCCCAGGATTTCCAGGCTGGAAATGATGGAAAACTCTGGAAGAGACCGTGTAGTCCCAGACATGATGATGTGTGTGATGGGCGATGTTGCGGCTGTCATTGCAGCACAGGCGGAAGCAAACCAATGTCTTAGTGCTGCAGCGAAAGCCCAAACTGCTCTCATGCAGTGTCAGTTTGATGCCACTGAAGCTCAGACTGCCTCCATCGTGTTGGGTTTATCATTGTCAACCAGGCCTTGAAGAGTGTCGCAGCAGCCCAGCAATCTGTGCTCCAACAGATTGCTAGGAATGCTGAGGTGCCACCCCAGGGGAGTGGCAGTGGGTCAGTGGCGCAGGACCCTGCTGTCCTCTCTCAGGATGACAGCATTCCTGTTCCCAGCACACTACCACTCCGCCAATGCCCTTGCTGCTGCCCGTCAGCCAGCCAGCCCAGACTGTTGCCGCCCATGCCGAGGTGGTGCAGTCGACAGCCTTTGGCCTTCGAGGGCCAAAGCTGCTCGAGGTCAACCTGCAAGGCCATCTGAAGTCTCCCTCATGGAAACTCAGCAGTCTTCCACCAGCCATTCTGGAGCCACTGGGGGAGCACTTTGTAGCAGCATTAGATCAGGAAAGGGCACCTGAATGACAGGCACTAAGGGATTGCACAAGGGTAATTACTTGATAGTGTAATGTTGATTGGATTATGATTAATTTATTCATTTTGTTTGGAATCTTTCATGGTGGCTCTCAGTTCAGCTTTGTACCCAGGAGGACGCTGTGATATTCCGTGACAGAGGGATGATATGATGGGGATGTGGTGAGCAACGGGGATCTGGGGTCTCATTCATTGGAATTGGAGTCTGATGAGGTGTTCACGTACAGCCCATCTGGAAGGGGAATTGCCTGCCTGCCTACTCCCTTCCTCCTCGTCCTCTTCCTCAATGCCTGGTGGTAAGGGCTGCGCTCTCATGAATTGAGTTGTGAAGCATGCAGCAGACCACCACGAAATGAGACACCCGTTCGCCCGAATATGGGAGGGCTCCTCCCAAGCGGTCAAGGCAGCGTTGGTGCGTAATTTACTTGCAGTTCGGCGGCATTTGCCCGCCGGAAGCCTCCGACTGCAATTTCCAGCCCAATATATATATAATGCAATATATATATAAATATACAGGACTGGACTTTCCACTAGGGTTGCGCTATTTTTTTCAGTGCAATTTGCCCGAAATCGGCTAAACCAATGCAAAGATCATGGAAGTTCAAACGCAAATTACATCCAGCGCAAATCGAATTTCTGCGATCTTTTGCGCTAGTTTAAAAGACATCGTGCTAGAAGCTAGCTCTGCCCACAAAACTGGCCATGCCCCCAGGGTGAATTAATCACCATTGGGAGTTTCTGCTAATTGCACTTGTTTGCAGGACTTCGATGAGGCTCTTAAAATTAAGTTGGTTCTTTTGGGCACAAGGACAATAATAGGCACATTTTGAAAACTTTTGAATATAATTTTTTTTTTAATTTACTAAGAAACTGACTACTGTACACCAATGTAACTAGCTAATGGTTCTGTATAGTTTTTTAAAGTCATTCTCAGTTATTTAAAATTGGGTTACTCAGTTGGTGGAGTAGACACTCTGATTAAAAGTGCTTTTTTTTGTGATTATCCCACTTTCAGCTGTATTAATCAAATTGCACCGAGTTATCACTCTTAAATATATCGAGGATTTTTTTTAAACCCAAATCATTTTTTGAATTACATTCTAAAACACTTCCCGATTGCACTTGTTCATGGCAAATTTTATGTTCAGAGACATGCAAACGAGCTTGAGCAGAAACTTGTAAAAAAATATACTTCTCAAAATAGGCACAATTTGTGCCCGGATCACCGATTGCTCCCAAAGCAGAAACTCTATCCCATAATATATAATATCTATAATATATACTAATCGGCACTGTTAATAAATAATCTCAAGGAATAATGATTGCCGTGTCATAATGAGAGGTTGACTGAGTAACAATGCACAGTTGAGTGCTCCTAATTTGTTTGACTTCCAAATATTACAATGGAGTAAATTAGCGATTTCAGGTGCATTAATGATGATATAATCCACATAGAGTTAAATGTGTGTGGTTGAGTTACGTTCTTATGTTAACCAAATTTCATTAGCAGAAATAAATGTTGTTATGTAATTCATCTGTACACAACAGGAAAATAGTCCAACACATTCACATTGTCACTTCAGGTTAGCAACTCCTGAACATGAAAGTGCACTTGATACTATGTTCAGTTAGTGCAGCGGAGTGTGTAAGACATGCTGCAAGGTATGATTTATTTTGCATTAATTGTTGGGTTATAGTGCAAATCTTGTTTCTGCAGTTTATTTGACTTCAAGGAACATTAGCTACAGAACACATCTGCAGACTTTTACTGCATTTCTTGAAATTGATTGGTGTACTTTGCACTTCACCTCATTGTAACCCTTCAGTAAATGACCTATAAATCCGATATCGCCTGAAAACGGGTGGTGCCACCACAGGGCGAGCTCTGTAAAAAGATCGCAGGCAGCGCCATTATTTTGGTGCTGCCTGCTGATTATCATTATTATAGAGTCATAAGTCATAGAGTCATAACGGCACGGAGGAGGCCATTCGGCCCATCAAGTTGTGGCGTTCAAACCAGCACTGAATGCGCTGAATACCCAGCAAAGACTCTGGGGGAGGGCCAGGAGGTCGGGGCCAGGATTGGGGGAAGGTCGGGGCCAGAATTGGGGGGGCCTGAAGGTCGGGGCCAGTATAGGGGAGAGGTCGGGACTCGGCGCCAGCATCGGGGGGACCTGGAGATCGGGGCCAGCATAGAACCAGCATCAGCGGGAGGTCGGGACCAGCATCGGGAGTATCTGGAGGTCGAGGTCAGCATTGGGGGTGGGGGTGAGATCAGTGAGGGCCTGGAGGTCAGAGTTGGGAGTGAGGTCGGAGATGATAATGGTACGTATTTACCTTTTTTTCCCCATTCAACGCTGTTTAACATTTGTTTTCCTGGGAGTAAACATCGCTAGCGCTGGCTGCCTCAGACGCAAGCCAAATTTGTAAGAGGTAGCAGAAGTAGGCGTTAGGCCCCTTATTTGAATATGTTAATAGTCTAATGCCTGCTTCAGATGAAGGTAAATGCGCCTCTTTTCTTGCCCTCACCAACACCAGCCCGCGCTGGAAGTGGGCAGAAGTGAGGCAGATGCCATTTTTTCCACAAAACCGGCCTTAACAGCTGGCGCTAAATTGCTGAATTTCAGGCCCATGACTCTTAACAGCCCACCATCTCGTTCTGAAGGGCAATTAGGGATGGGCAATAAATGCTGGTCTTGCCAACGATGCTCACAATGAAGAATTAGGCAAGTTGTGTGCATAAGGTAATTTAAAAAGACTTTTGAAGCATCTTTGCTTAAAGGTGTGGCCCCTTTAAAAGTCAGTTATTGTATGGTAAGATTGAAGAGATTTGTAGAGTTGAATTTTCCTTTATTGATTATTAAGGGTGATTAAGTCCTGATATCATTAACACATGCAATTGAAATGGCTTTAAAATTACTATTTCTAGAAATGAAAATATCTATTATATTTTCTTGTAATGCTACATATACATGGCTCATAGGGGCTGGGTTACAATACCTTCCACATTTTCCTTTCTTTTAAGTTTTCGGTTTTGGTCATTGGTTTTTGATGAAGACATTTTTTGCCTCTGCACTTTGCATGGCAATTCACATTGGGTTATCCAGAATATCAGTTCGGATTATGATTTCTACAATATGTGCAACAGTTAATGTCATTCAAACACATAAATGGAAACGCTGTCCGAAACATACCATGCACATTCTTGTTATGCAGGATACTTTTCATCATTTACCTTTGTAGTTTATCTTGAAGCCAATTGATCCAATGCTTTCATCTGTTTGCAGATGTAACCACATCTGATTGCTCTTGCTTACAATCAGGTCTGGGACAAAGCTACCCGTCAGCCTGCAGCCAGTAAGGAAAAGAAAACAAAGAATCTGTGACAACTGAATGTCAGTTTACTAATGTTCAATTTCCAAAGTGGCATTTTCTTTAAAGTAAGATTTGTTGAACCTAAAACAATCCAGCATTACAGTATATTAGTTCTAAACCTATCAGTACCTAATTGCAACAAAGGATAATGCTAATGAACTATATATTCATGATGACATGTCAATGAAATTTCTGTAGTACTGTATATTACAATGCAGCAGAATACTCTCAGGTTGTGACTGTTTATTTACAGAGTGATCTCGAGATTGAGATGAGGTTGTAACCATAATAATGATCATCAAGCTGTTTATCAATATCAAACAAATGTCAAAATTCATGATATGCTTTTAATATCCTGCATATTGTTTCCCAGTGTTGTCCCTTATCCCTCTTCTCTTGAAAGCAGTGTAATTTAGATTACAATATATTTCCTACGCATCAGCTGCTCTCTAGCACCTCACTCAAACAATCAATCTTTATATGCAAGTCCAGGTAATATTTGACCATGGTGGGGTTTGGAGGGGTGGGCCAAGGGTGGGGGTGGTAATTGCTGCTAATTCCGATCCTACCCTCACCAGAAATCCACATATGCACTTTCTGGCAAGAGTTACTGGATAGAAATGGTAGTGAAAACACTGATTTTTCCCTTTCCAGGTCAAAGGTTCAGAAGGCAACAATTGCATCCCCACTGCCAACCTGGCTGAGATCAGCACATCCAGCAGATACTCCATACCAAATAGTGCATTACCCACTGAGCCATTGAAACCAGCAGCACAATTTTGTTTCTCACATGATATATGTAAGCCTTACTGCTCTAGGGCTTGGTCCTGCATTTGGAATTTGTGCGAGGTAAGGAATCAGCCAGCAATTTTTATGTCTGCAATTGTTTTCCTGTGCTGTCATTCTATTCCCCTTGGATAATAAGTATCCAAGAGTACTCCTCTTGGATAATAAGTATCCAAGAGTAATAAGAAAACAAGGGTTGATAGAAATTGTAATAGAATAGCAAAATACTGCGAATGCTGGAAATCTGAAATAACAACAGAAAATGCTGAAAGCACTCAGCAGGCCGGGCAGCATCCGTGGAGAGTGAAACAGAGTTAACGTTTCAGGTCTAGGACCCTTCTTCAGAACTGGAAAAGGCGAGAGATGTAACAGATTTTAAGCAGGTGCAGAGGCAGGGGGAAGAGAGGATCTGAAGGAACGGTCTGTGCTGGGATAGGAGGCACGAAAGATTAAATGTTGCAAATGGAGATGGCAGAATCATACAGCCTGAAAAATGGGGGCAGGGTTTATAGTCTGAAATTGTTGAACTCAATGTTGAGTCCAGAAGGCTGCAAAGTGGAGACCGAAACAACGATTTACTTGTACTTCTTGCAATTTTGGATATTGTATTCGCTACTCACGATGCGGTCTCCTTTACATTGGGGAGACCAATGGCGACCGCTTTGCGGAACACCTCCGTTCAGTCCATAAGGGTGACCCCGAGCTTCCGGTCACCTGTCACTTTAATTCTCTGCTTCACTCCCACTCTGATCTCTCTGTCCTTGGCCTTTTACACAGTTCCAATGAAGCTCAACATAAGCTCGAGGAACAGCACCTCATCTTTCGATTAGGCAATTTACAGCCTTCTGGACTCAACACTGAGTTCAACAATTTCAGACTATAATCCCTGCCCCCATTTTTCAGGTTGTATGATTCTGCCATCCCAATTTGCAACATTATGGGGTCGATTTTCATTGACCCGTGGAGTCGGGTTTGGAGGCGTGCGGGGGGTTAAAGTCCCGAATTCGGGGGTCCCGACACCATCCCGCCTCCATGTACGTTTCAAAGGAGGCGGGTACCCGCCCCGCACTGGGACTCGCCTCCCCGAGGCGGGAAGGGATTAGTGCCAATTAACTGCCTGTTAACAGGTAGTTAACAGGCAGTTTTTAGCCTAATCCCTATTTTAAAGCTTGAAGTGTGGGATTCCTGATGGCTCCAAACCACACCAGGTTAGAGGAGTCGGGCCGTCGGGTTGAAGGACTTGGAGGGGTCGAGATGTCGGTGTTCAGGTGAGTGATGTATACATGAGTGCAGAGGTAAGTGTGTTTGGTGTGTCTAAAGTGTGTAAAGACGTTTAAATTACCTGTACTTACCTTTACAGCCTTCCTTCCTCTAGGTTTCGGGAATCCATCATCTAACCGGCACAGAAAGCAGAATGGCTGCGATCTGTCAAAAGTGACAGCCTGCAGCTTTCTGTGCCGGTGTGATTTCTAACTGAGTCTGTGTAGAAGGACTCAGGTTAGAAGTAAGACTGTCAGTGTTTGACAGCTTCAAACAGCTGTGAAACGCTGATATTTCATCTGTCAAAACGTATTGACAGATGAAATTTCAGTCTGTGATGTCACCTGTTGCCAGGTGGCCCTTAATTGGCCTGCTGAACCCGCTGGGCGGACTCAACAAGGTCAGTCAAGTTAAAAGAGCGTGGATTGGCCGCATCTCGATGGAGGCGGGACGACAACCCTGAAAGTTGTAGTCCCGCCTCCTTCCCGACTTCTGAATGAAAATCACCCCCTTAATCTTTCCTGCCTCCTACCCCAGCACAGACCGTTCCTTCAGGTCCTCCCCACCCTCTGCCTCTGCACCTGCTTAATATCTGTTACATCTCTAGCCTTTTCCAGTTCTGTAGAGGGGTCCCAGACCTGAAACGTTAACTCTATTTCTCTCTCCACGGATGCTGCCTGTATCTGCTGTGTGCTTCCAGCATTTTCTGTTGTTATTTTTGATAGAAATTGTGTTTTTAGGTATCACTCTTTTACTCCTATGCAGTAACAGCAGATTATTTATGACACTCTAAGAAAATAATTTACGGAGTTTCAAATGTCTTTATTTTAGGTTTACGTGGACTATACAAAAAATCCATTGGCCAGTACATGTTACTGAACTTAAAAAAAAACTTTTCATACTTTACAGTGGCACAAAATAAAAGAGACAACTTAATTACTGGTAACGATGAATAAACAACACTATTCTTTGACTTTGTGAAAGAAACTAATATTTTTTAAATGCCTTTCACAACCTCAGGGTGTCCCAGAGTGCCTCACAACCGATGAGGCACTATGGAAGTGTAGTCACTGTTGTAATGTAAGAAAACACGGCAGACAATTTGTGGACAGCAAGGTCTCACAAACAGCAATGAGATAAATGAACACATCATCTGTTTTAGGGATGTTGGTTGAAATATAAATTTGGCTCGGACACTGGGAGAACTCCTTTGCTCTTCCCTGAATAGTGCCATGGAATTTGTTGCGTCCACCTGAGAGGACAGATGAGACCTCAGTTTAGCGTCTCATCTGAAAGGTAGCAGCGCCGACAATACATCACTCCCTCAGTTCTGCACTGAAGTGCAATACACTGACTTCTCCATTTACTCTTCTTCTTCTTAGGCAGTCCCTCGGAACCGAGGATGACTTGCTTCCACATTAAAAATGAGTTCTCAGGTGACTGATGAGTCCAATGCGGGACCTACAGTCTCTGTCACAGGTGGGGCAGACGGTTGCCATTTACTACATAGGAGTAAAAGAGTAATACCTTAAAACACAAAAAAAACCTGTCAATCCTCGTTTTCTTATTACATAATTATTATCCAAGAAGAGTAGATTATGTGCTCAAGTCTCTGGAGTGCAGCTTGAACTGACAACCTTCTGGCTCTGAGGTAAAAGATACCTTGGGTCAGTTAGGTCAGTTATCGACATCAAGTGCAAAAATAAATATAGTACTATGTACATATTTGTTTATCCATGTCATTCTTTGCTTCACCACACAAAAGTGGAAAGTTTTTCAGTCAGATTGGGACACACGTGCAGTTAATACATCATTTCAGATAACCTGCGTGAAGAAACCCTGACTTTGTACTTAAAATTTTGGCGTGAGCTGATCTTTAATTCAGCTTCTTCTATTAACTGGCTGCCCCTCACGCTTGTACCTTGCTTGCACTGCTTCACACTGAGTGGCGGTGCCAATGCAGGGGCTTTGTGATAATATTCTGACCGATTTCTTTGCCTGAAGACATGCAGAGATCAAAATGGTCCCTCCAGCGTGAGACCAGGCATTTATTTACATGCCACTGCACTAATATGCAACAAAAGCCCAAGTCTGGAAGTAGTTTCATACAGAAATTACATCAATGCTGGCTGTGTGACGGTGGTAGGGGAGAAGGGATTTCCAATGCCAAGATGATTCAGCGGATTGATCCTGCTAGAATGACTCCCAACATTTTCTTGGATTTGCAAACAAGGTATTGGTGAAGGAAGCTCTGAATTGAAAAAGCAAAGAATGGTAGATCAGCAAAAGGGTGGAAGGTCAATGAAAATAAATCAAAATAAGTAGAATCAGAAACACCTAAGGTTTTCAGAAACAGGATGAGATTTATGAATGAAGCGTTAATAGCCTGAGACCACAACTGTTGAAAAATTATTAAATGTGTTGAATGGTTTTGCAGAAAGCCAGTGGGAAATAAAAGATACACAAACCAAGCTTCTCTGGAGGAAGAAAGGACGGAAACATGACAGAGACACTGAATTTCTAGTTTTTCCAATAATTGAACGTTCATGTCAATTGAATATCCCGTCACTTCAGTGTGCATATATGGTGTCATTTTGTAAGTTTGGGAGTAATTTTCAATTTTGCAGCTTGAGTGGTAATCTGGCAGCGCAGATTGCCTGCCCTTTATAAAACTCAGTAGAAATCAATGGACCGTAAATCAGGCGTGTGCGATCCACTCTTCCAAGTTACTGCCCAGGCAGCAAAGTTTCAAATGAGCCCCCTTATGTCAATTTTTTCATACTTAATCCTGCTTTCTGCCAATGCATGGAGCCATTCCTCTAATTAATGCATTTCTAATGATTTCCCTTGATAGCGATATTTTTTCTATTTAATAGTTTTTTGAATTTTGTTCCAGCATGTGTGAATACATGTGTGTTGACAGTCTGAAACGATGGATGCAGGTTATTTGGGATATGTGCATCCAGTTCCCGAGCAGTCTCCTGAAACAAACCTATCCAGGCTCCCTGGCAGTGGAGTAGGAAATCTTAACTGCAATCTTTCAGCAAAGTGTTTGATTTATGGTAATTTGGGGTTATTTCCTATTTCCCAAGCAGTTTAATGCTTTTTGTCAACATCTGCTTCTCCAAGCTTTTCATCATGTTTTCAGCCAATTGTCACAGTTTTTTCACTGTCAATAACTTTTATTCTCACCGATGCCAAGTCCAAAAAGTTTTGTTGTTTTCTACACTCTTTTTCTGGTATGGTAATGAATGAGTTGCGGAGAAAATGGGTGATGATCTCAAACGTCCTGAAAAATTCTTGACAAGTAAAATCAAGGAAAACCCAAAGATGTTTTATAAATATATTAAGAGTAAGAGGATAACTAAAGAAAGGGTAGGGCCTATTAGAGATCATGAGGGTAATCTGTGTGTGGAGCCGGAAGACATCGGTAGGGTTCTTAATGAATACTTTGCGTCTGTTTTCACAAAGGAGAGGGGCGAAGCAAACATTGCTATCGGGGGGGAGGAGTGTGAAATATTAGATGAAATAAACATAGTGAGAGAGGAAGTATTAAGGGGTTTAGCAGCTTTAAAAGTGGAAAAAGCCCCAGGCCCGGAGGAAATGTATCCCAGACTGTTAAGCGAAGCAAAAGAGGAAATTGCAGAGGCCCTGACCATCATTTTTCAATCCTCTCTGGCTTCAGTTGTGGTGCCAGAGGACTGCTAATGTGGTACCCTTGTTTAAAAAGGGAGAGAGGGATAGGCCGAGTAATTACAGGCCAGTCAGCCTAACCTCGGTGGTGGGAAAATTATTGGAAAGAATTCTGAAGACACAGATTAATCAAGGATAGTCAGCACGGATTTGTTAAGGGAAGGTCGTGTCTGACAAACTTGATTGAATTTTTTGAGGAGGTAACAAGGAGGAAAAATGAGGGTAGTGTGTTTGATGTAGTGTATATGGACTTTCGCAAGGCTTTTGATAAGGTTCCACATGGCAGACTGGTCACGAAGTTAAAAGCCCATGGGATCCAGGGCAAAGTGTCAAGTTGGATTCAAAACTGGCTCGGAGACAGGAAGCAGAGGGTAATGGTTGATGGGTGTTTTTGTGATTGGAAGGCTGTTTCCAGTGGGGTTCCGCAGGGCTCAAATCAAATCAAAAATCAAATCAAATCAAATCAACTTTTATTGTCATTGTTAGTGCACAAGTGCAGTACAACGAAATGCTAGGTCCCTTGCTTTTTGTGGTATATATCAACGATCTAGACTTGAATATAGGGGGTATGATTAAGAAGTTTGCAGATGATACTAAATTCGGCTGTGTGGCTGATACTGAAGAAGGAAGCTGTAGACTGCAGGAAGATATCAATAAATTGGTCAGGTAGGCAGAACAGTGGCAAATGGAATTCAATCCGGAGAAGTGTGAGGTAATGCATTTGGGGAGGGCTAACAAGGAAAGGGAATACACATGAAATGGCAGGACACTGAGTAGTGTAGAGGAACAAAGGGACCTTGGAGTGCATGTCCACAGATCCCTGAAGGTAGCAGGCCAGGTAGATAAGGTGCTTAAGAAGGCATACGGAATGCTTTCCTTTATTAGCCATAGTATAGAATACAAGAGCAGGGGGGTTATGCTTTAACTGTATAAAACACTAGGTTAGGCCTCAGCTAGAGTACTGCGTGCAGTTCTGGTCACCACATTACAGAAAAGATGTGATTGCACTAGAGAGGGTACAGAGGAGATTTAAAAGGATGTTGCCGGGAGCAGAGAATCTTAGCTATGAGGAAAGACTGGATAGGCTGGGTCTGTTTTCCTTGGAACAGAGGAGGCTGAGGGGAGACCTTATTGAGGTGTATAAAATTCTGAGGGGCCTAGATAAAGTGGATAGAAAGGACCTATTTCCTTTCGCAGAGGGGTCAAAAACCAGGGGGCACAGATTTAAAGTAATTGGTGGAAGGTTTAGAGGGGATTTGAGGGGAAATTTGTTCACCCAGAGTGTTGTGGGGGTCTGGAACTCACTGCCTGAAAGGGTGGTAGAGGCAGGAACCCTAACCACATTTAAAAAGTATTTGGATGTGCACTTGGGATGCTCTAAACTGCAGGGCTACGGACCAAAAGCTGGGAAGTGCGATTAGGCTGGATAGCTCTTTGTTGGCCGGCGCGGACACGATGGGCCGAAATGGCCTCCTTCCGTGCTGTAACTTTCTATGATTCTATGAAAAGAAAGCTGATAACAGGGCCATCAAATACATATGGGGGTTCTGCAGGGCCTCTCCCAACATGTGCCGCACATGGTTGGGATTGCGGTGGAGTGCACTGCCATGCACCAACAGCCAAGAAGGGTTTAATTCTTTGCAGGACAGACTGGAGGAGATGACAGCCACAGCAGCATCTGCAAATTTTCCCTAGCATCATGAGAGACCCAGGCAAGTCAGTCGACTCAATGTGGAGGCACTGAATTAAGGACTGCAGGCTTTGGGGTTCTACCTGAAAAGGTCAACATCAACTGGATTACAAATATACAGGGCAACATTTTGGAGGGATTAAAGGATATTTGGTTGGTTCTCTCTCTGGGATTTAAGCATCTTTCTGTTTCTGTGAGGTATGTTCTCCCACTGATCCCTGGTTACCAGAATCCTTTACTCCAGTGCCAGTGGAGAACTTGGTGCGAGTGCCTCAGAAACTGCTTTCACTCATAGCACAGAAGTGCACTCCATCAGCTTCCCCATAGAAGTCTTCATCTTTGCAGGACCAGGGTGCTATGACAAAGTGTCAGCCTGACCCATGTCTATCCCAAGACTTGGGGACCCTGAGCGAAGGGCTACCTCCATCCAAAGAGCCTCGTAACATTTTGCAGCAGTCGTCTACATCTCAGAACCCAGACCTTCAGAGGGCTCACTGGAGAAGCATTATAATAGAGCCGAGAAAAGCTTGGGTGATTGCAAGGAGTGTGCATGTTGAATAAAGCGAATGATGTGTTTTTTTTAAATAGTTGCAACAAATCACTGGAACAGTTGCGGCAAGAACTGCTTGGTTCTCTTGTATCACCATAGGGAATGGGTAATGTTCTGATGTTGAGGCTCAGGAGTAGGAGGTGATGGCTAGCTGTGAGGAGCAAGGATTTTACTTTGACCATAGAGAGGTTGGTAAAAGGTGGAAGATCTTTGATGGGCAGAGATTTCCAATTAATAGTGGTCTATTCATCTATGAAATTGGGTCAAATTAGTCCATCTCTCAGCTATCTAACAGCACTTGCCACTGTACAGCATCAGCAGATTCATCATCAGGCTCTTTGGCATTCTCTGCGAAAATCTACCATCCGTTGTCTCTTAATAGCAAAGTATTCATGTGATAGTGTTGGATGCATACTGCAAGGCACCTCCAGATCTATCCAGACACCAAAACATTGCTTT